>NC_134487.1:135595782-136263282 GCF_040206685.1 Ascaphus truei
ACACTTCTCTGTGTCCCTACCTATATAAGGGGCACGTGCTGCACTATAGGCCGTCTCTATAATACAGCAACCTATGGTGGCTTGGGATACTCCTATGGGCCTAAAGGGTCAGGACCTGTCCCACTCCCCTAACTACCCACATCCCTAAGCCTCACTAACTCTAACAGCCAACGTGCTGCTAAACAAGGTGCCTGCCTGTCAGACCTCACAGCACTGCCCGCTGTGACTCTGACAAGGCCGCACTCCAAACTAGGGGCCGCGTCCCTCTCTAGGACCTCCCTAAGCAATTACCCACTCAACTAGTGGGGAGTTGGGGCCTACCTGGGGTGTAGGTACCTATATGGGGCAGAAGCTGCACTCGCTCCCCGCACCCTGCCTTCCCTACAGCTCCCTGACTCCAACTCTGTCACCTTCCTTTCCCAGCTCCTACTAATGTAAGTGACAGGGTCCCTAACCTGAGGGCTGCCCCTGGCAATACTCACCTTACTGGGGAGCTGAGCTATCTTGGACCAAGGGGGTGCTGGCCTAATACAGGGGAGTCCCTCTCTCCTGCACCCTACCTCCTTCCCTTGTCTGTTCCTTCCTCTGAGTTTGCTCTAACTGATTACGCAGCTCTCTGCCCGCAAAATTTATCCAATCTATCCAGGGCAGCCCTGCAGCCCTATTGGCTCCTATGAGGCACCTGGTGCCTCCCTCGCTAGGCACTATGGGAATTGTAGTCCCGGGGCACTTACAATAACATTGGGGGCGCGTGCGCGCCCTCCCTCTGCCTATACTCACCCCTAATGGCCGCCACAACCTCTCACTAGCTATCCCTACTCTCGCGCGACTCTCCTGCGCCTTCCCTGCCCTCACGCAACTGTTCCCTGGCTCTAGGGTTCTCCCTGCGCATGAGCGAGCTATCTGGGCCGCCGGGGACCTACTGCGCATGCGCGACCCTGCACAACATGGCGGCGCCCTATCCGCCCGGCTCCGGGAGCGCCGGGAGCCCTGAGATGCGCGTGCGGCCTTGGCAACCGGCCACACGCGTCCCCGGCAACCCCCGAGCCGGGACCTGACCGCCCTCTCCCCTGCCATCGCCGCGCGGTGCCGCCATTTGACTCGGCTGCACCCGCGATCGCCAGTAAGATGAGGGGGGTGCTGACAGGCTGGGGAGACATGGCTACACTCTCCCCCTGGTGGAAAATCCAACGTCCTTGCTTGGAGAATGCCATACCCTGACATAAGGTTACACAATAAAAAATTGCATGTCATAATTGGTACACTTAGCAGGTTAACTTTACACCACAGGGTACAAGATACATCACCCTCAATAATACCCGAGACTGGCTGAGACCATGTGTGGGGTGCCCCGAACTGAACATGTGGGGGTTCCCTCACTTTTGCGTCCGTGAGCCTCTCCCAGAAAAATTTCTTGGAGAGCACACTCTAAAGTGACAGTTACTGGCTCTTCGCTACTTCCTCCCCCTGGTGGAAGGAGTAGCACAACGTCTTTTAAGCAGACCTTTACCCGGTCATCCGCGGCAGGGATGCGGCAGACCAGGAGGCCAGGACCTTTCCCGCGGTCCACTACCTGGGGAATGGGGCGCTCCTTTTTGGGCTTAACAGAGGCAGCTTTCCCTGAATCTCTCTCCACACAGTCTTTGTCCCCATATTTTTGTGAGGCTTCCTCTGAGAAGCGAGCACTGGACAATGTCTCGGTTTCACCTGGCAGGGGGGAAAGAGTAGACACCTTACCCCTGCGGTGATTCACGGTGGCCAACAGGTCCTCGGGGACGCTGTCAGTTCCCACCTTGGTGGTATCGGGACCTGTCCCCAACTTTTCTGGGACAGTCCACTCACTGACTCGCACTTCGGGAGCGTTGGATCCCAGTCCTGGGACCACTTGTGTCGGAGCGCACTGGCTCACACTCCGCTCAGGAACCGTAGCTTTGGCCTTCTTCACGGCCACCTCCATCGGAGTCTGTGGGGAACAAGGAGGTTCCTTACCACTCAGCTGGCTGACGATGGGCTTCCCTTCTTCCGGAAGGATCGGCGGTAGACACTGGTCCACTCTCTTCTCTGGACAGCTACCTTCTAATGAGGACACCTCAACCAGGACGCGATGCAGAGGGGAGCCCTTCGCCCGGGCGACCAGACTTAAGGAGCCATCGTGCTCTGTGTCACCTGGAGGCTCACCCCCGACACCCCTGGGGCAGTCGACTCACCCTTGTCTGTAGGTACTGGTCCCACGCCTAGGACCGATGGTACCTCTGTAGTAGGTCGGACTGACCATTGTAGGGCACACGGGCCCACAACAGGGTCCGCAACATCGGGATACACCTCTTCCAGGGTACACGGACCCACAGCAGACTCTGTATCCTCTGCATCACCGCTGGGGTGGTTTGCCGGTAGGCGCATCGCCACCGATGGGACTTCCACCTCTTCCCCGGAAGATATCATGACAGTATCCTCCGCAAGGTAGTCACCAGATTCTTCTGTAATACAGCCAGTGGTTGTGGGTACGAAGCTGGCGTGCTCCGGTACCTCCACTGCAGTCGCGCTCTTCTCCGCCAAGGGTTCACTTGGCTCCTTAGCTGGCTCTGTAGGAGGTTCCTGCTCTACCACTAGGACATCATCTTTGAGAGGATCTGGAACCGGTTCTGCAACATGGTTTTGGACACACGGGTCCACTGAGGCATCTGAAATTAGGACAGACTGATTAGCAATGTCACTCACTTTTGCAGAGGGTTCAGGCTTCCCCGCTTCTTCCTCAGCTGGCTCCGTAGCCTGGGGTGTAATAGGCTTCAAGAACCACACACCGCAGCATTCACATTCGGGCTCCCACGCCAGTGCACCTCTAGAACAGTCACAGGTGGGACTAAAGCACTGTACACCCGGTTCTCCGCCTACCTCAGTCATCTTTAAGTTTAGCGGTAACTGGGACATGTCGGCTCCGTCGACATAGGCTTCTTGCAAACAGGGGCACATTAGCATAAGGAGTTCTATTCCTGGCGCTCGCCAGGGCACATACACATTAGGGTGTATCCCCTGACAGTCTATCTCATCCTCATCCTCAGAGATCAAAGAGTCTATCACAGCTTCATCCTTAGAGAGCAAAGAATCTATTACGGCGTCAACGTATGGCTGAAGATAACCGTGCTTGCTCCCCCTGGTGGAATCTGAAGGAAGGGCACTTTCTACAGGGGAGTGGTTTTGGCTCTGCTCTGAGTCACTCACATCACAGGGGAGGGGCTCTGATTTTCGCGCCAAACCCAGACAGAATGTTGCGACATCTTTCTGTGCAGGCTTGCAGTCAGCAGCACGTGCGCTCTCCTGATTTGGCGGGAGACGCCCTTTTGCTTGGGCTGCGTAGACTAGGGGGTACCCTTCTGAGGGGCCTCCGGGCATGAACAGTGCGGACGGTGCCTCTGCCAGGCATATATTCTCAGTGTGGGTTACTACAAAAAGAATGGTTTTCCATGTGGACGTGGGATCTTGTTCCTCATCTAAAACACATGTCCACGGCCACTCAGGAATTTTACACAAATACTCCCGGACCTTCATTGCGGGTATAGTTACGGGAATGCCTCCTACCGCCACTACCTGGCCAGGTTCTAGATATTGCCTCAAAGCCCAGGCATGTACCTCGTGTCCGGACTTCACAAACATGGTGACAAAAATAGGGACGGGACAATTTGGAAAAAAAATGTACAGGGCACCCCAGGTGGTCTCTCAGCAGCGCCTCCAAATGTAATGGGTATTCCACCCCACCCAATCGCATATATAGTGTGGGTGAGTAGAACATGCGGTGTTACCGGTGTGGTGCGTATACCTGCAGGCTCACAGGAGGTCTGAGCCTCCGCTAGCGAGAGCCTAGGGTGAATCCTCTGGAACGTATCTTCTTTCAGCGCCTCCACCTATGTAGGATTCTAGGGAAGTGTAGAATGACCCTACATAGGAACCCAATCAGAAACCACACACACAGTGATTATATAACTAACGACTTTACTAACATGTATTATAATAATCTGTGTCTCTCTCACAAGGAGACACTAACAGTGACGTCTCGCAGGACGATTCCCCGACACCAGGTGATCCCACCCAGTGTCCCAAGAACCCCACCCAATGTCCCGTACTCCTACAGAGATAGTCAATGGGTGACTGCGCAGTCACTAAAAACCTCTAGGCCTGTTGGTGCACATGTGTTGGTATAATACCTGCCGAGCACTCCGGTGCTCGGGTCAGCAACAAGCTTCTCAAAGGATCAGTCGGGCGATGCCTCCTTCTGATCCTCCACGGCACTCCTTGTACGTGGACCGCTAGAGCGGTCCCACTCCGGAACAGTCTCTGTGGACCCCAACGTGGGTCCAACCGCTTCACGGGAACAGCAACACTTCTCTGTGTCCCTACCTATATAAGGGGCACGTGCTGCACTATAGGCCATCCCTATAATACTGCAACCTATGGTGGCTTGGGATACTCCTATGGGCCTAAAGGGTCAGGACCTGACCCACTCCCCTAACTACCCACATCCCTAAGCCTCACTAACTCTAACAGCCAACGTGCTGCTAAACAAGGTGCCTGCCTGTCAGACCTCACAGCACTGCCCGCTGTGACTCTGACAAGGCCGCACTCCAAACTAGGGGCCGCGTCCCTCTCTAGGACCTCCCTAAGCAATTACCCACTCAACTAGTGGGGAGTTGGGGCCTACCTGGGGTGTAGGTACCTATATGGGGCAGAAGCTGCACTCGCTCCCCGCACCCTGCCTTCCCTACAGCTCCCTGACTCCAACTCTGTCACCTTCCTTTCCCAGCTCCCACTAATGTAAGTGACAGGGTCCCTAACCTGAGGGCTGCCCCTGGCAACACTCACCTTACTGGGGAGCTGAGCTATCTTGGACCAAGGGGGTGCTGGCCTAATACAGGGGAGTCCCTCTCTCCTGCACCCTACCTCCTTCCCTTGTCTGTTCCTTCCTCTGACTTTGCTCTAACTGACTACGCAGCTCTCTGCCCGCGAAATGTATCCAATCTCTCCAGGGCAGTCCTGCAGCCCTATTGGCTCCTATGAGGCACCTGGTGCCTCCCTCGCTAGGCACTATGGGAATTGTAGTCCCGGGGCACTTACAATAACATTGGGGCCGCGTGCGCGCCCTCCCTCTGCCTATACTCACCCCTAATGGCCGCCACAACCTCTCACTAGCTATCCCTACTCTCGCGCGACTCTCCTGCGCCTTCCCTGCCCTCACACAACTGTTCCCTGGCTCTAGGGTTCTCCCTGCGCATGCGCGAGCTATCTGGGCCGCCGGGGACCTATGGCGCATGCGCGACCCTGCACAACATGGTGGCGCCCTATCCGCCCGGCTCCGGGAGCGCCGGGAGCCCTGAGATGCGCGTGCGGCCTTGGCAACCGGCCGCACGCGTCCCCGGCAACCCCCGAGCCGGGACCTGACCGCCCTCTCCCCTGCCATCGCCGCGCGGTGCCGCCATTTGACTCGGCTGCACCCGCGATCGCCAGTAAGGTGAGGGGGGTGCTGACAGGCTGGGGAGACCTGGCTACACTAATCAACAAAGTTTTGCAGGGATTTAGGTTTTCTATTTGATCTTTTATACGTTTTCTGATATCTTCTTCAAGAACTGTCTTTCATCTATTTATAAAGCGATACCATTGTTTTTGATCAAGGATTTTCTAACTCAGCCATAAGAAAGAGTGAAGAGCAAAGTAACTTGAAAACCACCATCTACTGTACAATAAGATGTTACTTTAGAGCACAATCATACATGAATAAGGAGTAGAGAGAAAAACTATACTGTAATTTATTTTCTTGTCAAGTTTGGTTTCCTCTGTTCAAACATAAAGTCCAATAAATATATACACTTCATCTCAGTCATCATGATCCATTTTCAGTAAAATAAAAGTTTTTCTTACTATTTTTATGAGATATGCAGATGTTAATTTATACAGTATTTCCAAAGTTATGCGCCCTTGTCATGAGCACAGCCATCAAGGCACCTTCAAATCTATGTACAGTATAGAAAAGAACAAGATTAGAAGATTCAGAGGGGAAAGAGGAGGACTTAGAAAGAGAACGAGTGCGAAAAAGAATAGACAGGAAGGAACTAGTAAAAGAGAATAACATCTTTAATATCAGTAGCTATCAGCTCAGTCCAATTGAGAACAAATTGCTCACGAAGGGGCTTAATTTCGCACCCACTCATGTTCCTTATATGTTTAATCTTTATATAGATGTTCACAAATTTGTTAGGAGGCTGACACTTAAGAAATATTTTATTAATGATGCAGTCAGTAGGTCTACTGATCCAGCAATTGCTACTGTGAAAAGTCCCCTAACTCCATTCATAAACTCGTCAACATTTAACATTTAACCAAGAGGAATACGAAGCAATTTCATTGATACTTTTACTGCAATGGTTATGAATGATCTCGAAGGGGCGAGTGAAGGTTTTAGATGTAAACGACACAATTTAACTAGGAAGAAAAGTTACCAGAATCATTGGAAAACAATAAAAATATAGTGATTAAGAATGCTGATAACGGGGGGTTGTAGTAATTGACATTTTCTATTACAAACAGGAATCTGACAGGATCCTATGCGATACCTCCACATATCGCAAACTAAACTCCAACCCTATCCCCTTATTTCAAACAGAACTACTGAATCTTTTGAAAAAATTATTTGATAGAGGAATCATAAGTAAAAATTAATTAGAATTCCTAACAGTGGAATATCCACGGATACCACTGTTCTAATTTATTCCCAAGATCCACAAAAATTTGACGGAACCTCCTGGACGCCCAATTATATCATGGATAAAATCCCTTACATTCAACCTCTCTCAATTCCTGGATCACATATTGCAGAAATATGTACTGTAGCGACACATCTTATTCTAACATTTGCCCGTAATTGACCGGGGCTTTACTCCGGCTGGCGCAGGAACTAGACCGCGCCCCAGCCGCATCTCCTCCATGCACTCCCCTCCGCTCGCGCGCATTTTTCTGTCCCTTCCCGACCCCCTGGCTGCTCCTGCTGGGCCCCTTCTGCTTCCCCGTACCCCCGCTTACCTCACTTCAACTTCAGGGGATGTCGGGGAAGCTGGGGAAGCTGGGCGCGCCACGTGACAGTGACGTCACAGTGACGTGCGGACATGCCGCGTCACCACGCGGCCCGCATGCATACTGCCGTGGGGGCAGTGTTAGAATAAGATGTGTCGCCACTGTAGTGTTAGTCCCCTCTTAAATTAGGGATACAACGCATTAACACAATGAAATGCAGAAATTGAAATGGAGGAAAGAGTTTTTGTGGGTGACATGTGATGTGGTATGCTTCCATTATAGTGCCCAAATTATACTGTACTCACTTTCAACAAATCTCTCTTTGAATATATCTGATTATTGTAAAAAATATTATGATTTTTGTAACAATTTCTCTTTATTCTGCGGAACTGACCATATGGTACAATTTTTACCCATCTTAGGTGATTACACCTAGATTTTTGATATAACTATTACTATCTACTTTTTATATAAAAAAGTTTTTGTGTTGTCAATGTAGATCACTAACCCTACAAAGTCTATTTTGTGTTTACTCCATTTGTGAGTAAACAAAAAATATACATTATATTAAAAATATTTATATTAAGGCGCATACGCGACGGGTACAGAGATGGAGGCTTAAACTGAGTGCTCCGTTACCCGCCGGCGAAAGTAATTAAAATCACAGCAAAAAACTCAACGCAGACGCAAATAAAACATAACCCCCAGACCAACTAGGCACACAGCACAAACAAGGATGGCAGCGACCCGAAAAAAGACAAAGCAAAAGGTGGATGTGCGCACTTACTTTGCGAGGGCAAAAAAGACCCGGGAAACAGAAAGTATGGCGGCCTCAGACTCGGACTCCGCACCGGAGCTGGAAATGACTACTGAGGAGCACATGGGGTCGATTAAGAGGGAGATAGCACAGCTTCTCTCAGACCTAAAGACATTCTTTCGGGGTGAGGTGGAGCACTTACGGAGAGACATCCTAAGCATTGGCACCTGAACTAACGACCTGGAGGAAAAGATGGAGGCGACTACCAAGTGCCAGAGGGAGACCGGTACCCGGATTGGCATGCTAGAGAGGAGAGTGGCAGAGCTTGAGGAACAGCATGAAGACAGCGAGAACGGGACAGGCACAATAACCTGTGCATCAGGGGGATCCCAGAGGAGGTACAAGACCTGGAATTGCTGCTCAACAGGTGGATGACTTATATCATGCCGGGGAAAACGGACCAGAGCTGGTCATGGACCAGTGCCACCGAGCTCTACGGGTCCGGCCATTGCCGAATAATCCCCCAAGAGACGTTATTCTCCGCCTCCATCACTACACTACCAAAGAGGAGATATGTAAGATCACCAGGGCTACTCCGCTGGTGGCGTTTGAGGGGATAGAAATGGCCATATAACAGGACATTTCACCGATAACGCTGGCGAGACGGAAGGCCCTCCAGCCTATTACCAGAATGCTGCAGGACAAGGAAATTAGGTATAGGTGGGCCTTTCCGTTTGCGATGATAGTCGTGCGGAATGGCCGAACACATGTGCTTAAACATCTATCGGAAGGGCCTGAGTTCCTGAAAAAATGGGTCTACCCGACACGCTCCTGGTGCCGGAGGCTTCGAAAGCTTACCCGCCCCGGCCGACGGAGTGGGAGAAAGTGAACTCGTCAGCCGGGCAACAAAGGGAAAAGGCGGGAACCTCGAAACCCACCTGAGGATTAAAAGATCCGCTCCCCAAATGTCCAAAGTTACCTGTCTCTAGCCCTGGCTCTCCCCCTGTTTGCTCGCTGTCCCAAGTCTGAATGTCACCAGAATCCGGGTCCCCCCTCCCTGCTGACCGAGTCGGGCTCCTCGGAGAAAGATCCAGCGGACGCTGAAATCAAATAAACTTTCACTTACCAAAATGGTGGTCTAGCAGGCTGCGCAGGACGAACAGGTGAAGGCGCGCAGAAGAATAATGGCGGATGCTGTTTAGGTGCGAAGTTTTGGTGCTCTAGCCAGCTCCACCTTCTGGACACACCTACTTCCTCTGCTGCTCGCGGGCGGATGTGCGGTCTCTCCTAAGATGACGTTGGGGGGCGTCTGCGGAAGAGTCTGCAGCATACGGGATCCCTCGAGGGGCTCCCCGGGGGGGTACACGAATCCTCCACCGGGGAGAAGGGGGGGGGAGGCGGGTCTCCTGCTGCTCGCGAGAGGGAACTTAAGACTGGGACTGGACCTGTGCCTCAGGCCAAATCAGCTAAAAGACAGGGGATGCAGCGAGGCAGCGGCGGGGGGTGAGGGGCGGGGAGACAGTAAGAATTTAAGAAATTAGGGAACTAGGGACGGAGACAACTAATCAGCTGGGGAAAAGAGAGCTGGTTTGTACTTGCAGCTTGGGGACGCAATATAATATACAGTGGTTCAAGCGGCACAGTTGGGGTTAGTTTAGTATGTTTTTTTTATTTTATTTTTTTCTCGCTACATAGATTAGATTAGACAGATTAGCTAGTATAATGGCAAAGTTAGATGCGCAGATAGGTGATAGACAGTTCATTACCAGTTGAATTATGATAGTTAGACTTTAGTGTCAGTTTTTGATTACATAATTTGTGCTTTGCCGGCGGGGGGGTAGGTGACTGCCCTCGTCCCCGCCTGTTGGCATGCGCCTTTGAGGCTGGGCTGCAGTCTTAAACCACAGTCCAGACAACAAGCCGGAACAAGCCTCACGAGCCTGGACAGGAGGGAGGGAGAGTCCAGGGAATGGGCGATATTCCCGGGCATCAAACCATAGGTCTGTTAGGACCACAATGGTTTTGTGTGTTTATGTTCTGTGGATATGTGTTCCTTGTCACCCCCCTATGTGTTTCCCCTCCCCCCCCAGGTTCCCACAGAGGAAGTACCGAGGCAACATGGAGACAACGCGGCCGCTCCTGGTGCCCTACGTGGCTACGAGGCACGGGTAGGACCCGACTCTATTATACACGCAAAGGCTCACTATACACACACACTGGCGCTGACGTTCATTTCACAAAATGTTAAGGGGTTTAACTCCCCGCAGAAGCGTAGAATCGTCTTTGCAGAATTCAAACGCAGAAAAACAGATGTACTCTTCACTCACTTTAGCTCCAACAAAAACTCAGGGTTCATAGACAAAATTTTTAGACAATTTTATCTCGCCTCAGCTAAAGAAAAGAAAAAAGGGGTTTCTATACTATTCAACAATAGAGTCCCTTTTGAGGTCGAAAAGGCAAAGCGAGACCCAGAAGGTAGACATATCATCCTGGTGGGTCTACTACAGCAATGTAGAGTGACCCTGGCTTGCGTTTACGCCCCCAGCGAGAGAGATCCCCAGTTCTTTGAAGCATTTTTTCTCAAGCTCCAGCGATGGGCAGTAGGAAATATAATTGTTGCAGGAGATTTCAATAAAGTCATGGACCCCCGCATTGACAGATCCCCAAGGCAACAGACGGATAGGCAAACAGGTGGTACAGCACTGTTGGAAGGGCTAAGGAGAGGGTGTCTGATGGACATATGGTGGGAATAACACCCTGGTGAGCGCAGCTACTCATTCTACTCACACTCTCACGACAGTTACAGCAGGATTGACCACTTCTTTGTATCGGGCAGAATGGTCCCACAAATATCCGACACTACAATTCATAATATTTCATGGTCGGATCATGCATCAATAGAGCTAAGATGCACACAAATTAGACCGATTAGCCCGGGAGCAAACTGGCAACTGAACGAATCCCTGATTAAGATCCCAGTAACTAGCACAGACAGTCAAAGAAAAGATTAGGCAGTTTTTCTTAATGAACCCCGTCAGTGTGGAATCTCACATCACATTGTGGAGGCTCACAAGGCCACAATGCGAGGTATACTGATCAGCCTAGCAGCCAGACAGAAAAAGCAAAGGGAAGCCAAATTGACACAGCTATATAAGAGGTTACATGAGCTCTCTACACTTCATAGCCGATCAGGTAGAGGGGATACACTAAAGGAGCTGCAGGACATAAGGATTGAGCTTAACCTCCTCCTCACATCCCAGGCCGAGAGGGACTTGAGCTGGACAAAGAGGAAATTCTTTGAGAAAGCCAACAAGCCGGACACCATGTTAGCTAACAGGATCCGTAATAGGCCACCAAGTTATAATATACAGGCAATCAGGACTACTTCGGGAGAAATGTCCTCCAACCCCAAACGCATAGTGGAAGAGTTTAGACTTTATTATGAGCAGTTATACAATGGGGAGAAGGTGGCACACAGCACAAAGACAAATAACATACTACAGTCATTTCTGAGAGAAGCAGCATTACCTAGGCTGAACAGGCTGGAGCGCGAGGCAATTCAGACTGACAGGGGTCGTTAAGAACCTAAAACCCTCTAAAGCCCCGGGCCCTGATGGGTTTTCCAACTTGTATTATAAAAAAATTGTTGGGATTTTAGCTCCACACATGCTCAAATTATTTAATAGAGTCCTGGCAGGAGAACCCTTCACAGAACAGATGCTCCAGGCGTCGAAATCCCTAATTCACAAGAAGGATAAAGATCCCACAAATTGCCAAAGTTATAGGCCGATATCTTTAATCAATTCGGACGTTAAAATCTATTCCAAATTACTGGCCAATAGATTGAGCGCGGTCCTGCCAAGGCTTATTCACCCGGATCAGGTTGGCTTTATTAGAGACAGACAAGCGACCGATAATACCAGAAGGATTGTAGATATTATTGATTTCATTAATGCCAACGGGATCCGCGGCCTAGTACTAAGCTTAGACGCAGAGAAGGCCTTAGACAGCATCGATTGGCCATATATGGAGTCTACGCTTGGGGCATTCGGATTCGGGGGTAAAATTCTAGGGGCAATAAAAGCATTATATACAACCCCGGCTGCCAAGGTGGTTCACCAAGGCTTCCCGTCGGCGCTGTTTAAAATTAAAAGCGGAATTAGGCAGGGCTGCCCACTTTCGCCCTTGTTGTTCGCCTTATGCGTGGTACCGCTAGCAGCACACATCCGTAGCAACCCAGACTTTTCGGGAATCCAAATCCACACACAGGAACATAAAGTGGCTCTATACGCAGATGACATCATCTTGGCACTGACAAAGCCGCTTACCTCGCTACCCAATCTGTTTGCCCTCCTAGATAGATTCAACAGAATTTCTGGTTTTAAGATCAATCAGGCTAAATCCGAGGCGCTCAGTCTGAACATCCCGAAAGAAACAGTGAAATTAATAGAAATTAATTTTAAATTTCAATGCAGCCTAAAACTATAAAGTACCTAGGCGTACATCTTACGAAACAGAGTACCTAGGCGAACTATCCTAAGCTACTGAGGGCCCTTACAAAGGAACTCAAGGACTGGTCCGCTTACAGAATCTCCTGGATTGGCAGAATCTATTGTGTGAAGATGAACCTTCTCCCCCGGTTATTGTATCTGTTCCAAACTCTCCCGATACCTGTGGTGCGATCGGAGATCAAGGAATTGCAGAACTTAGTCACAAAATTCATTTGGAAAAATAAAACACCACAGGTAAAAATGACAATTATGCAAAGACCTAGAGAAACTGGGGGCTTAGCGGTGCCGGGCTTGTTGGCATATTATAAAGCGGCACAATTATGCCAAGTCCCTCAGTGGCATGGAGACCCGGAGCTGAGACGATGGGTGGCGCTGGAGAAGGAGGTGTGCACCCCGCTGGAGTTCAAGGACTTAATTTGGTACCCTAAATCTAGATTAAAAGACTTAAAGGATCCGCTGGCCTCGATGCTCAACTCATTGTCGGTCTGGGAAGCGGCTAAAAGTAATCACTCATTGACCTCAAAACACACTTTAAGGGCTCCCTTATACGGGAATCCAGATTTTGCTCCAGGGCTAGATGGTAAGAACTTCACACTATGGCAAAACATGGGGCTAAGAAGGCTGAAAGACCTGGAGGGGCGGGACACTATCAAACCATTTGATCTATTACAGTCAGAAACTGACATCCCCAACACAGAATTCCTTAGATACCTCCAGTTCCGGGCATTTTACAGCAAACACGCTAACTAATTTTGAGAGGCTCTGTGGTCAGGGCACCGACACACGGGGACTTATTTCTGCTTTGTACAAGGAGGTGGTCAGGGCTGACATCGACGGCTCACACAAACCCAGGTTCATGACACAATGGGAGACAGACTTGACAGGGCCACTAGAGGACGAAGACTGGACAGAAATTTTCAAGGCTGCAGCCAATAGCTTGATCTGTACGACATTGAAGGAGAACTCATATAAAGTATTAATGAGGTGGTATCTCACCCCAGTTAGACTGGCAAAATTTGTAGTGGGAGCTTCCCTGCTCTGTCCCAGGCAGTGCGGGGAACAGGGAGATCTGGTGCACATGCTGTGGTTCTGCCCACAACTCATACCTGTGTGGACTCAAATCAGAGATTGGCTACAGAGGATTTTGGGCCTCAAAATTCAACTAGACCCGTGGGTGTTTCTGTTAGGTAAACCTACACAAGAAGTGTCTAGATCAGGGAACAAAATTATAGCACACTTTGCTACGGCTATGAGGTGCGAGACCGCAGCATTGTGGAAGCAGAATGCAATTCCATCAATAGATAAAATTCGGAACAGAATTTGGTTCGTTTGCCAGATGGAAAAGTTGACGAGATTGGTCAACGACACTGGCCCAAATTTCCAAAAAGTCTGGCTGCCTTGGCTGGCACAGACGGATATCCCGTGGGTGAGCAATGCCTCCGCCTGGCTTTAATAAGATCAGGTGAGTTCTCCTTTGATGGTCGATAGGAGCTGATGTTAGCAGAGCATGAGGACGACATTAGCCCCGTCCCGCGAGGTCACTGAGGGCGGTCGGGTGCCCCCCCTTTACCCGGTGCCACGGAGACACAGATGGGCGTGATCCCGGATCACCTGTATAGGAGTGGAGAGCATCAGAGATACCTCCTCTACCCTCCCCCCCTCCCCCTCCCCTTCCTACATCAATACCTCCCTGTCTACCCTTTCCCCTGTTTGTATTGATGTTGTATGTCCAACAGTACGCTTTATGGCATTCATGTGATAATTGTATGCTATACTTTGAAAAACCAATAAAAAGAAAGTTGAAAAAAATATATATATATTTATCTTAAAAAAATACATTTAAACTGGTCTCATATCCTTTCCAGATCAAAAATATGCCATCTATGTATTTATGTCATGTGACCAGATTCGCACTGAGTGGGTTGTTGTTCTAAATGTTTTCCATTTCCTATTTCCCATATCCTCTTGAAAAGATTAGCGTAACTCGGAACGAACTTGGTCCCCATGGCAGTTCCACATTTTTGTAAGTAAAAAACATTTAAGCATTGAGCTTAACCAGCTTTTGGATAACTCAAAAGTCACACCTGTAGCTAATCATACCATAGATATTCCACCTTGCTTCCTAACTATACTATGTACTTCTCCCAGGAATTTCAGGTGTGCTCCTTTATGTGCACAAGGTTAATTGAACTGGTAACTAGGAAGTGGTCTGCTTTTAAAGGAAACAAGGGGGAGGGTGATACAGGTGTGAGCAATAGAGCTCAAAAGTGTGTTGTGACACTGGTATAGTATTGGGCTTATGGAAAGATTTTAGTGGATATGAGTTATTGAAAAATACTTTTCATATACCTTTAAAGTATCTCTCAGTTGTGCTCCTTTTTGAGCACAGATGTCTTGCCACACCTGTTATTTAAGCTACAATTATACAATTATAAGTAATACCTGTTCTAATTTTAGTGGTGTTTCCAATGTCACTTTGAATTTACCAGTAGAGATGAAAACCTTGCATGTTTCTCACCACGTTGCTTTTTTTTTAAAATTGTTTTAAGTTTTTCAGTTACTGTGTGTTATTTGAATTTTGGTATTATTGTATGCTTTGATACTGATTTTAAGAATTTGTTTGCGTTTTATTATGCATTTTTTCATAACATTTCCTTACGTATTTTGACTGTTTTTTTAAACTTTGGTAAAAATGCAAATCTAAAACCAACACAAAACTAATCGAGTTTAGAAAAACAAGTACCAAAAAAATACACTAATTAAACCACAACCACATCCAACAAACACATTTTTTTTAACCAAAAACAGAACATGAATTAAAGTTCTCAAAATTATGTTATTTTATACAAATAATGGAAAGTATACCATCATAATTTTCTTTCCCCCAAAAATTTGATTTTTTTAAAACTCTTTCTTTATTGTAAGTTTTATGAGTTTTTCCAAAAACACAGAAACGGGAGATAGGAAGGGGTTACAGAAAAGCCAAAGGATTTGGTGTGTCTAGGGTTATGGTAAATATGTACATTTGCAATACAATTATAAATACAGTAAAACATTCTCTGGTATTAAAAAGCAGTGCACACATCTTTCTAATGACACTTAGACAAACATGTATATTTGAACTTTCCATGAAAACAATAACCTGGAGGTCGGGCTCCCTGGTGAATATTAAATTTTGGAGAAAATCCTCTGTTGCCTGAAGAAAAGTCGTGTGAGAAGATTTTATTTTCTTCTTTTTTTCTTCAAGAGGTTTAGCAGATGTTGCCTCACCATCTTATTCCTATCAAATGAGATGTGACAGGCCTTATATGAGGCCTGTGATGTCACATTTGAAAGACACACAATACTTCCACCAATCTGATTGGTGGATGTACCATGTGTCTAGGTATCATGTTTGGCAGGGAATTACTTCTATACCAAACTTGATGGGATCACATTGTACATCCATCAATCCCATTGGAGGATGTACCATGTGATGCTTACACTTTTTGGGGTGATGTGATGTCACCTTAAAGGGAAGGAAGCACAACCAATGAGTTACAGTACCATATGCTTCCCTCCCATTAAGGTGACATCACATTATCCATGTGATGCCTTCACTTTTTTGGGTGATGTGAAGTCACCTTGAAGGTATGGCAGCATATGGTACCGTATTGGTTTTCTTCCCTCCCTTTAAGGAGATGTCACATCACCCAAAAAAGGGCAGGCATCACATGGTACATCCACAATTGGATTGGTGGATACACATAGTATGACATCAAGTTTTGTAGAGAAGTCATTCCCTGCCAAACTACGCATATCTATACAGAGGGAAAGACAAAAGGATCAAGCGCAAATACCGTGTTGAATATAATTAATTTAAACCAGGTGAACACACTCGTGAAAGTGAAAAAATGGGTCATAGGACCAGGTTTGCACCAAAGGGATTGTTGTGGTAGAATCCCTTTGGCACAAACCTGTTCCTATTGTGCCGCTATATGGATGATATAGTTTTTATATGGAGAGATGAGGAGGAAGTTTAATTAATTTTTTAACTTATTTATACACAAACACTTTAAATTGAACCTTTACTTCAAATTTTAGTAAAAAATAAATCCCCTTTTTGGACCTGTGTATTTATATTCAAAATAATACAATATATACAAAGATATATTTTAAAACTGTCGATTGCAACAATTTTCTCCTAAATTCCTGTTGCCACCATAAAAGATGGTTAAATAATATCCCTTATGGACAACTAAGAAGAATAAGGAAATACTGTTCTGATTTAGAAGAATACAATGAACAAGCAAAAATCCTCGAGAAAAGATTAGCTGAGAAAAAATATGATGGATCCATCATAGAAGCCGCAAAAATAAAGCAGGAAAATTAAATAGGGAAAGTCTGCTAAAAATGGATAATAAAAAGATAGAAACCAAGCAGAATTGTATTTCATTTTTTACTCGCTGCAATAGAGAAGCAGATAAAATAGAACAGATTGTACAAAAGCACTGGCATATGCTAAAGCAAGATCCTATCTTGGGAGAATTCCTTCCAGCTGCACCGCAGGTGGTATTCGACAAAGCATGAAGCCTTGTGGACAACTTAGCTCCCAGTACCCTAAAAAATGTAGAAACAGACAGGAAGATAATTGGCTAACAGACAGACCAAAATATTTTTTTTAAATGCAATACTTGCAAAGCGTGCAAATTTGGAAACATCAAAACAGACACTTTTACATCAAACGTGTCAGGAAAAACATCTAAGATCATTAGTTTTATTAACTGCAGAAGTACCCATGTGGTGTATGTTTTAACATGCCCTTGTGGACTACATTACGTGGGGAGAACCACTCGCCCACTGCGGGTGAGGATTTTAGAACATAAAAGGAATATTACACTGTCTAGAAAATCATAGTGTGCCACTACATTTTAGAAAATATTATAACTCAGAACCCAAAGGCCTTCCATACCTAGGTATAGAACAGGTATAACAACATTGCAGGGAGGGCAATAGAACGCTAGAGTTATCACAAAGGGAGTCATTTTGGATCTATCATTTAAATACATTGCACCCTAAGGGTCTTAATATAGACTTCGATATGAACACCTTTTTGGTCTAACTTTTTTTGGATCCTACGGCATTGAACATATATCGCTTTTACTACTTTTTTAGACATGAGTAATCCTAATTTTATCAATCTACATTGATTAATTTGTGCTCTGTTAAATCATTTATTTTATAGAAACCTCTTTTAAAACAAATGTAGGTTTCATCTAAACCTCTCATCAAAACCATTTTTTTTAAATGTTGCTATTTTAATTAAGATTATAATTTATTAAATTTACTATATACATTTATAAACCCATTTACAATACTTTTTATTGTTCATTAATTAAAATATCAAATTCTGGCCCAATTTTCCAATCACATTTTTTATTCATGTATTAGCAATTGCAAATAATATTTTTTATAATCTTTTTATAATATGTATATATTTGTACAATTTGTGGTAGGGGATACATATTCAATAATCAACATTCCAAAATAAAGTTGTTTAATTATATTACTGTATGTTCTAACATCCCCTTTCCTTTTTTAAGGAGATTCCTATTATAAATAATCTGAAATTCGCCAGGTTTTAACTACATGTGTGTGCCATATATAACTTTTGTGTTTTCTTTTAATATGTGTGTGATGTTCTCTGTGATATGCATCTATGCTATCTTTATAGAGATCCCCATTATAATATATCTGGAACTTGTACAACCAGGGAAAATAAAGGGAGGGGGAAGGGAAAAAGGGAAGGGAACCCTCGCTACTGCCTAGACTCAGGTGCTGCAATCAGGGGAAATAGATGAACTACTGAACTAAAGAATAGAACCCCTAAACTGAGAGCACTCAAAACGGCTGGTAAACTGATATTACTAAACCAGGGGCCTGGTAATAAAGGTAAGTATGTTAAACTAATTGTAATGATGAATACATTAAAATAAACTTTATTAGGAGGAATCCTCAATTAAAATATTGGTGTGGAACGACCTCTATGTGAGGTATACCTGAACAATGGGGCAAAATTATAAAAAGGAGGCAGGGGTATGGAAATATAGGATAAATGACCCTACTGGAAGTAATAGATTCTCTTGGTAACACCACCTACCAATAAATGGTAAATAGGTGACACAACACACTGGTGGATATATATGAGCCACAAATACACTAAAATCTGTTTTTATATTAGTGTGGCTGGCCAAAGGCTCAGATAAAACAGATTAGTATGCCCACAATATATCACACCCAGCTCTTGGAAATATCTCTGAATAGACACAAGCTGTATGTCCATTGGTGTGGATAAATAGTAAACGGAAGCTGGGATGCTTCTAAAGGAACGTCATAACCCACATAAGCAAATGATTGTATCAATATATTTTATGTCAGGACAAAATGGCGGACTACACACGTCTGTCAGGATGTCCCAATTGGCATATATGGGACCTATTTAACTGCATAGGACATGATACCGCAATGTTAGGGCAGGTAAGTATAGTTAACTACGTCCTAATAGGTGTCCCAAGGACGTGTGTCCTGTCTATCATAATGTGCAATACAGCTAGACAGATGGTAAACAATATATATACTGGATATAAAGTAATTCCAGAGCTGTGAGTCAGACAGATTGGCAGACTAGTAATGTCTGGCAAGGTTTCTCAAATGACAACGTCTTGTGCCCAGAAAGTAAATCCTAATAGTAAAACGTCTAACTGTATACTTTGTATTAAGTGCACATAATAGGAACAATCTGCTTCAAAGTTGCATAAGATATCTCCAGAAAGGGTAGTAAACCCGTTGTGTCACAGTATAAAAGGCAGTGAAGGTAGAGAAAGCATACACAATTCGTGACTGGACAAAGTAGCAGATTAAGGGGGTCATGTACTAAGCTCCGTTAAGTCACTTTTAGAGTGCAAAGTGCTCTTAGAACGTGATGTTGCGCTGAACACGATGCACTAAGCCACGCAAACAGGCACTTTGCGCTCTAAAAGTGACTTTTTTCCGGAAATTTTTCTAAGTCCAACTTTGCTCGTTCGTTACCTTGTTTGCGTTAAATTCTGCCCTTAAGCAGGATGCACTGAGCAACGCAACCTTAGCTTACGCGAAAATTGCGTTCAACAGAACACGTCAGCTCAAGGTAGATGCAAAAAAAGCTGGACTTAGAAAAATTTCTTGCTTTACATTTTTGCATGCGCAAAACTCATACAACAGGCCGTGGGGCGTCCCTGGCTGACCCCGCGGCGGTCCTGGGGGTGTTCGCGGGTCCGTGGGTGTTCAGGGTTCCCCATTGGCATGCGGGAGCAATCGTGTGCCACCCCCAAATACAAGTATCCTTACAAATTAACACAACCCCATAACACATAAAGTACAGTATTGTTAAAAAATAATATTCTCCACATATGGATAATACTGCATTTCACCTTTTAACATACATTCAGATGGAGAAAGAAAGTACATTTATTTAGCACCCGGGGGGTACAGGGGTGGTCCTCGAAGCTGTCTGGGTGTCCACGGATGTTGGCGTGAATATATCTGTATCCCCCGGAGATGATAATCAATAATTGAAATTAAAGGAGAACACATGTTTGATTTTAAATTAATATCAATTGAATTACATGTATCTTCTAAACTTTATAGTGTTCCAGCAAATGTTAGCAGGGGAGTAATTTAAAGGGCAATACTCCCGTCATCACCAAACAACCATCTTGTCAGTAATCCACCCTTCTGACACAACTTTATACAAACAAACCATTACTTCTTGTGATGTAACACGTTCATGACTCAACATGTTACATACAAATGTAATGATAGAGTTATTATTTTATGGCAATTACTCATATTGGGTTACAGCATCGGTTTCACTGTTGATTCTCGAATGCTGTATAATTGATGATGACATCACATTTCATTATGTGTGTAACACATCTGAATTAAAGTACAATAAATTTTAGAATGACTACAATTCATATGTTCACAATACTATCCAAAACACGTGTCATCATTTACAATCATGTGGCTTATTAGTCTGCCTATTTAAATGATAGTAGGAGGCACTTACCTTCCAAGGTGAAATGGATGTGGCACCAGATTGCGCATTTGTGTTGTTTTGTGCGAGGAGGAGAAGGGCGATTATGTTGGAGAGGAGAGAGAGGAGAGATAGGAGAGAGAGGAGAGAGAGGAGAGAGGAGAGAGAGGAGAGAGAGGGAGATCTGTGTTGTGAGACACATAGCACCCCACAATTTTAGGCAAAGAACCTCCCTAGAGGGCTTGACTGAGGACGAGGTTATCAGCCGCTACCGATTGAGCTCAGCGGCTATCTTGGAACTCTATGAAGTTTTAAGAGAAGATTTAGAGCCAACAACAGACAGGAGTCATGCAGTGCCTGGCCTTGTTAAAATGCTGAGCTCATTACATTTTCTTGCTTCAGGCTCATTTCAGACAACTGTGGGCATAGTAGGCGGGGTCTCGCAGTCGGCATTCTCGCGGGCCTTTAGCCAGTTTCTACAGTATGTGCACTGACTCAATGCGCTAGTGATTATATACATTTTCCTAGCGAGCAGATAGAGTGGCAGGCACTGAAGACTGCATTTTATAATGTAGCTGGGCTACTCAATGTTATCGGTGCTATAGATTGCACACATGTTGCGCTGACCCTGCTACGTGAAGAGGAGAGGGATTTCCGGAACAGGAAACATTACCACTCGCTCAATGTGCAGGTTGTATGTGACGCATACACGAAAATTCTGAGTGTGGTAGCCCACTTCCCAGGTGCCTGCCACAATTCCAATATTCTGAAGAACTCATTAGTCTTCCGTAAATTTGAAGCAGGGGAATTCCAGGACGGTTGGCTATTGGGTCAATCAATGTTACAGAAAATGCACTTACAACTATATTTAATGTACAGTTTTATGTTTCATTGTGTGTTGCTAATATTGTAATTAAATGCAAACAAGATATACAGCTCAACTAAAGTGATGATGTGTTAAATGAATGTGCCCTGAATGCCTAGTGTGACGTTGGGTGCAATTGATGAGCCGATATTTAATGAATACACAAAAAGGTAGAAGGCGAGAGCATATTAGTGCCTCCGCCTACCAACTAGAAGCTCACTTGACAAACGCACTCCTGGGCGGTTAAAACTTAGCATTTAATAATTGTCATACTAAAATAAATCCTACATACAGAATATTAATAATATACACACAATGTACTTATACAGGGAGGGGAATGGAGAGGTGGGGTTGGGCTATAGGTGTATAACGCTATGGCGTATGTCTTAAATGAATCAGAAGAGCTAATTACCACCTAATATAGCCTATAAATATAGAACACAGGATCTCTGATTAACAACTACTAACAAGATTCTAATCACTATAACAACATACATGTGTTTTGCGGCATAAGGCATAAAGCATAGCATACCGATCAAACCAACCTGTAATTGTGGAATGTAGCACCTAACAGTCTATTAGTTGTTAGTACACTTTTGCTTTAAACTGATAAAACATGATATTTTCTCTGTAAGTGCAACACAATAACAAGTTGGTGGTACGTGGATTGACTCTACGCCTAATGATGTTGACATACACAGCACACAATTTAATCACACATACTATATACAGTAGCTGATAGGAAATATAAAAACCTGAGAACAGCTGAGACTAAACACTCTGCTAGAAAGATATAAGCAGCATATAATTAAAGCTGTGGTATACGGACATGCCGTCCAAATATAATCAGTGCTACTAAAACTATGTCCCAGATGGAGCAATCAGTATCAAACAGTCATATATATTGCTGTGCAAAACCATGCTTAAAGTTTAATAGCACTCAATGATGGTGTATTGGTGCACTACAGCCCCGCAATATTTTTCAGCAGTAATGGTATAAATCAGCATTGATATAAGTCAGTGCATAGCGTGCATAACGTTGAGCCATCTGACATATATATATATATACAGATTAGCACTGAGACAGACACAATAATTAGCCACAGTGTGAAAGACAACTGCTGTGCCAGGACACGAACGCAATTAAAACGAGTGTGTAGCAGAGACAGAGATACAGTGTACCAATGATACCAGACTCTCTCTGATCCCTCCCTGATGACGTCACCACGCCAAACGCCCTACGCATTTCCCTCCTACACGGAGATTCTTCAGGGGCGAGTGATAAACAGCTTATGTCGGGAGAGTGAATTTATAGCGTCACGGGTTGCCATAGCAACCCGTGGCCAATCGAGAGTCACATAATGTTTATTGCAGACTGACAACAACGCTATCCCGATCACAGAATTACTGCATGCAGCAGACAGCTGTCCAGGAGAAGTACACACTAGAGGATTACAAAATAAATAAACAAAATAGGAAAATTGGAGGATATAAGTCCACCATTACTGGGGGACAGTGTACATGGACTGAGGCTAAATGAAAATAATAATAATCATGCAGAGTTTATAGAAACCGCACAGCAACTCTGAGATAGGTGGCAAATAACATGGGCTGAAAAAATCTTGACGTACTGAATGGTATGCATATCAGTCTCTCAGTAGTACATTATATTGCAGTACTAAGTGCTTACTTGCCCAAAAATAAACACATACCAGTTGTTGTCAATGATGTATAACATATACATTGTGTTAGTGGATGGACATATATATATATATATATATGTAACGGGTGTTCATGTCTGGTCTGACCCCCCCAATCTCACATTGGCCCCTGTGGTCTATCCAGCCCCATTACATACGTGTGTATTGTGGTGCACCTGTAGGCAACAGGACTCCTGAGTCTCCCGCTTGATGGTATTGGGGGATGTCAAGCAAGATAGGTATCTTAGGTAGTGGGTGTTGAGTCTTACTCACATTATGTGCAGCGCCTCCACCTCATCAGGATCTATGCAGATGCAGGTAGATGGTCCTGATGAGGAACTCCTTCTTGGTGGTGAGGGCCCCCGGAGAGTAATTGCAAACTCACACCAGGGGGTTTCCTTTTTACAAGTCATCTTTATTGAACCAGAGGTGGGCAAGCTGCCCGGTGCAGTGAAACTTCTCAGCCGCACATTCTCCGTGATTCCCTTCACAAGGTACGCCCTCCCAATGGAGTGAGATTCCCTCTCCCCGTAGGAAGATCCCCCCTGTTCCAGGTCCCTGGAACAGTTGGCCTTAGCTCACTTTAAAGATTAGTGGGTACCCCTAGTTACGACACTAGGGGGTACCTTGAACTTGTAACTTCAACCTTCCACTTTTACTCCCGTACGTGCGCGCACTAACTTTTGGCAGTGTAGTGCCTTATATACCTCAGGAGGCAGGCACATCTCTGAGGTCACTAACAATGGACTCAGAACATGTAGCCACTCCCATCCATACATAGGGCACCTCACCAGGGTGTGAGGGCAAACCTCCATAATTACTGCTGGCACTCCTGTAACTTACCAGGTCTTATTGCCAGCAGGAGAGATGACAGTAGCCATTGTTATGCATGACTACATACTCCCCCTGGTGAATTCCCACAGGCCCGGCTGGGACCTAAATTTGGTGTACCTTTCTGCCAGGAACCACTGCAAAAGGAACACATAATTCAACAGTTATAACAATGTTTGCATGATTAACACACATTCTAACTCAAAGCTTACTGACCAGCAGGGGGCGCTTCACTATTTATTTTCCCAGACCTCAACTGCTTTCTCCCTAATAATAGTGACGAGGATCTGGCTTTTTCACTTCTCTGCCCACCATGTCAGTCACAGTGACACTGTACTCTCTAGGTAGGCCACATTCCCCTCTGTATACCACTTTATGCATATATACACGCTGCGCCCGATAGTCCAGACGTGCATCAATTGGGGTATCCGTTCTTCTGCTTGGGGCCCCGTAATGGCACCTCCCTTGGACACCAGGTAATATTCAATATCCTCCCTGAGCCACCCATCCCGGCGGTCCTCTATCTCCTGCATGAGGGGTTCGGGAACATATGGATATTCTAACCCATGGGTTCTTTTATATTTTCCCACTATGGCCCGTTCGGCTCTGCAGGCCCTAGTCAGTTTAGCACTGCCCGCTCTTCCTGGCAACACCCATGACAGGGTTCATCTGGATCCACCGGATCATCCAACCCCTCCGGTCCCAGGGGTTCTAACCACCCACGCCCAATCTTAAACCATCTTTCCTGGGTTTCCCTTAGATGATTCTCCTCCGTGAACTCCCCTTTAGCCCACCAATGATCTATCACCCCCTCTCGATCTAGGATGAACCGAGTTCTATCCAGCCAGGGTACATAGCCTTCAAATAAGGGAGCCCCCCATCGGGTTTCCCTGACCTCCTCTAAGGACACCTCCTCCATCTCTCCCTCCTCTGGGCCACCCCCGGAAGATATGCCCGATGTACACTCGGACAGTACTTGCTTGTCCGAACCCCTTTTCTGACTCCCAATATTAACACTCACATTACTGGGACATTCACTGGACACCGACGCCTGTCTTGTAATCCTCCCACCTCCCACTGACCCATCATCAGAGGTCCCATAGTCCAGGCTCCCAGTCCGTTCATCAGAAGCGATCCGTGAATCCCCTGACATCCCTAAACTAGAATATGACCCAAAATGGGAAGTGAATGGGGCTGAAACTTTAACTAGGGCCTTGGGTCTAGCTAGGACTGGGGTTTGGGGATAAGGTCACACAGTCGGTATTCACGGGGCTAGGACCTGCTCCTCGTCGCTACCTGTCCCGGTTTCGCCGCAGGGACTCTCCGTCTTTCCTGTCTCCCGACTCCTCGATCGCTGCCTTGAGCACCCGCTCCTCTCGGACCGGGGCGTCTGACCCCCACTCCTTGATCGCTGAGGCACTATCATCTCCTTTGCCACTCCACCGAACGTGATGTCAGAAGGCGCACGTGTACCGCCGCCATCTTGGGTTGGATCCCCAAGCGGGACCTCTTCCTCCAATACGACATCCTGTTCCGGCCACACCTTTTTCCACCGGGGCCTGGCTCTTTCCTTCATCTGCCACCATCTTGGAAGCCTGGAATGCACAGGGACTCTGCTTACCAATCCGGGGCGTTGGAGTGGTTCTGCCACCATCTGATCCGCTAGTTCCCACAGCCGTGGGACTCCGCCGCGGGATGGGCGATACTCGGCTCCGTTCTTCACCGATACCAGTAAGGGGCACTCTTTTTGTCGTACTGCTGCTATGGTACACCGGAGGTAGGGTAGTCATGGCAATAATACTAAGAGACTCCTCATCCGAAGACTCCAATTTGGCATTTGGCCGGGGCATTCCGCTTTGTGATTTGCGGTGTGGGCCCCTCTTATCACCGCGTTGGTGACCAGTTTTCTCGATCGGCTCCGATTTGATTATTGGAGCGGGTCCCTGTTCACTGGGACTCGTAGCCTCCCTCCATAGCGCAACAGGAAGCTCTGCAGCCAACATTGCTGCATCTTCCACAGTCTCTATCGCTTGCATTGGCATGAAAGTAGGCATGGGCCACAGATATTGTAGTCCACACTGGGCGCATCGAGCGGTAGAGCTCACCGCCCCACCCGGCAGTCGACACTGCAAGCATAGACATGCTACTGTCTCTACGCCCTCTACTCGGAGAATCAGGAAGCCTCCTGGAGCCGAGTAGGGATGAGTTGTTATCAAGGGCCCGGGTTCTGATTTGCAAGCCATAGCCATCAATGGGAGTGCTCGCACTAGTGGTCTGTACGGCTTGATGGTTCCTCGCAACTGAAGGGCATGGGCTGGGTCACCAACCCTTCCTCCAGCTTTCTCCATCCGCATCCGCCAAGACAGGAAACCACTCCCCCTGGTTGAAACTTGGGGGATGTCCCATTGACCTTTAGGTTGGCTCAGCACAGGGGCGGAACTAGTTACAGTCCATGCGGGCACGGCTCCAGCTTTCGCACCATACCCCCAATAGGGCGGGGTCTCTCCGTTGGCGCCACTCCTGGCCAACTTTTTGCAGATTGAGCTTTTGCAAGATTCTCTGCAACTGGCCCACGCAGACTCCCAGGGAAGGGGGAACCACCATGTTTGTTTGCATTGTCATTCGAATTCATTTTTGAGGTAGCGTTCAATTGTTTGTATTTTGTATGACAAATAAGTTCATTTCGTGCCTCCCATTTCGCACACTACTGTCCCCGTCACTGTCCTCAGGGTCAGTTCTCCAAGGTTCAAAGCAGGCCAAACACGGTACAACTATTGTTTTCACGCCATTCCACAACAGGCTCACTAAGCTCTCCTCTGTTGCTGGCTCCTCTTCCTCATACATCATCTCATATTCATTTTCTCCTTCAGCCTCTGTCAACCATACTTGAGCTTCCGCACTGCTCCAATTTTCCATTCCGTCGATCGCCATTAAACTACTGTTTCTTGAATTATTATACTTGGAGCTCCACTATACGGGGCAGCTGCCATACCGATACAATAAATATGCCTTGTGCACCACCTTGTGTACCTAATGTAAATCTGACTCGTGGTTGCACTACCTCAGGCTAGGCTCATTCTCTCTGTGTCTGCTGTATCTCCTTCCTCAAGTCTGTGCTCCCTATATTGAGTGTCTGGAATGGGCTAGAGTACTCTGGCTCGTCCATGCAATACTTTCGTGTCTACCTACTGTTGACAGTCTAGCGCAGAACCTCTCCAGGATGCCTGCTATAAGTTACCAGTTATCCCTTTAGGCGTCTTACCACTAGCACTACCTCAAGGTTTCATTGACAGCTATAACCCTGCTCCAGACCTAAGAATCCCAGGGCGCCTGTGCGTTCTGCGTTGCCGTGGCCTTTCCTAGACTACCCCTGGCTCCTTGCTACGCAGCACAAAGTGGCAACAGACACTCTTCCTATTTCTTAGTGTGCCTAGCAAAAGCCTGTCCTGTTGACCAGTATCTCAGCAGCGCCTCCAAATGTAACAGGTTTTTGTGTCTGGTCTGACCCCCCCAATCTCACATTGGCCCCTGTGGTCTATCCAGCCCCATTACATGCGTGTGTATTGTGGTGCACCTGTAGGCAACAGGACTCCTAAGTCTCCCGCTTGCTGGTATTGGGGGATGCCAAGCAAGACAGGTATCTGAGGTAGTGGGTGTTGAGTCTTACTCACATTACGTGCAGCGCCTCCACCTCATCAGGATCTATGCAGATGCAGGTAGATGGTCCTGATGAGGAACTCCTTCTTGGTGGTGAGGGCCCCCGGAGAGTAATTGCAAAATCACACCAGGGGGTTTCCTTTTTACAAGTCATCTTTATTGAACCAGAGGTGGGCAAGCTGCCCGGTGCAGTGAAACTTCTCAGCCGCACATTCTCCGTGATTCCCTTCACAAGGTACGCCCTCCCAATGGAGTGAGATTCCCTCTCCCCGTAGGAAGATCCCCCCTGTTCCAGGTCCCTGGAACAGTTGGCCTTAGCTCACTTTAAAGATTAGTGGGTACCCCTAGTTACGACACTAGGGGGTACCTTGAACTTGTAACTTCAACCTTCCACTTTTACTCCCGTACGTGCGCGCACTAACTTTTGGCAGTGTAGTGCCTTATATACCTCAGGAGGCAGGCACATCTCTGAGGTCACTAACAATGGACTCAGAACATGTAGCCACTCCCATCCATACATAGGGCACCTCACCAGGGTGTGAGGGCAAACCTCCATAATTACTGCTGGCACTCCTGTAACTTACCAGGTCTTATTGCCAGCAGGAGAGATGACAGTAGCCATTGTTATGCATGACTACATACTCCCCCTGGTGAATTCCCACCGGCCCGGCTGGGACCTAAATTTGGTGTACCTTTCTGCCAGGAACCACTGCAAAAGGAACACATAATTCAACAGTTATAACAATGTTTGCATGATTAACACACATTCTAACTCAAAGCTTACTGACCAGCAGGGGGCGCTTCACTATTTATTTTCCCAGACCTCAACTGCTTTCTCCCTAATAATAGTGACGAGGATCTGGCTTTTTCACTTCTCTGCCCACCATGTCAGTCACAGTGACACTGTACTCTCTAGGTAGGCCACATTCCCCTCTGTATACCACTTTATGCATACTGTATATACACGCTGCGCCCGATAGTCCAGACGTGCATCAATTGGGGTATCCGTTCTTCTGCTTGGGGCCCCGTAATGGCACCTCCCTTGGACACCAGGTAATATTCAATATCCTCCCTGAGCCACCCATCCCGGCGGTCCTCTATCTCCTGCATGAGGGGTTCGGGAACATATGGATATTCTAACCCATGGGTTCTTTTATATTTTCCCACTATGGCCCGTTCGGCTCTGCAGGCCCTAGTCAGTTTAGCACTGCCCGCTCTTCCTGGCAACACCCATGACAGGGTTCATCTGGATCCACCGGATCATCCAACCCCTCCGGTCCCAGGGGTTCTATCCACCCACGCCCAATCTTAAACCATCTTTCCTGGGTTTCCCTTAGATGATTCTCCTCCGTGAACTCCCCTTTAGCCCACCAATGATCTATCACCCCCTCTCGATCTAGGATGAACCGAGTTCTATCCAGCCAGGGTACATAGCCTTCAAATAAGGGAGCCCCCCATCGGGTTTCCCTGACCTCCTCTAAGGACACCTCCTCCAGCTCTCCCTCCTCTGGGCCACCCCCGGAAGATATGCCCGATGTACACTCGGACAGTACTTGCTTGTCCGAACCCCTTTTCTGACTCCCAATATTAACACTCACATTACTGGGACATTCACTGGACACCGACGCCTGTCATGTAATCCTCCCACCTCCCACTGACCCATCATCAGAGGTCCCATAGTCCAGGCTCCCAGTCCGTTCATCAGAAGCGATCCGTGAATCCCCTGACATCCCTAAACTAGAATATGACCCAAAATGGGAAGTGAATGGGGCTGAAACTTTAACTAGGGCCTTGGGTCTAGCTAGGACTGGGGTTTGGGGATAAGGTCACACAGTCGGTATTCACGGGGCTAGGACCTGCTCCTCGTCGCTACCTGTCCCGGTTTCGCCGCAGGGACTCTCCGTCTTTCCTGTCTCCCGACTCCTCGATCGCTGCCTTGAGCACCCGCTCCTCTCGGACCGGGGCGTCTGACCCCCACTCCTTGATCGCTGAGGCACTATCATCTCCTTTGCCACTCCACCGAACGTGATGTCAGAAGGCGCACGTGTACCGCCGCCATCTTGGGTTGGATCCCCAAGCGGGACCTCTTCCTCCAATACGACATCCTGTTCCGGCCACACCTTTTTCCACCGGGGCCTGGCTCTTTCCTTCATCTGCCACCATCTTGGAAGCCTGGAATGCACAGGGACTCTGCTTACCAATCCGGGGCGTTGGAGTGGTTCTGCCACCATCTGATCCGCTAGTTCCCACAGCCGTGGGACTCCGCCGCGGGATGGGCGATACTCGGCTCCGTTCTTCACCGATACCAGTAAGGGGCACTCTTTTTGTCATACTGCTGCTATGGTACACCGGAGGTAGGGTAGTCATGGCAATAATACTAAGAGACTCCTCATCCGAAGACTCCAATTTGGCATTTGGCCGGGGCATTCCGCTTTGTGATTTGCGGTGTGGGCCCCTCTTATCACCGCGTTGGTGACCAGTTTTCTCGATCGGCTCCGATTTGATTATTGGAGCGGGTCCCTGTTCACTGGGACTCGTAGCCTCCCTCCATAGCGCACCAGGAAGCTCTGCAGCCAACATTGCTGCATCTTCCACAGTCTCTATCGCTTGCATTGGCATGAAAGTAGGCATGGGCCACAGATATTGTAGTCCACACTGGGCGCATCGAGCGGTAGAGCTCACCGCCCCACCCGGCAGTCGACACTGCAAGCATAGACATGCTACTGTCTCTACGCCCTCTACTCGGAGAATCAGGAAGCCTCCTGGAGCCGAGTAGGGATGAGTTGTTATCAAGGGCCCGGGTTCTGATTTGCAAGTCATAGCCATCAATGGGAGTGCTCGCACTAGTGGTCTGTACGGCTTGATGGTTCCTCGCAACTGAAGGGCATGGGCTGGGTCACCAACCCTTCCTCCAGCTTTCTCCATCCGCATCCGCCAAGACAGGAAACCACTCCCCCTGGTTGAAACTTGGGGGATGTCCCATTGACCTTTAGGTTGGCTCAGCACAGGGGCGGAACTAGTTACAGTCCATGCGGGCACGGCTCCAGCTTTCGCACCATACCCCCAATAGGGCGGGGTCTCTCCGTTGGCGCCACTCCTGGCCAACTTTTTGCAGATTGAGCTTTTGCAAGATTCTCTGCAACTGGCCCACGCAGACTCCCAGGGAAGGGGGAACCACCATGTTTGTTTGCATTGTCATTCGAATTCATTTTTGAGGTAGCGTTCAATTGTTTGTATTTTGTATGACAAATAAGTCCATTTCGTGACTCCCATTTCGCCACACTACTGTCCCAGTCACTGTCCTCAGGGTCAGTTCTCCAAGGTTCAAAGCAGGCCAAACACGGTACAACTATTGTTTTCACGCCATTCCACAACAGGCTCACTAAGCTCTCCTCTGTTGCTGGCTCCTCTTCCTCATACATCATCTCATATTCATTTTCTCCTTCAGCCTCTGTCAACCATACTTGAGCTTCCGCACTGCTCCAATTTTCCATTCCGTCGATCGCCATTAAACTACTGTTTCTTGAATTATTATACTTGGAGCTCCACTATACGGGGCAGCTGCCATACCGATACAATAAATATGCCTTGTGCACCACCTTGTGTACCTAATGTAAATCTGACTCGTGGTTGCACTACCTCAGGCTAGGCTCATTCTCTCTGTGTCTGCTGTATCTCCTTCCTCAAGTCTGTGCTCCCTATATTGAGTGTCTGGAATGGGCTAGAGTACTCTGGCTCGTCCATGCAATACTTTCGTGTCTACCTACTGTTGACAGTCTAGCGCAGAACCTCTCCAGGATGCCTGCTATAAGTTACCAGTTATCCCTTTAGGCGTCTTACCACTAGCACTACCTCAAGGTTTCATTGACAGCTATAACCCTGCTCCAGACCTAAGAATCCCAGGGCGCCTGTGCGTTCTGCGTTGCCGTGGCCTTTCCTAGACTACCCCTGGCTCCTTGCTACGCAGCACAAAGTGGCAACAGACACTCTTCCTATTTCTTAGTGTGCCTAGCAAAAGCCTGTCCTGTTGACCAGTATCTCAGCAGCGCCTCCAAATGTAACAGGTTTTTGTGTCTGGTCTGACCCCCCCAATCTCACATTGGCCCCTGTGGTCTATCCAGCCCCATTACATGCGTGTGTATTGTGGTGCACCTGTAGGCAACAGGACTCCTAAGTCTCCCGCTTGCTGGTATTGGGGGATGCCAAGCAAGACAGGTATCTGAGGTAGTGGGTGTTGAGTCTTACTCACATTACGTGCAGCGCCTCCACCTCATCAGGATCTATGCAGATGCAGGTAGATGGTCCTGATGAGGAACTCCTTCTTGGTGGTGAGGGCCCCCGGAGAGTAATTGCAAAATCACACCAGGGGGTTTCCTTTTTACAAGTCATCTTTATTGAACCAGAGGTGGGCAAGCTGCCCGGTGCAGTGAAACTTCTCAGCCGCACATTCTCCGTGATTCCCTTCACAAGGTACGCCCTCCCAATGGAGTGAGATTCCCTCTCCCCGTAGGAAGATCCCCCCTGTTCCAGGTCCCTGGAACAGTTGGCCTTAGCTCACTTTAAAGATTAGTGGGTACCCCTAGTTACGACACTAGGGGGTACCTTGAACTTGTAACTTCAACCTTCCACTTTTACTCCCGTACGTGCGCGCACTAACTTTTGGCAGTGTAGTGCCTTATATACCTCAGGAGGCAGGCACATCTCTGAGGTCACTAACAATGGACTCAGAACATGTAGCCACTCCCATCCATACATAGGGCACCTCACCAGGGTATGAGGGCAAACCTCCATAATTTTACTGCTGGCACTCCTGTAACTTACCAGGTCTTATTACCAGCAGGAGAGATGACAGTAGGCATTGTTATGCATGACTACATATATATAAAACACCTAAGATGTTCAAATGAAAGGTGTGTAAGTGAAGCCCTCATTCAAACCGTGAGGGTTTAAAGTTTTTAATTTATATATCCATTCCGCTTCACGTTTCAACAATCTGTTATTAATATCACCTCCACGTATGTTGTTCTTAATGTGGTCAATGCCAATAAAAGAAATGCATTTGATGTCTCCTTGGTGAATATTATTTAAGTGGCGAGCAACAGGGGTATCAAGTTGATTGTGAACAGAGTTGATATGTTCAAGTACTCGTCGTCTAAATTCCCTTATAGTTTTGCCCATGTAACTAAGGCCACAGACACAACTGATAAGGTAGATTACATTGATAGTTTTGCAACTTATATGGTGTTTAATATCAAATGATCTAGATTGATCAGTGGTGGTAAAAAACTTAACGGGTGTTATGTACTGACACGCCTTACAGTTCTTGCATTGGTAAGTACCTTGTGGTGGTGGTGTCAACCAAGTAGATAAAGTTTTGCATCGAAAATGGCTGTGCACCAGACCGTCGTGCAAATTGGCTGACCTTCTACAAGTAATGCTAGGAGTTTCTGTGAGAACTCTTGTTAAGTCATCATCCGACTTGAGGATGTGCCAATACTTAGAGAAAATCGATTTAATCTCTCGCCATCTATAATTGTAGGTACCAATGCACCGGACTTGAGTGTTAGGAGTTCTAATAGTTGGACCCAGCAATTTGTCTCTGTCACTATCTCGGGCTCGATGGTAGGCATATTTAAGTGTGGCATTTGAGTATCCTCGATTTAAAAAGCGATCTTTATGGTCTTTAGCCTGTAGATGAAATTCCTTAAACATTGAGCAATTGCGACGTAGTCGCAAATACTGACCTATGGGGATAATTTTGACTAATGATGGAGGGTGGTGACTCGTAGCTGCTAGGAGACTATTAGTGGCTGTCTTCTTCCTAAAGACCGTGGTTTGGACATTGCCATCTGCGTCCTTAATTATCTTTAAATATAAAAATGTAATTTCAGTAGCATTACATTCAAACGTAAGTTTTAGATTTAGATCATTGACATTCAGTAATGACACAAATTTGATGAGTGCAGATACCGGACCGTGCCAAATCAGCAGGATGTCATCTATGAATCTGATCCAGAGATCAATGTACTGGGTGTATTCCACAAGTTTATCACTGAACACATATTTGTCTTCCCACCAGCCCAGGTACAGATTTGCATATGTGGGTGCGCATGACATGCCCATCGCTGTTCTCTGGGTCTGGTGGTAAAGAATGCCATCAAATAAAAATAATTGTGACATAGAACAAACTTGAGGAGATCAAGCATAAACATATTGAGTTCCATATACCTTTGTCCCTTGGAGGAGAGAAAATGACTATGTGCTTTCAAGCCGTTGACATGGATGATGCTTGAGTAGAGAGATTCTACATCTAGTGTGGCAAACAGAGTTTCACTGTCACAATGGATTCCATTAAGTCTCAGAAGGGTGTCTTTAGTGTCCCTAACATGAGAAGGGAGGGTGGTGACAAAGTGGCACATGAGTTGATCTAAATAGATGCTACAGTGTATACCACAGCTTTAATTATATGCTGCTTATATCTTTCTAGCAGAGTGTTTAGTCTCAGCTGTTCTCAGGTTTTTATATTTCCTATCAGCTATGTGTGTGATTAAATTGTGTGCTGTGTATGTCAACGTCATTAGGCGTAGAGTCAATCCACGTACCACCAACTTGTTATTGTGTTGCACCTACAGAGAAAATATCATGTTTTATCAGTTTAAAGCAAAAGTGTACTAACAACTAATAGACTGTTAGGTGCTACATTCCACAATTACAGGTTGGTTTGATCGGTATGCTACGCCTTATGCCGCACAACACATTTATGTTGTTATAGTGATTAGAGTCTTGTTAGTAGTTGTTAATCAGAGATCCCGTGTTCTATATTTATAGGCTATATTAGGTGGTAATGAGCTCTTCTGATTCATTTCAGACATACGCCATAGCGTTATACACCTTTAGCCCAACCCCACCTCTCCATTCCCCTCCCTGTATAAGTACATTGTGTGTATATTATTAATATTCTGTATGTAGTATTTATTTTAGTATGACAATTATTAAATGCTAAGTTTTAACCGCCCAGGAGTGCGTTTGTCAAGTGAGCTTCTAGTTGGTAGGCGGAGGCACTAATATGCTCTCGCCTTCTAACTTTTTGTGTATAAATATTGTAAGTAACCACAAATACGTAACTTTTGTGAACTTCTACTGTATATCTAATCCATGTCATAAAGCGTCATCTTAGATAAGGAGGATTTCATTGTTAGGGCATGTGTTGTATATTAGATGCAAAAACAGAGAAGGTAGCGCTAACTATATATAGTAATATACCCTAATAGGAGGAATAACCTCACATAGGGGGCTGCCTAAATACTAAAACTGACCCCCTGGTCAGATCAAAAAACAGAAAAGGAATATAGTATTAAAATGGCGCCGACGTGAAAAGGATATATTCACCAACAAGGAGAAACCGATATGGATTCCAGACAGTAGAGTTGTGCTTAAAGAAAATACAAAAAAACACAAAACATAGTGTAATACTGCAGATACAGAACAACATACAATGTAACACAAATATTCAAGAAATATATATCAGCTGAGATCAAGGGTGATGGGATAGGAAAACATTTAATAAAATGGATTTAAAACACTGGACATAAAAACATATACAAATAATATAAACACAATAAGAATAAAACTATTGATTGGACAATAAGTATGGGACAAAAAATCAGCTACACCAGGTGGAATGCCCACTCACCGGATGAAGAATATAAACAGGCGGTGGATAAATCTGAGAGTATCCCCTCTCTTTCAGGTCACACAGCTACTGCACCGAGATCTGCAACGGGAAGGTAGCTGCACACATCAGACCGCGTACGTTCGCCTTCTCCTGGCACTTGTTCCTCCTCGTAGCTGATGGTAATTGGAACGCAGCAGAACGCAGCAGACCAGCAAGGATCACACAGCCATTGCACCGGGTAGAGGCCAAGATGGCGGCTGCACACGCTGTGCTGCGCGTGCTCACTTCCCCTTAGCTCTCCTCCCTCCTCACGGCTGGTGACAAGTACACCGCAACAGATTCGCGTAGTTCCTGAGTGCAAGCCGATAGACAGCTGATTCGTCACGGCACTGGGGTAACTTAGGTGTAGCTTCTATGTCCCAACAAATTAACCCTACGCGTTTCGAGAGCGAGCTGCTCTCTTCCTCAGGGGTTCTGCTAATGTGTCCCATAATGTCCTTTTTATAGGAGTCCAATTAGGTCCAATAATCACCCTGATTAATTTGTTGCACATGCGCAATGGATGATATGTAAAAAACAATGTCTATTTGTCTGCACATGCGCAGTAAGGCTTAATAGCTACAATAATTAAACACAATGTTAAAATTACGGTCTCAGCTGATAAAACAAAATATAACAACAATACTGTGGTGGATGTTTCAATAAATTTAAGCACTGTAAATGATGTGCTGTGATCTTGTAACAAACAAATATAAAAATAAGAAAATTTTAAATTTAACTATGTGGTGTATGCTATGAATATATGTGATACTATAAAGAAATTATAAACTATGTGTGCAGTGGTGTGTAAATAAAATGTGAAAATGTGACTATTTATAATATGAGTGATGATGGGAATGCATACAGGGGTGTATAAATACTATACTAAAAATAATTATAGTGACATGTGTTATTCTAATTATAATAATAATCAAGATATATTTAATAATATTATATATAATAAACTTTAGTGCAAATACAATGAATGAATTATAAATAAGTAACAATAATTTTTATAATTAATTTATTAATTAATTGATTTAAGATATTATAATCTTTATAATATGTGCATAAAGATATTAAATAAAATTTGGTGTATTATGATGTTAAAGGGATATGTGCTTATAAAGTGTACTTTCTACATAACATACGATTAACATTTATATTTTTGTACATATTCAAAACAATGATTCATATTACAATTATAATTAAAATTATAATTATCTGGAATCCATAATTTATACAATGAAATTTATTATTATTTTAATCTCGACCATTAGTATGATAGAAGAGAACTGAACAAAATGGACAAATGACTACTTGGTTTAATTTACCAAAAAGGATTTTAAATCGAAGTCGACGTTGAGGCCTAGTGGGGATAGGGTCCTGAGTTCGTATATCCAATAGGACTCTCGTCTCCCCAGTTGACTCACAGCATTTCCTCCTCTCCAATTTGGAGTGATAGTTTCAATTGCCATACATTTCAAACCAGTGGGATCTTGGTTGTGCACTTGCTGAAAATGATGCGATACGTTGTGCGTTGTTAACCCTCTCCTGATGTTATATACATGCTCATATATGCGTCTTTGGACAGGTCTAGTGGTCATACCCACATATTGCAGACCACACGGGCATTCCAATAGATAAACTACAAATGAATTTTTACAAGTGATGTGTTGTTGAATTTTATAATTTTTTGATGTCTTATTAGATGAGTAGTTGGATGTTTTAATGCTATATTTACAAGCAGTACACTGTGTACTGCGGTACTGCAGTGTACTGCGTGTAAATATAGCATTAAAACATCCAACTACTCATCTAATAAGACATCAAAAAATTATAAAATTCAACAACACATCACTTGTAAAAATTCATTTGTAGTTTATCTATTGGAATGCCCGTGTGGTCTGCAATATGTGGGTATGACCACTAGACCTGTCCAAAGACGCATATATGAGCATGTATATAACATCAGGAGAGGGTTAACAACGCACAACGTATCGCATCATTTTCAGCAAGTGCACAACCAAGATCCCACTGGTTTGAAATGTATGGCAATTGAAACTATCACTCCAAATTGGAGAGGAGGAAATGCTGTGAGTCAACTGGGGAGACGAGAGTCCTATTGGATATACGAACTCAGGACCCTATCCCCACTAGGCCTCAACGTCGACTTCGATTTAAAATCCTTTTTGGTAAATTAAACCAAGTAGTCATTTGTCCATTTTGTTCAGTTCTCTTCTATCATACTAATGGTCGAGATTAAAATAATAATAAATTTCATTGTATAAATTATGGATTCCAGATAATTATAATTTTAATTATAATTGTAATATGAATCATTGTTTTGAATATGTACTGTGACAAACGGCTTACTCCGGGGCTCCGTCGTTTGTCCGGGACTGTTTAGAACACGGTCTTTTAGGGTAGGTTAAATGATGAGGCGTCACGTACTGTTCCTTTAAACAGGCTATGCCTGGTTTATTCAGTCCCAGGCACTGAGACTGCCACAGTGCATACAACAGAAAACAGATCAAAACAAAAGCTGCTCACCTGAGCGATAACTTAACTTAGATATCCCTGACTCAGGGTTGGAAGTGGCTTTTCCACTCCCAACAACAAAACAAGGTACTTTTGCAGTCTTACACAAATGAACAGAAAGATTGAACCTGTTTGGGGAAGAGGCTTCTCCCCTCTGTAGTTCAGCAGCCTTCCAGCCTCCTGGCTCTTGTGGAGAGACCAGAGCAAACAGGAAATCAGTCTTACATACCTGATTCCTAATTAGCATGACAGGTGACAGAAATCAGGCAGCAGACAAACTCTGGTCTGGATCTCTCATCCCTCAGTTCCAGCGCTTGCCAAACTGTGGGATGGAGTGTATGTATTATAAGGCTGCACTCCCAGGCCAAACAGGATAGAAACTGTCTAGTATCCTGGGAGCCCTATATACGGAATTTATTACCATCCCCTGGTTTCTGTCACATATCCTCCCCCCCAGCTCAGACCTCGAGGGATGAGCGACCATGGATATTAGGGAGTGCATCCTTGACAACCCGTCAGCATTGCCATGTTTGTGCCCTGACCTGTGTTCCACAGAAAATTTAAAGGGTTGTAGGCTTAGGAACCACCTGGTCACTCTAGCATTCTTTTCCCTGTTTTGACACATCCAGGTAAGAGGTGCATGATCTGTGACCAACCGGAATTTTCTCCCCAACAGATAGTATTTGAGCGTCCCTACAGCCCACTTTATTGCGAGACACTCTTTCTCTACTATGGAGTAATTTTTCTCCTGGGGATTTAGTTTCCTACTTAAATAAAGGATGGGGTGCTCCTCACCTTGAGACTCCTGGGAGAGTACCGCCCCCAGCCCTACCTCAGATGCGTCGGTTTGGACTACGAACTCTTTGGAGAAGTCAGGTGTGACCAACACTGGTTGGGCACAGAGAGCTTCTTTCAGGCTTCTAAAGGCCTGTTCGGTTTCGGGGGACCACTTTACCATTAGCGGTCCTCTTGCTTTTGTGAGGTCAGTTAGTGGGGTTGCCTTAGTTGCAAAATTGGGAATAAACCTTCTATAGTACCCAATTAACCCCAAAAAGGTCCTTACTTGTTTTTTTGTAACTGGCCTTGGCCAATTTTGTATCGCCTCCACTTTGAGTGTTTGGGGTTTGAGTAAACCTCTGCCAATAGAATATCCCAGATACTTGGCCTCCTCCAGACCAATAGTGCATTTAGCGGGGTTAGCAGTTAGTCCAGCAGACCGGACTGCGTCAAGCACAGCTTGGACCTTTGGAAGGTGGGATTGCCAATCTTCACTATGGATTACCACATCATCCAGGTAGGCGGCAGCATACCGAGCATGTGGTTTTAAAATTTTATCCATCATTCTTTGGAATGTGGCGGGAGCTCCATGTAAGCCAAAAGGCAACACCTTATACTGAAAGAGGCCGTCTGGGGTTGAGAAGGCTGTCTTTTCTTTTGCCCTTTCTGTGAGGGGAACCTGCCAGTACCCTTTTGTTAGGTCTAGGGTTGTGAGATATCGGGCTTTGCCCAGTCTCTCTACAAGTTCATCTACCCTGGGCATAGGATAAGTATCAAATTTTGACACCGCGTTTAGTTTCCGGTAGTCATTACAAAACCTTGTTGTACCATCTGGCTTTGGGACTAAGACTATAGGGCTGTTCCACCCACTTTGGGATTCCTCAATTACACCTAGTTTTAGCATTTTTTTAACCTCTAAACTTATAGCCTTTCTTTTGGCCTCTGGGATTCGGTACGGTTTAAGGTTAACTCGGACCCCTGGTTCAGAGACTAGGTCATGTTCAATTACGCTAGTTCGACCTGGCCGTATAGAGAAGATTTCTTTGTTTCTTCTCACTAAATTCTGAACCTCTCGTTTCTGATGAACAGACAGGGTTTCAGCTATGCTAACCTCTGGGTCAGTTTCTTGATTCTCTGACGGACCTGGGGGTACTAGGGTTAACAAGACTTCTCTATCTTTCCAGGGCTTGAGTAGGTTTATATGGTATATTTGCTCAGGTTTCCTCCTACCTGGCTGTCTTACCTTATAATTTACTTCTCCCACTCTTTCCAAGACCTCATATGGCCCATGCCATTTAGCAAGGAATTTACTCTCCACGGTGGGAACCAGAACTAGTACCCTATCACCTGGAGAAAAAATTCTGACCCTAGCACCCTTATTATATGTATTCCTCTGTGCTTCTTGAGCTTTCTCCATGTGTTCCCTCACTATGGGTAGGACTGCAGCAATGCGGTCCTGCATCTGGGCAACATGCTCTATTACACTTCTGTAAGGGGTAACCTCGTGTTCCCAAGTCTCTTTGGCTATATCCAGTAAACCCCTTGGGTGTCGGCCATACAATAGTTCAAACGGGGAGAAGCCTGTGGATGATTGGGGAACTTCCCTAATGGCAAATAACAGGTACGGTAACAAACAATCCCAGTTTTTCCCATCTTTATCAACCGCCCGCCGTAACATGCTCTTTAAGGTTTTATTGAACCTTTCCACTAAACCATCTGTTTGTGGATGATAGACTGAGGTTCTGAGATGCTTGATTTTTAGGAGTTTACATAGCTCTTTCGTTACTTGGGACATAAATGGTGTTCCCTGGTCAGATAGAATCTCTTTAGGAATCCCGACCCGGGAAAACAGAACTACTAACTCTTTTGCTATGTTTTTAGCTGAGGTGCTACGTAGGGGAACTGCCTCCGGATATCGGGTGGCATAATCTAATATTACCAATATATGCTGATGTCCCCTAGCAGACTTTATTAGGGGTCCTACTAGATCCATAGCAATACGGTCAAATGGTACCTCTATTATGGGAAGGGGTACCAATGGGCTGCGGTACGCCTTGAACGGGGCGGTGATCTGACATTCTGGGCATGAGGAACAATAATTCGTAATTTCTGCCAGAACCCCAGGCCAATAGAAGCTTCGGAGAACCTTTTCTTTTGTCTTTTCCACCCCTAGGTGTCCCCCCAATGGATGACTATGTGCGAGGTGTAATACTACGTTACGGAATGTCCGTGGTACCAACAATTGTTTAGTTGTAACTGATTTCCTTTTATCAACCCGATATACTAGGTCGTTCTCTACCTCGAAGTAGGGGTAAGCAAGTGACCTATCTGGTTGGCCAGGAGTACTATTCTGGTCCCGTATATTTCCCCTTGCTACCGCTAATGTGGGGTCCTCCCACTGGGCCTTCTTAAAACTCCCAGGACTGACCTCTAGGTCAGCGAGGGTCTTATCCGGTTCTGGGGTGGTAAGTGTCTGCTCAACATCTTGATTTGGGGTATTCCCTACCAAAGTAGTGATGGGGAAGGGAATTTTACAGCACTCCTCCTTTTCCCCCTTCTTATTTGGGCCCTCGTCAACCTCCATTTCTGAAAAAGGGAAAGGATTTGTTTCTTCTAATACTTCGTTATGGTCCGCTATTGAACTCTGGGCGCTATTCTGAGCGGGGGACCACATTTTTAGAAAATGGGGAAAGTCGGTCCCTATTAACACATCATGTGCCAGTTTGGGTACAATACCCACCTTGAAATCTAAAGAACCAAACTCTGTTTCAAAAAAACATCAACAGTGGAATATTCATGATTATCCCCATGTATACAACAAATTGCCACTCTTTGTGAACTGTTTCTCTGTTTCTTCTTAATGGGCAAGAGGTATTCGGACACTAGTGTGACCATGCTCCCAGAGTCAAGAAGTGCCCGAACCCTCTTACCATTAACCTTTACAAATGCCCACAGATGGTTATTCAAGGGGTCCTCTGGGCTAGGGCCCATACATTGGGACAACAGCGAATAAGGTTCCACGCTGTTGCATTGCATGGGCTCATCATTTAGTGGGCAGATTTTTGCTGTGTGGCCCCTCTCATGACAATTTACACATTTAGGTACATAGTCTGTGTCCCACTTAGAGCCTTTTCCCGGCTCCCCATGTTGGCTATTGCCCTTAGTGTGCGAACCACTGTTGCTTGTGCTGCGTGAAGGTGGTCGCCGCTCTTCAGCGCCCCTTAACCCCGGTACCCTTTTACCGTCTCTGGAAGAGTCCTGGAACCTCGGGTAGTGGGGTTGCTCCACGACTGTGGGTTGCGGGTGCTCTTCTGCTGCATTGTACCTTTCTACGAGGGCCACAAGCTCATCCGCATTGTGGGGGTCACTCCGACTGACCCAACGGCGTAAGGCAGAGGGAAGTTTCCTCAAGAACTGGTCCATGACCAACCGTTCCACGATGTGGCTGGCTGAGTTGATCTCGGGTTGTAGCCACTTCCGGGCGAGGTGGATGAGGTCATACATCTGGCTTCGGGTGGCTTTATCCATCGTGAAGGACCATGCGTGAAACCTTTGGGCGCGAACAGCCGTGGTTACGCCGAGGCGGGCGAGGATCTCGAACTTCAATTTTGCATAGACGTTTGCTTCGGCTGGCTCTAGATCAAAGTAAGCCTTCTGGGGTTCGCCGCTTAGGAAGGGTGCGATTAGACCAGCCCACTCAGCTTCTGGCCATCCCTCTCTCTGTGCCGTGCGTTCAAACGTGAGAAGATACTGCTGCGGCACAGTTTATTCGAGCATTTGCCCGTTCTGTGCCGCAGCAGTAGCCTGGCGCGCGCCCGAGTATGACGGGCGCACGCCGAAGCAGCGGAAGAGCGCCCTCCGATCGGGGCGCTCTCCCTACCGCTGCCGGGTCCGCCGGGTCCCCCGGAACCCCCTGCCGCTGTCCCGCGATCGCGGGACACCAGGGCTCCCTCGGGGAGCCCCTGGACACGCGTGCAGCGGGCGCACGCTCCCGATGACGCGTGACCGCGCGTCTATGACGCGCGGCACGCCGAGGGGCGGCCACTAGCAAGCCGGGAGATTTCCCGGCTTGCGGTACCGACCACACTTCAATAAAGTGTGTCGGTAGTGTAGGCTTCCACATCATCCGAGGGTCCCATCTTCTGAAGGTAGTGGCTTGCCCTGGTCATTTTCGGAACTGGGGCTGCCGCTGCCAGTGGAAGGTTACTGATAGTCCCCCTCAGGATCTCGAGTTCCTGCTGTAAGCCCTGAGCGAACCGCTGTTGCTCCTCTCTCAGCAAGCGGTTTGTCTCTTGCTGGTTTGCATTCGCGTTTTGCAGGGCTTCATTCGTCTGTTGCTGGTTTGCATTCGCCTGTTGCTGGTTTGCATTAATCTCTTGCTGGGCTATTAGCAGCTGTTGCTGGGCTGCATTCGTCTGCTGCTGGTTTGCATTAGTTTCTTGCTGGGCTATTAACAGCTGTTGCTGGGTTTCATTCACGTCTTTCTGGGCAGCGACATTGCGTACCAGCGCACCCACCACGTCTTCCATCTTGTTTGCAGAGGATGAAAAAAACTTTTTTTTTTTTTTTTTTTTTCTTTCAAAGTTCTTCAACCCGCAGACCCCCTAGTGCTCTGCCCGCATTCTCCACCATATGTGACAAACGGCTTACTCCGGGGCTCCGTCGTTTGTCCGGGACTGTTTAGAACACGGTCTTTTAGGGTAGGTTAAATGATGAGGCGTCACGTACTGTTCCTTTAAACAGGCTATGCCTGGTTTATTCAGTCCCAGGCACTGAGACTGCCACAGTGCATACAACAGAAAACAGATCAAAACAAAAGCTGCTCACCTGAGCGATAACTTAACTTAGATATCCCTGACTCAGGGTTGGAAGTGGCTTTTCCACTCCCAACAACAAAACAAGGTACTTTTGCAGTCTTACACAAATGAACAGAAAGATTGAACCTGTTTGGGGAAGAGGCTTCTCCCCTCTGTAGTTCAGCAGCCTTCCAGCCTCCTGGCTCTTGTGGAGAGACCAGAGCAAACAGGAAATCAGTCTTACATACCTGATTCCTAATTAGCATGACAGGTGACAGAAATCAGGCAGCAGACAAACTCTGGTCTGGATCTCTCATCCCTCAGTTCCAGCGCTTGCCAAACTGTGGGATGGAGTGTATGTATTATAAGGCTGCACTCCCAGGCCAAACAGGATAGAAACTGTCTAGTATCCTGGGAGCCCTATATACGGAATTTATTACCATCCCCTGGTTTCTGTCACAGTACAAAAATATAAATGTTAATCGTATGTTATGTAGAAAGTACACTTTATAAGCACATATCCCTTTAACATCATAATACACCAAATTTTATTTAATATCTTTATGCACATATTATAAAGATTATAATATCTTAAATCAATTAATTAATAAATTAATTATAAAAATTATTGTTACTTATTTATAATTCATTCATTGTATTTGCACTAAAGTTTATTATATATAATATTATTAAATATATCTTGATTATTATTATAATTAGAATAACACATGTCACTATAATTATTTTTAGTATAGTATTTATACACCCCTGTATGCATTCCCATCATCACTCATATTATAAATAGTCACATTTTCACATTTTATTTACACACCACTGCACACATAGTTTATAATTTCTTTATAGTATCACATATATTCATAGCATACACCACATAGTTAAATTTAAAATTTTCTTATTTTTATATTTGTTTGTTACAAGATCACAGCACATCATTTACAGTGCTTAAATTTATTGAAACATCCACCACAGTATTGTTGTTATATTTTGTTTTATCAGCTGAGACCGTTATTTTAACATTGTGTTTAATTATTGTAGCTATTAAGCCTTACTGCGCATGTGCAGACAAATAGACATTGTTTTTTACATATCATCCATTGCGCATGTGCAACAAATTAATCAGGGTGATTATTGGACCTAATTGGACTCCTATAAAAAGGACATTATGGGACACATTAGCAGAACCCCTGAGGAAGAGAGCAGCTCGCTCTCGAAACGCGTAGGGTTAATTTGTTGGGACATAGAAGCTACACCTAAGTTACCCCAGTGCCGTGACGAATCAGCTGTCCATCGGCTTGCACTCAGGAACTACGCGAATCTGTTGCGGTGTACTTGTCACCAGCCGTGAGGAGGGAGGAGAGCTAAGGGGAAGTGAGCACGCGCAGCACAGCGTGTGCAGCCGCCATCTTGGCCTCTACCCGGTGCAATGGCTGTGTGATCCTTGCTGGTCTGCTGCGTTCTGCTGCGTTCCAATTACCATCAGCTACGAGGAGGAACAAGTGCCAGGAGAAGGCGAACGTACGCGGTCTGATGTGTGCAGCTACCTTCCCGTTGCAGATCTCGGTGCAGTAGCTGTGTGACCTGAAAGAGAGGGGATACTCTCAGATTTATCCACCGCCTGTTTATATTCTTCGTCCGGTGAGTGGGCATTCCACCTGGTGTAGCTGATTTTTTGTCCCATACTTATTGTCCAATCAATAGTTTTATTCTTATTGTGTTTATATTATTTGTATATGTTTTTATGTCCAGTGTTTTAAATCCATTTTATTAAATGTTTTCCTATCCCATCACCCTTGATCTCAGCTGATATATATTTCTTGAATATTTGTGTTACATTGTATGTTGTTCTGTATCTGCAGTATTACACTATGTTTTGTGTTTTTTTGTATTTTCTTTAAGCACAACTCTACTGTCTGGAATCCATATCGGTTTCTCCTTGTTGGTGAATATATCCTTTTCACGTCGGCGCCATTTTAATACTATATTCCTTTTATGTGTTGTATATTATTCACCCTCATGTATTAGGAAATGGCAATACACAATGTTTTGAATATTGTTACATATATTAACCTTTATGTTATTTGACTGTCTTATAGGCGACTCAGGATATGGAAGCCGGCCTTGGCTTCTGACCCCACTAGGTAAAACTCAAACCCCTGCAGAGGAACGATATAATGCCGCACACATATCCACACGCTCGGTGATCGAGAGGACATTTGGAGTGTTGAAAAGTCGTTTTAGGTGTCTTGATAGATCTGGTGGTGCACTCCAATATTCGCCAGCGAAGGTTGGTGACATAGTGATTTGTTGTTGCATTCTGAACAACATTGCCCTACGTCACAATCTTCAAGGCAACATTCGGGATGATTTAGAGGAGGATCCTCTCGTGCCTCCTTCAGGGGTTAGAGACCAAACAGCCAGTGGGGTGGAGACTCGCAGAACGTTAATAGAGAATTTTTTCACATGTAAGATTTTCTAAGACATATAATCGACTCTGTAATAATCGCGTGATGTGTGTTACATTGCATTGTGTGTATGTAATCTTAGGATGCTGCTCTCTCCAAAGAACTGCACATTTTGTAGTGAATGATCAGAACTTCATCTGCCAACGGTATGTGAATGTTTCACACATTTCTTCTTGTATTAATCATGTTTCACCCCACCTATACAATGTGTGCATCGTTAAATGAAGAATGTTGGGTATTAAGTGAAGAGATAATGCTGTATTGAGTACTATGCATAGTGTTATCTTACAACTTAACTACTGGAAATGATTATATCTCATTTTTTGTTAATACTTTCAACATCATGATTAACTTCGAAACAATTAATGGCGTTCTTAAATATTTAGACAATTATTATGCTTCACATTCCTTACTTAATATTATTATTGTCACTTATGTAACTATTACTACATACATAATTGGAGTGTCTGCATGAGTGTGAGCAGATGAGATGTTGATATCTTCTATCAATAACCTGGCATGTATACCTATCATAAATAATATTTGTAATTTAAATCCATACATTTCTATATGAATCTTTCATGTAAATGCTTCGTACAATTAGTCATGTAGAACTTTTAACAATACATTAGTTTCACTAGAACTACATGTGTGTTTCTTCAGACAACATAGGAAAAAATTGATTGTATTATTTGAGTGATGTCAGTGTAATCAGCGTGACATTGGTAAAAATGGAGCACTAAGACAAGATGTAATGTCAACGTTTATTGTAATGTTTACACACATTTCAACTTAGTCTCAAATACCCTAACATCTATATTCATTCTGCGAAGCAAATTAAATAATCTATGATTAGCTACGATATATAAAAGTTTGCATGTTCAGTTTGAGGTATCATAGCATGAGTGGCCATGTGATGTGTTTGGCATGTGGCCAGGATGGAAAAGCTCTCAGTTGTCCGGTCTTTGGATACATACATTCACATTATCTTCAGTCTGGAACGGAGATGTGAACATCTGTTAAAAAAGTAGATATATAATATTAATGTAATAAAGTTATCGGTTACATACAAACTTAATGATGCATCTAAACACATGGTTCTTATACTGTACCTATGTACTACACGTGAAGCATTCCGTTATAAAAAATTACGCTACATCTTCAAAAGAAATGCTTACTGCATCAAACCAATGTATTTACTGTATGTTAAAACACATTATTAACCATATTGACATATATACACATAATCAACCACGTTAAATTAGACTTATGCTTGTACAGGCAGTCCTCGTTTTACAACGAATGGCTTATCCAACGCTCTTACGACGCTTTGCTAAGTACTTTATTTGTATATATATATATATATATTTTTGAGGCAAAAAGTGACACTGTGTGCTCATTTGCATGTCATTTCCCAGAATCCCTTGCTGCAGTGGAAGTGCTGTATGCTGGGTGATAATGGGGAAAGGCGGGGTTGCAGACCTGCCTAAGACATGCAGATGAGCATACAGTTGTATTTGCATATATATATAGTATATATGGTATAGTATATATAGTATATATGGTATATATATGGTATAGTATATATAGTATATATGGTATATATATATAGACATATACATATGCACACACACACACTATATAATTTGTGTGGGTTGCATATCTTATTGTCCGAGTACAATATTTGGAGTATATTACCAATAAAAAAGCCTTCAGGAACGGAACCTTTCATTTCAACAGTGTTCCTATGAGAAAAAGTGTTTCGCTTTAAGACGTTTCGCTATACAACACCATTTTGAGTAACGCATTGTGTCGGATAACCGAGGACTGGCTGTATTACCGAAGGTTTCGTTTGTTCACATGCTATCATTACAAACATATTAGATACAGAATGCTAAACAACATTAACTAGTCTGCATAATGTGACATAATTTCATGTAAACTGCTGCTTTCCCTGCCATTTCTATAAGTGACTAACCCAAGTTCACCAGTCACATAACATTATTATGTAGCCATATGCAAAGTACACAAATTAGGAACATATGTACTGCATTTCTACATATATAAAATATTTTTAAAGTTGAAAATTATTTTATTTTCACAAAGGGGCGTACACGTAGTCGACTGACATTTAAGGGCTGCGCACGAATATCTCTGATTTCACCCGCCATTGCACAGCACGGTTCAAAATATTGGCACGTATATCGTTAACTGGATCTTACCTTCTTACAGAACAGGGTTCCGGCATATTGTGATCTTCACAGCGCGATCTCTGTTATATTATCAGAAGAAGCCGAAAAGGTAAAAGAGACACATTAATTTACACAAAGAAAAACTTTTTTTCCCGTATGGTACGCGCATACGTCATGAATCCAACGCATATGCCTGTCATTCGGGAAGAAAAGATTCACACAGTGTATAAACTATTTCTACTATAGTTACCTGCATTATATTGCATTCATATTTGGTGCAGGCATGGAAGGGCTGTTTGCGAAGTAGCCGCTGTAGTCAATCAATTCGTTATTCTGTTGTTTCAGCTGTGTAGGGTTATAGCTTACTCCATAACAGTTTGAATCTTGTACAATGTACAGAGGCGGATACAGATAGTAACTTTGTGTCATTTCATCTGTTCGAGCAAAGTCGGTATTATACATGTTATCGTAATCACTTGCTCCGTTATGGTTCTGGTATTGGTAGGCCAACTCCGATTGAAAATAGACATTCTGCTGAACATTTAAGGCACCGCTGCGGGCACCTATATCATGGTAGTTGTGTCCGACAATTGTCTGTCTTTTGACATTTCCATTCGCAGACATATATGCATACCGGATTCATGAACTGACCAACAGCCACCCCTGTTTCCGCCAGACGGTGGGTTTCGATTAAAAGAAGCATTGGTTTATAAAGTGCGGCGGATCAAATTTTTCCAGACCTTAGGCTGCGGATGATTTTGATAATAAGGGTAGTTATCCGTAAAATATTGATAGATCTGTGAGACCGTAGCTTTTTTGTTGATTTCATTTTCAATGGTGTTATATTAGCTTGGCGTAAGAAACCTGAGGCTTTTCCGTAGAATACATCTCAAACGGCATGTATTTTCAGGGAATGGAGTACAGTAACCAAAACTATCCCTTAATTTAATGTTCTTGCAAAGTATCAAAACTTTCATTATGTGCACAACACTGTACAAGGTCATTATACAAAGGAAGAAGTGTCCATGTATTCTTCTCCCACATACAGGTGTTCTATATCTTATGAAATTTGTGCTTGCGTATTATACATGATTCACTAGCAAAACTCAGAAACACACTTTGGATAGAATATTGTTTGGAAAGAACATGTTAAAATGAACAACTATTATAATGATGATTTTGCTAAGTTAATACGAATTAAATATATATATATATATATATATATATATATATATATATATATATATATATATATATATGTATATATGTATATATATATAGAGCAGATAGATTATTCACACATGAGAAATCATATGCTGTTTCTTTCACATGTATGCACCTGAATTATGTTACATACACACTTGATGATTGCACATTGCTAAGTATGTTTGGTGAACATTAATGAATGCTAATAATTGAATAAGAACACTTAGAGGAAGAATTATAAGACATTTACTATTTTTGGGGGGATAATCTTTGGGATGAACTTGTGGGTCCTTGGTGTGGGATCACGTCCACGGTTAGTTGCTCGTTGCCTTCTTCTTGACGTTGGATGCTGGGCCAATGCCGGGGGTTGTGCCAGTGGTTCAGCCAATGCCGTTTGTTGTGTCAGTAGTTCAGCTAATGCCGGGGGTTGTGCCAGTGGTTCAGCCAATGCCGGGGGTTGTGCCAGTGGTTCAGCCAATGCCGGGGGTTGTGCCAGTGGTTCAGCCAGTGCCGGGGGTTGTGCCAGTGGTTCAACCAATGGCGGGGGTTGGGACAGTTTGAGCCAGTGCCAATGGTTAAGCCAGTGCCAGTGCTAGGATTTGGGCAGGGGAATAGCCTGGGACTTAGGATCCTGCGCAATAGGATCCTGCTGTAGCATTGGCTGTGTCTCTGGCTCTCTGGGTCTCTGGCTTGCTTTGGCTCTGGATGCTGGGCCAATGCCGGGGGTTGTGCCAGTGGTTCAGCCAATGCCGTTTGTTGTGTCAGTAGTTCAGCTAATGCCGGGGGTTGTGCCAGTGGTTCAGCCAATGCCGGGGGTTGTGCCAGTGGTTCAGCCAATGCCGGGGGTTGTGCCTGTGGTTCAGCCAGTGCCGGGGGTTGTGCCAGTGGTTCAACCAATGGCGGGGGTTGGGACAGTTTGAGCCAGTGCCAATGGTTGAGCCAGTGCCAGTGCTAGGATTTGGGCAGGGGAATAGCCTGGGACTTAGGATCCTGCGCAATAGGATCCTGCTGTAGCATTGGCTGTGTCTCTGGCTCTCTGGGTCTCTGGCTTGCTTTGGCTCTGTGGCTCGCTTTGTGTCTCTGGATCACTTTGTGTTTCTGGCTCGCTTTGTGTCTCTGGCTCGCTTTGTGTCTCTGGCTCTCTTTGGGTCTCTGGCTCTCTTTGGGTCTCTGGCTCTCTTTGGGTCTCTGGCTCTCTTTGGGTCTCTGGCTCTCTTTGGGTCTCTGGCTCTCTTTGGGTCTCTGGCTCTCTTTGGGTCTCTGGCTCTCTTTGGGTCTCTGGCTCTCTTTGGGTCTCTGGCTCTCTTTGGGTCTCTGGCTCTCTTTGGGTCTCTGGCTCTCTTTGGGTCTCTGGCTCTCTTTGGGTCTCTGGCTCTCTTTGGGTCTCTGGCTCTCTTTGGGTCTCTGGCTCTCTTTGGGTCTCTGGCTCTCTTTGGGTCTCTGGCTCTCTTTGGGTCTCTGGCTCTCTTTGGGTCTCTGGCTCTCTTTGGGTCTCTGGCTCTCTTTGGGTCTCTGGCTCGGATATTAGATCTAGATCTGATAGTAGCTCTAGATCGGATAGTAGGTGTATACCAGATTGTGCATGTTGCTCGCTTTGTGGCTGTAATTGTGCCTGTGGCGGGTGGCCTGTGCCTGGACATGTGCCACAACCTGGCCCATACATTTGGCAATGATAGAGAGGCTATTTGCCATGTTGTCCAGTGTCTCCTGTTATTTTGTCATAATGTGTGTCATATTTTTCATTTCATCATATATTTTCTCATTGGTCTGTCTGTCTGCCTGATCTTCTTGGTTTTTGAGAAACCTGGTCTCTAGGCTGGTTAAATTTAACAATGCTTCAGCACAAACCTGGTCTCCCTGGCCCGCTTGGATCTCCCCATTGTCATCACTTTCGGGATTTTGTGTATTCTGTAATCCAAGAAAATCAGGTCCGGAGTCTTCCGCATCTGGGACAGGAATATGTGTGGGATCGACTATCATCTCATCATCACTTCTGACACGTTGTTGTGGTGATGCAGACAATCAGAATCCATGTCCTCAGCAATCACTATATAATAAATAAGAACATGTTAAAATCAACATAATGACGAAGTAATTCTGTGCTCCTCTTTATTTGCCTGTACATCCAATGTTAATGCACATATTGTTATGCAATTTTTTTTTAAACGTGCATCAGTTAAAGCTGCAGTTCAATGTCCTGTTTATTATTTTTTTGGTTGTATTTTTTTCACTTCAATAGTTTGTGTGCAATCTCTAACTGAATAAACAACTGCATAGCTGGCGGTCAATTCGTCATCCTTGTATTGATGGGTGAAGTTTGGTGACATCTTTAAATATGGGGAATGTAAATGGTTGCTACAGGAAAAAGAGGAACAAGCATGCTTGTTCAAATACAATACAAATTTTATTTCAAAGTTGTTTTGTTTAAAACTGAACATGCTACAAGTATTTATGGTTACTACACAAGTGATTTATAACAAAATACACACATGCAGGATATTTATTGAACTGCAGCTTTACTTAACAAGCATGCTTTTCTTAAACTGAACAGTGACATGTGTAATGTTGCCATTTCCTGATCACATCATCTAAACAGATTTTTGTAGTTTTATGTATATATAAATGCTTGCATTTCTCCCTTTCTCAATTAAATATTGATGTCATAGCATACGACTCACCTGGTGTCGAATGTGAGAGACATGGCCCAATATCTCGGTTCCCTCCAATTCCATATATAAGACGGGGAGCTATAATTGATGCCATCTTTTCCTCCAGGGACTGTAAATGCAGTGATGCTGGAGGTCCGCCTCGTGTCCCACATGTGATGCGTCCGACCTGCACCAGCTTATTCTTGAGCCCACGTTTGATGTCCACAAATCTTTTTTACACGTCTCAGGGGTCCCTCGAAAGACGCCTGCTGATGAGACAGCTCGGCATCTGTGCCAACAATTTTGTCTTCTGACTGGTCTTGGTTTTACCTGTGTATATGTAACAATCTGTTCATATTCATTTCAGTAGTGAATTCATAATGTATGTTAATATAAAAAAACATTTTAACAACATGTACATATAATTACATACACCTATTAGGATATATCATGCGTGTATTCCTGACAAATTACATGTGCCCAATCAGCTGCACACCTCCGTTATAGCATACATGTTTACCAACTCAATGTAACATTACACATGTCTTGCATAAATATTTATGGCATCTTGATAGCATTTATTTTAACACTGGGATGAAATTACTGTGAGGGAGTCGGTAAGTACCATAGACCCACTTTGTGGTGACTATGATAATGGGCCTCTAAAAGGGGTAAGTGAGCACGAAACGTCACGTTCCCCTGCGTCTCATCGCAACCACTTCCTTCCCTGTTAGGGGTGTGTTTATCATATCCCTCACTTTTTAATAATGTCACTTTTCCCCCTTCCCTCACCATCCCTCACCCTTCTGTTAATTGTATGTGATGAAAGTTTTTAGGCACATTGACAATGAATGATCCTCACTTTTACTCATTCATATAAAATCAGCATTTAAAGTATCATTGATTGTTTAGTATTCATTATGAGTGCGGGGAACACTTTTTATGTTCTATATGTACATAAGGGAGATTAGAGGTCTCTTCATTGTTCCACAGCACCCACAACTTACCCATGTCAAATATAGTTAATACATTAGATAGTGCGGCCTATACAACATACTTTCTATATTGTTATAGAATAATGGAAAAACATTCTTACATGATAATGATCCATAGAGCTGTTCATAGGAATCCATGACATTTCAACCAGAATGTCATTTTCGCGATGGGTAAAGCGGGGGTTTCTTAGGCCCTCCGTCCGCGCCTGGCTTGTTGATGGCTCCTCATCACTTCCATCCTCTTCTGCATCACTGTTCATATGGTGAACAGTGTCCCTCTCTCCCTGTCCAGTACTCCCGCTACCCTCACCCACCTGCACACCCCCACCTGGAGTATCATCACGGGACATACCTGCCCTGGCAGGATGGACCGTATCTGTACGTCTCACTCCTCTCCCACGCTCCCCCACTCCCACCAGCCCCCGCAACTCCTCCAATCCCCAGCTCCCTCACTCCACCAACCACCGCACCTCCTCCACTCCCCCGCTCCACCACTCCACCAGCCACCGCACGTCCTCCACTCCCCCGCTCCACCACTCCACCAGCCACCGCACCTCCTCCACTCCCACTCTCCACCAGCCACCGCACCACTCACATGTCCACGTCTACTCACACGTCCACTCCCACGTCCACTCATCCTCTCTATTTCAGTCACTCACAAAAAACAAATAGAAACCAAAATGACACACTAACAAAGTTCAATCACAGTAACAATACAAAAAAGTAGATAAACAAAATATAATAACACAAGACAACTCACTCAATAATCGCCAACAAATCAACAACTCTCTCCAACTACTACTATCACCAACTCCACACTATCTCTCCTCACAACAACACCCACACTGGCTGAACAAAATGAACGCTTTATATAGGGTATCCCTCCAAAATAGTTGGCCGCAAGTGGGATTACTGTTGTTTTCATGTGATTGCCTAAATTGATGACGTCAGCATTTCAGCATTTAACCACTACACTACCATGTCCCAAAAAAATATATATGACACACACACACACACACACACACACACACTCCTTCCATGGTCTCTCCCACAGATACCCCAGGAAACTAAGGAGACATACAGGAACCTCAGGGGAACATAATTGCCTTAGCGTGGAGATGAGCACATAAAACAAATAATGGTTACGTTTGATTTTATAATACTGTCAATGAGCATGGGTCTTCGGAGCTGAACAGCATTGGTTTCAGGTCCGGGGACCCCCTTCAGTAGTTACAGGCCCCTTTATGGGGTGCCAGTATCCCCTGCTGAATGTTAATTTCCCGGTCACGTGACGCGGAAGCTTTAAAATTACAATGGATACTGGCAGCACAAAACGGGGCCTGTACCTCCTGAAGTAGGGGGCCCCCAGACCTGAAACCAATGCGGTTCAGGTCCTGAGACCCCCTGCTCATGTACACTATTATTCAAATGTATTTATTTAGTGTACGATCGCCTGTAAAAGCCTTGTATGGAGATGCCAAATCTCCATGCAAATGTTACATGCGGCTTAATTTTTCTATCAGCTAGCGAACGTGAAGTTTAAGAACGCTAGCAGGGGGAAAAAAACAACCCATACGCTGTGGCTGTTTTGAACACGTACGTTAAAAAATGACATCAAGGTCTTAGTAAATCGTGTCTCCGGCCTCACTTTTTAACAAACGTGCTTTTTTCTTTTATCCGGACACAAACCCATTGAGCTTAGTGCATAGCCCCCTAAGAGCGTCTGGTACTATATCTCTAACTTTCACGACTAACACTGTTCTGCCGCAAGATCAGTAACTGGTCAAAACTCCTTTAGCACATATTACGCATTAAATCCCCCCTCCTAAGTATACAGACACGTGTAGTCTTTGTACCGTGCAGCTCCAAACGTAGGAGATGGAGTGATAAGTTTGATGGGTAAGCATAAGTGGCGGACCAGGAAGTCTCTGTTGCCGCCACCTATGATGTCAGTATGCCTAATGCCGACGTATGTTTCGCTTGAAGGCTTTGTTGAGTCATTGAGGATATTAATGAAATACAAGATACATTTACTGCAGTAGAACATACAGTACAAGTGAATTTAAAGAAAAGGATAGATTGCTACAAATTTAAATAGATTCCATTTCAAAGGAAACTGAGACAAATAAATTGAAAAAATTTAAAAGAGATGAAGAAGATTATTTAAAAGGTGAACAAAGGAACTGGAATAAGGGGAGGAATTTCAAAAGAAATCAGGATAGATTTAATAAGAAAGCTAATTATCTTTATAGAGGAAGAGAACAAGAAAAAGATAGAGACCACTCTTTACAGAGAGAGAGGTTAGAATCCCATGAACCATGAGAGAGGGGAGCAGCTAATTTTACTCCCATAAATCAACAAAAAAGAGAGAAAAGAGAAGGAGAGATATCAGAAGAAGAAAGAGAAATCTCTTAAAGGGAGAAGGGAAGAGGAAAGGGAGAAAAGGGAGGCTAAGAGAGATGACCAGCAGGAAAGATCAGAGGTTTTTATAGGGGCAGAGGGTCCATCCACGTTATGGGAGAACAAAAATCATTATCTCCAATTAGCGGAAAAGGAATCCAAAAACCTAAAAGGCGGAAGACCTTTAGAGGGAGCACAGGCAGAAGGAAAAGAACGAGAACACAAAAAAAGTGCAAGATAAATGATAATATTTTTAATTTAAGTTCCACTGTTTTGACAGAACCACAGAAGGAAGTAATATCAAAGGGGTTGTCTTTTGCACCAGTGAGAGGTCACAACAATTTCGACCTCTACATTGATGCAAATAAATATCTAAGAAAATTGACCCTGAAACGATATTTCCTAGGAAGAAACCAAAGGGTACTGCTACATTAAAACTTGCATATTAGTGCATAAACATAGCTCTAAGCAGAGAGCAGAGAGCAGAGAGCTACAAGAAGCGGACACGCTCCGATCGCGAGCACTAATCCCGCCCCTCTGAAGTAATGACGTGATGACGTCACATCCCTACTGACCTCAGACATTAGTTAGGATCTACGTATAGCTGTTACTGCCTTGGTCATTGTACTAGAAAACAAAAGCACCCTTTTTGACAGAACTCGTTGTATGTGATAGTGTAAAGATGAATGATTTAAAATGTAATCTTTTAATTCAACTAGTTAAAATAATTGTCAAAACATTAGAACCAAAAATCCAACTGACATTGGTGACAAAACACAAAAAACAGACAACATTAATTAGTCCTTAAACTGCAAACTAGGTGGTTGATCAAAATCTAACCAGACTGACTAATGGCAGAGAAGAAACCCATATATGAGAGTAAACCTCCTAGTGCAGCAATAAAAAAGTTTAAAAAGCCTGTATAAATAAAACAGGTAACATGGGACTGATCTTACACATGTATATACCTCTTGAAGATACTGGGTATATAGTAGATGGATGTTGACTCACTGCCTAAGTGATGACAGTAGTGTATATTGGGCACAAGAGCTCACAAAGTGTGATAACTGGCTCTGGGGCACGGATCTAGTCCGTATCCAGTTATAGCCCCTTAATAAAATGTGCGATATAAAACAACGAATATACTGCAGTGTGACAACAAACAAACATAAAAGAGGGGATGGTTTGATGCAAACAGCAGACGTAAATCAGCTGCTGTTATAAGGCAGAACAAAACAAGGAGGGGTGAAAATATACACACAGTTCAAAACACCCTTACTGCAGCAGCGTTATATCCACAAAACCAACATCATGGTTGTGGAAGCTGATTAATCCTGCAGATGGTAAAATACCATTAAGTTTGTTCCCCCATATTAGAGTATATACGGTACCTACTGTGAGTATACAGAGCCGTGCGATAGTACACACACGTGCAGCTAGATTATAGCTCCAGTGCCAGCATAAATGCCAATAGGGCTCAGTGATGCTGCAGTTTACACAAAAATGCTCATAAAGTATACAATCCCTTGGTTAAGTGTATACATTACCAATTAACCACTCGAGGTACCTCCTAGCAAGCAAACCGGCACTTAGCAGTGCCTCTCACCCTCTAACCGGCATGTGAGCGTCATGACGTCATGTAGCCGCCTCCCACCTGACGCACGTTTCACTGAGGCGCTTTTTCAAAGGTGGTGACGTGGAGAGCTACAGACCAGGTATAAATAGTGTTTAGTGACCAAAGTGTTATGCAGTACAGCTGTGTATAACCATTTTAATGTCTTGCAGGTAATCAGCAAGTTCCTAAGCAACACAGACTAAATCAGTGGACAGTGATCCTGTGCAATAAAAATATCTGACAGATAGACTGTGTGTAATGTTATTACAGAGATACCAGTAATCAGTAAGGATAAAGATGCTGATAAATACATAGTCACACTGACTGGAGGGGGGGGGGGAGAGGAGGGGGGGTGAAGGGAAAGGAACTGGGGGAAGGAGGGGGGGGAGGGGAGGGGAAAGAGGGGGGGGGAGGGGAAGGAGGAAGGCGAAGGGAAGAAGGATGTTGATGGGGGAGGGATAATTAAAACAGTTCCATTAGCCATCTAAGATCACAGTGGGATAGGATCAATGGGTTGATGTTACAGACAATTTAAATAAAAGCTGAAAATAAAAAGCCCTCATTGATCCCTCTAGGTGCCAGTGTGCCCAATAGATAAATCAATTTGGACTCCTTTTGTAGTATCAGGCGGTTCCAGTCACCCCTCTTGGATTGGGGGGGACACTTTCAATACCCATAAAGCGGAGATTAGTGATGTCACCGTCATGCACATGATGTATGTGGTTGGCTAGAGGGGTGTCCAAATGATTGCGTATAGCCCCAAGGTGTTCCAAAATACGCTGGCGGAACTCACGTATAGTCTTACCAACGTATTTTTTGGTGCATTGACAGATGACTTGGTAAATAACGCCCCTTGTCCTGCAGTTGATAAACTGTCTAACTTTAAAGCATTTGGTATTATTCCAATTTTGGAACGTGTTGGACAGGGACAGATGGGTACAAGCTTTGCATCCCTGACACTTGAAATTGCCCACAGATCTATTAGTTAGCCACGTGTTTGATGTTAGTGGTCTAAGATGACTGTGAACTAGCTGGTCCTTTAAATTCAAAGCCCTCCTGCTAACCAAAGTTGGAGTTGGTCGCAATACATCGCTAAGGTCAGGATCCTCCAAAAGAATGGGCCAATGTTTTTGCAGAATTGCATTGTACACACACACCAAATAAATATACAACTTGTGAGTACATTCACATGTTTCAGGCAGGTCTGCAACCCTGCCTTTCCCCCATTATCTCAGAGCATAAACGATTTTACTGCAGCCAGGGATTCTGGGTAATTACATGTTTATGAGCACACTGTGTGCCACTAGCTGTGTGTGAGTAGGTTTAGTTGCTATGCACTTCTTTTAAAAAAAATGGCTGTGCTGAAAAAGCTGTGTAAAACGGCAGCATAAACTTAAAGGGGGCCATGTTAAAATAGACAAGAAGCAAAAGTGACATACTGTGTGCTGAATTTGCATGTCACTACCCAGAAATATTTGCTGCAGTAGAATCATTATGTTAAGAGATAATGGGAAAAGGCAGGGTCTCAGACCTGTCTGACACATGCGATTGTATCCACGTGGTATTTTTATTTGCTGTACAATGTACGGAGTAGAGTTTTTGGCACTTTATAACTGTGTGTGTGTGTGTGTGTGTGTGTGTGTGTGTGTGTGTGTGTGTGTGTGTGTGTGTGTGTGTGTGTGTGTGTGTGTGTGTGTGTGTGTGTGTACGCACCCACGTACCAAATTGGAGTAAAGACATACATAAATAACACTAATAACTGAAAAATGAAAATGTGTTAAGTGAAATTGACTTAGCACAGAGAGCAATATGAATGTTAGAAACATGTCACCCACATAATGATTTATAACATACTGTATATTAATTTGAAGATAAAACTTTTTATTGTAGGATGACCTGGAAATTACTGGACAACTACTGGGTGCTTTATGTAAATTGTTGGTAAGTTAAATATTTATTTATCCGTAAGAGAGATCACACATTTTGAATAGTTCCGTCAAAAAAGAAGATGAAGAGAGTAAGACATACTGTATAGCCACTGAATAGGATATATCTTCTAGTATCTGTAATTATATCAGACTATGCACTTTGAGTTCTTGGTCCAGATCCACAGAGCTCTGTTAACTCAGGGCTCAAAACGGGCATTTTCAAAATCATTAACACACATTATTTTCTCTGAGGTAAATGTGAATCCACAAAGCTAATTATAATTATATGCAAAAACACCAGCCATTATAAGCACAGGCTCAATGTTATGTAAAGTCAGCAGAGCACTGCCTTGTGTTAGCTTCAATAAGATGGTGTGAAGCCTGTCTGACTCCCATCATTTCCCTGAATACGTGTTTAAGTAATGTAATAAAAGGAAGAAAGAATACAGGAGGGGAAAGAACCCGTAAATAACAATATATTCTTTATATCTTACCTAATGGTGGTCTTACACTCATCCAGACCATGTAAAAGACCTATTTAATGTTCTGAATGTGAGTAATACCTAGCAATGACCTAACAAATGTCTCATTAAATCGTTGTGCTAACCATAACAGAGCTCTGTGATTATGAGTTGTTAGAGGGAACACCTATTTTGTATATCACTAGCGCTAATATCCCTTATAGTTAACACAATGCTCTCTCCAGCAAAAAAATAGCACTTTTGCTTTATTGATCTTCGAAGATCCCCGTTAGCACTTAATGATGCATTAACTTAAATTACTGCATCATCATTAAGTCATTAACAGAGCACTGTGGATATGGGCCTTTGAGAGCCATAAAGTCATTTATGAATCAGCAAAAGCCTGAAAAAATGTTTTACTTGTGTTTGTATTTTGTTCTAGTCTATGGAAAGATTAATTCTGTGATCACTCATTTTTATTTCACAATTAGGGAAAGACTGTCCTTGGCCTGAAAGAATCATTGGTAAGAATGTCTTTCTTCTGTTATTTTCCTATCTCCTACATGACAGATGAAAAATAAATGTACCCAATTATTGACTATAAGTAAGTTTCCGACAATGGAAATGAATGTTAATTAGAGGGAAATTTCAAGGTTGTAGAATATTTTATAAAAATTCTCATTCAAGATTTTTCCTTTTCCTCCCAATGCTTTTCTCCACCCCTTAAATAATAGAATATATAATTAATCAACTATAGTGACAGATTCAATAGACTGTAGAAATTAAAGTTTTGGTAAAAAAAGATAAATTAAACCTTTTAAATCAACCCTTGTTGGGCAGATATAATTTATTTTAAAGTGAAGTGAATTCATTTTGAATTCTTTAAATACTAAAATTTGTTTCTTATACAGTATGTGTTCCAAATCATTTAAAAATATCACCAAATGAGGCGCATGCGCGAAGTCAGAGTAGATGGAAGCTTAGGTTTCTAGCTCTGCTCGCATCGGCACAATAATCATCAAAAAGTGGCAATTAAAGTGACCCCTCACGAAACAGCCCACCAAGATCACTTAGGGGAACACCCGGTGATGCCGGCACGAGGGAAATCCAAACAGAAAGACCCCTAGGTCACCACATATTTTAATTAAAAAAAAACAGCATTGGGAGACGGCCCTGATCCCCCTACAGCAGGGATGGCGGCAGAGGCTGAGGTTGCCGGGCCAGCTGTGAGAGCGGACGATAACAAACTAGTTACCAGAAAAGACCTCAGGGAGTTCTGCACAGAGATGAAACAGTTCTTCAACAGAGAACTGTGGAATCTGCGGAGGGACCTTGATGGGCTGGGGGAGAGGACCGGATCCCTAGAGACCAAAATGGATGCCAACACGAGGGCCCTCCAACAGACAAACAAAGCAGTAGCCCAGTTACAGGATAAGATCTGAGACCTCACAGACAAAAAAGAGGACACCGAAAACCGGGACAGACGAAATAATGTCCGTATCCGTGGGGTGCCAGAGACGGTAACCGATGTTGAGGAATTTGTACAGCAGTGGCTGGAGCATATACTGCCTGATAAATCTGCCCAGGACTTGCACCTTGATAGGTGCCATAGGGCTCTCCGTTCGAGACCACAGGCAGGAGCCCCCCCACGGGATATAATAGTCTGCTTTCATTTCTATAAAACAAAAGACTCAGTCTGTCGGATGGCCAGGGAAGCCAGAACCATGGAATATGAAGGCGTCAAGCTTCAGATCTTCCAGGATCTATCCCCGGCTACCCTCCGCAGCCTGGGATCGGTAACCAAAACTCTACAGGACAAAGGAATCCGATACAGATGGCTGTTTCCGTTCGCCCTCCTGGTATTGAAGAACGGGGTTGCGAACACACTGCGGAGGGTCGAGGATGGAAACAGCTTCCACAAGAAGCTGGGACTGAAGCTGAACCCCCCCAGCCCAGGCTCCTCTCAACCACCTTACCTGGAATCTGAGGCCGATCCGACCCCGTCAACGTCCTGGAGCAGAGTGGGAGCCTAGCCGGAGGAAGCCACGTGAGATCACGAGTTCTACACAGCTCCGCTGGACTGGTAGAGCACTTAAAGGGGCCTGAATCCTGTCTCCCCCCCTCGTGTCAAAATGGCCAGCCATAGGTACTCCTGAGATGTCCCCCCTGGTGGTCTTCTCCAAGAACTACAGCAAAGCGACGCCGGATCCCTTCTTCTGCGATGAACATGGAAGCTGTGAGCGGGAAAGCAGGCTAAAGGTGTGAAGAGGAGGAAGGAGGAGCTTCAGATCTGCACACACTGCGACGTCACCACAAAGACTCCCCGGCGCTCGGGCACTTCCGCCCCTCTGGGAGACTTCTGGAAAGGAGGGCGCCGAGTGCGGAGGGAGCGACAGCCAACGCCAGATCAGGACATCGGAACTGGAGGGGGAGGGAGGGAATAGAAACTGTGCCGAGGAGATGGAGAGCAGCAGCTACAGGGGGCTAGTTTTCCTGAGAGCCCTGGGCGGGCCTCAGCATAGGGGCAGATCTACCCCGGCGACCCAACAGGGGGGTTGGGGAAAGACCCCCCCACACACCAACCCACATTCTGCCCCCCCCCCCTCGCTGCTCCCCCTCCTCATCGTCTTCCCCGCTGTCCCCTCCCCCCCACCACTGCCCTCCCCCCTCTCTCCATTCCCCCCCCTCACTGCTCTCCCTGCCACCCCCTCCACCCCCCTCACCACCATCCCCCTCCCCCCCACAACCATCCCCCCCCTCCCCACCCCTCTCCCCCCCACCACATCATTCCTCCTCCCCCCTCATCACCCCATCCCCCCTATCACCCTCCCCCTCTCCTCCCCCCCCTCCCACCTCCCTCCCTCTCCCCCCTCCCTCCCCCTCACCACCCCCCTCCCTCGTCACCCCCCCACCACACCATTCCCCCTCCTCCTCCCCCCCTCATCACCCCTCCCCCCCTCCACCTCCCGTGGTCGGATGGGTTTTCGGGGCAGTATTATAAGGCGTTCACAAAGAACCTAGCCCCATGGCTGCTCCGAATGTATAATGCTGTTTTAGCAGGGACCCCGTTCCCGAAGCAGATGCTCCAGGCATCAATATCAGTTATTTATAAACCAGGGAATGATCCGCAGGACTGCAAAAGTTATAGACCAATCTCCCTAATTAATACGGATGTTAAAATCTACGCCAAACTACTGGCCAATAGATTAAGTCTTATCCTGCCCAGACTCATTCATCCAGATCAAGTCGGCTTTATAATGGGTAGACAAGCTGCGGACAACACCCGACGAATCATTGATCTGCTAGAAATAGCCACTAATCAGAAATTAAACGTTATGATGTTGAGTCTGGATGCGGAAAAAGCGTTTGACAGGATTGACTGGCCATACTTAAAACAGACGCTTGGGGCATTCGGCTTTGGGGAAAGGGTGAGTAGGGCGATAATGTCGCTATACTCGGGCCCCGCTGCCAAGGTCATACATCAGGGTCTCCCCTCTAATCTATTTCAAATTAAAAACGGCACACGACAGGGGTGCCCGTTATCCCCCCTGTTATTCGCCCTATGTATGGAGACTTTAGCTGCGCAGATCCGTAACAACCCGGATATATCAGGGATTACGGTGCATTCACAATCACATACTGTAAGATTGCCCTGTATGCAGACGATATACTGCTGCTGATCTCCAAGCCTCTAACCTCCCTGCCGAACCTATTTGACCTGTTGGATAAATTTAATAGAATATCAGGATTCAAAATAAACCAAACCAAATCAGAGGCCCTAAATATCAGCCTCCCAAAAGAAACTGAAAAGCTACTGAGTCTGAACTTTAATTTTATTTGGCAACCAAAACATATTAAATATCTAGGAGTCTACATCACCAAAGATTACAGGGGCATCTATGATGCTAATTACCCCAAGCTAATCAAGACACTAAAAGCAGATTTAAAAAAATGGATGCCCTATAAGATCTCCTGGATAGGTAGGATACATAGTGTCAAGATGAATCTCCTCCCCCGTATCCTATATCTGTTTCAGACTCTACCGGTGCCACTTAGACTGAAGGATATACTTTCACTTCAGTCTGATATCTCTGAGTTTATTTGGGGAGGGAAAAAAACGAGCGTAAATAAGACAATTATGAAAAAAAAAACACGGACAGGAGGCCTAGCTGTAGATAGATAATTTGCTATGGTTACCCAAAACAGCTATTAAATGGGCTGAACGGCTGCTCTCTTCAGTGGCCAACTCAATGTCGGTGTGGGAGACCGCGAAATATAAACATAACTTGACCTCAAGACGCTCCATGATGGCCCCTTTGTGGGGCAACCCTGACTTAGCACCGGGACTAGTGGCAAACGCCGCAGGGCTTTGGAAAAGATACAGATATCTTAGGCTAAGAGACCTGGAGGGTATACCGAACCGGGTTAAATCATTCGAACAAATTCGATCTGAAAAAAATGTCCCACATTCCGAATTCTTCCGCTACCTCCAGGTAAGAGCGTTCTTTGCCCAAAATTCCCCCTTCCCGCCACTAACCACATTTGAAAAGCTCTGTCTGACGAAAACAGACACACAGGGACTTACATCGCAGATTTATAGAGAAGTGGTCGGTTCTGGGAGCTCACAGCAACGACAAAAACTGGCGTACCAAGTTAGATGGGAAACAGATTTGGGGGAGGAATTGGAGGAGGACGACTGGACAGCTATTTTAGAGGCTACGGCTAAGAGCTCCATATGCACTACTTTGAATGAGAATGCATATAAAGTACTGATGAGGTGGTACCTCACCCCATTAAAATTATCAAGGTTTGTCACAGGATACTCCCCGCTGTGTCCCAAACAGTGCGGAGAACCGGCGGACCTGTTGCACATGCTGTGGTCTTGCCCTCGGATCTCACACCTGTGGGAAGAGATTAGACATTGGATCCAGAGGATTTTTGACCTCATAATTCCCCCTGATCCGTGGCTGTTCCTATTGAGCAGACCATGGAAGGGCCTTTCAAAATCAGGCAATAAACTAGTTGCACATTTTGCAACAGCAACGAGGTGCGAGATCGCAGCTATGTGGAAACAACCAGAGATCCCAAAAATCCCTAAAATTCGGAATCGATTATGGTACATACAGTATGCCAGATTGAAAAATTGACGAGTCTGGTTAATGACACTGGCAAAAATATCTAAAAGTCTGGACGCCTTGGCTGGAACAGACAGACATCCCAGGGGTTGAGGTAGCCACGATATGGCATTGATAATCCCAAGTGCATTCTCGTACAAAGAAAGCGGACCGGTTTACGAGACCTAGTTGAGGGTACACCTCCTTATGAACACTTTGGGCGGCCCAAGAGGTCGGCAAACAAACTGTGCATTGCAAATCATCCAGCCACTTATGGGAAAGAGGCAGTGCAGAGTGCCCGCGCCCCCCTCCCCTTCCCTCTCCCCCACCCTCCCCCCCTAATTTTAATTTTTTTTCCCCCTAAGTTTAAATTATTAGGGACATTATGTTTACACGTGAGTACTTGTTGCACCAGTGGGAGAGTCTAACAGTATCGTACATGACTCTAATACTGTGAATGTTCATGTCATTTGTATTGCGATGCTATTTATAATGAAAATTTTCCAATAAACTTGAAGTTATAAAAAAAAAAAAAAATATCACCAAATAAAAATTCCACTTGTGAGCACATTCGCATGTCTCAGACAGATCTACTGCCCTGCCTTTCCCCATTATCTGGATACCGAATGTCTTCCTAATTCCAGCTGGTGAAGGATGTTAAAGTGAACTGAAAGTTAGACTTTATTGTTGTCCTACAGTGATGACATCCTGAACTGACATATACGTCCTTATTTCAAAGGAAACGTATGTGTTATATGTGGCAGATTATTATTATTGAACAAATTACAGAAGGCAACAGGGGACACCCTACATAACAATAAGGAAAACTTACAGCTTGACCCATGTGAGTATATCATAGATACAGTAATGGGTATCAAGTAACTCTTTAATACCGTGAGCACTATGCAAACCTCAGCATGTAATCCAACAAAGTCTGTATTGTAAGTTTAAAATGGCTTGTACAATCCTAATAGAAATATTCCTCTGGTTGTCATTGCCCTGCTTCTAATGATTATTGTGCATGTAATTCTATACACTAAGTACCACAGTAGACTTGAATGTTTTTTCTGATTATTATTACAATTATCTATTCACCCATATTCACTTTGAAGTATCAGGAACACCCTCACTTCAGGGGTCAAAGAACATAATTAAGACCCTATACATAGCACTATGGTCTATTCAAACTTTGTGTATTCACACACATAGCTTGAATATCATGTGCAGCAGTAGATCACAATTAATTACATACTGCTGCATTTTTCCACTGTGCTACTATTTTTATATGTCCTGAAGCCACTCAATATCTTGTAGGCAGCGTTATATATGTATTAACATGAGCACTACATGGGTAGGAAATTAGGGTGAACTTGGTAACCAATAGAAACACTTCTGTGCATATAAATATAAATAACCTGATTGTATCTATGGAACCTCCCCCTCTCACTGAAGCCCTGAGAAAGCATTTCTCACGTAAAACGCTCACGTCAGCACCTGTCACGTGCACGCGCATGGTCAGCGTTGATGTGGCAGCCTCCTACCTTGCAGAGCGAGTAGCTGCCAGACCTAATGCGTGCACACCCTCTCATATTGGGCTTGAGTTTCAGAGTTCACTCGGTGGGCAGATGGTAAGGATGGTGTTTGTTTTTATACCTGATTTGGTTTGAACTCATGTGGAAGCACAGTACCTGATGGTTGAGCACATTCATGAATATGTGCATAGGCATACTCAATCAGCCACACCGTCTTCTGGTATCAGTAAGCTGCTCCACCTACTGACAGCAATTAGTGCATCTAGCCACTAGTTGTCTGGGCTACACTTGCTTCATATAGGCAACGTTAGTGGTTGACCTGTATTTAGGGGTATATTGTATTATCTCAGTACTTCACTAGCTCATATGGAAGCACAGTACCTGACGGTTGAGCACATTCATGAATATGTGCATAGGAATACTCAATTAGCCACACCGTCTTCTGGTATCTGAAAGCTGCTCCACCCACGGATAGCAATTTGTGTATCTAGCCCCTACCTGTCTGGGCTACACTTGCTTCATATAGGCAGAGTAACATCACCTCCTCATCTTTGCTCCTACCTAAGAACTCATACATAGGAAATACTGCATACCAGCTCCTTGTATTGAACACTTGATCTAATTTCCTCATCTGTTCACATCTTCTCATAACCCGGAGTGTCATATACACTCAATTTTGGATTAATATATATGTGTGTCCTTTAGTTGGATTTTAAACCTCATTATTTTAATCAGTATAACATTAAAGATATAATTTTAATTATGTCACAATACTATTAGGGTACTGAGTGCTTTAGCTGGGTTCTTGCCTCTTTGCTGTTTTACCTACCTTACTACCCACAGCACCTTACTCTATATACATGTAACGGCTGGACCCCCCTTGTCTGACCCACCCAATCTCACATTGGCCCGTGTGGTCTAACCGGTCCCCATTACAAGGTCGTGTGTGGTGGTGCACCTGCAAGTAACAGGACTCCTGAGTCTCCCGCTTGGTGTTATAAGAGGATATCATCAGGACAGGTAGATGAGGTAGTGGGTACGAGTCCAACTTACTTCACGTGCAGCGCCTCCACCTCATCAGGATCTATGCTTCCGCAGGGAGATGGTCCTGGTGAGGAACTCCTTCTCGGTGGTGACTGCCACTGCAGAGTAATCTCACACTCACACAGTGGGGGTTTCTTTGAACACGACATCTTTATTGTAGGTTGGGATGTAGCAGACTGCCCCATGCAGCTGCCGGCTCTAGCCGCACATCTCTCCGTGCTGTCCCTTTGCCAGGTACGCCCTCCCGTATTGAAGTGGGATTCCCTTTCTCCTAGGGAGATCACCACTGCGCCAGGTCCCTGGACACAGTGTGGCTTAGACAGACTTGATTGGTCACTCTGCTACCGCTAGTTACTGCACTAGGGTCACAAAAGTATTCCTCCAATCCCTTATGCCGTAGCATACATTTTACCAGCTGCTTCACACACTGCTGGTTAACAACTCCTTCCAACTACACTAACTGACAGTGCTGTGCCCTTTATACCTCAGGGGCAGGCGCATCTCTGATGTCACTATCCAGGGACTCAGAGCATACAGCCACTCCCTTCCTTACACAGGGCACCGCACCAGAGTGTGAGGGAAAACCTCCATAACTACTGTTGGCAGGCCTGTACTTACCAGGACTTACTGCCAACAGGGAAGATGTATGCAGTCATTATTATGCATGGCTACATACATATTCAGTATTTAGCAGTAGCGGGGTTCACCTTGTATTAAATTCTATACACTAAGCTGATGCTCTCCTATCACGCGGTGACACATACAGTATTGAAAGATGACTTGATGATTGCTAAAAGATGTCTCGCATACAGGTGAGTAGAAGGGGCCATTTTAACAAGCAGGTGTATAATTGAAATGTGCTAATAGACCCTTTTGTTTATCTGGACTTTCCTTTAATCTCTCCATCAGGCCGGTTTAAAGATAGACAATATTCCAGCAGGTCTTTTAGGATGAGAAACAGAAATCCCAGTGTAAGTGACATTTCATGACATTAACATTTAATAAACTGTCTCCAGGAATATTCACAAGGTTTATCTGGTTAGACAAATGTGTACATATATGTATATGTATGTGTTTAGAACAAGATATTGTAATGAATATATAGGACATTGGCTTTTTGGATAATAAGACAAAATGTGACAATTCTGCACTACATAATGATGATATGTCAGTGATGCAGATTTGCTACTGAAAATGTATCCAAGTCCAAAGAGCACAAAATAGTGTTTATTCTCAGTGGGACAAATATTTTACTTATAAAAGTTATTTACTGTATATGGAATTCTACATCACTTTTTTAAAATATACTAAATATATATATTGTGTCTCTCTTCTCTTTTAGGAATCACCGGTTTTCTGAAAAAAGAATAACTGCATTCTTATAGCTACTCTGTGGTGTTAGTGCTTTTGTTTCGCTGATGATTTACAGTCTTCTGGATCATGACTTTAATAAAACAAGTCTATGTCAAAACTCATCACGAATTCTGTATTTATTTGCACAGTGTGTTTTTCTTTATTTATATTGTATCGTTTGAGAACAATGTTAATAGTAATTTATATTTCCATGAAGCCTATAATCCTACACAGTGTTATAGAATAATAACAGATATATGAGTATGAGTATAGATTATGGGGATAATAACAGTTGACAAAAAGTGAACATCGAGAGAAGGAATAACATTTTGCATTTAGGTTTAACCGTAACGTAAAAAGATGCTGGTGGGTCCTAATCTACAGCATTAATATTGAGTGGAACAGGCAAGCACACTGACATCATTATATTTTCCTGGAAGATGAGATTAATGATGAGGGAGAGAGATACCTATTTTACATTCCTATCAATCTGATCCATTGCTCAGTTACACTTGTCCTCATACCGTAGCCGTTAAATTTATGCTCAGAAACTACTTATCAGTCAAGACTCCCAAAATATGCCCAACCTGTCTTTTTCTAGATGGTTGTATTAATATTATCATTAATCTGTATGGCAATATGCCACAGTGCAGTACAATGTGGGAGGGAGGAAAATAAAATTTTATTACAAAGAGAACATACAGTATATGATAAAACAAACTGAGAATTGGAAGAAGATCACTACTCCAAGGAATTTACAATCTAGAATAATTCCATATTTTTTATTTGTATCTATTTTACAAATTAAATGTTATATTTACCAACAAAGTTTTGCAGGGCCTTGTGTTTTCTAATTAATCTTTTATATGTTTTCTGATTCTTCCTTCAAGAACTGTCTTTCATCTGTTTGTAAGTGGATACCAGAGGTTTTCATATATGATTTTCTAACTCGGCCATTTTCAAGAGCGAAGAGCAAAGTAACTTGAAAATAACCATATACAATAAATTGTCGATTTGGAACAAAACCATAAAAGAACTAGGAGTGGAAAGAAAAACTATACTGTAATTGATTTATTATCAAGTTTGGTTTATTCTGTACAGACAAAAATTACAATAAATATATACACTTCATCTCAGTCATCATGATCCATTTTTAGTCAAATAAAAGTTTTACTTATTATTTTTATGAGATATGCAGGTGACAACAAATTAATTCTTATTTTCAAAGTTATGCATCTCTTATCATGAGTCACATAAACATAGTGACTAGTCGCTCACCTAATAGTACAGACAATAAAAAACTTGGTGCACAGGGAATAATAGACAACTAACACTTGAACAAGTGACCACCAGGGGTCACTAAAAGCCCTATAAACTGCACTCATAAGTTACAGTATCCATATCAAACACTGTGGCAAATGGATAATGTATAATGTAATAGGACCAAAGGAAGGGTCCAGTAAGCTTATAACAGCAGACTCAAATGCAAATTATAACCAAAAAATAACAACATATTATTAAAACTATTTTTGACAAAACAACATATATATACACACAGGATTTAAAATCCTCAGGTGGGAGAGACGGTGGAAACAAGGGGTAAGCAGGCACTGTATAAGTCTGACCGTAGCTTATATAGGGACTAGTGTCCGCCGAGGTATGAGGTATCTATGATATAGTAACAATAATAGCTGTTGGTAGGACTGAGTGTCAGAAGTAAGTTCTACCTGAAATATACACACTATCTGCCCAATTTAAGCAGAATGACACATATACAAATATCTCCAGTGAGAAACACCATAGCAATAGGAAGGTACATCTACTGTATATTCCTGAAATGCTGCTGAATGTTGGATCGTATATCCTAAGGTGATCCCACTGTGTCAAGAGTGTATATACCGGAATTTACAGCTGATGCAATGTAGTATACTGCACCTCAGGCTGTGTGATGATATGCTCAGAAAGGAACGAGGAGAAATCAGCTGTATCCAACGCTATGTTACCTCCTTTGTATATCCCCCTTACCAAACCGTCTCTCCTAGTGTGCGTCATGCGTCTGACATCACCATACCCCGATGTACGTTTCACGTGCTAGGCACGCTTCTTCATGTATATGTGTAATTCTGCTTAAATTGGGCAGATAGTGTGTATATTTCAGCTACAACTTACTTCTGACACTCAGTCCTACCAACATCTATTATTGTTACTATATCATAGATACCTCATACCTCGGTGGACACTAGTCCCTATATAAGCTACGGTCAGACATATACCTGCTTGCCCCTTGTTTCCACCGTCTCTCCCACCTGAGGATTTTATATCCTGTGTGTATATATATATATGTTGTTTTGTCAAGAATAGTCTTAATAAAATGTTGTTATTTTTTGGTTTTAATTTGCATTTGAGTCTGCTGTTATAGGGTTACTGGACCCTTCCTTTTGTCCTATAACATTATACGTTATCCATTTGCCACGGTGTTTGATATGGATACTGTAACTTATGAGTGCAGTTTATAGGGCTTTTAGTGACCCCTGGTGGTCACTTGTTCAAGTGTTAGTTCTCTTATCATGAGCACAGCCATCAATGCACATTCAAATCTATGTATTAATGAAAAGAAAACGTGCTTTGAACCACTGCACCATTTTTGCTCATAGTTGCACCTAATGTTAGAAATAGTAACTTACGGATTTTTTGCAAGAGACATTTACACTACTATACTTCAGACCCGTTTGACTGTTTGCAATAGCAAAAAAGGAGAAGATATGACTCACAGGCATGTTGAATTTGTATGTCATTAAACTCCACCCGACCTCCTCATTTCGGCATTCCACCTGTCATGAGATGTTATATACTGGGAATATAAAATGGAGCAACTACATTGATACAATAAAATAAGAAACAGAAAAGCTACATTCTGATAGCTAAATACTTAACTCTACTCTTTGGTGTTAGTGCTTTTGTTTCCCTGATGATTTTTCAGTCTTATGAATCAGTGCTTTAATAAAACAAGTCTATGTCAAAATGTATCTGTATTTTCGTGCATGTCAGGCTTTTAATTAATTATTTGTATCCTTTATGAACAATTTTAAAAGTTTTTTTTTAATATATTGCCATGGTGTCTATTATCCAACAGGCTATTACAGAATTATAACAGGGAAAATATGGGTATGATTATAGAATATGGGGATAATAACATCAGGGAATAAGTACACACAACTTTCAATACTACAGTACTGCATATGGTACTTTGGAAAACCTATAAAAGGGAATATAATGTAAGGTCTAAAAAGATATGGTGGTATTGGTGATATAGTTGTTTTTCCCTTGTTAATGAAAAGTATGAATTTCCTGATAAGACAGAAGCATTGGGATAAAACATGTTTTGGAAAACTTAAGTAGAGTGGCAGTTCCAATAGAAGTATCAGTAAATCAAAATTAATTCAGATGTGAGAGCGCATTAAATGTATCTATGTATGCACTGTATTTATGTAAAGACTCTCTTGCAGAGGCCAAACGTTGAGCAGGGTTACCATGTTCTATAAGGAAACTATGGGATTAAATAATAGTACTGTAAATATAAAATCAGATCCATTTATTTAATACTGAATCTAGAAAGAAGATTTGAATAACAACATCATTTGCGATAACAGAGGATAAAGAGTAATGATTTTAGCAAAGAAATAGATTGTACTGTAAGAAATAAATCTATAAGGTTGTTAGTGAAAGATTAAAAAAGTCAAGCAGGGAAATAATAGTAGTACCGTATGCATTAATGTTTAACTTTAGAACGATAGAAGAGTGGTTGGATCCTAAACTAAACTACAACAGCAATGATGAGTGGAACAGGTAAACAAGAAGGCAGAAATATCTTGTATTTCTGGAAGATAAGATTAATAATGATGACGAGAGATGCCCAGTTTGTCACAGTGCAATCGAACATCAGTTGAGTGAGGTCATTTCCCCCTCACAGGTAGTGGGACATCCTAGCCTTGATCAGATGCAGCATTATGGTTGGTCGCACTGGCAATCCGCTGCAGTCACTTTTTTTGTCATCTGTGTGCACGGAGTGTTAGTGAGGAGATGAATGGCCCATTTCCCCTCACAGGTAGTGGGACATCCTAGCCTTGATCAGATGCAGCATTATGGTTGGTCGCACTGCCAATCCGCTGCAGTCACTTTTTTTGTCATCTGTGTGCACGGAGTGTCAGTGAGGAGATGAATGGCCCATCGCGATAAACACAGAGGGAGTCCCTGTGTCTTAATGGGACTACCGCTGTGTGAATCCTATCGGGCTGCCCCTGTCTGTAAGAGATGCACAGTAAGAGTTAGACTGAATCAGTCACTCTCACTACACGTCTCTAACTGCCGATTGTGCAGCTTCAATTACATTTAATAACAGTATTGAAGCAGGGGCTCTCCGTAGCTGAACTGCATTAATTTCAGATACTGCACCGACACACTTTATTCGAGCAAATACCCAGTATGTACCTGGCAGATACCTGGAATGCGCCGCTCCTCACCTCTGACAAGCCCCGTTGCGTTTGCCTTCCCAGCCTGGGTTCATGCCTGGCTGACGGGCGGCTGATCTGTTAAATGATAATGATTAGGATTTAATAGGCTGCAATGCTTCAAGTGGACCCCCTGCTTCCCAGGTTACAGGCTCTGGCATGGGTTGCCAGTTTCTTCTTGCATTTTTTAACTGTCCCGGTCACGTGACAAAGGAGATACCGGCACCCCCGTACCAGGACCTGTAACTCTGGAAGCAGGGGGTCCCCAGACCTGAAATTTATGTGGTCCAGCTCTGGAGACAACCTGTTTCAATATTGTGTTATTAAAATTAAAGCTTCATTACCTTACTGGCCCAAATAAAATTGCTCATAAAAGTAATCACAGAGGTAGTGGTGATAAGCCATTTATCACCGCTTTCGGCATATGCATAAACTCGCACAATTCTAGTAGCAGTGATTAGGCTATGAACGCCTATCGCCACTCAAGAATGGTGATTTTATCACAAAATCCTCATGCCAGAAAAAGTTGTCGTGAAGGTGTTGGAAACCTGCAGAGAAATAGTGAAATGGGACTTAGAAAAAAATGCATTTTTCTTACATAGGATTGATGCCGGGAATCTCTGGAGCTGATATACATTAATATTAGCACCAGAGACCCCAGGAATGAATCCTATGCAATAAAAATGCATTTACAGTAAACTTAATTACCATAGCGGATAGCCTCAAGGACCCCCTACTTCCCGAGATACAGGCCCTGTTATGGGGTGCCGGTATCTCCTATGCATTTAAATGACCGTGTCACGTGACCGTGGGAATAAAATGCATAGGAGATACCAGCACCCCATAATGGGGCCTGTATCTCGGGAAGTAGGCGGTCTCTGATTGGCTCTAGTACCATGTGACAGGCTTTCAATGACGTCACATCCGTTCTCCCCCAAGCCTCTGTCATGTGGTCTACCCATGCCAATCAGAGTTGGAATGGAGTTCCCACGCTCTGATTGGCTACCGTACCATGTGAAGCCGGCCATCTATCTTTTCATGACGTCATCTTAAAGGCAATTGAAGCACAGCCATTCTGATTGGCTGTGCTTTCATTGTCTTTAAATGACGTCATCATTTTCTTTTTCTCGGCCAAAGCACATGGTTTTCACGGGACCGTGGGAACCAATCAGGACCGTGGGAACCATGACAAAAATGTGAAGTCATAGGCCTTTAAAAGCCTATGTCGTCTCATTTTGAAGGCAGACGCTGAGAGGGAAGGACCTCTTACAGAAGAAGAAGGCCAGGACGTGGGCAAACAAGACAAGAAGACCCCGGAAGAGACCGGAAGAAGATACAAGAAAGAAGAATACAGATGAAGATGAATTACAACTAGAGGACCCGTGGATTGTTTTGTTTTTTATTTTAATGTTTATTATTTTATGGTTAATTATTTTATGGGTTCCTGTGCATGGATTGGTTCGAGAGTAAGCTGTTCAATGAGAGTCGGTGAGTGGGTCATGTAATGGAAAGTGAACAAAAGAAATGTATTTTACTTAACTTGTTCTTTTTGTTTATTTGTTTTTTACATGTGTATTTTTTATTTTTTTTTGGTATATCATTTCTTGACACTGTATGTATGTACTGCTGCGGCAGACTTTATTCTAACAAATCACCGGTTTGTCCCTGGCTTGTTCCTGGAATGTGACGCTGTTCACCCAAAGCATGCCGCGTTCCTTTTGCTTTCCCAGCCACGGGTCATGCCCGGCTGACGTGCGGTTGTTGTGTTAATTGATAATGGTTCAGGATTTAATAGGCTGCAATGCTTCGCGTGTCCGCCAGATGGCATAAATTCATGAATTGTAATGTAGTATATATATATATATATATACTGTATAACAACAACTCCTATAACCCCTAACATACACATACAGTACTGTATATGCACATCAATGATACTATAGGCCGGCGGGGGCGAGATGTGTTTGCAGCAGAGAGAGATCCGCTGCTCTCTCTGCGCAAACATCGGCACATTAAAAATTATTTAAAATACATTTTTATTCATAGTGTACATGTGCAGGGGGTCTCCGGAGCTGAACCGCATTGGTTTCAGGTCCGGGGACCCCCTGCTTCCCGAGATACAGGCCCCTTTATGAGGTGCCGGTATCCCTCTGCATTTAAAGGTCCCGATCACGTGACCGCGGCATGTAAACAAAGCAGAGGGATACCGGCACCCCATAAAGGGGCCTGTATCTCGGGAAGCAGGGGGTCCCCGGACCTTAAACCAAAGCGGTTCCGCTCCGGAGACCTCTGCACATCTACAGTATGAATAAAACACCCATATCAATAAACACTCGTTCCTTACCTTTGCGGCTATATGCTATGGTAACGAAGCAGCATGAATGTATTTTTAATAATATTGTACAGTGAGCAGGGGGTTCCCTGAGCCACAAATCAAAGCTCAAGGGACCCCCTGCACCTGCACAATATTATTAAAATACAGAAATGCTGCTTCATTACCATAGCTGATAGCCGCTAAGGCAATGAAGGGGTTAACCCACCGTGCCGCTTTATTGTGGGTAGTGGGGGTGGGTGAAGGGGGTATTTGGCCCTTGGTGTGAGTTTAGGACTTGTGGGGGGGTTGCGGGTGCACTTAACCCCTTCACGACCGTAGCAGTTAATACTGCTACGGTCATGAAGGGGTTTACCCCTCCCGCTACCCCCCCGCAAGCCCTAAACAACCACCGTTGGAGCTAATACCCCCTTCACCCACCCCCGCTACCCACAATAAAAAAAATTCACACACAGCAGCCGCACAATAAATAAATAAATCTAAATAAATAAATAAATACATGAATATAAATAAATAAATGTAAAATACATTTTTATTCATAGTGTAGATGTGCAGGGGGTCTCCGGAGCTGAACCGCATTGGTTTCAGGTCCGGGGACCCCTGCTTCCCGAGATACAGGCCCCTTTATGAGGTGCCATTATCCCTCTGCATTTAAAGGTCCCGATCACGTGACCGCGGCATGTAAACCAAGCAGAGGGATACCAGCACCCCCTAAAGGGGCCTGTATCTCGGGGAGCAGGTGGTCCCCGGACCTAAAACCAAAGCGGTTCCACTCCGGAGGCCCTCTGCACATCTATAGTATGAATTAAACACACACATCAATAGAGAATCATTCCTTACCTTTGCGGCTATGTGCTATGGTAACGAAGCAGCATGAATGTTTTTTTAATAATATTGTACAGTGAGCAGGGGGTTCCCTGAGCCACAAATCAAAGCTCAAGGGACCCCCTGCTCCTGCACAATATTATTAAAATACAGAAATGCTGCTTCATTACCATAGCTGATAGCCGATAAGGCAATGAAGGGTTAAGGCAGAATAGCATGTTTTTTGGGGACATTTGCCCCCAATAAACATTGCAATAAACAACATACAGTACACCCCCTGTGTATTTAAAATACATAAACAACAATAAATACATTAAATACATATTTTTAATGTGTCTGTTACACTGGCGACACACTTTATTCGAGCTTGGCTAGTCCCACGAATTAGGGTATACCCGGGTGTATTGAGGTTTGTGACTGTTTTCTGCCCGAGTGCATTGAGGTATTTTCCAAGCAGGGATTGAAGCATTTTATTCCCGCTGGCTGCAATACTGCACAGTATATAAATATATAATGCATTACAATTCAGGAATTTATGCCATTTGGTAGACACGCGAAGCATTGCAGCCTATTAAATCCTAATCATTATCATTTAACAGATCAGCCGCCCGTCAGCCAGGCATGAACCCAGGCTGGGAAGGCAAACGCAACGGGGCTTGTCAGAGATGAGGAGCGGCGCATTCCAGGTATCTGCCAGGTACATACCGGGTATTTGCTCGAATAAAGTGTGTCGGTGCAGTAAACCTCCCTGCCTTGACTGTAATCTGTGTAAGGCCCCCTCCCCCTAATGTGTCTGTTAAATCTCCCTGGCCTGTGTTTCTGTGAGTGCAATGTATGTAAATGAAAAAGTTTCATTTATGACAACCCTCTGTTGTCTGTCCTTTAACCAGTTTTCAATCCAGGCGCATATATTATTACTGAGTCCAACTTTCATTATTTTGAACACCAACCTCTTATGTGAAACCGTATCTAAAGCCTTTGCAAATCTAAGTAGACCACATAAACTGCATTACCCTGGTCTAAATTCCTACTTACCTCCTCAAAGAAACAAATAAGGTTAGTTTGGCAAGATCATCCTTCATAAATCCATGCTGACTATTACTAATAATTTTGTTTTCCATTAGGTATTCCTGAATATTATCCCATATTAAACCTTCAAGTAGTTTCCGTACTATTGAAGTCAGGCTTACAGGTCTGTAATTTCCCGGTTGTGATCTAGCTCCCTTTTTAAATATAGGCACCACATCTGCTTTACGCCAATCTTGTGGTACTGAGCCTGTGGAAATGGAGTCCTTGAATATTAAATATAATGGTTTTGCTATTACTGAGCTAAACTCCTTGAGAACTCTTGGATGTATGCCATCGAGGCCAGGTGCCTTATTTACTTTATTTTTTTCAAGTCGCTCATGAACTTCTTCCTCAGTTAACCAATTGTTCATTCAGATAGAGGTTGTGGCTTCCTCCTGCGTCACTACTATTGAACTTGATTCTTCCCTGGTAAACACAGAGGCAAAGAATTTGTTTAATACCTCAGCTTTTTCCTTATCTCCAATAATCTGCCTACCCATCTCACACTGAAAGGGTCCTACTGTATATTTTCTTTTCTCATTTTTTTGTTATTAAGGTACTTAAAGAACTTTTTAGGGTTGACCTTACTTTCTATTGCAATCCTTTTTTCATTATCCATTTTTGCTAATTTGATTGCCCTTTTGCAATTTTTGTTACTTTCCTTATAATTCTGATACGATGTCTCTGTCCCTTCTGACTTAAAGAATCTAAACGCCTTCCTTTTCTTGTCCATTTCCTCCCCTACCTGTTTATTTAGCCACATTAGTTTTGATTTATTTCTTTTATACTTATTATCCAAGGGTATACACTGATAAGTGTGCTTTTCTAACAATGTTTTAAAGACTGCCCATTTATCTTCTACATTTTTCCCTGCAAAAACATCATCCCATTGTATTACTACTAGATTAGACCTCAGTTTATTAAAATCTGCCTTTCCAAAGTTGAAAGTCTTTGTTGAACCCAAGTAATCTGTTTTTTGATAATTTATTTCAAATGAGACCATGTTATAATCACTGTTACCCAAATGTTCCAGGACTTGAATATTTGTTATTACTTCTACATTGTTTGATATGACCAAATCCAGAACTGCCCCTCTCCTGGTTGGTTCCTCAATAATTTGGGTCATATAATTGTCTTTAAGCACCCCAAAAAACCTGTTCCCTTTTGTTGTAACGCTAATCTCATTGTCCCAGTCTATGTCTGGATAATTAAAATCCCCCATTATGCAAACATGACCCAGTTTTGATGCCTTCTCCATTTGCAAAAGTAGTTTAGCTTCCTCAATCTCTCAGATATTTGGTGGTTTATAGCATATTCCCACAAACATTGTCTTTATACTTTTACCTACACTGCTAATTTCTATCCACAAAGTCTCTACATTTTCATCATTCAATTCATAGACATCATCCCTTATAATAGGTTTTAGATCCGGTTTAACATATAAACATACTCCACCTCCCCTTCTATTTGTTCGATCTTTCCGTAAAAAAGAATAACCCTCTAAATTAACTGTCCAGTCATGACTGTCCATATTTAATGTATTTATTGTTCTTTATGTATTTTAAATGGACAAATGCACTATTATCCATTTGTGGATAATAGTAATTTTGCCCATTACTGTATTGTATGTTTTAGGGGGCTGTATTTATTGTAAAGTATTTGTGTTGTTGTATGCTTTTGGGGGGGGCACAGAATTGGTACTGCAGGCCTGCGGGGAACACCCGAGGGCCCCCGCCGGCCTCTAGTATCATTGCTGTGCATCCCAAAAATGAGATATATGTAATGGGGGTATAGGGGTTGTTGGGGGCACAGGGGGTGTATGTTGTATATTGCAATGTTTATTGGGGGAAATTGTCCCCAATAAACATGCTATTATGCCTTAAACCCTTCATTGCCTTAGCGGCTATCCGCTATGGTAATGAAGCAGCATTAATGTATTTTAATAATATTGTGCGGAAGCAGGGGGTCCCCTGAGCTGAACCGCATTGATTTGTGGCTCAGGGACCCCTGCTTCCTGAGTTACAGGCCCCGGTTTGGGGCCTCGGTTCCAGTGTCGCCGCCATCTTTATAAAGTCCAAGACGCGACGTGGGCTCTATAAAGATGGCTGTGACACTGGCACCCGATGCCCCTTACCGGGGCCTGTAACTCAGGAAGCAGGGGGTCCCTGAGCCAGAAATCAATGCGGGTCAGCTCAGGGGACCCCCTGCTCCGCACAATATTATTAAAAATACATTAAGGCTGCTTAATTACCATAGCGGATAGCCGCTAAGGTAAGGAATGATTCTTTATTGATATGTGTGTTTTACTCATACTGTAGATGTGCAGAGGGTCTCCGGAGCTTAACCGCTTTGGTTTTAGGTCCGGGGACCCCCTGCTTCCCGAGATACAGGCCCCTTTAGGGGGTGCCGGTATCCCTCTGCTTTGTTTACATTCCGCGGTCATGTGATCGGGACATTTAAATGCGGGGGTGATACCGGCACCTCATAATGGGGCCTGTATCTCGGGAAGCAGGGGGTACCCGGACCTGAAACCAATGTGGTTCAGCTCCGGAGACCCCCTGCACATGTACTGCTGCAAACATATATCGGCAGAAAATGCCTATCGGCAGGTTATCGGGAGCCAGGTGTTTTTATCACAGGCTCATCGGCATTTTGCTTTCTCAGTGATTTGCCAGGGATTCGGCAGGTATTCGGCCCTTACTGAATACTGAGAGGGCAAATCGCCAAAATCATGCCGATAGGGAACACTTGGCGATTGCACTTTTTCAGCGCTTATTGCATAGAGCCCTAAGTCCTCTCGCCACCACCCCCATGAGGCTAACCATCCACCCCAGGGCCCAGGGAAACTATCCCCATCAACTACGCCTTCTACCCTTAACAAAAGTCCCCACACAGTAATGGGCAATAGTCCTATTAGGCAAATAGGCAACTCCCCCCCCCCCCCCCCAATGTTGCCCCTTATTTAATTTTCATTTAACTTTTTTCCCTCAACTATTGTACACTTTTTTTTACATTCTTTTGCCTTTTGTGTTCCTCCCACTTTTTTTTAGTGTGCTTAAAGTCGTCTCCTTATTTCTTTTTTAATGCTCCTATTTTGTTATATACACCCCTTCATTGTTCTTTTGTGGATTCATTTTATTTATATTGTTGCTCTTTTTGCTTTGTACTTATTGCCAGTTGTATATACCGTATAATGTGTTTTTCACACTTTCTCTGTTGACTAGATACTATTTATTTTGACTGACTCAGTAAATACCATTTTTTTCTGATTTAATCTTGTCCAGGTATACTTTTGAGTGCTGGAAACTCTCCTTGTCCTTTGTTATGTAATTTGAGGGGGAGTAAGGTCCCCCTTTGTTCCCACTGCACCTCTTTTTGCAATTTGTTGCCAATCACTTATTTATAGTGTAGTCTGTCTATACCAGGGGTCAAAAAACGCAAATGCCTACAGTGACCAGAAGGTAACGTAAATGAGTGAAGCAGGCCGGGTGTAAGAAAAATCAAGTGCCAGAAATATAATCAAACTTTCTTTACTTTTACTGAACTGTGGTGTACTGTAAGCACATAACCTAAAACAAAAATGTATGTTATTGGAGAATATATTGTATATTCAAAATTAAAAAATACAAAATCGAAAAATAGAAATTTTGAACAATTAAATTCTTCCATTGTAATTTTTGTACCTATTCTTCTGCACGAAGATGTCAATGTCAGCTCTTGTTTTTTGCGTTGCAATGTGCAGTACAGAATTCTGACTTGAAACCTTAAACTCGGAGCGGTATTTAGTTTTATTCAGTTTCATTACGGAAAACAGCGGTTCACAAATGTACTGTAGGTACTTCCGAGCATGGATAGCATCTTTGCACAATGGTTTTTAACGTTAGGTAACTACTCCTGAGATATTTGTAAAATTCTGGTATTCCAACGTTGTCATATTTAATTTTAAGTACCGTAGTGCACTGCAGTTCAATAACTTCCATTTGTAGCTCTTCGTTCACACTATCAATATTAATTGAGAAAGGTGAACTGAACAATGTTAATTCATTTTCATAAAGTTTGAAATCAAAGAACCTTTTTGGAATTCAGTCTTCAACTCCACAATTTTGGGAATGTAGTTCAGGCCATCGCTTTCATTTCTAGAAACTGATTTCAGCGTAGGAAAGTGGGCCAGATTATTCCTTGCCAAATGATTTTTCCAAGGACACAATTTTGCTAGGAATGAGCGAATCGAATCATACATTTATGTAACTACTTATTAACGCCCTTGTAGAGAAATATTCAGTGTTTAGATGGGTGGTAATGTCAACCATAAAGGTCAAGTCTTTGATCCAATCTTCGCTGGTGAGCTGAGGCAGAGATTTTCCATTGGATGACATAAACAAGTTTATTTCTTTCAATAGTTCAAAAAATCTCTTCAGCACCACACCATGACTAAGCCACCTACCCTCCATGTACTGTAGTATAGCAAACTACCGTATTGTGCATCCAATTCATCAAGCAAAGCATTGAACTGTTGACTAGACTCTGTGGTTCAAGACACAGGACCACATCCAGTTCACGGTGTTAATTACTATGCCGTGACGTGTTTCATTTTTAACTTTTTAGTTCAAAGCGATTCCTGATGAATGATGCAGTGAATGGACTTAAGTTCTGTGTCCTTGCAAAATGTTGCCACCTTGGATTTAAGTTTCTTAACAAGGCCAACGTTAACACCCACCATCACAGGAGCACCGTCTGTAGTGACGCTTACTAGTTTTGACCAGTATATCTTAAACTTTTCCAGACTTTTCTCAACACACAAAAATAAGAATTTTCCTGATGTTGTGCCTGTCATGTCCGCCATGTCCAAAAGTTCTTCTGTCACATCAAAATTCTCATTGACACCACAAATAAATATAGCTAATTGGGCGATATTATTTATATCTTTGCTGTCATCAGCTGCAATAGAAAACACCACAAATGATTTCACTTTTTCAGGCAACTTGTCCTGTAAGTCCTCAACCATTTCTTCAACATACTGAGCAACAGTATTTCCGGTTAGCCTTATATCTTCAAATGTTTGTTTCTGTTCAGGACACAAGTTCTGCTGCACTCAATAGACACTTTTTAATAAACTCGCCATCTGTAAAAGGGTTTGATGCCCTTGCAATTTTTTCACTTAATACATAACTGCATATCACAGCAACATCACTTATTTTATTCACATTCAAAAACAAAACCTGTTGAAAGTTTAGTCCTTTTTTCAGTTCATTATGTTTTTCATCATGCATTATTCCGTATACCGGTCATAGTTCTTACTATGGTTTGTTTAATAATGGCGTCTTAAGTTGTATTATTTTGACAGACACTTTGTTTGCATATTAAACACTTAGGAATATTCTTCACTTCCACAAAGAAATATGCTCCCTCCAATTTTTCTTGAAACGCGTGACCCTCTCGGTCTATCTTTTGTTTTCCCACTTTTGATAGAACATGGTTTCAAGAAATATTTCACTTTCCTCTTAGCTCTACTTACTATTAGAAAAACAATAGTGCAAGCGTTATGCATATAATAATATGCACTTTTGTGCATTGGTCGTTCTCCCTTTTGTGTCAAAATGAGACGCTGCTAACATGGCATACAGGTACAGTAAATCTCCTTGTTTATCAATCTGCGGCAAATTATGAAATGTGAACCACAAATGTTACATATAATGCAGCTATGAGCAAAAAATTGTGCAAGAGTTCTCAATGCACACAAGCATTGATAAACAGCTCATACCATCTTTGTCCTTGTTTGATTTTTACCTGCTATCAGTGTGCATAATGTATCTCTATCAAAGCAGGCAACAGATGCTGACACTCATACTCAGTGTCTGGGAGACAATGTGGGGGGACTGTGGCGAACAGAAAAGCACATGCCCCATGCATACCCCGTACATGCCCTGTGCATGCGTCCCATGTGTGCCCCATCTAAAGTGAATGGCTGCTACAGCCGCCAGCTCCAGTCATCAACAGATCCAACCGCCGCCAGCTGCAGCTGATTGTTGGGAATGCCGGCGTAGATCTTCCGATTTCAATGCGGGCCATTCAAAACTCTTGTGTGTGCCGGATTCTGCCCTTGTGCCACCAGTCTGCAACCTCTGGTCTATACTTTATATTTTTTGTAGATACAGAAGTTGAAGATACAGTGGGAGAGAGAGAGTAGAGTACTCATTTACAGTACTGTACTTATATATTTCCCAAATCAGTACTCTATTCAACACATGGAGACATACATGTTAACAGACCTACGATACCTAGGGAAAAATATATTTAACATTTTTAAAAGTACTGTACTGTATATCCAAATGATTTAAATTACTGTACATGATTTCCCAGGTATCTCTATTGTTCGGGTAGATTCCTCTCTGACAAAGTTCAAATGTAATTTGAAAGTGTCAAATTTCACTTCTACATAGTCAATTTCCATTGAACCTTTCCGAACAACCTTTATTTAATCAAAATATACAGTAGGCAAAGCGAACTTGTGAAGCGAACTATGTTTGCACATCTTTAATGCTAACATTGAGCTGTTGAGGTGGCCCACAGCTTTCATCTTCCCAGGAGCCACTGGAAAATGCTTTTTTTCCTTTGGCCCTGTGGAGTTTTGGGGAGATTAAATAAGTACCAATGCAGGGTATCATACCCTGGTCTAGAATGACCTGCATTAATGCAAAAAGCAGTTAATGCGAGATCAGGGCAAATACTATGAATTAGCGCTAACTGAATCCCACTGTTGTGAAGCTGCATCAGTATGTTAGGTCAGGAGGATTCGGACAGCCATGAAGTTTAAAATGAGGAAGATGAACCATAATCTAGAACAGGACTGTTGCAGATTGGTACCAATACTCACTAATCCTTCACTGCTGGCTGCTGTCCTTCTCCTCTGCAGGCCGCCATCCTTTTATTACTCCACTGCCTGCTGTCCTCCTTCTCTGCAGGCTGCCAACCTCCTTTCCCTCCACCGCCGGCTGCTGCTGTTGTCTACCTTTGCCAACACCATCCTGCATTTACCACCCTCTTCCGCCACCCCCCAAACCTATGTGGTCGGTACCCGGATACCTTACCGGGTAATTTTTTTTTTTCCCCAGGTACCCGGAATTTTTAGTACCCGGTATTTTTAGCACCCGGTACATCACCGGGATAGTATGGATAGTATGGATAGTTCTTTATGTATTTATTTAAATTACATTGTAAAATCAATACACATTATATAAAATGAAATGTCTATAGCAGGCACTTGTATAGCTGTGAAGAAAAATACTTCTGATTCATTTATTATTTTTTGTATGACGAAAGCTAAATTGGCACCTGCTATCTGCTCAAGTGCCAGGATACACTTTACAAGATTGAGTTATTTTAAAGGTCTTAGAAGAGCTCCTCTTACTACAACTAACCAGTAATGGATTAGAATGCTCAGTTCTCAAGGAAGAATATCATACTAAATATGTATTAGGTGTCAAGATTTTAAGAGATAAGTAAAACAGTAAACAATTTATGAACTTTTATTAATACATCTTCTGAATGACTTCTTGAGAAAAAATAATAAATAAATAGAAAATCATTACTTGTGTGTTCCTTTCTCACTGGAATTGTAATTCGTGGTACAAAATTGGAACAATAAACATGTGTGCGGTTTGGCCAGAGCTGTAAAACACCAGAATTTAGGATGTCATATTTAATCTCATCTAATGATGCAAGTAAATACTGCAAACATCTTACTGTATAAATAGAGTAGTTCTGGATGGATGATTTACATCAGACCTTCAGATTTTATCTGTTACAGTTGAAGATTCAGGGGGCTATGCACTAAGCTCCGCGTTTTTGCGTCTAATTGAAAAATTCTTGCTTGGCCGAAAAAAAGTGAAGCCAAAGGCGGGATTCACTAACATGTTCAGGGCATTTTGTTCTGGCCCAGCAAAAATATGCCAGATCGCATGAGCTGCTTCCCCCCCACCCCCTCTATCGTGCTTAAACTTGTAACGCGCGATTGGTGATAGAAAAAAAAGCCTGTAAGAACTGTATGGAGACGCTGTGTCTCCATGCACGGCTCTTTCAGGAGATCATCAAGCATAAATATACATTATAATACTATGAGATACAGGCCTATGTATGGGGTGCCGGTATCCCCTGTGCTTTTAAAGCTCCCGCGTCACTTGACCGGGGGATTTAAATCTGCAGGGGGATACCGGCACCCCATAACGGGGCCTGTATCTCATGAAGTAAGGGGTTCCCGGACCTGAAACCAATGCGGTTCAGCTCAGGAGACCCCCTACACACCTACACTAGTATCAAAACACACATTACAATAAACAATAATTCATTGCAGTAGCGGATAGCCGCTATGGTAATGAAGCTGCATCAATGTCATTTGTATTAATAGTGTGTGGGAGCAGGGGGTCTCCTGAGCTGAACCGCATTAATTTCAGCCTTGGGGACCCCATGCTTCCCGAGTTACAGGCCCAGATATGGGGTGCCGGTAACTCATCCATTATTTACATGTCACACGTCACGTGACCTGGACGGAATAGAAATGCGGGTGACACTGGCATCCGATGCCTCATACGGGGCCTGTAACTCGGGAAGCAGGGGGTCCCTGAGCCAAAAATCAATGCGGTTCAGCTCAGTAGACCCCCTGCTCCCACACACTCAAAAAAACATAGAAGCAGCTTCATTACCTTTGCAGCTATCCGCTAAGGCAATGAAGGGGTTAAGGCACACATTGCCCCCAATAAACACTGCAATACACAACACACCTACCCCCTGTGCCCCCAACAACATCTATACTCCCCTAACATACATCAAATAGCTTCATTTTTTTGGGATGCACAGGAATTATACTACAGGCTAGCAGTGGCCATCGGGTGGTCCCCGCGGGTTTCCAGGGGTCCCTGCTTGCCTGCAGAACTAATTCTGTGCCCAAAAATAACAAAAAACAATAAATACATAAATACTTTTAAATAAATACACCCCCCTCCCCCCTAACACATATAGTAATGTGCAAAATTACTATTATCCACATATGGATAATAATGCATTTGCTCATTTAAAATACATTACTCAGCATAAATAAAATAAATACATCTTGCACTCACCCTTGCCAGGCTGCCACGATGAAGGCCATCCTCATCCTTATCCCGCCCATGCCCTCCGGTGCTGCAAAAAATACACAAGAATAAAAAGCGACAATCTAATGTCCCCTAACCCCTTAATCACCTTAGCAGTTAGTAACCGCTATAGTAATTAAGGGTTTATCCCACCCTCCCCACTACCCACCCAGGAGGTCTAACCACCCTCCCCCAGAACAAACCCTGGAGGCCTAACCACCCTCCTCCACTAACCACCCAGGAAGCCTAACCACCCTCCCCCACTACCCACCCGGGAGGCCTAACCACCCTCCCTTGGGGACAATACCCCTTCACCCATCCCCACTACCCACAATAAAAACACTACACAGAACAGCCCCACTACCCACCTCCTAGGCCCCACAATAAACATTACCATATTTAATAAACATTAATACATAACCCACCCACCCCCTGTGCCCCGATAAAACATGATTTATTATTTTACATACAGGCTTAATACCCCAGGCCGATGGGAGTACCCGGTGGTCCCGACGGGTGTCCGCAGGCCCCACAGTGCACCCCGGGGGTACCCACAGGTAGCGGGTGGTCCTCGCTAGATGCCGTGGGCTTCCAGGTGGAACCCGTGGGTCACCCCGGGCCCCAATTGGGTCCATGGATGGTCCTGTGGGCATCTGGGGTCCTCGGGTTGTCCTCACAGGTGTCTTGGGGCCCTTGGGTGGTTCTCACGGGGGTCTGGGTTTGTTCCCACAGGGGTCTTCGGCCCTCGGGTGGTCCCTGTGGGTCTGTGGGGCCCCCACTGCTGTGGGTCCCCAGGTGGTACCCGTGGCATCTGGGGGTCCTCGGGTGGTACCTGTGGGTGTCCGGTGGTCCTCAGGTGGTCTCCATAGGTCCCTGCAGTACCCTGTAGCCATGCGGTAGCAACCCTGTATGTAGAATAATAAAACATGGCCTACATTTAAATTACTTTCTATCTGATTATTGATGTCATTAGTAGAGATTTGTGAAACTATAAAAATCCATGTTTTCCCGGATTTTCACAAGCTTTCCATTCAAAATCCGCATAATTTTTCTATGACCTGTTTTTCATGTGATTTAGTAGGTTGGAAGCTAACAAGTCTGACCTACTGGCCAGACTTATCACTGACTATCAAACTACCCACTTCCTGATAAGATAAACATCAGCTTAGCAACAGAGGGTTATATGCATTGCATAATAAAATTGCAAGCTATGCATATACTTAGTACTGATACGTATATACACTGAGTCCATGACACAAGGATTTCTGACACAATAAATCAAGCAATACGAAGGGTTAATTATTTAATATCAACCAACCAATGGGGCTATACGATAAGGCACTTACCTGAGGGGGGCTCACCTTGAGAAAGTATTTGTACGTCAGCATTCTGCGACATCAATTATCCATGACATCACATAGGGAAGCACCTATGGAGAACAAGACTATGTTCAGCTTCCGACTTTAAAATATGCGCCTACAAGCGCTCCATAAATTTTAAAACTCTATTTGTAAATCTATTCTCTTTGTTCTTGGGGGAGCACAGATGGTGGCAGACAATATAATTATATATCTATATATAATTACCTTACTATATGAGAATGGCACCTACCACTACAAGATGCTACCCCGGCTGATACCACTATATTTAGATAGTAATTAGCCCCTCAAGCACCCCATGCAGAGCCATTAACCGGTCATTAGAATGTATATAATAACTGAGGCTCTTGGATACTAAAGAAGGTGGGCGGGTTCTTAATTACTAGATAACAGGTGTTATGGAGGAGTACCGGCACCTCCAACTAATCTCTTGATACTTTACTACGTTTTCTCTTATTCTGTATACTTACTCAGAAGTCTGCACTAAAGGATTAGAGCTGCAGTGCAATCAAGATCATAGATTGTTGCTACACTATTACATAGGGGTTAATGTGGCACGGACCTCGTGCACATATATATATACAGATATATGCAGCGGTAGTAAGACAGTATATAAAGCGACTATTGCGCAAGAACCACACAAGACTGTATCCGAAGCCGGTTTAAACTTTACAGTGACCGGAGGGTACACCGTTTCGAATCACGGCAGATTCTATACTACATATTCTACTGTGGTCAATCAGTGGAAGAAGTAATTATTATGATGAAACGCGTAGGGCGTAGTTTAATTGTGTGGCTTACATTCGCATAGCAGATGACATAGAGGCTGTGTATGAGCTCCCGAGGCTCCTAACGATCCAGTGTTGACAGGCCTGCATTTGCTAGCATGAACTTTGGACTGTTTGTATCCTGAGGGACAATTCTTCCGGGTGCCGAGGGGAGCAAGTTCCGCTTCCGCAAAGTGTGGAGAAGCGATGTCGGAGAACGCTGAGATCTCGAGGAGTACCGTGAGCAAGCGTGGTTAGCGATTGAGATATTTCTCATACACGCTCAAATTATTGCTATTTTTGTGAGTGGGCATTTGTCTGAGTTTATGTCTCATAAATATATATATTTTATGGTAATACACTAGGTGTGCGCCTGTTTGTTTTTTATCTCTCTATAGATTCCTGTCAGGGACTGGTGATCCCTTATTTGGGCTTCAGACACTTTGGTGGACTACACTTTGGGACTGAACTGGACACTCATCGATTGGTCTTAATATCTTATCATTTATTATATATTTTTTTATTAAATGCACTGAGTTTTATATTATTATTTTATATGTATGTAGCCCTGAGGTAAATTTAAACTCCCTGACCTCCCTCCGTGCTTACCGGGAGGTCGCGGGTGCCGTCGGAGGCAGCGGTGGACCCGCCGGGAGAACGCGAGGGTGGGGGCCAGTGCAGGGAGCTGCGCTAGGTGTTGCGGCGCAGGCCGGTTGCCGGGGACGCGATCGGGCCGTCGCTAGGGCCGCGATCGCATTGCCACCGGCCCGGCGGCTTGTACAGAGGGCGCCGCCATTGCGCGTTAGCTCGCGCATGCGCAGTAGGCACAAAGTGCAGGGAAGGCCCCAGAGAGATCGCGCGAGGGCAGGGCAGGGAAGAGAGAGGTTGAGGCGGCCATTAGGCGTTCGCGCATGCGTGGGAGAAGCGCGCACGCGGCCCCAGTGTTTAGGCAGCCCCCTGGGAACTACAATTCCCAGGAGGCATAGGGAGACAGGCACCAGGTGTTCTATTGCGGCCAATAGGGCTGGAGGAAGCTCAGCCCGGGAATATAGATACATTTCCCGGGCTTTGGACAGTCAGTCAGGAAGAGGCAGAGGAAGGAGTAGGAAGGGTGCAGGGAGCAAGTGGCTCCTGTACCAGGTAAGGGTTCTCCTTAGGTCCCCAGGCAGGCCCCAATTCCCGGTAAGGGCAGGGGGTAACTGAAGAGGGACGGCCCTAGATAAGGAGGTTACCCTTAGGTGCGGAAGGTGCAGTTTGGCAGTGCCACAGCGGATAGGGCTGTGCGCACTGGCAAATAGGCACAGCGTGCGAGCAGTGGATTTGCTGCGGGTTCCAGTGAATGGTGTGTATCATTCTGTGTGTGTTGCTGCATGTGCTGGGCGCAGTGTGTGCAGCGTGTGTGAATGCCTGCCGGCTGACAGTGTGAGCTGTGTGTCTGCTGCAGGTGTTAGGAGTAGCAAGTAGCTAGAGAGTTACAGATAGGACTGGGTAGCTAGGGGAGGGGGCAGGTTATTGTTCCACAGGCCCTAGGAGTTTTCCCCAAGCCATCCCAGGTTGCGGTTCATCAGGGACAGGCCCTAGGTTAGGGTTCCTGTCACTTTAGAGATAGATAGGGATAGCGGCGGTTGCTGTTCCCGTGATGCGGTTGGTGTTGCCGTGATTCGGTTGCTGTTCCCGGGAAGCGGTGGGACCCTCGTTGGGGTCCACGGAGAGAAGTACCTGGATAGGATCAGACGGACGTCTGACCCTTTTAGAAGTGTGTTGCGGTCCCGAGCATCGGAGTGCTCGGAAGGTACCTCTGAAGTATATAAGTGCACCAACTGGGCCCTAGCTTAATTTAGTGACTGCGCAGTCACCCACGACCTCCGTAGGAGTACGGGACATTGGGTGTGGGGGATCACAGGACACTGGGTGGGAACACCAGACATTGGGCTGAGGTGATGCGGATAGAGCATCAGGTTATGTTATGTTATGTGATGTGTGACATGTCGTGTTAGTAAAGTGTTAGTATTTTATCTATGAGTGTTATTGTATTTCTTACCCAGGGCTATCTTTCATAACGGGGATCCTGGGTAAGTGGAGGCGCTGCACCAGGTAAATGGTAAGGGTTTCCCCAGGCTCCCAGCTAGCGGAGGCTCAGATCTCCTGGAGCCACAGGTGTTATGCAGTTACCAGTAGTCCCTTAGAGCAGGTGTGTTGCGGGGAAAGGAACCGGTTAGACCACGAGGGGCCAATGTGAGATCGGGTGGGTCGGCCGGTTCACAAAAAGGGCTACATTTGGAGGCGCTGCTGAGAGATATCAGACCTGGGGTGCCCTGTATGGTTTTTTTTAAATTGTGTCCTATTTTTGTTCCACCATGTGGGTGCTCTCAAAGCAGGAGGTCTACGCATGGGCCTTGAAAGTGAACGTGACTCCTAACCGCGTGGTTGCCGTGGGGGCAGTCCCGGCTGGCGTGCCCTTGTTAGATGTCCAGGCGCAGGTTCGGAAGCTCCCTGGACTGGCGGGTACGTGGGTCAGAGGGCGAAGGTATGATGACACCGTGCAATGGAGTACTGTCCTGATATATGTAGGCCAGACCCTAAGCGAGGAAGATGGCCCTAAGTTCTTAAATTTGCCCGGGGGTCCGACCGATGGGTGCCCCTTTATCTACCCTGACTTGGCAGTTTCTACCTGCACCGAGAGCCCTATAGACATTGACCGTGAGCCCCACCTAAAATGGCGGCTCCCGCCAAATCAAAATGGCACGTGTGCGGCTGACTGCCAGCATGCACAGGAAAATGTTGCAAACCTTCTCCCAGGACTGGCGGGAAAGCCAGAGCCCTGCCCCCACACTGTGAGTGACTCAGAACAGAGCTCGCAACATTCCCTGAAAGACTATGCTGCTCCTCCTATAGGGTCCACCAGGGGGAGGGAGTGTCTTGAGCAGAAATCAGAAATTTCTGTTCCCCCTAAGGAAAGCAAGGGATGCCGAGAAAAACACCCTTGGCTGTATAGAATCGTACGGGCCCCCCATTTAGTCTTGCCAATGGTGGTGTGCCCGTGTGCATTAAGAGACTGGAAAGCGACTGGTGGCTGGGCGGACGGGTCCACTGAGTTAGCCGTCGCCCTCACGATGACCGTGGTAGACGGGGAAGAATGCCTGCACGGCCCTCTGCATGAATGTGAGTGTCCTGTGGGTGAACTGACCCGAGGGCCCGAGTGCCCTGACTGTGCGGCGCAGTTCCTGCAACCCAAACTGCCGCAGCCTACCGAGCTGCCAGTGGGGGAGGACACTGTAGCCGAAAGGGATTGTTCTTCCCCTGAGAAGGAAGAGCAGGAACCTCTGATGGCCGAACCTGCGGAGAAAGATGCGCCTGATGGTGCTACCAAGGTGGGTGAAGCCGCTACTGATTCGTCCACTTCAGCGATGGAGGTGGTGGAGGGGCCGTGTGCCCAAATGGACTTTCTAGATGCTGAGCCGGAGCCGCTGAAGGCGGAGCTCCAGATGTCGGAACCCCCGATGTCGGTTCCAGATCCGGTTCCCGAGCAAGAACCACCGAGACCAAAACCACAGATCCCGGAAGGCCAGGGTAAGGTGTTTATACCCCCGCCCATGTGTGGTGATTCTAGTGACCAACCGAACGTGGTGATGCGCCTGCCGGCGGACCACTCCAGTGAGGTCACCGAGGCAACCACCTCAACTGATGCAGACCATGATGTGGGCCCGTGGGCCCTGCAACTGCCAGTCCGGCCTACCACCGAGGTACCAGCGGTCCCAGGCTTGGGATCAGTACCTGCCGACAACGATAGGGGTAAGTTGACTGCCCCAGGGGTGTCGGGTGTGAGCTCCCCGGTGATCGTGGAGCCTGGTGACTCCAAAGGTAGGGTCACCCGGGCGATGGGCTCACCCCGTCATCGCGTCCTGGTGGAGGTGTCTCCCCCAGAAGATCTCTGCGGATCATGGAACGAATCCGACCTCATCCAGGTATCCGGTGTAGCGGACCGGAGCGACACGTTCTCCTGCACGAGGAGTCTCCAAGCTTGGCCTTCTCAAGACCCGGGCCTACCCGAAGAAGTGGTGCCGTCCGCGGAAGAAGTCACCGTTAAAGGGATTGCTGGAGCGGACAAGGACTGTGTTGAGACCGCTCTGGTAGTTGTGGCCTCTCCCAGGTGTGCGATGGAGCGCTATGTTCGCCATGTGGTGGACCGAGGAAAGAGACTGAGCCTCCCTGTCTCCCGTGAGATGAGACCGAAGGATCCGGCAAGGGTCAACACCCAGGACCCCGTACATTTTTTTCTGCGAGAGGGAGAAGGTGGGTTGGTGCAAGGGACAGGTCTTGAGCTCCAAAAGACTCACAGGAGTCAAGGTGGGATACCCTCACCCAGTCTGTTAGGGGCACTCCACTCTGAGACTCAGCTGGCCTCGGGTATCCATGGGATGATGTTGGGTACAAATGTGGAATTGCTTGTGTGTGATGTATCGGTTACAATGCATTTTCCATTATATAATCCACTGTATGGTTGCTACCCAAGCGAGGACGTTGGGATTCTGCGAAGGGGAGAATGTAGCCCTGAGGTAAATTTAAACTCCCTGACCTCCCTCCGTGCTTACCGGGAGGTCGCGGGTGCCGTCGGAGGCAGCGGTGGACCCGCCGGGAGAACGCGAGGGTGGGGGCCAGTTCAGGGAGCCGCGCTAGGTGTTGCGGCGCAGGCCGGTTGCCGGGGACGCGCCGCCATTGCGCGTTAGCTCGCGCATGCGCAGTAGGCACAAAGTGCAGGGAAGGCCCCAGAGAGATCGCGCGAGGGCAGGGCAGGGAAGAGAGAGGTTGAGGCGGCCATTAGGCGTTTGCGCATGCGTGGGAGAAGCGCACACGCGGCCCCAGTGTTTAGGCAGCCCCCTGGGAACTACAATTCCCAGGAGGCATAGGGAGACAGGCACCAGGTGTTCTATTGCGGCCAATAGGGCTGGAGGAAGCTCAGCCCGGGAATATAGATACATTTCCCGGGCTTTGGACAGTCAGTCAGGAAGAGGCAGAGGAAGGAGTAGGAAGGGTGCAGGGAGCAAGTGGCTCCTGTACCAGGTAAGGGGTCTCCTTAGGTCCCCAGGCAGGCCCCAATTCCCGGTAAGGGCAGGGGGTAACTGAAGAGGGACGGCCCTAGATAAGGAGGTTACCCTTAGGTGCGGAAGGTGCAGTTTGGCAGTGCCACAGCGGATAGGGCTGTGCGCACTGGCAAATAGGCACAGCGTGCGAGCAGTGGATTTGCTGCGGGTTCCAGTGAATGGTGTGTATCATTCTGTGTGTGTTGCTGCATGTGCTGGGCGCAGTGTGTGCAGCGTGTGTGAATGCCTGCCGGCTGACAGTGTGAGCTGTGTGTCTGCTGCAGGTGTTAGGAGTAGCAAGTAGCTAGAGAGTTACAGATAGGACTGGGTAGCTAGGGGAGGGGGCAGGTTATTGTTCCACAGGCCCTAGGAGTTTTCCCCAAGCCATCCCAGGTTGCGGTTCATCAGGGACAGGCCCTAGGTTAGGGTTCCTGTCACTTTAGAGATAGATAGGGATAGCGGCGGTTGCTGTTCCCGTGATGCGGTTGGTGTTGCCGTGATTCGGTTGCTGTTCCCGGGAAGCGGTGGGACCCTCGTTGGGGTCCACGGAGAGAAGTACCTGGATAGGATCAGACGGACGTCTGACCCTTTTAGAAGTGTGTTGCGGTCCCGAGCATCGGAGTGCTCGGAAGGTACCTCTGAAGTATATAAGTGCACCAACTGGGCCCTAGCTTAATTTAGTGACTGCGCAGTCACCCACGACCTCCGTAGGAGTACGGGACATTGGGTGTGGGGGATCACAGGACACTGGGTGGGAACACCAGACATTGGGCTGAGGTGATGCGGATAGAGCATCAGGTTATGTTATGTTATGTGATGTGTGACATGTCGTGTTAGTAAAGTGTTAGTATTTTATCTATGAGTGTTATTGTATTTCTTACCCAGGGCTATCTTTCATAACGGGGATCCTGGGTAAGTGGAGGTGCTGCACCAGGTAAATGGTAAGGGTTTCCCCAGGCTCCCAGCTAGCGGAGGCTCAGATCTCCTGGAGCCACAGGTGTTATGCAGTTACCAGTAGTCCCTTAGAGCAGGTGTGTTGCGGGGAAAGGAACCGGTTAGACCACGAGGGGCCAATGTGAGATCGGGTGGGTCGGCCGGTTCACAAAAAGGGCTACATGTATTTTATATTTTATGTTTTAGAGACTAGTGCTTAGAGCAGCCACATTATACACATTAACCCTTGGATTATCTTGCTTATATTGGTTAGGTTTGGGGGAAATTTGCGTTGGGAGAGGCGGCTCTCTCTGCAGCAAAAAGGAATCGCCGGGTAAGGCCTTTTCGGAGAGGCGAACATCACGCCGCTGGCAACTCGCCCGTTTTCTGAATTTTGCTATCACATGTAAGCGACGCTTTCTGAATACCGTGATAGCAACGCTCACAAAAGCGGCAATTTAAATGGGCCGGCGATTTTTTTTATGAACCTTTACTGCAGGCCTGCACAACATATGGCCCGCGGGACACATGTGGCCAGCCTGGCCTCTCTGTGCGGCCCGCGATGACTCCGACCGGGCGCAAGTTAATTAAATAAATAATAATAATAAAAAAAAATTCCCCCTCCTCCTCCCTCCCCGCCCCCGGGTTTTGCGGTGCGCATGGGCAGCAGCAGCATGAGGAGGATGCGACAGCCGTGAGTATTTTTTTTTTTAATAGCAGGATGCCGGGGGGCGGGTTGGAGGTCAGAGCATGCCGGGGGCGGGGCTTAGTACCGGGTAGAGGATGTGCTGATCTAAGAGGTGTGTGTGCGTGTGTGTGTGTGTGTGTGTGTGTGTGTGTGTGTGTGTGTGTGTGTGTGTGTGTGTGTGTGTGTGTGTGTGTGTGTGTGAAAAACGGGCTGGTGGGGGGGGGCTGCAGACATGTGAGGGGAGGGTGGGCTGCTGACATGTGAGGGGAGGGTGGGCTGCTGACATGTGAGGGGAGGGTGGGCTGCTGACATGTGAGGGGAGGGGAGGCTGCTGACATGTGATGGGAGGGTGGGCTGCTGACATGTGAGGGGAGGGTGGGCTGCTGACATGTGAGGGGAGGGTGGGCTGCTGACATGTGAGGGGAGGGTGGGCTGCTGACATGTGAGGGGGGGGGGCTACTGACATGTGAGGGGGGATGGGCTGCTGACATGTGAGGGGAGGGTGGGCTGCTGACATGTGAGGGTATGGGTGGGCTGCTGACATGTGAGGGGAGGGTGGGTTGCTGACATGTGAGGGGAGGGTGGGCTGCTGACATGTGAGGGGAGGGTGGGCTGCTGACATGTGAAGGGGGGTGGGCTGCTGACATGTGAGGGGGGGTGGGCTGCTGACATGTGAGGGGGGGTTAGCTGCTGACATGTGAGGTGCAGGGGGGGGAGTGATGTGAGGTGCAGGGGGGGAGTGATGTGAGGTGCAGGGGGGAAGAGTGATGTGAGTTGCAGGGGGGGAGAGTGATGTGAGTTGCAGGGGGGGGAGAGTGATGTGAGTTGCAGGGGGGAGAGTGATGTGAGTTGCAGGGGAGGGAGAGTGATGTGAGTTGCATGGGGGGGGAGTGACGTGATTTGCAGGGGGGAGAGTGATGTGAGTTGCAGGGGGGGAGAGTGATGTGAGTTGCAGGGGGGAGAGTGATGTGATTTGCAGGGGGGGAGAGTGATGTGAGTTGCAGGTGGGAGAGTAATGTGAGTTGCAGGGGGGGAGAGTGATGTGAGTTGCATGAGGGGGGAGTGACGTGATTTGCAGGGGGGGGAGAGTGATGTGAGTTGCAGGGGGGAGAGAGTGACTGACATGTGAGAGGGGGGTGGGCTGCTGACATGTGAGGGGGGTGGGCTGCTGACATGTGAGGGGAGGGTGGGATGCTGACATGTGAGGGGAGGGTGGGTTGCTGACATGTGATGGGAGGGTGGGCTGCTGACATGTGAGGGGAGGGTGGGCTGCTGACATGTGAGGGGAGGGTGGGCTGCTGACATGTGAGGGGAGGGTGGGCTGCTGACATGTGAGGTGAGGGTGGGCTGCTGACATGTGAGGGGGGGGTGGGCTTCTGACATGTGAGGGGAGGGTGGGCTGCTGACATGTGAGGGGAGGGTGGGCTGCTGACATGTGAGGGTAGGGTGGGCTGCTGACATGTGAGGGGAGGGTGGGCTGCTGACATGTGAGGGGAGGGTGGGTTGCTGACATGTGATGGGAGGGTGGGCTGCTGACATGTGAGGGGAGGGTGGGCTGCTGACATGTGAGGGGAGGGTGGGCTGCTGACATGTGAGGGGAGGGTGGGCTGCTGACATGTGAGGTGAGGGTGGGCTGCTGACATGTGAGGGGGGGGTGGGCTGCTGACATGTGAGGGGGGATGGGCTGCTAACATGTGAGGGGAGGGTGGGCTGCTGACATGTGAGGGGAGGGTGGGCTGCTGACATGTGAGGGGAGGGTGGGTTGCTGACATGTGAGGGGAGGGTGGGCTGCTGACATGTGAGGGGAGGGTGGGCTGCTGACATGTGAAGGGGGGTGGGCTGCTGACATGTGATGGGGGGTGGGCTGCTGACATGTGAGGGGGGGTTAGCTGCTGACATGTGAGGTGCAGGGGGGGAGTGATGTGTGGTGCAGGGGGGGAGTGATGTGAGGTGCAGGGGGGAAGAGTGATGTGAGTTGCAGGGGGGGAGAGTGATGTGAGTTGCAGAGGGGGGAGAGTGATGTGAGTTGCAGGGGGGAGAGTGATGTGAGTTGCAGGGGAGGGAGAGTGATGTGAGTTGCAGGGGGGGAGAGTGATGTTAGTTGCAGGGGGGAGAGTAATGTGAGTTGCAGGGGGGAGAGTGATGTGAGTTGCATGGGGGGGGGAGTGACGTGATTTGCAGGGGGGGAGAGTGATGTGAGTTGCAGGGGGGAGAGAGTGATGTGAGTTTCAGGGGGGGAGAGTGATGCGAGTTGCAGGGGGAGGGTGTGATGTGAGTTGCAGGGGGGGGGGAGAGTGTCATATTGAGGGGAGGGGGAAAGTGTGTCGTATTGAGAGGAGGGGGAGAGTGTCATATTGAGGGGGGGGAGAGTGTGTCATATTGAGGAGGGGGAGAGTGTGTCATATTGAGGGGAGGGGGAGAGAGTGTCATATTGAGGGGAGGGGGAGAGTGTGTCATATTGAGGGGAGGGGGAGAGAGTGTCATATTGAGGGGAGGGGGAGAGAGTGTCATATTGAGGGGAGGGGAAAAGAATGTCATATTGAGAGGAGGGGGAGAGAGTGTCATATTGAGGGGAGGGGGAGAGAGAGTGTCATTGAGGGGGCTGCTGACATGTGATGGGGTGTGGGCTGCTGACATGTGAGAGGGGGGTGGGCTGCTGACATGTGAGGGGGGTGGGCTGCTGACATGTGATGGGAGGGTGGGCTGCTGACATGTGAGGGGAGGGTGGGCTGCTGACATGTGAGGGGGGGGTGGGCTGCTGACATGTGAGAGGGGGGTAGGCTGCTGACATGTGAGGGGGGTGTGCTGCTGACATGTGATGGGAGGGTGGGCTGCTGACATGTGAGGGGAGGGTGGGCTGCTGACATGTGAGGGGAGGGTGGGCTGCTGACATGTGAGGGGAGGGTGGGCTGCTGACATGTGAGGGGAGGGTGGGCTGCTGACATGTGAGGGGAGGGTTGGCTGCTGACATGTGATGGGAGGGTGGGCTGCTGACATGTGAGGGGAGGGTGGGCTGCTGACATGTGAGGGGAGGGTGGGCTGCTGACATGTGAGGGGAGGGTGGGCTGCTGACATGTGAGGGGGGGTGGGCTGCTGACATGTGAGAGGGGGGTGGGCTGCTGACATGTGAGGGGGGTGTGCTGCTGACATGTGATGGGAGGGTGGGCTGCTGACATGTGAGGGGAGGGTGGGCTGCTGACATGTGAGGGGAGGGTGGGCTGCTGACATGTGAGGGGAGGGTGGGCTGCTGACATGTGAGGGGAGGGTGGGCTGCTGACATGTGAGGGGAGGGTGGGCTGCTGACATGTGATGGGAGGGTGGGCTGCTGACATGTGAGGGGAGGGTGGGCTGCTGACATGTGAGGGGAGGGTGGGCTGCTGACATGTGAGGGGAGGGTGGGCTGCTGACATGTGAGGTGAGGGTGGGCTGCTGACATGTGAGGGGGGGGTGGGCTGCTGACATGTGAGGGGGGATGGGCTGCTGACATGTGAGGGGAGGGTGGGCTGCTGACATGTGAGGGGAGGGTGGGCTGCTGACATGTGAGGGGAGGGTGGGTTGCTGACATGTGAGGGGAGGGTGGGCTGCTGACATGTGAGGGGAGGGTGGGCTGCTGACATGTGAAGGGGGGTGGGCTGCTGACTTGTGAGGGGGGGTGGGCTGCTGACATGTGAGGGGGGGTTAGCTGCTGACATGTGAGGTGCAGGGGGGGGAGTGATGTGAGGTACAGGGGGGGAGTGATGTGAGGTGCAGGGGGGAAGAGTGATGTGAGTTGCAGGGGGGGAGAGTGATGTGAGTTGCAGGGGGGGGAGAGTGATGTGAGTTGCAGGGGGGAGAGTGATGTGAGTTGCAGGGGAGGGAGAGTGATGTGAGTTGCAGGGGGGGAGAGTGATGTTAGTTGCAGGGGGGGGAGAGTAATGTGAGTTGCAGGGGGGGAGAGTGATGTGAGTTGCATGGGGGGGAGTGACGTGATTTGCAGGGGGGGAGAGTGATGTGAGTTGCAGGGGGGGAGAGAGTGATGTGAGTTTCAGGGGGGGAGAGTGATGCGAGTTGCAGGGGGAGGGTGTGATGTGAGTTGCAGGGGGGGGGAGAGTGTCATATTGAGGGGAGGGGGAAAGTGTGTTGTATTGAGAGGAGGGGGAGAGTGTCATATTGAGGGGGGGAGAGTGTGTCATATTGAGGAGGGGGAGAGTGTATCATATTGAGGGGAGGGGGAGAGAGTGTCATATTGAGGGGAGGGGGAGAGTGTGTCATATTGAGGGGAGGGGGAGAGAGTGTCATATTGAGGGGAGGGGGAGAGAGTGTCATATTGAGGGGAGGGGAAAAGAATGTCATATTGAGAGGAGGGGGAGAGAGTGTCATATTGAGGGGAGGGAGAGAGAGAGTGTCATTGAGGGGAAGGAGAGAGAGTGTCATTTTGAGGGAGGGAGAGAGAGTGTCATATTTAGGGGAGGGGGAGAGTGTCATATTGAGGGGAGGGGAGAGAGTGTCATTTAGGGGAGGGGGTGAGTGTCATATTGAGGGAAGAGGGACATGGGGGGGATGCTGACTTGTGGGGGGGGATGCTGACATGGGATGCTGACTTGGGGGGGGATGCTGACTTGGGGGGGATGCTGACTGGGGGGGGGGCTGCTGACATGGAATGGGCTGGGGGGATGTGGAGGGGGTATTGTGTGTTTGATGTGGAGGGGAGTATTGTGTGTTCGATGTAGAGGGGGGTTTTGTGTGTTTGATGTGGATTGGTTTTTTGTGTGTTTGATGTGGAGGGGGGTATTGTGCGGGTGAGGGGGAGAGATGGGGTTATGAGAGATAGATGGGGAGTATCGTAAAGGTTGATAGTGAGGAGTTCTGGGGGAGATATGAGGATGATGATGATGAGAGGTGCTGGAGGAGAGATGATGATGATGATGATGATGATGATGATGATGATGATGATGATGATGATGATGATGATGATGATGATGATGATGATGATGATGATGATGATGATGATGATGATGATGATGATGATGATGATGATGATGATGATGATGATGATTTAACCCGTGCGACCCAATTTTTTTTTCCTTGGAGCAGTTTGGCCCTTCTCACTTTACGAGTTGGGCAGGCCTGCTTTACTGCATAGGCCCCCTAGTCTTTGTGTAAATATCTTATGGTCTTTCACCTTCTATGACATTTTTTCCTGTTTGTAGTCGTTACTGCTTCTCAGATCTCCATTTACTTACACAGTATATTCTTTCAACTGCTACTACAACAATCTACTGTACTTATATCCAAATATACTTGTTTGCCAGAATACTGCTTCAATTGTAAGATATTTTCTGCAGTATTTCACCTTGTATTGATGTTCCTTGAGTTCAACCATTGTTGTATTTCATTTCGTAAAGTTCCTAGCCAATTGCAAGCACAACATAAGAATAAAAATGAACAAACAAAACAATGACAGTATTTCTATAATAAGTTCTTTCTAAAACAGCTAAACAATTTAAAAAAGCGTACTTTAACATGTACTTTAACATAACTTTCCCAGTTTGTTTCTTTTTTTTAGCACTTAATAAGTACAGTTCAATATAAAGCAGGGTGTCACCAATGTAATAAGGTCTTGTTGAATTAAAGATTTAGATATAGCCACAAAATAACAAAAGAAAGCTCTGTTTAAAGAATAAGTATCCTACATGAAAAGTACAGCAAACAAGAAGATGCAAATAATGCATTGTATTCTTTTCACATTGTAAGTAGTAAAGAAAAGGGCGAAATATTTACATAAATCTTTACTTAATGTTAATGGATTATGTAAGTGCATAATGTTTGCCCCTTCTTATAATATAAATATAGTAGCGCTGGATGAAAAATTCACACTCATCTTGAACAGACTACAACATTTCAAGACTTGCTACACATTCATTTCTGCCATGAAAATCACGGTTGCATTTCTGTTGGTGACTTTAAGCTGCTATTTTGGTAAATTTCCTTATGGGGCAATTTATGTGTGTTCTTAAATGGTTGGAGTCCAAAAAACATGCATTCGGTGTCTATTACAAACAATGCATTTCTTGTCCTCCAATACAGCCAATGTCGTTCTGGTAAATGGTGATATCACTTTGTTGCCTGTCTTACTTAATTTTATATTTTTTGTGCCCTAGGTAAATCAGCTACAACTGTTCAAGAGAACTGTCTTACACAACTTTTTGAAGTATGTATAGATGTGTCCAGACTGTTTTCTCAAGTTACAATGGATCCACTGCGCTGTAGAAATTAGGAAAAAGCTGGAAATGAATGAGAGAATTAGAATTGTGGCTGTTCCTTTAGTTACATACTGTACATTGCTGCAGCAAATTAAAGTTTACAAGCTAATGATCACTAGAGATCATAAACAACTTGCAGCGCAACATTGTCAATACAAATAGTACAATTTTAAAGATAAAGAATGTTGAATATTTTAGTGCTAATCTCCTTACCCACAGACGTTTCTTAAAAATACTTTTGTTTTTCTCCAAGAAATCAATTTAATTTACTTAAGTATCTTTGATTCCAAAACAGGTGAAATATTGGTACAAAAAAAATCAGATTTTTAAAAATGCATATTTCTGTTTTAGCTCCAGTGTTTTAGCAGCATGAAAGTCTGAAAACTAATCTTGTATTTTCCGTTTTTCTAGAAAGATGCTCCAGGATTTGTTAAGCAATTGGGAAATCTTCTTTGCAACTACCAGCTAGCAAAGGTAAAATTCTCTAGGCTCACAATGATTTTTGAAATGTTAAAAAAAACATGTTCTAACAGGCAAAAATAAACTTTGGGACAGTTATGGCTTTTGACTTCAATGATGTACTTTATCATGTACTTTTTATCTTCCTGTTTGAATAAAGATGCTAAATATGTAAATCTGACACCCGTCATTTTGAGCTTTGACAATTGTCCCAGTAAGTGACTTGCAAGAAAGAATCAAAATGAATGTAAAATGTATAAATGTAAAAACTACAAAGGCTATATAATCCAAAATTTTAGGAACACTATATTCAGAAAATTCTCACACTGTAACCTACAGCACATAATATATATTTAATTAAGAAACATATACATACACATCTATATATAGAAGTATGTATGTATGTATGTATGTATGTATGTATATACACACACAGCTTGAGAAAGGACCATTGTGGTCCGAAACATAGCCCGTTTTTCTCTATGATTGACCAGATAGTATATATAAATTCTATATTGAATTTCATCAGGCGAGTGCTGCAGAGATATATATATATATATATATATATATATATATATATATATCAAATAAAAAGATCACGTAAGCACATTCACATGTCTTAAACAGGTCTGCAACCCTACCATTCACCATTATCACCTAGCAAACAGTGCTTCCACTGCAGCAATGGATTCTTGGAAATGACATGCGAATGAAAACACCGCTTCACCTTTTGCCTGAAATCCATTTTTATATGGAACCCTTATAAACTAATGCTCACTGTTAACACAGCTTTTAAGCACAGCATGGGAATCAGATGCAAAGCCAGAGAAACTACTCAGACATGTTTCGACCTGAATGGGTCTCATCAGTGTGAGGTTGGTCTTAAATTGCATTGTATTTCCAAATGTACTCCTATATTTCTTGGATGAGTCTTAGACCTAATTGTTTAGTTTAGCCTCCATCGATTGCAATTGCATTGTTACTATTTTATTTTCCATCACATCCTTAATAGAACTATATTTCTTAGTCATTTATGTTCTCTATATAGTGTATAGTGTATTATTCCATGTAAAAATAATAATAATAATGTAAATATATATATATATATATATATATATATATTATACACACATACACACACACACACACACACACACACACACACACACACACACACACACACACACACACACACACACACACACACACACACACACACACACACACACACACACACACACACACACACACTATATATATATTATATCTATACATTTTGTGACACAGCTAGGAATACATATTGAGCCATCTTTCATACTGTAACATGAATTTGTAAAAGTTCTTTCAATAGATGGAATTAGCCATATTTTCACATTTTACAAAGCATGTACAACGAAAATAATAAAATGTATGCTCATGGTGAACACAGTCTCTCCAGCATATGATCTAGTAAACATTTTGGATGTTAAAGATGTAATCATTGTTTATCTATTGGATTTTAGAAGATGCAAAATCAGGATATATTCATTGAATTTCTAAACAAAGTTAACAACATTCTGGTAAGTTTAATTTCTTATATCTGTCCTCTTGCTCTCAGCACCCATGAACTGATATCAATATTATCCACACAAGCCTTGAGCCTACACCTATATTCCATAAATAATTTTTTTTAATTCCCATTTAGTTTTATTCATGGGCACTTGATCATGCATCCTTTAAGCAAGTAAAGCAGGATTTAATCCTGAATTGCTGTCCTGTTCTTCGATTCTCACATTCAATCCCTCACGAAATCCTGCTATTTCCACCTATGAAATATTACAAGAATATGCCCTTTTCTAACCCACAATGCAATTAAATTTCTAATTAACTCATGCCACCGTGACTGGTGCAGCCTTCCCCTAGTTGGTACTCTCTTCTTCCGCCTGTCCCCACTACAGTCCATGTAAAATGCTGTTGCCACAGTCATATACCTCAATCCCCACTCCACACCTCCTGATCCACTGTGTGAATCCCTACAACTCTCCAGAATAAAATTAAAAATACTAGCTCTGCCTTTAAAGCTCTCAATGATGTTGCCACCTTACATCTCCGCCATCATCCCCAAATGTTCCCCTAACATGCCCTCTCCATTCTGCCCATGACCTCCACATCTCCTTCTCCCTTATTACCTCTTCACACTTCCACCAACGAGACTTGTCCCATATCGACCCTCTCTCTGGAATTGCATAGCACACACCACCAGACTCTCCCCCATTTTACAAACTTTTTAAAGCGCCCAGAAAGCTCACCTTTTTAAGGAAGCCTATATATACACCTAACAAACTGTACACTACACACCTGCTACTTTAAGTCAATTGGGACCAGCTGTGTAGCTAGACCAAACACCCAACTATCTGAAATCCTCTAACATCCTTACTTCCAAACCTTAATGAGACCAGCTCTGCAGCTGACCAAACTCCAGCCTGGGCATACTTTTGTTTCAATGTATTCCCTCTAGACTGTAAGCTCTAACATGCAAGAGCCCTCATCACCTTTTGCACTTGTTTGCATTTTTTTTGTCTTTATTTGGTATGTCATTTTGGTTATGTAATTTATATAATTATGTTCCCCTATTGTATCACGATGTGGAATATGTTGGATGTTTAGTAACACGATAATAATAATAATAATAATTATAATAATAATAATAATAATAATAATTATTATTATTATTATTATTATTATTAGAAATAATAATAAACTATATTATTTATTTCCTATCAAAATGGTATACTGTATCAAATAACATTAGGCAACAGTCACTGAAGGTTGATACAGCTGTGTTAAAATTTGGCTTTATTTTATTTTTTTAAATCTGAGCTGCGGCAACATTATACTGCCATATTAACTGCTAGTAATTTATTCATAGACTGTGATATGTAGCTCATTTGCATATATGAAAAATATACTAGCGCTGTGTATAATAAATCTAGCATAAAAAATTGATAATTCATTGAAAATCAGCATTAATCAATGCTACTGTAGCGATGCAATTGTGGTGGGGTAGACCATATCACACTTTTCTACCATAGGGTTGATCCTTTCAAACGCCTGGTAGAAAATGAAACCCCTTAGATTCACTAAGCTACCAATGCATATAAAAGGAATGCATTTAGGCACCAAAGGGGTTAGTATACTGTACATCATAAACACTCTAGAAATATAACACAAGAAGTATAAAATATTAAGCCTTTAGTAGCTCAAGTAGCTTTTATGATGACTAGCTGGCCACTTGGGCTAGTAAAGTGTTAATATATTAATATGTACTACAATCTTAATATTATGTATTTATATTATCTATTCAAAGTTGACTAGTGTTACCTTGCCTATGTATGCAGGGTGTGTGAAACCTTACATTCCATAGTTAAATACAAAACCCCAAACATTTTTAGAACCAAAACAGGACACTGGACCATTTTTACGTGTTTTTCACCATATAATGTTTATTATTTTATGTTTTCAGTATATAATTTTGATTAATATGTGGTTATATACTTTTATTAAACATTCGTCATGCTTTATTATGCTATTTTAGCATTTTCATGCTTTGTTTGAGTTTTTTTTTTAGAATTTGGTTAAAACCTAAAATAAGAACAAACAAATTTAGTTTTTCCAAACCAGAACTATACTAAAAATACAAAAAGTTCAGTGTTACAGACAGCACTCCTATGGTAAAGTTTAAAGTATATAATGTCTGGTGCATGGGAATGAAAGGAGGGGCCCTTAACCCTCCCAAACGATAGTTCCTATTACAGCCTGTTTAGAGAGGAGATGCTCCCGATTGCCATGGTAACCCGCATCACGGATGACTAACACCACACTTTATGGGTAGCCTAACCAGAGCATACAGGGGAGAGAGAAAAACAGTTAGTTATAAACAGAGCCAGTTAATAGTCAATTGCGACACTTAATGATAGTTTCTTCTTGTCATTCTTAGTCTATCTGAAAGAAAAGTTAACCATAAGTTGGTTTAACACCTTACAGTGTGTTTAAAGATGCAGGAATGGGCTCTGAGTATGCCAGAAGCAATGCCCCTGTAATTGATATTATTTCTCCTATGTGCCATATACAGAGATCCACTAGGTAATATCAAATGTAGCAGGCAATGATCAAGAGGCATTTTATTGTCACTGCATTATCCCCATGTTTCCTATTTTTTTCCTTTCCTCCCTCCCCACCTCCCTCCCATCACGCCATTTTTTGGCTTGTGTACTCATAGATTTTCCCTAGGATAGTTGTAGCATCCTTCGGATTGTATACCTTATATTGTGTATTTCTATTTTCAATACAGATTATATATTTTGGCATATGCCAGTGTTTTTTTCATTTTATTCACATTGAGTGCTGGGAACATCACCTTTGTTGCTCTATAACTAAAAATAGTTTTTGATCCAAAATCTTATTGAAAACTTCTGTATATCATTCACATGTGTGCCATTGCATCTGCCTACCTAGCCTTAATATAGGGGGTCAATATATGCATATTGATGTTAGGAAAAACAGGCCTAACATCAGCCTGGGGTAGGTGCTAAAAGGCTTGTTTAAACCTTAAAAGGAGAAATCAAACTGGAAATCTTACTATACACTTTTACACATTTGCAAGTATTTGTATGTGTCATTGTCATAATTTATTCACCATATTCTTTAATTGTCTTTCAGGAAGATGTTGGTTGTACTGTTGATGATCTCCTGGGCACAAAAGTGGTAAGAACTCGTTTTACCTGTGTGTCCATATTTAATATAAAATACTTTGAGGCTAATGTTTGCAAATTATATTGCATACTGAATTTTACTCTATCAATCCAATGCATTTCCACAAACACGAATATTCGCTTATTTGAAAGCAGCACTGACTCAGATGTAAGACCTCACAACGTTCCTACCCACCACTGTCTGTTTAGGAAAGGATGACTGTGGGATTTCACTGCCAATACTTTTCTTTTGCTGTACACATGATAGGATTTGCTGGCACAATATAACCCCATTTTAAAATGCATAATTTTCTGATTCCAAAGCACTGATTTGTCCTAGTTCACAAGAATGTAGTACAAGGACTAGAGATGGGCAAATTGTTTTGGCTAATTTGGATATGCAACGGATTGACTGGTTCCTTTGGCCCACGGATTTTAACAAAAGGGGTTACATATCAGTCTGTAGGCCGCATACGTGCAACCACACCCTTAACACACACAGACCCAGCACACCCTACATACACACGTATACAAACAAGCACACAGACATAGACACATATACATACATACATGAGCGCAGACCCTGTAAAAACACTTGCATGTAGACCCATGAACACTTACGCAGATCCATTTACACACACATACTAGACATGCACAATATACATGCATGTATACACATACGTGCACAAACACACAAGCACACAGATATGCATAACCTGACCTACCTTGATTGCCATTTCACTGTCACTACTGCCCTAATAAACTCTCTGTTTACTCAAACCTGCCATGATACCCCACCATTCACTATCAAAACTGGTCTGATATCGCCCTTCAATATCCCTACTGCCCTGATAGTCCCCCTTCATACTCACATCAGCCGCGATAAACTCCTTCACTATCACTTTCTCCCTCATAGCTTCTTCCTACATACTCTTGCCTTCAAAGGCTCCACCATCATAATCTCATCTCTTCATACCCACTTCTGGCCTAATTTCCCCCCTCACACCATCTGCCCTAACAGCACCCCTTCATACTCAATCCGACCCTTTCTTTTTTCCCCACAACACCATCTTAAACACAGCAATTGTTGCCCTTGTTTTAATTTTCATGGTACAATAAAGTAAACACAATAATCGAATATTTCATGATTCCACGTGCTCCATTCTCTCCAGCTTCTCTCCCACATGGTCCCCTCCTCTCCAGCTTCTCCGCCAGCTTCTCCCCCACATGCTTCCCTCCTCCAGCTTCTCTCCGACATGCTCCCCTCCTCTCCAGATTCTCTCCACATGCTCCCCTCCTCTCCAGTTTCTCTCCAACATGCTCCCCTCCTCTCCGGCTTCTCTTCCACATGCTGCCCTCCTTTCTGGCTTCTCTCCCACGTTTCCCTCCTCTCTATTTTCTTACCTCCACTTTTCCCTCCTCTTTATCGTATCACCTGCATTCTCTTCTTCTTACTTGTTTATCCTTCACATGGCTCTCTCCTCACCTGCTTCTACCCTACATGCCACCATTTTCTCTCTTATTCTCCCCCCATTTCTCTCTCTACCCTTCTCTCTCTTAATCCTCCCATTTATCTCTCACTCTTTCGCCCTCTCAATCTCCCCCTTCTTTATTTCTTACTCTCCCCTCCTTTATCTCTCTCCCCTTCCTTTCTCCCTCTCTTCCTAAAAGTATGCCCTTCTCTGTCTCCTAATTTCTCTCTTACTGTCTCCTTCTTTCTCTCACTTTCCCCCTTCTCTCTCCCCATTCTCTCTCACTATTCCCCCATTTCTCCTCCCACTTTTACCCACCTTCTCCCTTTCACTGTCATTCCCCTACCCCTCTGTCTCCCCCACTTCTCTCTCTCCCTTTCTCGCTGTCTCTTTTCTCACTTTCCTGCTCCCCCACTTTCTCTCACTCTCCCACTCTCTGAATTTTTCCACCTACTCTCTTTAACTCTGGCCTCCCTCGTCACTCTACCTCCCCCTTCTTATTGTAGCACCTTCCCATCCCACATTGTAAATGTGTAGCGCCCCATAGTTGGGAATCTATAAATTACCAGGTAAAATTCAGCATTTTGCAGATCTTTAAAAGCCATTGTAATATAAACTAGCCAATACTGACATTCCTCATTGTGATGATAACAACAAATGTATTATTGTTCAAGGAATTTTAACATGACCATAATTTTAATACACTCTCTTAAAGGTACCAACCCTTGAAAATGCTGAAGAAATTGCTGACAGAGTTGCCGTAATATTGTTCAATTTCTTGGTAAAGAAAAATATTTACGAATATAATTTTTACAAAAATCATACAAAAAAGTAACTAGTTCAATAGGTTCTGAGAATTTCTGTCTGATTGCAGTGTGATCGGTTACTTCAGGACAAATTTAAGAAAGCCCTATAATTTCCAAATTGCATGGAATGTTTCCGCATTTGCAAATGAAACCCTTAATGCTGGTTTGTCTGCATTGAGTTGCTTCCTCTTCATTAGCAGTGACTTTGAACGCTCTGCAAATAATATAGGGATATACTTGCAATAATAGAGATCAGTTTATTTACATATTGTATAAATAATTTCCACTGAGCTATATTATTTTTGGCTTTGCAAGACTTACAGTAGCAGAGATGTTCATACTGTAGCATAAAATGAAGGGCAATATATCATAACAGTTTAATATTATATGCAGTGTGTAATGTATATAAAAGAGTGGTTAGTTACAAAGGAATAAGAGCTTGACATGTACACAGTTATTGAGCACACAATTCTTTTTTTCTTAAAAATATAGAATTTTCTCTCTCATTTAGGACGATCTTCTATCCAGTGTGGTTAATGTACTGGTAAGAACTTTAAGCAACATTTCTTTTGTTTAAGCACTTTTATCTATCTTTTAAAAATGTATACGTTTCTTGATGAAACAAATTAGGTCGTACCCCATAAATTAAGGAAATTCAATTTTTAGTGAAGAGGCACAGACATTCAGCAAATTACATGAGCTGTGAAGGTGTACCCAAAAACCCACTTATATATATTAATCCTAAAAATATATACAAATAAATAACTTTACTCGTTGGAGTAAAACCAGGAAACAAAAATATCAAGTAAAATCATGAAAACCTTTGGGAAAAGTAATGAACATGTCTGGGGTAGGTGGCAATCACATTTCTACTGCAGCCAGTAATTAAAACAACAACAACTCGAGAAAAGACTGTGGAATAAAATCAGTGTAGTATAAAAAAAGAGAGATTTTTTTTTGCAAATTTGGATCTGCTTCAGATTGGCCGGTTCCTTTGGTCCGTGGATCAGTCTCAAAAAGAACGATCCGGCTTTTTCAGATTTTTTTTCCATCTCTGACAATCCTCATGGCGGATTATTAATCCATGATAGGATTGTTAAAAATTCGCAATCAAAAAAATAATTTTTATTTATAGCCCTTTTCATTATGTCTTCTTTTTTTCATGGGAAAGATATATTCTTTATATGTGTTTCATATATTAAATTTAGAAATAGCTACTTATCTGTTGTAATGTAAAGATATGGCTCATTTTTATTATGCTTCTTTTTCTGGGTATACTGTAGTATGCCGATCCACTGTTTGTGTAAGAATTATTAGCTAGCAGGTTTAGGTACATTTGACGAGAGCTCACGAACACTGTGAATGTTTTACAACAGCAACGCTTTATATTAATGAAGAGTTGTTTCTTTTTCTCTTATTCTATCAAGCTGAAAAGTTGTTGAAATACTGATCTGTTTCTTACCTTTAGGAAAATCTTCCACCGTTGGTGAGTGACATAATGGTAAGAAGAATGTCTTATATCTTAATCACTACATAGATTAGCAAGGTTATGTCATGAATCTACTGTTCACTAAACCAGATAAATACACGTTTTCATAACATTTATTTGGAGGTGAGCAATACACCGAGCATGGATGGCATGGATTAAGCACATTTATTAATCCCTTACTTCAAATAATGACAGCATTTAAGATTAAAGAAATGAGGCAATGAACATCTTTCAAACCTTTAATTACCATATTTACTAAGCCATAAAATATATTGCGACATATCAAAGGTATGGGACATACTGTATTTACTAAGCAGTGTTAGCCATAAAACAACTGATAGCTTGTCTTTTGGAGTCAGTGATGGTCTTATAGTTTAGCACTGCTTAGTTATTATGACCCTAATTCTCTTCCATCAATCACAATTAAAAATATTATAACTATGAAAAAAATGATAGGGGAATTTAAAATGAGCTGACCTGGGTAGCACTACTGCTGCGGCTGAGTTTATTCGAGCATTTGCCCGGTCTCGGCCGCAGCAGTAACCTGGCGCGCCGGAGGGTGCCCGGCGCGCGCCAAAGCCGCGGAGGAGTGCCCTCCGATCGGGGCTTTCTTCCTCCGCTCGCCGGGTCCGTCGGGTCCCCCGGAACCCCCTGCCGCCGTCCCCCACATCGCGGGACACCAGGGCTCCCTCGGGGAGCCCTGGACGTGCGTGCAGGGGGCGCAGGCTCCCAATGACGCGTGACCTCGCATCGGTGACGCGCGGCACGCCGAGGGAGTGAGGCTAGCAAGCCGGGACATGTCCCGGCTTGCGGTACTAGCCCTACTCGATTTAAACGTGTCGCCAGTGTATCTTTAACCAATTTCTGATTAATTGCAACAATCGGACCTCTTTAATGTACAATGTACGACTCTAGTCCACAGGACAAATGTCTAAATGTGCAATCTAGAGAGGCAACTATGAAGGAGTTTACTTGATGTTTATGTTTCCAAATGTTTGTTTTGCTGTTCACAATGTTTTCATTATGTTATAATTGAGACAACTTATTTCCTGAAGCTACAGTAAATAAACATACCACTTATGTTGCATTTGCAAGTCTCAGACAAGTCTGCAACCCTGTTTTTCCCATGCTCTCTTAGCAAACATATGTTTCTATCATATGGTAGAAAAAATAACCCAGTCTTCCAGCACTCAATCACAACAAATGTAGAATTGTAAATTTAAAATACTTTATTAATAACCAAGAATAAAAAATAGGGTGTTAAAACGTAATTAAATGGTGTATTACAACAGCACTTGACTGTATCCATTAGTAACCCACCCAAGATAAGGTGGGTAGATATAGTAATAAGATCCCTTATAGATATTCGGGATCAAGGCGCTATATGTTATATCTTCCTAAGAAGTATAGGAATGGGTCTATGGGAGCTCACCAGGAGGGTAACCCCAATATTAGTATATCAGTGCATGTAGTGCGCCCTCTGATGATATACTAATAATGTAATGTTATATGGCATGGTATGCGAAAGGTCAGACCAATTCTGCCCCTGCTAGAGATAGCACTGCTTACTTCATAGTCTCTCTAGCGGCCCACATAGTGAAATAAAACGCAGGCTATTAAGCAAACATTAGGTAAGGTATATATTAGTTGGCATTGATCAGGTATGTGGTATAGTTACCAAAAACACTTATACTGCAGGGAAATGATTGATGTAAAAACACCATATGTGCTACTGATAATGTCGTGGTGTTTATGGGTGTGCTGTAAACCCACAAGGCTCGCCTATGTTATCAGTGAGATATAGGTGCTATTTGATCAATCTTAAGCTTTTTTGCTATGTGATTTCCAGTCGTAATTAAGCCATTCTGTTTAAATCCACAAAAAGAAACCTTGCACACACTAATAGTCACTGTTCCCAAGGCTAAGTGATGTGGTGCATGTGAAGAGGCAGTACCAGCTGATGAGAAAGACGGGTATATATGGGGTTACTGATGGGATGGAATCACTGTAAGATCACCCCACCCCCCCTTTTTTCCCCTTTATTGCAGCTGTATACCTAATACCAGTTTATAGGGGGGCCGGTCTACCTGTGAGTCGCATGGTCCCCTATATCAGTGCTGATCTTGGTTATATCAGCGATGATATGCTCGAGGACCTGCCTGTCTGTGGGTGAATGAAATAAACCCCTTGAAGTGGTAGGATCCCGCGGTACAATAACACAGCGCGATCCTAAACATACACGCCGGGGGAAGCCGCAAGTCTATGAACGCGGTGTTGGCATTTTGTCAGTATATTAATCTGATATTGGCTGAGTAGCTTTTCAGCAGTTGATAGCTGCTATATTTACTAGCGTTTTATTTCACTATGTGGGCCGCTAGAGAGACTATGAAGCAAGCAGTGCTACCTCTAGCAGGGGCAGAATTGGTCTGACCTTTCGCATACCATGCCATATAACATTACATTATTAGTATATCATCAGAGGGCGCACTACATGCTCTGATATACTAATATTGGGGTTACCCTCCTGGTGAGCTCCCATAGACCCATTCCTATACTTCTTAGGAAGCTATAACATATAGCGCCTTGATCCCGAATATCTATAAGGGATCTTATTACTATATCTACCCACCTTATCTTGGTTGGGTTACTAATGGATACAGTCAAGTGCTGTTGTAATACACCATTTAATTACGTTTTAACACCCTATTTTTTATTCTTGGTTATTAATAAAGTATTTTAAATTTACAATTCTACATTTGTTGTGATTGAGTGCTGGAAGACTGGGTTCTTTTTTCTACCATATGATACAATCAGTCTCCATCCAGTCAGCACCTCACTGTGGTTAGCATAAGCTGTGCGGGTTTTTCTTGTGTGTAGCAAACATATGTTTCCACTGCAGCCAGGGATTCTGGGTAATGACATGCAAATATGCACAGTGTGTCATTCTTTACTTCTCATCCATTTTAACATGAACCCCTATAAGCTTATGCGTGCCGTATTACACAGCTTTCCAGCATAGCCTGGGTTAAAGAAGTGAACATACTCACAGAGAGTTCTGTCAAATTTATGGGTCTAATCAGTGAAGGTGGGTTGCTGCCTATGCAGCGTGAGCTGGTACGTGGGTATGACCAGACATTTAAAAGTAATGGTGGGTCATTTTCCTATAGTTATAAATTGTTTTTCACATTTAGGATACACTTCTACCAGAGGTAGTCGCAGTGTTGGTAAGTACACATTTATTTAAAAATCCTCTTCATTTCATTCATAGTTTTGGCAAATTATCACAGGGAATATGTATCAAAGCACATTTGGGACACAATTGACATATATTGCCCCATTTTCATCTTTAATAAATCTACCCCCAAAAATTTGTTGTATGTTGTGATTATATGACTGTACTGTACGTAAAATTCACTTTTAACATTTTGAACTAATTATATTTCTTATGCTCGTATCATTGTAGGATGCTCTACAACATGTTAAAGATGTCAAGAATCTTGCATGTGATGTAATGGTAAGAAAAGTGTTTAACAATACTTTCTATAAATTCACATTTTAGATAAAGTAGACAAGAAATTCTCATTTAATATATGAAATCATTTGAAAATTGAAAAATGTACTGTATGTACTACTTGCAAACAAATTACACAAAAAGACATGTTAAGAATAGATTCTTGCTCCTTTTTAGCAGGCTTAATTGCTAACTACACCTTACTGTACAGTATATGGATGGATTGTTTACTAATCATATAGAAGACAGGGATGTGTGTCAGTGGGCATTGACTTTGAAGGATAGGCATGATATTAGAAATTTTGACATTGCTCAAGATTTTAGTGCAGTATAGACGAAAACGATTGCAAAATTGAGCAGCCATTTTGATTAGACTCTATCATGGTATGTATTATTTGACACTTCTGTTTGAAGTACTTTTACTTGTTCCCTCTACTCTTGACTTGCAAGCTGTTTCTTCCAAATATTTGCTATGTTGCCACACTATGCTGTCATATGCATTTTACATGTTACTATGTAGTTAACACATTACAGGAAAATACATCAGTAAAATTATTTGAGCTGAGCTTGCTTGGAGGATTGTAGGTATGTACAGTATATAGGATCAGGAACCTTTCAGCTGTTCATAGTGATTTCTGCAGAATTCCAGATAAACTGTAAGCATGAGCACTCTTGACAGCTCTGTGAACAGGAGCTACAGTAACTGTCACAGTATGGTACATTGACACAACATTACTATTTCCTGTCTGTTACTCTCTAGCGGCAGGTTCTTTTTCTTTAAAATCTACACACAAGCTTACAAATGCTTTGGCCAAACAATTTAACTATGACCATCACTTGAGAAAAAAACAGATAAAGTATTTGACTATATGATTTGTCATGTTGGGTGTCACATTGGGGTTCTCTGTCTTTCTCTTTGAAACCTGTTTGTATCTCCTATTTAGGAAGACCTTCTTCCAAAAGTGGCTACCGTATTGGTGAGATAAACATAAATGTTTAAATATTTTGCTTCCCTACATTCATCCATAAATGACAGTTTCAAAATGTAATGAGTTATTTTATGTCTGAAATATAACACTAGAGACAATTGTGTAGATAAAGTCATTAGGCACATTTTGTTCCAAGGAATACAGATGCAGCAACGAGTATCCGAACACTTGCCTTTGGAAATATGGGGCAATCTCCCCATAATGCTGCAACATTTCTGTGTCATTTCTGCAAACAGACTAATGGCCCATCGGATGCACAGAAATGTTGCAGCATTACTGGGGTATTGCCCCAGATTTTCCCAGGCAAGTGTTCGGAAACTCGTGGCTGCATCATTATGTACCATAGAACAGTAATTTGCTGTACATGTTAGGTCATTCCATCAATGAAATACAAGAAGTGATATACTAGGAGTTTAATTACACTTGAGATAATTAAGTTAACTTAAGTTCTGTTTCCATTCAATTCTATGCAGTCAGAAAAAAAATTCATAGATGTACTTAATGTTATTGCAATCGCTGTCGTGCTGCAGCACGACATACACAATGCACCAGTGGCAGAAGCAGCCAGTGTTTTGATTCAGCGTGTGCGAGAAGCAGGCGAGGCTACCAGGACATTCCACACGCAGAGATATGCCAGCAGGTGCAATAACATTGGCTACATCTGTAATTCTTCAGCATATTGTTTTATTTGATATGTCCTAACTTTATCCAATCTTTATGTTAGGAATTTGGGGGAGACATTTTGGACAACATATTGGTGAGTATAATTTTACTACAGAGATAATGATTCTATTTACAGTTGTCCTATTACAGATGTAGCAAGGCATACTATCCCCGGCACTGCAGACAAATAAGCAAAGGTCAGCAGCACTGGGGACAGTGTCTGCCGCAATGAAGCTGCGTTGGGAGGGGACAATCTTCAGAATGGGCCCTCTTCAGTGTGAATACTTTGGTGCCGTGACAGCCAAAGCACATGGTAGCGACACCGAAGATACTAAGCTTTGCTACATCTGTATCTTTCTTCTAAACACTCTGTAACTTTTCACATAGAATGACTTGGGACTAGAAGAACATGAAACCCACTTCCCCCTGTAATGTAATTGATGACACAAATCCAAAGGTTTATGAACAAGTAAGTTATGTTCAAATGTTTGTGATATACATTAAATCAATTTAACAAGTTTTGCCTGTGTAGCTGGATCTGATATGGGATTAAAGGAAGGAAAAGTGTTATATTAATTTTAATAATTCTCAGGATAAAAACTGTTGCTCGAACAATGCATCCAACAATAGGCATTTCAAGTGCCAAATCAAAGATGCTTATTCTACATGATATGAAGCTGCTTCCCAGTCATGGAAAAAAGTTCTGACCCATTAAAATAAATGTGACTAAAATCTAGTCCACAACATATTGATTAAGGGCCAAAAACTCAACCTGAAAACAAGTTATAATCAGGTGAAAAACATGGCAAAAATAGATTGGTATTATTATATTACAAAACAAAAAACAATATGTATGAGGGTGTGTTTCCTATTGACACATTTCTCACAGGACATCTAGCTTTTTGCACATACAGCCTCTGTTCACTTAACTTTTATTGAATGATAATTTCACACCCAAAAGGACTTTCCTGCTTTAGTGAATCAAGATAAAATGTGCTATCATCCAGAAACTGCAATTGATTTGTCAGAAAAATGTTTTTTGTAAAGTTCCATTATTATGTCTTCTCTTGCAGGTAGCATTGTGATGTAAATTTCTCAACACTTCACCCTCTCTCATTTCCTGGTGATTACATATTAAGTTTGGTGTATCCTCTGATATTTTAGTTCAGTACAATAAAGCAAATATGTGGCAGTACCTTTTTTGAAGTCTTTATTCATTTTATGCTGAATTGATAGTATTTGTAAGAATGGTGAAACTAAAACCAGCTGATTATTAAGTACCAGGCAATTCCTATAATCATATGATGACATGAAGCGAAGTTTAACTTGAAATATGATCATAAAACATATGGGAGAAAAAAGAAGTTAGGCACCTTAGTATGTACATCTTGAAAGAGAGAAGGGAAAGGTATATGATATAAACTTTCAGCTACATAAAGGGGTTCAATAAAGAGCACAGGAGAAGAGCATATTTGAGGGAAAAATAAGTGCTGGAACAATAGGTGATGCCCTAAGGCTACGGCCCCAATGAGCGCATGTGTGCAAGCAACGGAGCGCATGGCGGCACTCGTGGCCTCCCCCCGAGCGATCTGAGGTCTTCAGATCACTCGTGATGGGGAGGTATGGTGGGGATGTGGTGGGGGTGTGGCCATGATGTCACACGGCTGGTTCGCCCTCATTGGCTGATTTTATTTGCCATTGTGAGATTAATTAATCCTTTTATTTGTATTTAAAAAAAGTTTGTTTATGAGTTCACTATCAATTAAGTTTGTTTTATCAACTTTTATGTTTTTACACTATACGTACCCAGAATTTCACCATACATTTTCTGGAGCTATGGCTATACTTGCCACTCTTGAAGCACAGATACTACCTGGTAATGCTTGATATTTTTGAGAATAGACCATAACCCCCGAGAAAAGGAGAAATAATTTATAGGGTTACAGTTAGTGTATTTGGCATGCCTTATGATGAGGTACTACTTAATACCTCAAATCATTAACCGTGTGGAACCCAGGCCACACACCCCTGAGGGTTTACACAAGAGCTCCCATCAGAGAGAGATGGATCTCTGATATGCCTATCTCTATTAGAAGAAATCTGTGAGTGAGACCAACACATTTATTTTTGGGTTTAACAACACATTATTACAAGAGAAAGGATATGTTATATCTATGGCACAGGGCCCCAAGTAACACTGAATGAAAGGATATAAACAGCTGGATGGAAGTGGATATCCACCAGGACTCTCCTCGTGCGGGCGGTCAAATCATGAAAAAGAATAAAAAGCATACATAGTGTAACACAGTAATGACATTAAACAAGGAAACACATAACACTACTGACAAACACTAAAACTAACAAATGCTGAGACAGACAGATGACTGAAAATATAAAAAGGCATTTAATACAACAACTGATAGTTCAGTGCAAATAAAAACACACAATGAAAAAAATCCTTATGGTATCCTGGAGCTAGCTGAAATGCCCGCTTACCGGCAGTGGATAATTGGAGAGTATCCCCTCTCATACAGCTCCTATCCATCCCTTGGGCGTCTGCCACGTGTGACCGTCTGGAATCCAGAGAATAGATGGATGTCACGGCTGTCCACGCTTCACACGGGCAGAGCAGGCGGTCTATACGCCCTCCCTCTGTCCTCCATGGTGTGGGCATGCGCAGAAGCGCCCGGCGCCAAGAGTAGTATAACCGCAATGATATCAGCTCCTCGCGGTGAAGAGGGGAGCTATGGCGGCAAATTCAAAAGTGCTCCAGTGAAGGAGCTGCACAACACGGCTTGCGGGAAATAGATGAGCTGTAAAAACGCACAGTGATACCAGGGACCACACTACGCATTTCGGAAGACTGCGCTTCCTTCCTCAGGGGTAAAAAAAGTAGTGCCTCAGTCCCTGAATGTCCACATATAAATAGTCCTGATTTAAAGGTACAGTGACATAATATTAAACTAGACATGCGCAATAGCATCCATGTGGATAGTGTCTCAGCATACAAACATAAAAACATGAAACACAAACATAAATATACAAAAGATACACAAAATACACAATCCATAGATCTAATGATAGATGAATAAATTGAAAATCCATGATAGCCACCAGCCAATGGGTGGAAGTGAACCAAGTAAGATAAATACATAATATACTTTAATGCATATGATTGTTTATGTTATCAGATAATCATCATTATCCCAAATGGAATAAAGAACCTAAAAACCACAGTCATCCACTGCTGTCCAGAACAGCAGACAGAACACACCATGTGTCCAAATATACAGTGTCCAGTGCAGGGCCTTCCCCAAATAATATTACAAAAAGTGAAGGAACTGTGAACAACTCTACTACCCACTAATAACTAATAACATCAAAGGATAAAGATAAATATAAAGTACAAAAAGCTCATACCCATAGGGATTATTCCCATAAGATTCCCGGTCAACATTATAAAAAACCAGTATTGACAATTTGAATGAAAACGTGACTAGATCACAAGATCATTCACAGAGGTACATTTTGGGTGCACATCACAATAACAATTTTTTAATTTTTTGTGAATACATATAGTGAAAAACCAAAGGTGATAGAATAAAAAATGATAATAAAATATTATTAAAACATAATAAGTGAGCGGTGTGATATGTCTTGTGTTGTGTATGTTTATTAGAGGGAACATAATAGTCTCTCTCTCTACACACCAACTCCTAATATATTTGTTACTGCACTATGACTGGCTTTTTGTCCGTAAGTGGGACATTGATTTGTGGAAAGACGAGGTAAGGAATGTATTCACTACAGAACATGTGTATGTTAATACAACCGATCCAGACAACATACAGGACTACTTTAAGGATTTGTCTGAGCTGTTCAGGTCACAGATTCAGATATGGTGGGAAGTTACTAGCTTACAAACTTATGAAATGGAGAATATGATCCCAAAAGGATTAAGAATGAATGTAGCACCGGCATACCATATTATTGATGCTGAGTTCATTAAAAAATGGGAAAATATTCTGTCCAATTGTTCGAATCAGCTTATTACACTGCTAATAGATTCTCAACAAGCTAGATTGGCAACAATTGATAGTGATCTCACATTACAATTGAAAAAGATTGAGAAATTTCAACCACATGCTGAATTTTCTGATTTAGAGTCACGACTTCATAAAGATGTTTTGAAGTTTAAGAATGAGATCAAAGAAAGGAAACATCGTAAATATTGTATTGTTTTGTATGTCTTTATTTATATAGCGCCATTAATGTACATAGCGCTTCACAGTAGTAATACATGGGGTAATCAAATAAATAACAGATAATATAAATAACAGATTATGGGAATAAGTGCTTTAGACATAAAAGTAACATTTCGGAAGAGGAGTCCCTGCCCCGAGGAGCTTACAGTCTAATTGGTAGGTAGAACGTACAGAGGCAGTAGGAGGGAGTTCTGGTAAGTGCGTCTGCAGGGGGACAAGCTTTATGTATCGTGTTCAGAATATCCACAGTGCTATTCATATGCTTCTTTAAGCAAGTGTGTCTTAAGGTGGGTCTTAAAGGTGGATAGAGAGGGTGCTAGTCGGGTACTGAGGGAAAGGGCATTCCAGAGGTGTGGGGCAGAAAGTGAGAAAGGTTTAAGGTGGGAGAGGGCTTTAGATACAAAGGGGGTAGAAAGAAGACATCCTTGAGAAGAACGCAAGAGTCTGGATGGTGCATAACGAGAAATTAGGTATGAGATGTAAGGAGGGGCAGAAGTATGTAAATCTTTAAAAGTGAGGAGAAGAATGGAATGTGAGATGCGGGATTTGATCGGAAGCCAGGAGAGGGATTTCATGAGGGGAGATGCTGAGACAGATTTAGGAAAGAGTAGAGTGATTCTGGCAGCAGCGTTTAGGATAGATTGTAGGGGAGACAGGTGAGAGGCAGGAAGGCCGGACAGCAGGAGGTTACAGTAATCAAGACGGGAAAGAATGAGGGCCTGAGTCAGAGTTTTAGCAGTCGAGCAACAGAGGAAAGGGCGTATCTTTGTTATATTGCGGAGGAAAAAGCGACAAGTTTTAGAAATGTTTTGAATGTGAGGGGCAAATGTGAGAGAGGAGTCGAGTATGACCCCTAGGCAGCGTGCTTGGGCTACTGGGTGAATGATTGTAGTTCCAACAGTAATGTGGAAGGAGGTAGTAGGGCCAGGTTTGGGAGGAAGTATGAGGAGCTCTGTTTCAGCCATGTTGAGTTTAAGGCGGTGGAGGGCCATCCAGGATGATATAGCAGAGAGACATTAAGAAACTTTGGTTTGTACGGCAGGTGTAAGGACAGGTGTTGAAAAGTATATTTGTGTGTCGTCGGCATTGAGGTGATAATTAAACCCAAAAGATGTTATTAGGTCACCTAGAGAGAGTGTGTACAGAGAAAAGAGAAGAGGTCCCAGGACAGACCCCTGGGGTACCCCCACAGAGAGATCAATAGAGGAGGAGGAGGTGTTAGCAGAAGAGACACTGAAAGTACGATGGGAGAGGTAGGATGAGATCCAGGATAGAGCTTTGTTCCGAATACCTAGAGTATGGAGAATGTGGAGGAGAAGAGGGTGGTCCACTGTGTCAAATGCTGCAGAGAGGTCGAGTAATATGAGCAGAGTGTAATGACCTCTGTCTTTGGCAGCATGGAGGTCATCAGTTATTTTAGTGAGGGCTGTTTCGGTGGAGTGAGAAGTGCGGAAGCCAGATTGTAAAGGGTCTAGGAGAGAATAGGTGTTGAGAAAATGGAGCAAGCGAGAGAATACAAGACGTTCAAGGAGTTTAGAGGCAAAAGGCAGGAGGGAGACAGGTCGGTAGTTAGAAAGACAGGTAGGGTCAAGCTTGCTGTTTTTGAGTAATGGTATGACTTTTGCATGTTTGAAGGAGGATGGAAAGGTTCCAGAGCAGAGGGAGGAGTTAAAAATGTGTGTGAGCATAGGGATTATAGTAGGAGCTAGAGGTTTTAGGAGATGGGAGGGAATGGGGTCAAGAGGGCAAGTGGTAGAGGGAGAAGAGGCGATCAACAGCGACACATCCTCCTCTGAGACAGTGGAAAAAGAGTCAAGGAAGGCAGGAGGAGAGTTAAGAAGAGGTGTAGGATGGGAGGAAGAAACAGAGGGGATGTTCTGCCGTATGGATTCCACCTTTTCCTTAAAATAGTCAGCAAAGTCCTGAGCGGAGATGGAGGAAGGAGAGGCAGCTGAGGGTGGTTTGAGTAGAGTATCAAAGACAGAGAACAGTCGGCGTGGGTTAGACTTGTGCATATTGATTAGTGCAGAAAAATAGGCTTGTTTAGCTTGCGAGAGGACAGAGTTGAAGCAGGATAGCATAAATTTGTAGTGAAGGAAGTCTGCGAGAGTGTGAGACTTCCTCCAGAGGCGTTCAGAGGAACGAGTGGAGGAATGCAGCATGCGCGTGTGTGAATTTAGCCAGGGTCTAGGGTTAGAAGGGCGAGTGCGGCAGAGAGAAAGCGGGGCATGTAGATCAAGAGACGAGGACAAGGCAGAGTTGTAGTTCCTGACCAGGTTGTCAGGGTCTGTAGCAGAGCTGAGAGAGGAGAGGGAGGAGCTTAAAGTCGACTCAAAGTCAGGTAAGTGAATAGAGCGCAGGTTTCTGCAGAACCGGGGGGTAGATGAAGGTGGAGAAGGGGAGAAGCGAGATAGAGAGAATGAGATGAGGTGATGGTCAGAGAGAGGAAAAGGGGAAATTGAGAAATCAGAGAAAGAAAAGTTTTTAGTGAAAACCAGGTCTAAGTAGTGGCCATCCTTGTGGGTGCTGGCTGCAGTCCACTGTTGAAGGCCAAAAGAAGAGGTTAGAGAAAGAAAGCGGGAAGCCCAAGGGAGAGAGGGGTCATCAATGTGGCAATTGAAGTCCCCAAGGAGAAGAATAGGGGAGTCTGAGGAGAGAAATAAAGAGCCAGGATTCAAAGTGAGAGAGAAAGGCAGAGGGGGGATGAGTAGAGGTATGTGGGCGATATAGATGACAGCCACGTGGACAGGGAGAGGAGAGAAGATCTGGACAGTGTGAACCTCAAAGGAGGGAATAGCAAGAGAGGGAGGAATAAGAAGAGTTCGGTAACGGCAGAGAGAGGAGAGCAGGAGCCCCACACCTCCACCCCTGCCATCAGGGTGCGGAGTGTGGGAGAAAGAAAGGCCACCGTAAGAGAGGGCAGCTTCCAGAGCAGAGTCAGACTGAGTGAACCAGGTCTCAGTTATAGCAAAGAGAAGCAGGGAGTGAGAGAGAAAGAAGTCATGCACAGAGAGGCACTTGTTAGAGAGGGAGCGAGCATTCCAAAGAGCACAGGAGAAAGGGAGAGAGGAGGGAGGGTGGCAGGGGATGGGTATGAGGTTGGAGGGGTTAACACCAGAAGGAGTAGAGATTGCATTTGGCAGGCGAGGACGAGAGCAAGTAGAAATAAGGCAGGGATCAGGATTGGGAGAGATATCCCCAGAAGCAAGGAGGAGAAGCATGGATAGAAAGAGGATGTGTGAGGATGATTTGTAGGGGTGTGTTTTAGTGTAGGGGATATAGCTGTGTGGTGTCCGAGGACGCAGGTAAGACAGGAGTTCATGTGAGCTGAGAAGTGAGGAAGGAAGGAGAGATGGAGATATATGAATAGAGTTAGAGACATACTGAGGCTGGTAAAAAGAAGTGCATAATTTGAGAAGAAGTGAAGTCACAGCAAATATAAATGGTAAAGGCAGCATCACAGCAGTAATGATGCAGTCTGGTATTGATGATATCCTCCTTTCCAGCATAGTTCACATGCAGTAATCAGGGCCAGATGGGGTGTCCACTTCTTCCTCACTTCTTTTGAACTTCCTTTTAAACTTCAGTTGTTCAGTCGTCTCGCCACTTATAATGGGCCACAGCAAAGAGTTGAAGCAGACAGGATTCAGATATGGGATATTACCTAAGATTGTTTCAGTTGCATATACTGAAATACACACAGCAAAGAGTTGAAGCAGACAGGATTCAGATATGGGATATTACCTAAGATTGTTTCAGTTGCATACATATACTGAAATACACACAGCAAAGAGTTGAAGCAGACAGGATTCAGATATGGGATATTACCTAAGATTGTTTCAATTGCATATACTGAAATACACACAGCAAAGAGTTGAAGCAGACAGGATTCAGATATAGGATATTACCTAAGATTGTTTCAGTTGCATATACTGAAATACACACAGCAAAGAGTTGAAGCAGACAGGATTCAGATATGGGATATTACCTAAGATTGTTTCAGTTGCATATACTGAAATACACACAGCAAAGAGTTGAAGCAGACAGAATTCAGATATGGGATATTACCTAAGATTGTTTCAGTTGCATATACTGAAATACACACAGCAAAGAGTTGAAGCAGACAGGATTCAGATATGGGATATTACCTAAGATTGTTTCAGTTGCATATACTGAAATACACACAGCAAAGAGTTGAAGCAGACAGGATTCAGATATGGGATATTACCTGAGGAGAGAAGATGATTTTTGTTAGGGTAAGGGGCCCTTCCTTTTAAACTTCAGTTTAAATATCAGAGGGATAAACAGGATTATTGCCAAGATAAAGTGTATAGCGATAAACAACCTCGTAGAACAAAACCCCAAACCATTAACTACTCTTCTTCAGAAATAGAGAACTCTGAATCTGACTCGGGTGGCAGTGAGCAGCCTGGAGTAGCTACTGCACAGTCCTCCATCAGTACCAGACTACAGCCTATGTCTGATAGAGACGTTTTTTTTTAGAAAGAACACAATCCAAAAATCTACAAGAAGGGGAAACAAGAAAATTAAGAGAGAGAAGAGGCAAAACACGAAAACCATACCACTTGTCACTGACAAGCTGAAGATATTCAATTTGTCAGATCTACATTTATCTTCCACACATATATCCATTCTGTAAAAAGGTTTATCATTTTCACCCTCAAGTGATTTTTAACTTTTTGATTGGATAAAAGATTTAAACCTCTTCTCCCGGAAATTGCTTTTGCATAAATTTCACATTAAAAATAAGAAAAGACAATTAGAACAAAGGGATATGACAATCCAGGAGTAGACTCATCTAGAAGATCTTGTTACACTCCTAAATGACAATGAACGAGTTAATACATCAGTAGAAGGTCCCTTCACAGATTTAAGACCGCACAGTAGATTTACACCCCTAATGAATGTATGCCCTCAAGTAGGATTTTTCACTGATTTAGTGACAAAGACTTGGAAAAAATGAAACCACGATATCCAAGCAAAAGTAATATCACCAAAGCTGAGAAAAAAGCACTGAATGAGCTGATGACAAATGATCAGATTACAATAAAACGTCAGATAAGGGAGGAAACATTGTAGTTTTAAACACGAGTGACTATGTTACAGAGAATAAACGTATTTTGAAAGACAAGCAAACATACCAACTTTTGGATAGGGATCCAACTAATAAATTTAAGTTGGAGTTATACGCAATTCTAAGGGATGGTCTGGATCACAAACTTATTGGCAAAAAGGAATATGAGTTTATGCATATAAAGATACCTACAAGATACCTACAATAGCCATGTTCTACACACTCCCAAAAATACACAAAAATCAAGAAAGACCACCAGGAAGGCCAATAGTGTCTGGTAATAATAATCTGACAGACAACACCAGTAACTAACTTGATCAAATATTAAGACCATTTGTCTTGGCATTACCGTCTTATATTAAAGACACAAAGGACGCTCTGTTAAGACTAAATGGTATTATGACTGACAAGTATACATGGCTAGTAACACTTGATGTAGAATCGCTGTATACGAGCATTCTACATACCAGTGGTTTAAAAGCCTGTGATTATTTTCTATCGACCAGACACTGTGGCTATGTGGAACATAATTAGTTTGTGTTGAACCTCCTTGGTTTTGTTTTGACACACAACTATTTTTTATTTGATGGCCTATTTTACCACCAGACCCAAGGTACAGCAATGGGGACATCTTGTGCCCCAACTTATGCGAACTTGTACCTGGCTGGTGGGAGGCTACTATTGTTTTTACAGAGGAGAACGCGATATTTACTGAGTACATAGATTTATGGCTCAGATTTATTGACGATATCCTGCTGATTTGGAGTGGTCCCAAAAATATTTTGCTCGATTTCATTGGGCGGCTAAATATCAACACTTTGAATTTACGTTTGACTTCAGAATATAGTCAATCAAAGGTTGCGTTCTTGGATCTGAATATAACTATAGATCCTTCAAATAAAATCCAAACTACAGTGTTTAGGAAACCTACCTCCACCAATAATCTGTTATTGGCCAAGAGTCAGCATCCAGATTCTCTAATCTGTGGTATACCAACAGGGCTGTATCTGCGCTTAAGACGCAATTGCTCAACCTTACAAGATTTTAAATCACAATCTCAAGATCTGAAGATTAGGTTCCTGGACAGAGGCTACTCCTTGAAAAATCTACACAGGGCATACAACAGGGCACTGCAATGTGATAGGGATTCTCTACTTCTTCCCAATTTGAAAGCAAAAGATACCCAAATAAGATGTATTGGCACTTATAGTCAAAGATGGCATGATGTAAAATGGATATTCTCTAGACATTGGCATATCCTAAGATCAGATAGTGACCTAGCCTCTGTGCTTAATGATACTCCAAGCATTACTAGTAGGAGGTCAAAAAATCTGAAGGATGACTTGGTACATAGTCATCACCAATATAAGACATCTAAAACATGGCTACCTAATCCACCGGAAGGCTGCTTCCGATGTGGCAGCTGTAAGGCGTGTCAATACCTACTTACCCCAAAAACCTTTGATAATGATGATAAATCAAAACAATTTGAAATTAGACACTTTGTGAATTGTAGAAGTTTTAATGTCATCTATCTTATCAATTGTGATTGTGGCCGCAGATATGTAGGCAAAACAATACGCGAGCTACGTAGACGCGTGTTAGAACATATCAACTCTGTCATCAACAAAGCCGACACACCAGTAGCACGCCATGTAAATTTAATACACAATGGTGACCCTAGATGTCTCCAATTTATAGGGATAGATCTTGTTAAAAACACTATAAGAGGAGGGGATATTGATCGTAAACTTCTGCAAAGAGAAGCTGAGTGGATACTGTATATCGTTTAAAAACTTTATATCCACACGGCCTTAATGAAGGCTTTACATTTACCCCCTTTATTTAAATCATAATTGTCCATCTTTTTAGACTATTAGTCTGCTAGATTTGTTACAGACATACTTTTAGTGCATCTTTAGTCTATTCTTTTTTTTTTCTCCCCTGTGTACTAAGTTGTAAATATTAGATATGTGTTGTGTTCTGACCTGATGGTCCAGTATGGTCCAATCTATGATAATGTGGATTTATTGTAGTTGCCTTGTCTCTCCTCGTGGTCTACCACCAATCTGGTCATGATGTATCCAGCTGCAGTAGTATACTGGTATTTACATATAGTGCAGGTTATATTTAATGTTGCAATGTATATATTGGGAATAAAACATTGTATCTACATAACAGTAATCTTGACCAATAGTTATAGTGTTACATCAATCGGGAATATACACACTTATGCGGCGATACATGCATGCAAATTACATCACTGATTATAGAAAAAGTCAGGGATAAACCCCAAAACACTGATGCTACAACAATGCAGGTATTGTGGACAGGTAGAAAAAATCAGAGTAAAAACACCGCAGCAACAAAAAATGACATCCGATAAATCCTCAAAGAATACTTCAATTATGAACCCATAACCTAGATGGGGGGCTTTTGTAGCACGGCTGGTAGAGGTACACCGGAGCCCTATCAAGACAGAGCCCAGGAGTAAATCACAAGTCCAGCTACTGCTAGCCTCACCTGCATCTGGTAACCGAAGGGTTAAATCAGCCGGCCCACATCTTATGCTGAACTGAAGATCTGCCGGGTGCTGCTGTAGAGGAACGTTGCTGCTGTTGCTGTGCTGTGCTGTTCATACCGGTGGCGTGCTCCTGCTCGCAATGGGTGAAGGAAGGTAAGTAGAAAGACGGCGGTCACTGCTCCTCTGAAAAGAACTCCAACCAGGCGCAAAGTTCTATCCCTAGAACGAAACGCGTCAGAGTGTCATAGACATGTGGATGTTCTTTTTGATACATTAAACTTTTTTTGTTTTTATGCGCCTGGTTGGAGTTCTTTTCACAGGAGCAGTGACCGCCGTCTTTCTACTTACCTTACATCACTGATTGGCAGTCAGTTTGCAATTGTATCAATCAGCGCATTTACAAATCGCTATATATATGCGGCTGGGTGTGTAGTCCCGTCATCCACCTGCCCCTGACGAAGCTCCGCCTGGAGAGAAACACGTAGGGCATGGGCACTGTGGCGTGGTGACGTCACATCACGTAGTGCAGCTGATTCCGCTACAGCCGGTCTATTGCAGGAGTGTCTGAGCAGTGTTGTGTACCACCAACGGAGCAGAGTTTAAGCGGCTATTAGCTAAGTATTATGCAGAGTTTTGTGGTTACTTTACGGAGTGTTTGGTTGCCAGTTGAGAGCAATTTTGTATACACGGTCTTCCACTAGGCATAGGGACTCCCAGTACAAGTTGACAGCGATGTTGGAGCTGTGCTACTTGAGAGCAAGTAGCTTTCATATGAAAGTTTAGCTGCTTAGGGATTCCCCTTCACTGACTGTGCATCCTCACTTCTCTGATAAGTATATTGATCAATTGATTGCTCTTGCGGCTTTGGTATACACGGCTTGCTATGCCAATATTCTATTGTGGCACATAGAATATTCATTTGATACATGCAATGACATTTTGTATTAATTTGATTGTATGAGTGACTTCACAACCACTAACTGAGAGGTGTACAACTTGATTTCAGAATATCTGGCAGGAGGTTAAAATTGTGATTGGCACATTGAAGTATCAATACCTCATAGTTTTGTGGAGTCACATTTACTATTGTTATTATACAAATTGGTTTGAATCAGTAACATCAGCACATCGTGTTTTAATAATATTTTATTATCATTTTTTATTTTTTCACCTTGGTGTTTCACTATATGTATTCACAAAAAATTAAAAATTGTTATTGTGATGTGCACCCAAAATGTACCTCTGTGAATGATCTTGTGACCTAGTCACGTTTTCATTCAAATTGTTAATACTATTAACTACTGTACATTGGTAGCACTCATTTGTGTCATCAATAGACACTGGAAAATAATGATATTATTTGAAGATTATTTCATATTAATAAGTGAGCGGTGTGATATGTCTTGTGTTATAAAAAAACAGTTTCGAGTACAAAAGAAAAAACTCCAAACCCGTTACAATTTATCACTCCAAAACCTAAAAGGAGTGAAGCACGATCTAAATCAAATCGAGATAGCATTGTCAATCCCAAACCCCCTTCGCCTAATATCACACATTTAGATAAAGAAATTGATTCCATCTTCGAACAGTACCAACACAGTAATAAATATCAACCCTTGGTTGACTTTGAATTAGAACAACAGGCATCCACACACAGTCGTGATGACAAACCCACTTTCTCTTTTTTAGACGGAGGAAAACCAGAGACCAACAGAACGCCAGAGAAGCAATCAAAGATCTACTAGGGAGAGAGGGAACATCAAAAGACAGAAAGAGAAAAAGTACAGTAGAGGAACAAGAGGAGGTAGCAAGACATGGAAAAGTACACAAACGGTAAAGTCCACTTACACAAACATATTTAATATCAGCCATTATCCTATTACAGATAAAGAGAAGGAAGTTCTCTCCAAAGGTCTGTCTTTCTCCCCAGTAATAGGTCCTAATAGTTTTCAACTATATGTGGATGTCTAACGTTTTGTTAGGAGATTGTGTCTCAAAAAAAACTTTATCCGAGACGCAGTTTCCAAACAAGACACTAATGTGAATTTACCGATATGTCCAGTGTCCAGTCCAACCTCCAAATTTAAGAATCCTTCTACTTTTTTCCCAAAATTTATGAGCGGTCTGTTTATTAATACCTTTTCCCAAATGGTCACAGATGATTTGGAATCACAAAGCCGGAATTTTAAGATAAAAATACAAAATCTTACCATTGAAAAGAAGGGTCTCTTCAAAGCACTTGGAGAAAGTGACACCATTGTGATCAAGCCTGCCAATAAAGGGGGGGGGGTCTGGTAATTATGGACAAGACTTATTACGTCCAGGAAGCACTACGTATTTTTACAGACAGGTCCACTTAAAAGCCACTCCCCACCAATCCCACTGTTAAATACCAACAACAATTATTGGAATTTCTAAATAAAGGTTTGGAACAACAAGCTTTGACCAAACACGAATTTGATTTTCTTTACCATAAATATCCTGTTATTCTTATTTTTTATATTATTCCCAAAATTCACATAGATTTGCACCACCCTCCAGGACGTCCGATCGTATCCAGCATCCAATCACTTACTTCCCATTTGTCAGAATTCATTGATTATCATTTACAGCCTTATGTAACCCAAAAATGTGAAAAAGAAAAAATGTGCACAAGCGCTAAAGACTAATACACCAGTGTGACAATTGCAAAATATATATATATAAAGGCTGCCTAGTAATACTGTCAGTACTGACAGAGAAAGTGAAAGTGAAAACAAAGAAAAACCTGGCGCCAAAAGTTCATTGGATAATCCTGTACTCCTCAGGAGATACGACCCACATACTGCAGACCCTCAGGGACGTTCAGTGGCAATCACATTTTTATTTGGTTACAGCAGATGTATCTTCATTGTACACAGTCATTGACCACGTTCAGGGTTGTGAGGCTATTGGCCAGGTCTTGGACGGGGACTCTTTAGTTTTTGACACATTTAAATCTTTTTTAATTACAGGTATCGAGTTTATTTTATCACATATTTTTTTTCATTTTAATGGATCTTATTTTTTTTACAGACATGTGGCACCGCCATGGGTACCAAGTTCGCTCCTAGTTACGCCAATTTATTTATGGGCAGCTGGGAAGATAAGGTTGAATCACTAGAAAGAAGTACTCTTCTTCAATATAAAAAGAAAACAAAGACAACGCCGAATATACCATTTATCACACAGTATAATTCAATGGCCCCTAGTATAAAGAAGATTCTGTATAAGCACTGGCCTATCCTCAAAAAAGACAAAGATCTAGCCAGCATATTACCTGATAGACCAAATGTAAATATTTACAAAGGCACCAAATATTGGACAGAAATTGGCTCCGAGCTGTCCCCTAATGCGGAAAAAATTACACAATAGTTTTGGCCTTAAAGGCTATTTTATTTGTAATACATGCTTGCAAATACAGCACAAAAAAAACATCATTTTTTTCATCAGTTACTTCAAAGACATATAATATCAAACAACATATTACCTGCAAATGCATGAACGTTATTTATCTTTTGGAATGTCCCTGCAGTCTGCAGTATGTGGGAATGACTACAAGGTCCATTAAACGATGCTTATACGAGCACATCTACAATATCACAAAGGGCTTGATCACACATAGTGTGTCAAATCACTTTCTCCGGGTACATAATAAAGACCCTAAAGGACTTAAATTTATGGCCATAGAGGCACTTACACCTAATTGGCGGGGAGGCAATATCAATAGCCTCCTGGGAAAAAAGGAGTCCTTCTGGATATATGAGCTCCAAACGCTCATGCCACTTGGTCTTAATATTGAGTTCGATCTCAAAGCCTTTCTTGTTAGTAAATAACATAACACTTTGGTCTAATAATTACTGTCACTCCCATCTGGTCACCGCTGGTCATGTTTAAGTTGACCCTTGGGTGATCAGTTTATATTAGGATTATTCCTCTAGTCACTATCACTATATATTTAATTTCAGTAAACCACTATTGGTTTGGATTATATTATAAGGGTTCACTAGTAATATATCACTTTTTATATTAGGCACTACATACATATTATTTATATATTATTATTAGTATATGCAACGTTTCAGGTCTTGGTTTTATGATCCTGGAGCTATGACTGGCAAACCGACAGACTCTCTCTTTTATTATTAAATATAAAAGGCTGTGGCCATTTGTACCCAAACAAAGAATCTGTATTTATTCCAACCAAAGAGTGTGTATTTATTAGGGTTAGTTAACAAACGGAATGGGCAAGAACTGAAGCTACAAGTGTCAAGGAACCCCTGACCAATAAGGGGAAGGGAAAATAACCCTTGGAATGAGGGGGGCAATGGAGTGGTGCATGGGGGGGAGGAGGATGAGGGAGGGCTAGTTTATTTAAGGGGTTGTCGCCCTAGGACCTACCTCTCATCCTCTGAACGCCTATTTTATTTTATCTATTCATATATATATAAATGTTTTACCAGGAAGTAATACATTGAGAGTTACCTCTCGTTTTCAAGTATGTCCTGGGCACAGAGTTATGATGACAAATAATACATGATTACAAACACATAGGGCCTCATGCAGTAGGTGCCGAAAAGCCGTTTTTCGCCATTTTATCGCCAATATTTCCTCTCCGATTCAATAAGCGCCGATAAGCTCCAAAAATCGGCATTTTTTTATAGCCGAATAAAACTTTTTCAGCAGCCGGGTGCCGATAAGCCACTTTTCGGCACTTGTCGGCACTTTTTGAAACGCGCTCAATTCTAGCTTTTCGCTGCTGATCGGCACTCTAGAATTGAGATTTTTACGGCAATTCGGCCCGCGAACTAAAGTAGGCAAGTTGGTGGGGGAGAAGCATCGGCAAGGGCGCCACTTAGAAAAAATCAGGCCTTTTTCCTGCTTGGGATTGATGCCGGGGGTCTCCGGAGCTGGTACCCATTAATACCAGCACTGGAGCCCCCCGGCATGCATCACAGGCAGGAAAAATGCATTTAAAGCCCACTTCATTACCTTAGCGGCTAACCGCTAAGGCAATGAAGGGGTTAATCAGCCATGCCAGGTTTATTGTGGGTAGCGGGGGTGGGTGAAGGGGGTATTTGGCCTTTGGTGGCTGTTTAGGGCTTGCAGGGGGGCGGGGGGTTGCGGGTGGACTTAACCCCTTCATTACCTTAGCGATTAATACCGCTACGGTCATGAAGGGGTTAAGCCCTCCCGCTACCCCCCCGCAAGCCCTAAACAACAACCGTTGGGGCTAAAAACCCACTTCGCCCACCCCAGCTACCCACAATAAAAAAAAATACACATACAACAGCCCCACAATAAATAAATAAATATATATATATAAATACAGTATAGATATATATATTACACCAACAACATCTATACCCCCTAACATACAGTACATATATGCACATCAATGATACTATAGGCCGGCGGTGGCCCTTGGGTGTTACCAACAGGTGTCCCTGAGGGCCTGCAGTATCAATTCTGTGCCCCCCAAAAATAATTTAAAACAAATAAATACTTTTAAATAAATACACCCCCCCCAACACATACAGTATAGTAATGGGCACAATTACTATTATCCACAAATGGATAATAGTGCATTTGCCCATTTAAAATACATAAAGAACAATAAATACATTAAATACATATTGCACTCACCCTTGTCCGGCTGCCACGATGAAGGCCATCCTCACCTTCATCACAGTCCATGCCCCATCCGATGCTGCAAAACATAAACAAGAATAAAAAAAGCCAATGTAATGTCCCCTAATCCCTTAATCACCTTAGCAGTTATTAACCGCTACAGTCATTAAGGGGTAAACCCACCCTCACCCACCACTCGGGAGGCCAAAATACCCTCCCCCACTACCCACCCCATGAGGCGTAACCACCCTCACCCACTACCCAGGCGGGAGGCCTACCCACATACCCTTGGGGCCAATACCCCTTTCCCCCACCCCCAGTGCCCACAATAAAAATAATACACAGCCCCACAATAAACATCATTATATTTATTAAATACATAACCAATCCCCTGTGCCCCCCCATTTAATAAATGATTTATTATTTTACATACAGGGTTAATACCCCAGGCCCATGGGAGTCCCCGGTGGCCCTGACGGGTGTCCATAAGCCTCACAGTAGCCCAGCACAAGGTTTCAAACAGGGTCTGGAGGCCTACGGGTGGTCCCGCCAGGTGCCGTGGTCAACCAGGTTGTCTCCGCGGGTCACCGTGGGCCACAATGGGGTCTCCATGGGTAGGCCCGTGAGTGTCTGGGGGGCCCCGGGTCAGACCCACAGGTATCCGAGGGGCCTCGGGTGTTTCCCACGGGGGTCTGGGGGCCCTTAGGTGGTCCCTACGGGTCCGCGTGCCCCCACAGCACATGTGGGGCCACCGGTTCTTCCCCGCAGGTGTCCACCGTGGACCCGGCAGCCGTTTACCCCCTGAGAAGTCCAAGGAGACCTCAGGTGGTCTCCAGAGGTCCCAAGGACCTAAGAAAATAACCCTGTATGTAAAAAAAATAAACCTGTCCTATAAATTAAACACATCAATCCCCCCCCCCCCAAAACACATACAGTATAATAATGTGCAAAATAACTATTATCCAGATATGGATAATAGATCATTTGCCCATCATAAAATACATTAACTAGCATAATAAAATAAATAAAGTTCTACTAACCTCATCAATATGAAGCCCCTTCGCCAGCAAATTCCCTGTGTCCTCTGTTGCCAACAAAATACATAGCCAATACATTGAAATTACATTCTGATATCAATTAACCCCTTAATCAACTTATCGGATAATAACCGCAAAGGTAATTAAGGGGTTTACCAACCCTTTACCCACTCATTTGTACAGTGGCTTCAGCATGCAAATATATATATATATATATATAATCAAAAAATAAATAGATGATACCGTTCTGTGGCTAACGAAATGCTTTTATTTGTGCGAGCTTTCGAGATACACTGATCTCTTCTTCCGGCGATGTTACAATGAATGAAGCAAGCAAAAGGTATACCATAAACAGTGTCTCTTGGAATGTTATCTGTGCTGGTCCTTCCCCCGGTGTGGATGTGTTTTATGGCTAGAGGTGTCAAAAGGTTCCTGAAAGCAAGTGATGAAAGAGTGTGTGTGTGTATCAGTGTGAATGAAAATGAATGGAGAGCCCACAGTATATACAGTGCTTTACAAAAGGTGTGTGTGGAGTGGGAGTGGATATAAATGGTGTGGGTGGGTGTGGAAATGTGAGAGTTTGTAGCACAACTAAAAGTGTGTGTGGATACTTTGTGGTACCTATTGGTGTATAGGGATGGAAAAACAAGGAGTATTAGTATGTGTGAGAGACAGCTGTGTGTGCATACATATAGCACAGTATGTACAGACATGACCTTTAGCACTCATGGGAAGAGAGTTCACTTGTGTCAGTAATGACTCATAACATTTCGATCACTGTTTAGGCCACTGTTAAGTGTCCCGAACAGTTGCATAAATTTGTATTCATGCAACCGTCTCTCTTTTGGTGTTTTAAGATTACTTTTGAGTATGGCAACACTCAGATCGTTCATCTTATGGCCAGAGTCAGAGAAATGTTCGCCAACAGGACTGTCTCTTGTTCCTCGTGTGATGCTGTGGCGATGCAGGTTCATTCTCTTGTTTAGCCCCTGCCCTGTCTCACCTATGATACACAAACACACTCTTTAATCACTTGCTTTCAGGAACCTTTTGACACCTCTAGCCATAAAACACATCCACACCGGGGGAAGGACCAGCACAGATAACATTCCAAGAGACACTGTTTATAGTATACCTTTTGCTTGCTTCATTCATTGTAACATCGCCGGAAGAAGAGATCAGTGTATCTCGAAAGCTCGCACAAATAAAAGCATTTCGTTAGCCACAGAACGGTATCATCTATTTATTTTTTTATTATTGAAGCTCGGTTAACACGGTACTGATACCTCTACATACAGTAGAGGCAACGTTTATTCTAACAAAAACCAGTGGCAATTCCCCAAAAGACCCAGGTACACCCAGGTACATTCTGAATACATGCCTTAAACTTTCCTTAAACTAGCCCCAGCATTCCTGCATTGATTAATGGCCTATCAGATTAACAGCGGGGGGTCCGTGGCAAACCCATTCAAACTGAATTGGACTGCCAGGGATCCCTGCTGTGTTAATCCTATGGGTCGTTAGTCAATGCAGAAATGCCTTAAACGTGCCTCAAACTAGCCCAGAACATACCCAGCACATACCCAGCACATACCCAGAATGTAACCCGGCTAGTTTACAGCAAATGTTAGAATAAACGTTGCCTCTACTGTATATATATATATATATATATATATATATATATATATATATATATAGACATATGGAGACCAGGGGATCCTGATAGCCAAAAAGAGACAGCACACTGCAGGTATGGTATCAAAAAAGTGTATTCAGTAACACAAGGCCGCCAATGTTTCGGTCCTCCCAACGGGACCTTCCAGTTAAAGTTAAAAAAAAAAATGTCTTTTGTTAACTTACCATTAGCTGCCCCACTCACCGACTCCCGTCGAATAGCAAGCTCTCGAACCAATCAACGCACAGCAACAGGAACCCATAAAATAAAAAACCATAAAAAAATAAACCAAGACTTTTTTTTGTAATCCAAAGCGTCAACGTGGTCTTGATCTGTGTTCTTCCGTCTTCTTTCTTGTTCTTCTGGGGTCTTCTGGGGGTCTTCTTACCTTCGGCTGCCACGCCCTTGTCCTCTTCTTCCTTCCGGAGATCCGTCCTCCTCTGCGTCTGCCTTCAAAATGAGACGATATAGGCTTTAATAGGCCTATAACTGTGAGGAATCAGGGATCGCGGCGCCCGCACCCTGGTTCCTCTGCTGATATATTCCCTCCTGCTGCCGTGGCGCGCACCCCTCGCCAGCGCCACTCACCTCCGTCGGTTCTGGGGTTTCCCCGTCGTCCTCGGCGTCCCCGGTTTCCAGCAGTACCTCACGCGGCCGCCATGTTGCTCGGGCGCGCGCCTGAACAGCGCGCGCCGGGCGAAGTTAATTTATTCACTGCTCTGGCAGTGAAGACCCGCCCCCAATACAGGAATATGATCTCCTGTCAAGACAAGAGTCCTCACCTGCCTGCCAATCAAGGGAACCTATCCAGGATGGCTCCACGCAGTCCTCCAGGTCTGCCTTCACTTCTGATTGGTCAGCCACACTTTATAATGCCAGTCCTTCCTATCATTCATTGCTCGACATAGTTTTCACTTGGATTACTACTCTGGCGTTTTCTCTCTCATTCACTCAGGTTACGACTTGGCTTGGCGGACGTCTCTCTCTGGCTCTAGACCCCTGCTTGGACAAACGACCTTCCAGAATTCTCCAATCCCAGACCTTGGCTAACGGCAACGACAACGGCATTTCTACACCGGTACCGGCAAGTATTGCTAGCGAAATACACCTGGCCTGGCAATGCCAAAATCACCACACTCCGGACACGCTCCCTTTGCTGCGGGTGCGTGCTTCTATACGTTCCTCACCTCAGTGAAAGGAACGGGTCTGGTCTGCGGGCAGCACCGGCGTAACAATAACATCACATTTTCGTCATATGGTTCCCACGGCCCTGACCGGCATTACTGGAGGAGAGAAGGGAGGGGAGCAGTGCTGTAGGAAGAGGCAGGCCAAAAAAAAAAATCTTGGCAGAGTGACAGCACGGGCAGCCAATCAGGAAAGGGGGAGTTTTAAATTTTTTTTTTTTAAACCATTCTTGCAGGCTTGTTTCCCGGGGGCCGGACCAAATGATTTTGTGGGCTTTACACAGCATCAATCATGGAGGTTTGCCCTCACACCCTGGTGAGGTGTCATATGTACACCAGGGGAGTGGTAACATACTTTGTGTCCACTGTTAGTGACACAGGGGGTGTGGCTATTCCCTACGTTATATAAGACTCAGCACTGCCCAAAGTTAGGTGTTCATCTAAGTGGTTGAATAGTATGGTTCTATAGTAAGCAGTTAAGGTTAATCAAGGTCTGCAGCAGCAAGGCTGGCAGGCACTAGAGAGGGTCTACACTGTGTCCAGGGACCTGGCACAGGTGGTGATCTCCCTGAGGGGAGAAGTGACCCCACTCCATTAGGAGGACAAGACCTTTTGAAGGGAAGAGCAGACAAGGCATGAGCGGCTGAGTACTACCGCTGCGAGGGGCAGTTGCCTACCCTGACAATAAAGATGCCCTTATTCATCGAAACCCTCATATGTGAGTGTGGAGTTACTCAGCAGAGGAAGGCACCAAGAAGGAGTTCCTCATCAGATACATCCCCCTGCGGACGCAGAGATCCTGATGAGGTGGAGGCGCTGCACTGGATATAGGTAGGATTCAAGCACCTTACCTCAGTGCCTGTCTTGATGATATCCCCACTACCATCATGCGGGAGACTCAGGAGTCCTGTAGCCAACAGGTGCACCACCGGACACATCCATGTAATGGGGACCGGTTAGACCACAGGGCCAATCTGAGATTGGGTGGGTCAAGGAGGGTCCAGAAAAACCGTTACAAGTGCATTTCTCCCCTCTTATATAGAAGCTTAAGAATATGACACAGAATACAGACAAGACATTTTGGTAAGGCCTCAAACACCTAATATTTACCTTTTGAGAGTTGTATCCCTAAAATTGAGGCTCCCAACCCCATTTTGTTTTGTAACACTGTGACAGGGTAAATAAAAGCCACCAGCTATATGCCTGGAAAACCTATGCCTAGTCTGCAGTGCAGCACTGACTAGGTTAACTTCAGCTGGGAACCTCAGGACAATTAGTTGGAACCCAGCTGCCTAATCAAGGTGTATTAAAACCCCAGGCTGTAGACACATGGGTGCTGGCTGTTGAGGAGAGAGGAGTAAGCTGCTGTAGAGATTACTGATACAAGGTCTGATTAGCAAAGTAGTTGAATTGTGAACTGTCTGTCACCTGCATAGAAAAAGGGTAGCTACCTTATATATAGACTGTCTGCTAAAGAGAAACTGTTTTGTTTGGTTTGCTGAAGAAAAAGCCATTTTCTTTTGTGTGCTGATGAAAAGCTATTTTTGTTTTGTGTGCTGTATATCTTTTAAGGCTAAATAAATAAGCCTTGTCAAGAAACCCACGTGTGTAGTTGCATGTACCCTGCAACATATGGTGTCAAGAATTGGGAAGGATTTTTTCAAAAGGCTCCTGCATTTTTAAGGGCCACACACACACAAGAATGGAAGAACTTTTGAAAGACTTTCTGTGCGAGCAGACCAGACAGCAGGGACAGTTAATGCAGGAGCAGACCAAACAGCAGAGACTGTTAATGCAGGAGCAGGCCCGGCTGCAAGCGGAGAGAGATGAAAGACTACAAGCAGCACAGGATGAGCGGATTGCCAAGCTGCTGACCCAATTCCAAGGGTCCGCCAGTGCAGAACTGGCAAGCAGATCCCTGATACTCCTGAGGAAAATGGCTCCTAACGAGGATCCAGAGTCTTTTTTACTTACATTTGAAAGAGTTGCCGAAGCTCAGGGCTGGGATACAGATCGCTGGGCAACTGCTTTGGCCTCGCTCCTCATAGGAGAAGCCCAGGCCTCATATCAGGGTCTCCCAGCAGATCAGGCAATGGACTACCGCCAAGTAAAAGCCGCCATACTGGATCGCTTAGGTCTGACCCCAGAGACCTACCGGCAGCAGTTCCGGAACATGAAGTACACCACTAAGATGAAACCCCGGGTCCTCGCTCAGCGATTATTGGACATGTGTACACGCTGGATACAACCCGAGGAGTGCACTAAGGAGGCAATTCTGGAGCAGGCGGTTTTGAAACAATTTCTACAAATAATACCCCCTTCCGCACGCTCGTGGGTAAAACGCCACGCTGCTGAAACCCTAGCTTTGGCGGTCCGACTCATGGAGAAATTCCTTGGGGCTGAGCAGCAGGCGAGTGTCCTGGACCCGACTCCACCGGCACATGCGGACGCCCAAAGAGGGAGGTCGGATAAATGGGGAACCTATGGCCCGTCCATACGCAACCGCCAAGTCCAACGGAAGGAGCAGTCGTTCCAGGAAGGACGGAGTCCAAATGCTGGTCCCCGCCGATGGTTCCGGATGTCGGCTCGTTGCAAAATGAGAGGAACTTCCGAGGACGTCGCTCACAGGACCCACCAGATGCCTGGTCTCCAGTAACCGGTCCAGCGGAGCGCTATCCACAGCCCCCTTCTGTGAGGGAACCCTCTCCATATTCCGCCTGCGGAGAACAAGGCCACTGGTATGTGTCCTGTCCACAGATGGATTGTTCATTCAGCAGAACCGTCGCCTCGGCTTTTACTGGGGAAAATTACAAGCCCTGGCTACTTCCAGCCCTGATTGGGGGAAAAAACGTCCAGGCCGTTGTAGATTCGAGCTCTGGGAAAACTCTGGTCCTCCAGGAACTGTTACCGCCTAACGTGTGTTCTTTTGACTCCCCATGGAGCATAGAATGTATACACGGCGATGTAAAACGCTATCCGACGGCCAAAATCCGGCTACAGGTAAAAGGTCAGGAGGCTTATCTCGAAGTAGGAGTCGCTCCTTGGCTCCCTGCCCCCGTTGTGCTTGGTCGAGACTGGCCTTTCTTTTCAGACCTAATGGCCCCAGTCTTTCATGAGGAGCCTCCTTCTAGGGCTCAGGAGAACCCTGGAAAACTGTTCCCCTTCTCAGCAGACCTTTTTCCCAGTAGACACCGGGTTCAAAAGACTCGGAAGCAAAGACGCTTGGATAAACAGGACTGGTTGCAGAAATCTTGGTCTCAAGGTAACCATTCAAGTAGTCAGAGGTCACAAATGATGGCTAGGGATGGCCAAAGGGAGGGGGATATGGGACCTGGAGATTTACCAGACCTGTACCTCCCTGACTTTCGCCAAAAGCAAAGGAAGACCCACTCCTTGCTAGACAGTATGACAAGGTGGTGAAAATTGATGAACAGATTTTAGATGCACAGGGGGTGATAGTATTCCCCCATTTTGAGCTATCAAAGGATATCTTAAATAGGGTGAATAGGCAGACACAAACAGGGGAGGATAATAGTTATTTTGCACATTATTGTACTGTATGTGTTTGGGGGGGATTGATGTATTTAATGTATAGGACAGGTTTATTTTTTTTACATACAGGGTTGTTTCCTTAGGTCTGCGGGACCTCTAGAGACCATCTAAGGTCTCCTAGGACTTCTCACGGGTAAACTGCTGCCGGGTCCACAGGAGACACCTGCGGGGAAGAACCAGTGGCCCCACATGTGCTGTGGGGGCACCGCGGACCCGTAGGGACCACCCGAGGGCCCCAGATCCCGTGGGAACCACCCGAGGCCCCTCAGACACCTGTGGGTCTGACCAGGGGCCCCCCCAACCACTCGTGGGCCTACCCATGGAGACCCCATTGTGGCCCACGGTGACCCATGGAGAACACCTTGTGGACCACGGTGCCTGGCGGGGACCACCCGTAGGCCTCCAGACCCTGTTTGAAACCTTGTGCTGGGCTACTGTGAGGCTTACGGGTGTCAGGGCCAACGGGGACTCCCGTGGGCCTGGGGTATTAACCCTGTATGTAAAATAATAAATCATTTATTAAATGGGGGGGCACAGGGGATGGGTTATGTATTTAATAAATATAATGATGTTTATTGTGGGGCCGTGTATTATTTTTATTGTGGGTACTGGGGGTGGGGGAAGGGGGTATTGGCCCCAAGGGCATGTGGGTAGGCCTCCCGCCTGGGTAGTGGGTGAGGGGGGTTAGGCCTCACAGGGTGGGTAGTGGGGAGGGTGTATAGGCCTCCCGAGTGGTGGGTGAGGGTGGGTTAACCCCTTAATGGCTATAGCGGTCAATGACCGCTAAGGTGATTAAGGGGTTAGGGGATATTACATTGGCTTTTGTTATTCTTGTTTATGTTTTGCAGCATCGGAGGAGGGCATGGACGTTGATGAAGATGAGGATGGCCTTCATCGTGCCAGCCGGACATGGGTGAGTGCTATATGTATTTATTGTATTTATTGTGCTTTATGTATTTTAAATGGGCAAATTCACTATTATCCATATGTGGATAATAGTAATTTTGCACATTACTATACTGTATGTGTTAGGGAGGTGGGGTGTATTTATTGAAAAGTATTTATGTGTTGTTTAATTTTTTTGGGGGGGCACAGAATTGGTACTGCAGGCCTGCGGGTAACACCTGAGGGCCACCGCCGGCCTATAGTATCATTGCTGTGCATCCCAAAAATGTAATATATGTAATGGGGGTATAGGTGTTGTTGGGGGCACAGAGAGTGTATGTTGTTTATTGCAATGGTTATTGGGGCAATTGTCCCCAATAAACATGCTATTATGCCTTAACCCCTTCATTGCCTTAGCGGCTATCCGCTATGGTAATGAAGCAGCATTAATGTATTTTAATAATATGGTTGCGGGAGCAGGGGTTCTCCTGAGCTGAACCGCATTGATTTCTGGCTCAGGGACCCCCTGCTTACCGAGTTACAGGCCCCGGTATTGGGCATCGGTGCCAGTGTCACCGCCATCTTTATAGCGTACATGTCACGTATGGGATGCTATAAAGATGGCAGCGACACTGGCACCCAATGCCTCATACCGGGACCTGTAACTCGGGAAGCAGGGGTTCCCTGAGCCAAAAATCAATGCAGTTCAGTTCAGGGGACCCCCTGCTCCCGTACAGTATTATTAAAATTACACTAATGTTGCTTCATTAACCTAGCAGATAGACACAAAGGTAAGGAATTATTCTTTATTGATATGTGTGTTTTACTCATAGTGTAGATGTGCAGAGGGTCTCCGGAGATGTACCGCTTTGGTTTTAGGTCCGGGGACCCCCTGCTTCCAGAGATACAGGCCCCTTTATGGGGTGCCGGTATACCTCTGCTTTGTTTACATTCCGCGGTCACGTGTTCGGGACATTTAAATGCAGAGGGATACTGGCACCTCATAAAGGGGCCTGTATCACAGGAAGCAGCATCCGCTATGGTAATGAAGCAGCGGCTATCCGCTATGGTAATGAAGCAGCATTAATGTATTTTAATAATATGGTTGCGGGAGCAGGGGGTCTCCTGAGCTGAACCGCATTGATTTCTGGCTCAGGGAGCCCCTGCTTCCCGAGGTACAGGCCCCGGTATGGGGCATCGGTGCCAGTGTCACCGCCATCTTTATAGCGTACATGTCACGTATGGGATGCTATAAAGATGGCAGCGACACTGGCACCCGATGCCTCATACCGGGGCCTGTAACTCGGGAAGCAGGGGTTCCCTGAGCCAGAAATCAATGCAGTTCAGCTCAGGGGACCCCCTGCTCCCGTACAGTATTATTAAAAATACACTAATGCTGCTTCATTAACCTAGCAGATAGACACAAAGGTAAGGAATTATTCTTTATTGATATGTGTATTTTACTCATAGTGTAGATGTGCAGACGGTCTCCGGAGCTGAACCACTTTGGTTTTAGGTCCGGGGACCCCCTGCTTCCAGAGATACAGGCCCCTTTATGGGGTGCCGGTATACCTCTGCTTTGTTTACATTCCGCAGTCACGTGTTAGGGACATTTAAATGCAGAGGGATACCGGCACCTCATAAAGGGGCCTGTATCACAGGAAGCAGGGGGTCCCCAGACCTGAAACCAATTCGGTTCAGCTCCGGAGACCCCCTGCACATGTACACTATGAATAAAAATTGATTGCAAATAATTTTTATTTTGCCGATGTTTGCGCAGAGAGCGCGGCGGATCTCTCTCTGCTGCAGACACATCTCGGCAGGGGACGGCGTATCGCCAGGTTATCAGCAGACAGACTGTCTCGCCACCGGCTCCTCGGCGTGTTGCTTTCGTATTGATTCGCCAGGGATTCGGCCCTTACTGCCTACTGTGAGGGCAACACGCCAAAATCATGCCGATATTGAACCCCTGCCGAGAGTGCTTTTTCGGTGCTTACTGCATCGAGCCCATAGTTACATAAGTGAGCAGGGTTATACATTATATAGATAGAACAAACATGGCATATAGCCCTGAAAAAATCTGCACAAAATTCAAAAGATAATAAATGTGTATCGAGAGTGAAACACCAAAGAATCCCCTTTAGATAGGCGCACTGCAGACCTGAAAATAAAGACGGTCAGGGGTAGGATGTGGTGTGTGTAAATAAAAAACTTTATTAAATATTTGTGTATAAATAAAAAAAAAAAAAATAAAAAAAAAAAAAAAAACTTTATTGAATATTAGTGTAATAGTGTACACAAAACAGTATATAGTGCTGTACTATACACTGACTAATAATAGACTGCTGTTGGTCTATGTCAACCTCCGTCAAGCGTCTCACTGTGCTCCCATTAGTTCTGTCTCCCTTGAAGTGTGAAAATCTTGGCAGATGCTCTAAATGTCAATAATCTAGATGGGTTATTGTAACCCTATGACATATTGGTAGGTATAGGCTCTACCGAGACTAACAGAGAAGTTCACGCAGCACATCAACGTAATGTGCACACTGCGCATGCGTCATGTAAGTTAAAACAGTAGAGTCTGTTTATATGCGAGTTGCGCATGCGCCGGGGCAGTGCGTGAAGTAAATGTTTGGACGGCCCGTATAAGGTTGGTAACGGGTAAAGGGAGTACTGGGTGTCGAGGAAATGTTCAATAGTGATTACACATAGTGACACACAGAGCGTAGTGCCTATGGATCACTATAGATCGTAGTTTGATATGAACCCAGTATATATGCGTATTCTTTGTACATTGGTGCGTTCATGTGTCAAAGTTTGTGCTGTATCTGGTATAGTGTGCGTCTCAAACGGGCGTAGGTACGAGGATGCTTTGCACCTTTAGTAGCAGGAGTAGTGAAAAATAGTAAACGCAGGTCTGGGCTGCTTGGTAATATTTTCAACGGGGTTTTTTGGTGCCCATGTGACCGCAGAGCTGCTCACTCGTAAACTGCTGCAATTGAGAAAATGGTATAGCACACGAGACCTAGGTAGTCAGAGCAGCTGTGTCTATACAGGGCTGCATGGAAAAAACATGCACGGTAGTATTTAAAGCAGGCAGGCTATTTTGATAGTGAATAGCAAGTGCTGCCCTGTAGCAGCACTAACACCTCTTTAAATGGGTGTATCAAATGAAAGTAAGACACAGGTCAGCGCACTAGAGGAGCTAGTAGAGATAGCTGGCGTGGTAAGGTATGAATCATACAGCTAAAGACCCGACATGCTGCATGTTTCGTCACTTCATGTGACTTCATCCGGGGTGGGCGTTGCTTGGTTCCCGGTCGCTTCTTTATACCCTGTAGTTGCCATAGCGATCATGGGACGCCAAATGCTGTAAGGTGGTGATGCATGAGTACTGCATCCTAAACTGACCTAAGTTATTGTATGTAATACAAGTAAGAATTAACTTTGCTGGATTTCAAAAAATTGGGTTGGTGGTGACAACACTAAAATGAGTTGAAATGTGACTGTGATCTGACATAGGTTCATAGGAAAGAGTTAAAGACAAAACCTTCGTTTAAGCCAGATGGATAGTGGGTATTGAGCAGATAAATCCACCTGGCCTCCCGTTGCAGGAGTTTCTTATCCCAATTCCCCCTGCGAATGCTGGGGGGAACATGGTCTATGCCTTGAAAGTTAAGCGTATCAAGTTTCCCTGCATGGTGGTCCCTAACATGACGGGAGACCGGGGTGTCCAAAGCATTCCTGATAGATCCTATATGTTCCAGGATGCGTCTCCGGAGTTCTCGCTTTGTCTTGCCAACATACTTTTTTCCACATAGACAAGTTATCAAATAGATAATTCCACTGCTCTTGCAGTTGATAAACTGTTTTATGGTGTATGTTTTATTGTTGTCAGTATTTGTAAAGGTCTTGCTTTCCTTAACATAGCCACAAGCTTTGCAGTGATGGCACTTATATGATCCTTTGACGCTCAACCAAGTTGTACTTTTTCTGTTGTTTCCCAGCGTAAAGTGGCTGTGCACCAACAAATCTTTAATATTTGGTGCCCTTCTCCAGACAATTGATGGATGGCTTCTAAGTACCTTCTTCAGATCTTCGTCGTTCGTCAGGATAGGCTAATGCTTGGTAAGTATCCTGTGGATATCTCTCCACTGATTGTGGTAAGTGGCTATGCATCTGATCTCACTCATTTTCTTGCTGTCATCCGGTGATGGAGATTTTAGTAAATCAATACGTGGTGTGTTGATTGCACGATGATACGCCGTCTTGAGTTGGCGATTAGAGTATCCCCTAGCTAGGAAGTTATCCCGCATTTTTGTGCTTTCTTCTTTAAATGCCATGATATCTGTGCAGTTGCGTCTGATGCGCAAGAATTGTCCTGTGGGGATACCTCGTATGAGGGGTTGAGGATGAAAACTGTCGGCTCTAAGGTAACTATTAGTGGCAGTCTCTTTCTTGTGGTTTGTTGTGGAGAGATAACCATCCTCATTGATAGTGATTCTTAAGTCCAAAAAGGTAATGCTGTTAGGGCTACTTTCCGATGTCAACTTAAGGTTGTGTTCGTTGAGGTTAAGTATTTTCAGAATGATTTCCAAATCATTCCTTGTGCCCTTCCAAAGTAGTAGGATATCGTCTATGTAGCGTAGCCACAAATCTATGTGTTCTGTGTACATAGACATTCCTTCTGAAAAGACACTGATGGCCTCCCACCAGCCTAGGTATAAATTGGCGTAGGTGGGGGCACATGTTGTACCCATGGCTGTTCCTTGGATTTGTAAATAATATTTGGAATCAAATAAAAAGTAATTGTGTTCCAATACAAACTCTAAAAGCTCGACAATGAAGGCATTATGTTCAGTGTATACACAGCTACGTGATGATAAAAAGTATGCTACCGCCATGAGACCGAACTCGTGTTTTATGCTGGTATACAGTGACTCCACATCGAAGCTTACCAGCAAAGTACCCTGCGTGACTTGTATTCCTTCAAGTCTGTTAAGGACATCCTTGGTGTCCTGGACGAAGGAAGGTAGTGATGTAACAAATCCTCTGAGTACTTTGTCTATATATATACTGATAGGTTCGGTAAGTGAGCCGATGCCCGCTACTATTGGTCGTCCAGGTGGTTTTTTAATGTTTTTATGGACCTTAGGGATGGTATAAAAAGTTGCTATAGTAGGGTCTTTTTGCATCATGAAGTCATGTTCGTTTTTTGATATAACTTTCATCTCCAAACCTTTACGTAATATATTGCCCAAAGTTTTTTGAAATGGTACTGTTGGGTCACCAGAGAGAGTCCTGTAGCATTTTTTATCCTTGAGCAATCTCAAGTTTTCCCTTCTGTAGTCCTCTGTTTTTTGTATCACTAAATTTCCTCCCTTGTCGGCCGGCTTTATAGTGATTTCCTTTAAATCTTTTATTTCTTTTAGTGCCTTTTGTTCTTCTTGGTTCAAATTACTCTGTATCTTGGTCTCTTTCAGGGATTCCAAATCCTTAGTAACCAAGTTAAGGAATGTAGAGATGTTGGCGCAGCTGTCCTGGTGCGGTGTAAATCGGCTTTTAGGTTTCAGTGTTGTGTGGGGTCCATCTCCAGGATCTTTGTCCCCATCTTCCAGGAGGTTGATCAAGTTGACTAGATGTTCTTTATCTTGGGTTTGCAGAAATTCTTCATATAGATTAGGTATCGCATTTCTTCCTCGTCTCTTGAAGAATTTGTGCAGGAGCATTTTGCGTGCGAAGAGGTTTATATCTTTAATGGTCTCAAAAAGGTCAAATTTATTGGAGGGAACGTAGGATAAACCTTTTTCTAGGAGGCTGAGTTGAGCCTCCGTAAGGGTTATTTCAGAGAGATTTATGATTTCACTCTTGTTGTTACATAGGTTCTCCCTGTTTAGTGTCTTCTTTTTCTCTGCCTCCTGTATCCTGACCATCTTCCTCTTCCTCTCCAATACCCCTCCTCTTCTAGTCTTTCTGGGCCATAATCTATTGCCTCCTGGGCCTGGCCTAAAAAATGTTCAGGGTTGTGACTCTCCCCTTGTGCCGGGGTTTTATCCCTTTGTGATTTTGATCTCGTTGTTATCCTGTTTTGATATCCACTACTGTCTTCAGTCTCTGACATTTCCCAGTCAGTGGACGAGTCACTATGATCCTGTATTTTGGCCCTTTCGGCTTGGAAATGGTGCTTATAAATTTTGCCACTCTTGTAATCCCCACTATCTCTCAGGAATTTTACGCGCTTGCGTTCTTTAATTCCTTTCACGTAGTTGTCAGTTGTTTTCTGAAGGATGTTTTCATATTTCTCAAACTGGGGTGATTCCTTCCATTGGACTGCCTCCTTTTTGTTTCTCTCTATGTCAATGTTAACCTTTTTGAGTTCAGCCAGTTCGTTCTCAACTAATAGAATCATTAAATCATGTGAACATTTTGTTATGGTCTCATCCCATTTTTTAATGAATGTCTCCTGTAAATTATGGTATGATGGAGAGAGATTAACTCTCAAACCCCTCGGTATCATCTTACTTTTTTGATATTTTTGGAGGCTGCACACCTCCCACCATAGGCGTGATTGTTTCTTATAAAGATGTTCTAGGTTTTGAAAATACGTCCTGATGTTACTAACGGTGGGTTCTTCTCTAGACATTGGGTTTATTGAAAAAATGTTTTCTGAGTCAGCCTCCCAATCGTTGAAATCCATAGTGCGTGAAAGAAAACCTGCCATTTTTGATGATTGTCTCAGGTTTATAATAAGTGTAGCTGAAAGAGGGGAGCTGAGGTGAAAAACAGGTAGAGAAACCAGTTGGTGAAGGGAGAACTATAGAAAGGGACCTCGCTCAGACCCCTAGAAGGTAGAGGCGTGCTGCCTGGGGATGGGCTAGATAGATAATAAATGTGTATCGAGAGTGATACACCAAAGAATCCCCTTTAGATAGGCGCACTGCAGACCTGAAAATAAAGACGGTCAGGGGTAGGATGTGGTGTGTATAAATAAAAAACTTTATTAAATATTTGTGTATAAATAAAAAAAAAAAAAAAAAAAAAAACTTTATTGAATATTAGTGTAATAGTGTACACAAAACAGTATATAGTGCTGTACTATACACTGACTAATAATAGACTGCTGTTGGTCTATGTCAACCTCCGTCAAGCGTCTCACTGTGCTCCCATTAGTTCTGTCTCCCTTGAAGTGTGAAAATCTTGGCAGATGCTCTAAATGTCAATAATCTAGATGGGTTATTGTAACCCTATGACATATTGGTAGGTATAGGCTCTACCGAGACTAACAGAGAAGTTCACGCAGCACATCAACGTAATGTGCACACTGCGCATGCGTCATGTAAGTTAAAACAGTAGAGTCTGTTTATATGCGAGTTGCGCATGCGCCGGGGCAGTGCGTGAAGTAAATGTTTGGACGGCCCGTATAAGGTTGGTAACGGGTAAAGGGAGTACTGGGTGTCGAGGAAATGTTCAATAGTGATTACACATAGTGACACACAGAGCGTAGTGCCTATGGATCACTATAGATCGTAGTTTGATATATACTGTTTTGTGTACACTATTACACTAATATTCAATAAAGTTTTTTTTTTTTTTTTTTTTTTTTTTATTTATACACAAATATTTAATAAAGTTTTTTATTTATACACACCACATCCTACCCCTGACCGTCTTTATTTTCAGGTCTGCAGTGCGCCTATCTAAAGGGGATTCTTTGGTGTATCACTCTCGATACACATTTATTATCTATCTAGCCCATCCCCAGGCAGCACGCCTCTACCTTCTAGGGGTCTGAGCGAGGTCCCTTTCTATAGTTCTCAAAATTCAAAAGAGCAAAAGGGAGAGAATAAAAACGATTTAATGTGCCAAAAAAGAGGATTACACTGACATGTTTCACCAAGAATTGGCTTTATCAAAGTGCACTACTGTACTGGAGGTGTGATGCCTATGTTATGTCCATGCATTTGAATATATAAATAATAAATATATATATATGGTCATTTGACCGCAGTTCAATGCTAAATCCTCTAAGAGTACATTTATTCTGTCAAGTCTTGCATAAGGTTTTTCCTCTGTCTCTTATTCTTATTGGATTGTATTATTGAAAGGATTCTGGATTTTCAACAGTGAATTGCTTTCTTCTTTTTAGTGTATCCCACTTATTTGAGCCCCTGCCACGTAACCTATTGATGGTAATTTCTTGCTTATACATTATATACAAGACATTGCCTACCCAAAAGTTTAATTCAACCAATTCGGCATCAGCTGTTATTGACTTGAATACCCGGATTTGGTGCACTAAGCCTCCCTTTTTTATGTTTGCACATTTTTGAACCATAGGTTTTTTAGACCTTGGTGAATAATTCCCAAAATGTCATATTTTATATGCATTAAAAAACCATGATGAGATGGTTTCTGATGTGAGGCTTGCAGTGAGGAAAATAGGAAATATTGTTCCTATTTTCTGGGTTACAGAAAAAGCCATGATTTTAAACTTGAAAATGGTTCATTTTAGAAGAGTAAAAAGGCCTCTCACTTTGATTGTCCTCTCTCTTAACCTGCACAAAGTTAAATTGTTTATAACAGTCGCCAGATTAATCACATGCATTAGCAGATGTTTAATTACTGTAACTTTGTTGACATTATTAATCAGCTACACTATTTGTCCACTTTTAAGCCAGCTCTATCTTTTTTAATCAGTTCCAAGCAGCAGTGGATATGAGAGCACTCAGCTTATAGTGGAACTGCCCTGTAGAGATAAGGAGAGAAAGAATAAATAGAACAATGACCTAACAATGCAGCAATGGAAAAAACACCAGTAGTCAAAAAGTAGAGTAGCAATAACTAACGCTGTATCCCCTACTGCATACAGTACATGCACAATAACAGTGAATAATGATGTAAACAGAAAAACTGTGTGGCCTCATATAAGCTATTTGTACCTAACCTGCATGGAGGCTATATAAAGATCACATGTTACGATCTCAATAAAACATTACAAGCTTTGCCTACTTAGGGTTAGATCCACAGAGGTCCATCAAATCTGGGCTACTAACGTGACTATACGTAAATATGTAATGTCCATTACCTTCCCCAATTTTCATGGGTATCCACAAAGCTAAATATATATAAAACCAATGTGCGTTAGTGATCTCATTAGCATAGACTTAATGCCATGTGAAGTAAGCACTGCCTTGTGTTAGCTTCAAATAACATAGCGTTAAACCGCTCTTAACCAAAGGTGGTGTTACTGCCATGCAGACCCTGAATAGGTGTTTCATTAAAGTAAAGAAAGAGAAGACAGGAGAGGGAAAGAACCCTGTAAATAACAATATGATAGTTACATCATACCTAACTGTGGTCTTACACTTATCCAGACCCTGTAAAGTACATATTTCAGAGTCTGGATGTGTGTAATGCCACCTTTAGCTATAACCTAACTAATGTAACGTTAAATCCCTTGGGTAACTATAACCGAGCTCTGTGGATATACAATATTACAAGGAATATCTCTTTTGCATATCATAAGCACTAAAGTCCATTATAGTAACGTAAGTGCTTGTTATGGTTGAAAACAGCACTTAACGCATCATTACAGATCCCGTTAACATTTAACGAGATGTTAACTGGACTTAGGGCCTCATGCAGTAAGCGGCGGAAAGGCACTTCTCGCCCGTTTCCTGCCAAAAATGCCTACCCCTATTCAGTAAGGGGCGAGAAAGTGTCGAGAATCAAAAAAAACGCCAGTTTTGTTGGCAGTTTTTGTTTTTCCGCCAGTGGCGAGGCGAGAAGGCACTTTCCGCCTAAAATAGAAACATTTTCCGCCACGCTGTATTCTAGTAGTGGCGAGTAGCTTAGCGGCGCTATTCGCCACTCTAGAATGGCGTTTTTATGCCGAATCAGCCACGAAAAAACAAGTTGGCTAGTTGATGGTGAGAGGCTGCTGATGAGTGGCGGATCGGCACTTAGAAAAAATTCTGGCCTTTTTCCTGGCTGGGACTGATGCCGGGGGTCTCCGGAGCTGATACCATTAATACCAGCACCGGAGCCCCCCGGCATGCATCCGAGGCAGGAAAAATGCTTTTAAAGGACACTTCATTACGTTAGCGGCTAACCGCTAAGGCAATGAAGGGGTTAAGCAACCATGCCAGCTTTATTGTGGGTAGCGGGGGTGGGTGAAGGGGGTATTTAGCCCTTGTTGTTTGTTTAGGGCTAGCGGGGCGGTGCGGGTGCTCTTAACCCCTTCACGACCGCAGCGGTTAATACCGCTACGGTCATGAAGGGGTTAAACCCTCCCGCTACCCACCCGCAAGCCCTAAACAAACCACCGTTGGGGCTAATACCCCCTTCACCCACCCCCGCTACCCACAATAAAAATAAAACACACAAAACAGCCCCACACTAACTAAATAAATATATATATATATATATATATATATATATATGTACAGTGTTCGACAAACCTATACATTTGCTCGCCCCGGGCGAGTGGATTTAACCCCCGGGCGAGTAAATATTGGCCCAAGCAGCACACGTTTGGTACTAGGTGGCGAGTAGATTTTTTTGTGTGGCGAGTAGATTTTATGGTGATTTGTCAACCACTGTATATATATATATATATATATATATATATATATATATATATATATATATACATGTAGAGGTATCAGTACCATAAGATGAATGATCTGAGGGTTGCCATACTCAAAGGTAATCTTAAAACACCGAAAGAGAGACGGTTGCATGAATACAAATGTACTTTATGCAACTGTTCGGGACACTTAGCAGTGGCCTAAACAGAGATCGAAATTTTATGAGTCATTACTGACACAGAAGAAAACAAAGGCAGACAGGCGCACTGAGGGGTGTAGACAATTTTAATGTTCTAAGACAGTGAGTAACCATCCACTGATACAAGGTAAAACACAATAGTTCTATACAATAAAAACAGTTAAACTAAAAACGGGACTGGTAATAGATCAATATAGTAGATGTGGGGTGGGGGGTAACCAAGATTAACTAGCTAAGCACACAGAGAGGGTCCAGACCAATCTGAGTAACTTACCCTGCTAGAGACAAGGAGACCTTGTCGCTTCCACCAGCTGCAAATACTCCACAGGAACTGCCACCACGTGACCTCTACGCATTTCACACGTAGTGCTTCGTCAGGAGGTCACGTGATAGCGCAGTCCCCGGAGTATAAGTGCAGAGCAGCAGCCAATAGGTTATGTGCAATTAGGATAATTAGAAACACATATTTAGTCCCCAACGAGTACAGATGGAGTTCTCTGCAGCCTGTATATAAGTTAAACTGCTGGAGGACACATTTCATTTTGGAGTAACATTAAACCAGCTCCAAATGGTAACTTAAAGTAAATGCAATGTCATCCCAACATATTAAATATATATACAATATCACTTACAGTTCATAAATGTGAACATTTACAAGATAAACATATATTTAAAAATATAATAAAAACGTATGTAGTTAAAACATTATATCTTAAAAAAACATTATATCTAAATGAAAAACTGCATATAAAACCGAGGTAATCACCGAATAATTCATTCTTTTAGGAAAGGAACCAATTCTATATAATCATTTAGACCATGTGGGAACCTTGTTTGCATGGTGTAAATCCAGAATTGCTCCCTTCTACTGAGGCGTAGATCTCTATTGCCTAAGCGCTGATTAGCGGTGATTACTTCAATACCCATAAAAGAAATGCCACTCGGGTCACACTGATGACAATCATAAAAGTGTTTTAAAAGGTGGGTTAATGGCATATGTTTATCGATTAGTTTTTGCACATTTTTAATGTTCCTCATATGTTCCATTACCCTCACCTTAATACATCGTTTGGTTTTGCCGATGTACTGTAACCAACACTGGCACTGTAAAATGTATACCACATACGTTGTAGAACAATTAATAAAATGGTTAATTTTAAAACTTTGCTTTGTGGTAAAAGAGACTGCCTCTTTCCTGTTCATTATGTTAGTACATATTTTACATTTACCACATTTATAGTTGCCCTTCAAATCCAAATAGGATCTTAATGTGCCCATGGAGCAAGGGGCAGACTTTAACTGGCTAGGGGCTATTAGTCCTTTTAGATTTGGAGCTTTTTTGTACACAATCTTTGGTTTTGATGACATACCGACACTTAACACAGGATCTAAAGTTAGAATCTTCCAGTGCTTAACAATGGCAGATTGTATAGCCTTGTGTTTGTCATTAAATTGTGTAATGAACACCGGGAATTTATTACTGACACAAGTGAACTCTCTTCCCATGAGCGCTATAGGCCATGTCTGTACATACTGTGCTATATGTATGCACACACAGCTGTCTCTCACACATACTTATACTCCTTGTTTTTCCATCCCTATACACCAATAGGAACCACATAGTAACCACACACACTTTTAGTTATGCTACTAACTCTCACATTTCCACACCCACCCACACCATGTATATCCGCTCCCACTCCACACACACCTTTTGTAAAGCACTGTATATACTGCGGGCTCTCCATTCATGTTAATTCACACTGATACACATACACACTCTTTCATCACTTGCTTTCAGGAACCTTTTGACACCTCCAGCCATAAAACACATCCACACCGGGGGAAGGACCAGCACAGATAACATTCCAATAGACACTGTTTATAGTATAGCTTTTGCTTGCTTCATTCATTGTAACATCGCCGGAAGAAGAGATCAGTGTATCTTGAAAGCTCGCAAAAATAAAAGCATTTCGTTAGCCACAGAACGGTATCATCTATTTATTTTTTGATTATATATATATATATTATATATATATATATTACACCAACAACACCTATACCCCCCTAACATACAGTATATTAATGGGCATAATTACTGTTATCCACAAATGGATAATAGTGAATGTGGCCATTTAAAATACATAAAGAACAATAAATACATTAAATACATATAGCACTCACCCTTGTCCGGCTGCCACGATGAAGGCCATCCTCATCTTCATCCTGCTAATGCCCCATCCGCTTCTGCAAAACAGAAACAAGAATAAAAACATCCAATGTAATGTCCCCTAACCCCTTAAACACCGTAGCGGTTAATAACCGCTACAGTCATTAAGGGGTTAACCCACCATCACCCACATACCCTACCCCACTACCCCCCCACCCGTGAGGCTTAACCACCCTCACCCACTAACCACATAACTTGGGGCCAATACCCCCTCCCCCCACCCCAACACATACAGTACAAGAATGTGCCAAATAACTCTTGTCCAGATAGGGATAATACATTAATTGGCCATTATTAAACACATTAACTAGCATAGTAAAATCAATAAAATTCTACTGACCTCATCAATAAGAAGGCCCCATCGCCAGCATCATCCTTGTGGTCCGTTGCCAAAAAAAACATAGCCAATACTTTGCAATGACAGTCACATATCAATGAAACCCTTAATCAACTGATCGGATACTAACCACAAAGGTAATTAAGGGGTTAAGCCATCATGGCCACATACCCACCCTTCATGCATTCCTGTGTACAGTGGCTTCATCATGAAAAAAAATATTACAATAAAATAAAAAATAATACACATATATATATATATACTATAGAATACTAAGTGCGCAAAAAGATACCATTTACATCCAAAATATTAACAGTTGCTGCCTAATGTTCAGCTACACACAATAGCATATATATGGAGAAAGGGGGGAAACAACGGCGCAAATGACTGTTAACTGTATAATAAGTTTGAGCATAAGTAGAATGGGGGTATGGTTTGCCAATGATTCTGAAATGAAGAGAAACAAAATATAGTGAAGTACGTTTAGTTAAAATATATGCGCAAAAGTAGATCGCTACTTACAAAGTAGCAGATGTAAACAAGCATGTAGGATATTATAATCCTCTCCATCCTGCTGCCTGGAGTTGCTGTATGAATCCTTCACGTGGAACGCCAAGAAGCGCCGTACTGGTTCTCCTCTGCCTGCAGCCCTTCTCCGTGACTTCCTGGTTGATCCTCTGGTCTTGCGAGACTAGCCCGCTGATGTCACTCTGCCGAGATTTTGGCCGAAATTTGGATATAGTGTCCAGTAATGAGCAGGGGGTTCTGCTGGCATGTAATGTTGGATAGGGATGCTGAAAGTTTGTCTTAGAGCCTCCTCCCTACTAGTTGCGTCCTGGAACTAGGACTTCATCTGGGGAATGTGTGTGTCTAACTGGTTGTTACTTAAATAGCATATACATGTCACTGATAAGTTAATTAGATAACCAGTATTAGGATATATATCACAGGTGGACACAATTAGTTCTGATATCAATATTCAAAATGCTGAAACCCATCTTTTATACACATTATTAAATAAAATTACAAACAATTTTAATACACATTATCATAAAATTTATATTTAAAGACATAAAATAAATAGATTATATTAATATAAAATATATATATATATATATTCTGAATAGATTTATAAAGATTTTTTCAAAAAGATTCTAATAATCTCATAGATGTTAAATTTATCAAAAATAGCAATTAGTAAAATGTTAATTGAATGTGATAGTTTCAAGATACGTTATTTCAATATAAATATATATGATAAAGATACCTTGTTTTAAGATGAACAATTTCATCAATAGGTTTAAATTTTCAATATATACATATATATATTAGGTATTGTTAAATTGGAAAGATCCTTGTTAACAAATTGGAAAGATCCTTATTAGCATATATGGTATATTAGCAGGTTCAAACTACATATTTTTAACTGGTTATAGACTAATTTTATTAAATGCAGGAATATTTAACAGAGCAAAGCACCTAAGTCTATGTCTGTATTCAAACCAAGTGGAACTAAGGTTTTCATTGTATGTATCCACTTGGTTTCCAGTTTGGAGATGGCATTAATATTATCACCTCCTCTCCAATTTTTGGCTAATTTATCTATGCCAATACATTTTATACCTGCTGGGTTGCCATTATGTTCTTCACAAAAGTGCTTAGATAGTGTGTTGTAAAAAACCTTTTTGTATGTTAGTAATGTGTTCCGCAAAGCGTAACTTAAGTCTCCTTGTTGATCGTCCTATATATTGTTTTTTACATGGCCATTGAATTAGATATACAATATTTGATGAATCACAACATATAAAATTCTCAATTTCATATGTTTTTCCTGTATGAGTTAGTTAGAAATTGCTAGTTTTTTTTTATCATTATGCAAATCTAGTTTGCACATTTTACATTATAGACATTTAAAGAAACCCTTAGGTTTCAGAAAGTTTCCCACAGCTGTATTTTGCTTAGAAGCCTTTATGCAACTTGGAGTTATGGATTTTTTAAAGTATCTGCTTTTGTAAATAATAATTTAGGGACTGAAGGTAGATGTGATTGTAAGATGGGATCCTTTAGAACCAATGGCCAATGTTTTTTGATTATTCTTTTAATTTGTGGAGCTAGTGGATTATATTGTGTAATAAATGGTGTATCTACAAACTGCGTAACCTCTTCCGCACCCTGAACTTTATTATATTTTAATAGTTCTTTTCTATCGACTGTACTAATTTTGTTATATGCTTTGTCCAAAATTGTTTTTTTTATATTTTTTGGATTCGAATTTCTCAAGCATAATTTTGGCTTTTTCTTCATATATATTGTTATTGGTACATATTTTCAAGCCAAATATTTAGATGATTACTATCCGCCTCAATATAATTGAGGCAGCTGACTGGTTTGTGATAGGTTTTGGTACAAATACCTCCCTTTTCAATATAAATAAGTAAGTCAAGAAACTCAATTTCACTGGTGCTGAATGTAGAAGTGAAGTTTAAATTAAATGTGTTTAAATTAATATATTCTAAGAATGATAATAGTTTATCTTTATCACCTTTCCAAATAAAAAATATATCATCCACAAAACGTGTCCATAGTACTAAATTTGCACCGAACTTGTGTGGTGACCATATATATTGGTTTTCCCACATCCCCATGAATAAATTTGCATAGCTCAGTGCAAATTTAGTACCCATGGCAGTGCCCTTAATTTGTAAAAATAATTCCTCATTAAACCAGAAATAATTGTGTGTTAAAGTGAATTGAATTAAAGATACTAAAAAAAATCAATATGTGCTTTAGTGTATAAACCCTCTTGTTCCAAAGATAATTGAATAGCCAAACACCCCTGTGCATGATCAATAACTGTGTACAGTGAAGTGACATCACACGTGACTAAATAATATTGATCTAACCATACAATCTCATTTAACATATTTAAAATGTGAGTAGTGTCTTTTAAATGTAATTTGAGTTTCTTGACTTCCTTTTGTAGAAAAAAGTCCAAATATGCTGATAAGTTTGAAGTCATAGATTGAACACCAGAAATAATGGGACGGCCTGGGGGGTTAACTGGATCTTTGTGAAGTTTGGGCAAATAATAAAAAATTGGTAATATGGGTTTTCTTATCATAATGAATTCGAATTCTTCTTTTGAGATAAATTTATTTTTCAGTCCCAAACTAGCAAGTTCTCCAACTCATAAAGAAAATCCTCTGTTGGATTTTTACAGAGTCTTGAATAAGTATTTGTGTCATCTAATAATCTTAGTGATCCTTTTATGTAGTTTACTCTATCTAGGATTACTAATACGCCGCCTTTATCGGCTGCTTTAATTATTATATTAGAATCTTCTCTTAATTCTTTTATCGCCATAAATTCTTTTTCATTAAGGTTTTTCTTAATATATTTATTTTGTTTGGACAGCTTTTCTAGATCTTCCTGAACTAGTTTTTCAAACATCTCTATACAACCTCCTTTGAGATACTGCTGCGGCAGATTTTATTCTAACAAATCACCGTTTTTTACCTGGCTTATTCCTGGAATGCGACGCTGTTCACCCGGAGCATGCTGCGTTCCCAGCCACGGGTCATGCCCGGCTGACGCGCGGTTGATGTGTTAATTGATAATGGTTCAGGATTTAATAGGCTGCAATGCTTCGCGTGTCCGCCAGATGGCATAAATTCATGAATTGTAATGCAGTATATATATATACTGTATAAAAACAAACCCTATAACCCCTAACATACTGTACACATACAGTACTGTATATGAACATCAATGATACTACAGTATAGGCCGGCGGGTGCGAGATGTGTTTGTAGCAGAGAGAGATCCGCTACTCTCTCTGTGCAAACATCGGCACATTAAAAATTATTTAAAATACATTTTTATTCATAGTGTAGATGTGCAGGGGGTCTCCGGAGCTGAACCGCATTGGTTTCAGGTCCGGGGACCCCCTGCTTCCCGAGATACAGGCCCATTTATGAGGTGCCGGAATCCCTCTGCATTTAAAGGTCCAGATCACGTGACCGCGGAATGTAAACAAAGCAGAGGGATACCGGCACCTCATAAAGGGGCCTGTATCTCAGGAAGCAGGGGTCCCCGGACCTAAAACCGAAGCGGTTCAGCTCCGGAGACCCTCTGCACATATACAGTATGAATAAAACACATATATAAATAAACACTCATTCCTTACCTTTTCGGCTTTGTGCTATGGTAACGAAGCAGCATGAATGTATTTTTAATAATATTGTACAGTGAGCAGGGGGTTCCCTGAGCCACAAATCAAAGCTCAAGGGACCCCCTGCTCCTGCACAATATTATTAAAATACAGAAATGCTGCTTCATTAACATAGCTGATAGCCGCTAAGGCAATGAAGGGGTTAACCCACCGTGCCCACTTTATTGTGGGTAGCGGGGGTGGGTGAAGGGGTATTTGGCCCTTGGTGTGAGTTTAGGACTTGCGGGGGGTTGCGGGTGCACTTAACCCCTTCATGACCGTAGCAGTTAATACCGCTACGGTCATGAAGGGGTTAACTCCTCCCGCTACTCCCCCCCGCAAGCCCTAAACAACTACCGTTAGGGCTAATACCCCCTTCACACACCCCCGCTACCCACAATAAAAAAAATTCACACACAGCAGCCGCCCAACAAATAAATAAATAAATCTAAATAAATAAATAAATACATGAATATAAATATATATATATAAATATACACAGTATATATATATATATATATATATATATATATATATATATATATATGTAACAACAACCCCTGTAACCCCTAACATAATACACTTACTGTATATGCACATCAATGATACTATAGGCATGAATGTATTTTTAATAATATTGTACAGTGAGCAGGGGGTTCCCTGAGCCACAAATCAAAGCTCAAGGGACCCCCTGCTCCTGCACAATATTATTAAAATACAGAAATGCTGCTTCATTACCATAGCTGATAGCCGCTAAGGCAATGAAGGGTTAAGGCAGAATAGCATGTTTATTGGGGACATTTGCCCCCAATAAACATTGCAATAAACAACATACAGTAAACCCCCTGTGTATTTAAAATACATAAACAACAATAAATACATTAAATACATATTTTTAATGTGTCTGTTAAACCTCCCTGCCTTGACTGTAATCTGTGTAAAGCCCCCTCCCCCTAATGTGTCTGTTAAATCTCCCTGCCTGTATTTCTGTGAGTGCAGTGTATGTAAATGTGGGGAGGGGGAAGGGGATCCCGATGTCCATACAGTATAATGCAGCGCCTCACTGCCAATGGCACACCCCGTGAGGCCTAACCTCCCTCACCCACTACCCACAAGGGAGGCCTGCCCACATACCGTTGCCCCCCCCTCCACCCCCCATCCTGCCCATGGCCCCTCCGCTGCTGCAAAAACAGAGACAAAAATTAAAACGTCCAAAGTAATGTCCCCTAACCCCTTAATTACCATAGCGGTTATTAACCGCTACAGTCATTAAGGGGTTAACCCACCCTCACCCACCACTCGAGACGCCTACATATCCTCCCACACTAACCTCCCACCCCGTGAGGCCTAACAACCCTCACCCACTACCCACAAGGGGGGCCTACCCACATACCATTGGGGAAAATACCCCCCTCCCACCCCCAGTACCCACAATAAAAACAATACACAGCCCCACAATAAGCATCATTATATTTATTAAATACATTACCCACCGCCTGTGCCCCCCATAAATACAAGATGTATCCTTTTACAAACAGGGTTCATAACGCAGCCCCACGCGAGTCCCCGGTGGGCTGGCGGGGCACCTGACAGACCTACAGGGTACCAGCAGCCCTTTTCAAACAGGTTATGGAGGCCTGCTGGTGGGTCCCGCCAGCACCATGGCCCCCAGGTGGTCTCCTTTGGACACCGTGGGCCACAATTGGGTCCCCACAGTAGGCCCGTGGATGTCTGGGAGCCCCGGGTCAGAACCACAGGTGTCTGCGGCGCCTCGGGTGGTTCCCACGGGGGTCTGGGGAACTCACGAGTGCTCACTACGGGTCTGCGGTGCCCCCACAGAAGTGGGACCACACATCTTCATCCCCGCACCTATGAGTCCGCGGTGCCCCCACAGATGTGAGGCCACCGCTTCATCCCCGCATGTGTCACCCGTGGAACCACCAGCCTGATACCCGTGAGATACCCGAGGAGACCCGCAGGTGGTCTCCAGAGGTCCCACGCAGAACCACGGAACAAACCCTGAATGTAAAAAAAATAAACCTGGCCTATACATTCAATACATACACCCCCCCCCCCAAACCTACAGTACAATAATGTGCAAAATAACTATTATCCAAATATGGATAATAGATTAATTGCCAATTATTAAAAACATTAACTAGCATATTCAAATAAATAAAGTACTACTAACCTCATCAATAAGAAGTCTCCGTCGCCAGCGACATCCTGAAATGTTGGGTAAGAAATGTTGTTATTTTAAAAGCTTGATTTGATGTGTTTTAAATTAATTTGGCTATGCTGCTATGCTTCAATGTGTGTACTGTATAATGTTTTTTTACAATAAAATAGATATAATCCTTTGTATTGTATTGTGTGCTTGTGTTCAGGGTTAGCCTTGGTTTTAAATTTTGTATTCTGGTTGGTACTTATATTTTTTCACATGCTAAATTGTTCTGCTCCAGGCGTGAATTAGTTAATTGTTTAATTGTTCGGGATGGACTGTCAATTGTTTAGGGATATAAATAATGAATGCTAATTGATTTTTGTTTACTTGATTGGTTAAAATAGTTTACTTGTTTGGAGGTATTTGTATTTTGCTTGCATTGGCATTTGATGATTTAGATTGTAAGTTCAGTTAGGATTATTAAAGGAAATTCATTTTAATGTAGTGTGTCTGTATGGAGAAGTGTTATTTGTAGTACAGTATGGTTTTGATAACCCTTCTACATTTATTTGTATATTGGTTCATCATGTGTGTGCATATACTGTATATATATATATATATATATATATATATATATATATATATATATATATATATATATATATATATATATATATATATATATATATATATATATACAGTATATATATATATACAGTATATATATATATATATATATATAATCAAAAAATAAATAGATGATACCGTTCTGTGGCTAACGAAATGCTTTTATTTGTGCGAGCTTTCGAGATACACTGATCTCTTCTTCCGGCGATGTTACAATGAATGAAGCAAGGATAACTTGAAAAAAGTGTCTCTTGGAATGTTATCTGTGCTTGTCCTTCCCCCGGTGTGGATGTGTTTTATGGCTAGAGGTGTCAAAGGGTAACTGAAAGCAAGTGAAGAAAGTGTGTGTATGTGTATCAGTGTGAATAAAAATGAATGGAGAGCCCACAGTATAAACAGTGCTCTACACAAGGTGTGTGTGGAGTGAGAGGGATATAAATGGTGTGGGTGGGTGTGGAAATGTGAGAGTTTGTAGCACAACTAAAAGTGTGTGTGGATACTATGTGGTTCCTATTGGTGTATATGGATGGAGAAATAAGGAGTATTAGTATGTGTGAGAGACAGCTGTGTGTGCATACATATAGCACAGTATGTACAGACATGGCCTTTAGCGCTCATGGGAAGAGAGTTCGCTAGTGTCAGTAATGACTCATAAAATTTCGATCTCTGTTTAGGCCACTGCTAAGTGTCCCGAACAGTTGCATAAATTTGTATTCATGCAACCGTCTCTCTTTCGGGGTTTTAAGATTACCTTTGAGTATGGCAACCCTCAGATCATTCATCTTATGGCCAGAGTCAGAACATTTTTAGTGATTTGTCGACCACTGTATATATATATATATAAATATATATATATATATATATATATATATATATATATATATATATAGTTGCATGATGAAGCCACTGTACAAATTCATGGGTGAAGTGTGGGTATCGGGCCAGTGTGGCTTAACCCCTTAATCACCTTTGCGGTTATTATCTGATAAGGTGTTTAAGGGGTTTATTGATATCTGAATGTAATTGCAATGTATTGGCTTTGTATTGGCTATGTATTTTGTGGGCAAGACAAGGATGTTGCTGGCGACGGACACTTCGTATTGATGAGGTGAGTAGTACTTTATTTATTTTATTATGCTTGTTAATGTTTTTAATAATGGGCAATTAATCTATTATCCATATCTGGATAATAGTTATTTTGCACATTATTGTACTGTAGGTGTTGGGGGGGACTCGTGTGGGGCTGCGTTATGAACCCTGTATGAAAAAGAATAAATCATGTATTTATGGGGGGGCACAGGGGGTGGGTAATGTATTTAATAAATGGAATGATGTTTATTGTGGTCACTGTATTGTTTTTATTGTGGGTACTGGGGGTGGGGGGGTGGTGTTTCCCCAATGGTATGTGGGTAGGCCTCCCTTGTGGGTACTGGGTGAGGTTGGTTAGGCCTCACGGGGGGGGTTTAGTGTTGGAGGGTATGTAGGCATCCCAAGTGGTGGGTGAGGGTGGGTTAACCCCTTAATGACTGTAGCGGTTAATAACCGCTATGGTGATTAAGGGGTTAGGGGACATAACTTGTATGCTTTAATTTTTGTCTCTGTTTTGCAGCAGCAGAGGGGCCATGTGCAGGTGGGTAGTGGGTAGTGGGTGTGGGTGTGGTTATTTACACGGGATCCCCCTCCCCACATTTACATACAGTACACTGCACTCACAGAAACACAGGCCAGGGAGATTTACCCGACACAATAGGGGAAGGGGGGCTTACACAGATTAGTCAAAGCAGGGAAGTTTAGCAGACACAATAGGGGGAGGGTTTTTTACATAGATTACAGTGAAGGCAGGGAAGTTTAACACACACAATAGGGGGAGTTTTTTTTACATAGATTACAGTGAAGGCAGGGAAGTTTAACACACACATTAAAAATATTTATTTAATGTATTTATTGTTTATTCTGCCTTAAACCTTCATTGCCATAGCGGCTATACGCTATGGTAATGAAGCAGCATTTCTGTATTTTTAATAATATTGTGCAGGAGCAGGGGGTCCCCTGAGCATTAATTTCTGGCTCAGGGAACCCCCTGCTCACTGTACAATATTATTAAAAATACAGAAATGCTGCTTCATTACTGTAGCACATAGCCGCTAAGGTAAGGAGTGTTTATTTATATATGTGTTTTTTTCATACTGTACATGTGCAGAGGGTCTCCGGAGCAGAAACGTTTTGGTTTTAGGTCCGGGGACCCCCTGCTCCCTGAGATACAGGCCCCTTTAGGGGGTGCCGGTATCCCTCTGCTTGGTTTACAGGCCACGGTCACGTGATCGGGACCTTTAAATGCAGAGGGATACCGGCACCTCATAAAGGGGGCTGTATCTCGGGGAGCAGGGGGTCCCCGGACCTGAAACCAACGCGGTTCAGCTCCCGAGACCCCCTGCACATGTACACTATGAATACAAATGTACAGTACTGTATGTTAGGGGTTATAGGGGATGGCTTCAAAGACAACAGCTCGCAAAACGCCCCCATGTGTTTTTACACGGCATTGCAGTATTGCAGCCAGCGGGAATAAAATGCTTAAATCACAGCCGGGAAAATAGCGCAATACACTCCGGCCGAAAACGATACAAAACCTCACATCACCGGGATTTCCTGAAATTTGCGGAACTAGCCGAGTTAGAATAAAGTTGGTCGCCTCTGTAGATGTGTGTTAAATGTATTTTATTATTAGATAGATGTAAATTTTGGGCTTCTATGCTGTACTTTAGGTCATGGTGAGGATTGCTTTTGTATATTTTAATTTTTGGTGTTCTATTTTGTATGATGGTAACTTGTTCTATTTAACGGTTGCTATAGTTAATTGTGCAATTGGTATGGATGGTATTTTAATTGTTTTTGGATGAATTAATGTATGTAAATTGATTGATGGTGAATTTATTGGATTACATAGTATACTTCTTTTGATTTAATGGTATTTTCTTTGGAATATTGTATTGTTAACATTGATTTGCTGCGTCTACATGTTGCTTACATTTAATGCAGCATGTATACAATGTAAATGCTATGTTTTAAGTGGCATTTGAGGCTTTGGATTGGAATTTGATGCTTTAGATTGGATGATTACATTTGATTTGTTTAGGAAATAGCATTGTATTTCATTGAGGATGTTAGGGATAAGTGGTATTTATATTGGAGCATGTTTTTGTTAACCCTGATACATTTATTTGTATATTGGTTCATCATGTGTGTATATATATATATATTATTTTATTTTATTATTTTATTGTAATTTTTTTTTCATGATGAAGCCACTGTACAAAGGAATGCGTGAAAGGTGGGTATGTGGCCATGATGGCTTAACCCCTTAATTACATTTGCGGTTAGTATCCGATAAGGTGATTAAGGGGTTCATTGATATGTGAATGTCATTGCAATGTATTGGCAATGTAAATGTATTGGCTATGTTTTATTTTGGCAACGGACCACAAGGATGATGCTGGCGACGGGGCCTTCTTATTGATGAGGTCAGTAGAATTTTATTGATTTTACTATGCTAGTTAATGTGTTTAATAATGGCCAAATAATGTATTATCCCTATCTGGACAAGATTTATTTGGCACATTATTGTACTGTATGTGTTGGGGTGGGGGGAGTGGGTATTGGCCCCAAGGGAATGTGGGTAGGCCTCCCTTGTGGGTAGTGGGTGAGGGTGGTTAGGCCTCATGGGGTGGGGGGGGGGGTAGTGGGGTAGGGTATGTGGGTGAGGGTGGGTTAACCCCTTAATGACTGTAGCGGTTATTAACCGCTACGGTGATTAAGGGGTTAGGGGACATTACATTGGATGTTTTTATTCTTGTTTCTGTTTTGCAGAAGCGGATGGGACATGGGCAGGATGAAGATGAGGATGGCCTTCCTCGTGGCTGCCGGACATGGGTGAATGCTATACTGCACCGACACACTTTATTCAAGCAAATGCCCGATTTGTACCTGGCAGATACCTGGAATCCGCCGCTGCTCACCTCTTGCATGCTGCGTTGCGTTTGCCTTCCCAGCCATGGTTCATGCCTGGCTGACGGGGGCCTGATATGTTAAATGATAACGAGAAGAATTTACTAGGCTGCAATGTTTCGTTTGTCCACCAGATGGCATAAACTCATGACTTAAGTAATGTGTGGGCTTTGCAAGTTGTTTCGTTTACAAAAAAAGTTACTTTATCCCAGTACAGTATGCTACAGTATTGTAACTTGTCCTTGAGACTGAAGGAAGAGTTGCAAAAAATGTATCAATTTAGGCTTTACATACAGTACTGTATTAAATAAAGACAAAGATCATTTTCGCTTACACTATTCTACAGAGACATGAGTGTTCAAGTGGAGCCCGCTTTCCAAAAACCTGACAGAAGTTATGCTTATTTGATATGGGCCGCTATTAATGCAACAGAGGATAAGATGGCAACAGTTGTTCAAATTTATCAGTATTTTATCGAAAACTATGACTTTTACAGATTTTCGCCAACTCCTCATTTGTGGAAGCGGGCAATAAGGAAAAGGTTATGTAGTGACCCCTGTTTTCACCGTATTGAGCCCCAATTTGTTGGAGGGTATTGGTGTGTGTCACAGGGTTTTTCCCGTATCTATGATAATGGAGGCGGCAAAAGGCGAAGGGTCGTGTTAAAACGAAATAAGAAGCGACAGTCCCTGCCAAGCAATGCGCCAGAACAAGAACCAGAACCAGAACCAGCAGCAGCACCAGCTTATCATGATGCCCCCGCCGTCGGTGACAACTCTGAGATGGATTTCGCAGCCAGTTTTGATGAAGCTTGCATGTACCTAAGCGATTTCCCGCTGACTACAGGTGGGCTAGTCCCTCTGCAAACTATCGACGTGGGTGATGATGAAAGCTGGACTGGAAGTGGGCCGGCGCCGGCGCAAGCTGAATGGGAAATTTAGTAATACAGTATGGTGAGTACTGTATTTTTGCCGTATTATTTTGGTGGGGCTGGCTGGGTACTTCTTTAGGGGGCTGACCATTACTGTACATTAAAACTTTTCATTTTGTTTTTCCTCAGAAAAGAAAACGGCTAATGGGGGGATTTCGATGGATACAGTAATATTGTGCTGTACAGTATGCTGATGTTTTCCAGCCGAACAGTATACTGTGTAATAAACCCGAATAAATAAAACTATGCATTTATTCTACAGTACATGTTCAGTAAATTACTGCACATACTGGGGGCGAGATGTGTTTGCAGCAGAGAGAGATTTAATAATATTGTACAGTGAGCAGGGGGTTCCCTGAGCCAGAAATTAATGCTCAGGGAACCCCCCCCCCCTGCTCCTGATCAATATTATTAAAATACGGAAAATGATGCGTCATTACCATAGCGGATAGCCGCTAAGGCAATGAAGGGGTTAACCCACCGTGCCCGCTTTATTGTGTGTAGTGGGGATGGGTGAGGGGGGTATTTGGCCCTTGGTGTGAGTTTAGGACTTGCGGGAGGGGGGGGTTGCGGGTGCACTTAACCCCTTCACGACCGTAGCAGTTAATACCGCTACGGTCATGAAGGGGTTAAGCCCTCCCGCTACCCCCCCCCCCCGCAAGTCCTAAACTCACACCAAGGGCCAAATACCCCCCTCACCCTCCCGCAACCCACAACAATAAAATACACACAGCAGCCGCCAAAAAATAAATAAATAAATGACAATAAATACATTTGAAATACATTTTTATTGATAGTGTAGATGTGCAGGGGGTCTCCGGAGCTGAACCGCGTTGGTTTTAGGTCTGGGGACCCCGTGCCCCCCGAGATACAGGCCCCTTTAGGGGGTGCCGGTATCCCTCTGCGTTTAAAGGTCCCGATCACGTGACCGCGGCCTGTAAACCAAGCAGAGCAGAGGGATACAGGCACCCCCTAAAGGGGCCTGTATCTCGGGGGGCACGGGGTCCCTAGACCTGAAACCTGTGCGCTTCTGCTCTGGAGACCCTCTGCACATGTACAGTATCGGATAGCCGCTAAGGCAATGAAGGGGTTAAGGCATAATAAACAATTAATACATTCAATACATATTTTTCACGTCTGTGTTAAAACTCCCTGCCTTCTCTCTAATCTATGTAAAACCCCCTCCCCCTATTCTCGCTTTTAAAACGCCCTGCCTTCTCTCTAATCTATGTAAAAACCCCTCCCCCTATCCCCCTATTGTGTGTGTGCGTTAAGCTTCCCTGCAAGCTATGTAAAAAAACCTCCCCCTATTGTGTGTGTGTGTTAAATCTGCCTGGCCTGTGTTTCTGAGTGCTGAGTGCTCTGCGTTAAAGGCCCCGATCACGTGATCGCGGCCTGTACACCAAGCAGAGCAGAGGGATACCGGCACCCCCTAAAGGGGCCTGTATCTCGGGGGGCACGGGGGCCCCAGACCTGAAACCTGTGCGCTTCAGCTCCGGAGACCCCCTGCACATCTACACTATCAATTAAAATGTATTTCAAATGTATTTATTGTCATTTATTTATTTATTTATTTATTTAGATTTATTTATTAATTGTGCTGCTGCTGCAAGTCGTAAACTCACACCAAGGGCCAAACACCCCCCTCACCCCCAATAAAAAAAATTCACGCACAGCAGCCCCACAATTAATAAATAAATCTAAAAAAATAAATAAATAAATAAATACATGAAGAGAAATAAATATATACTGTACAGTATACACTGTGTATATATATATATATATATATATATATATATATATATATATATATATATATATATATATATATATATACATACTGTACATACATATGTGAGTGAAAAGAGAAAAAAGTTACCCGTATGGGAGCACTCAGGTATGCAATTGATATATTTGTTTATTTATTTGACACAGTGCAAAAAGGGATGAATAAACAGTACATGATTTAAAAACACTTAAAAAAGAGGCATGGACCCCTGTCACGGGTGTTACCCTTAAACACTAATGAACAGCACTAGGGAACGACACACACTGTCAACCCTAAACATGAAAAGGATAGTGACTCAAAAAACACTAGGGAGAATCAAAGTGAATCACAATAGGTTACTGGGTTCAAAGGCACCTATATAACGCTAAGGATAATGCACACTACACACCAAAAGGTAGACTTGTCAAAGTATAAATGACAGTCTCAAAGCATCACACATCTGCATTAGCATACAGTAATATAACCAATGCCTACAGCACAAATCATGTGTAGGAAAGGTGGTAAGGTGGAATGAAATCCCTAGATGTGTAGAGCAATGAAGTTAATGAATAGCATACAGTGTATAGGAAAATACCTAATGAACGCCTATTGAATAACCTACAGTAGTGTTTGTTATCAGTGTCCCTAGTGAAAAAATAAATGAAAGGTCACAGTCCAGAAAAATAGTTTGCATAAGTGCTGGGTAGCATAGTTATATACATGTATATACATACAGTATACAGTATATATACACACATGATGAACCAATAGTACAAATACATGTACTGTAGAATGGTTATCAAAATCATACTGTCCTACAGATAACGCTTCTCTATACAGACAATAATAATAATCCATTTAATAATCCTAACTTATTTTACAATATAAAACATAACATTACAATCCACACAGTACATTGCATTTACATTGTATACTCTAAATTATGCATAGCATTAAATCTATGCACCATATACAGTACTGTACAATCTGCAAATGAATGTTAACAATATGTTAATTAATATACGTAGAGTTAATAAAATTGTATTATTTTCCGATATCCGCAGTGATTCTGGTCAACCTGACAGATTTGTAGTAATACAGTATACTGCAAGACCATGTGTTGTCTACCCTTTACTACAGTATACAGTACTGTATGAATGACAATAGAGTGCTGTATACTTTATAAGGGGAATCCTTCTGATCAACTCTCTTTGATCAACACTGATAAATATCATATTTATACCCCTTTAGCATCCTACTGTATGCACCCATTTACTGTACAATGGTGATTGCGGTCGTATTCACGTACTTTATGTGAGATAAATTAACCAGTTCTTTTATTGCTGAAGTCGCCACAAAATACTTTTATTTACAAATACAGTACAATACAATGGTGAAACATTTCAAGTTAACAGCAATTCAAAACATCAACACACAATAATACATACTGTACAGTACTGTATGATTATTTATTTATAATACAGTATACAGCTCTGTACTGTATACAGTATGCAGTATACAGTACTATATTTGGGCCTTGTCTTTGGGGGTTTATTCATGCAATTATTAGGGTGACCTGCCGTTGGAAATACTGACACAGTACAATCCTACAGCTACACCACCCACCCCCTCCCTTAGAGTTTTTAATCCCTCCCTGGCCAAGCATCAATCGTCTGGCTAATCCAATCAAAGCCATTGTTTTGTTAATCTGGCCCTGGGCTGTTCAGAACAGCCACTGCTTCTAAATTACTGAAAATATACAGGATAAATATACAGTAATGTGAAATAATCCTTTCTGTGGGTCTGAGAGGGTTGAAAGTCACCAGGTCCTCATACAGTACAGTACATTCTCGAATACCTTTAGAATAAAAATACAGTATATATAAATATACAGTATAAATATTGCACAGTATACTGTAATGTTAAATAACCCATCCTGTTCTTTTTCCCTTCATACTGTAACAGTATCCTCATTGTGTCTGCGGTACAGTAGTTCATTGAGAGAGGAGAGGTTTTTTTTACATCATTACTGCTGTTTATATACTGTACATTTGACTGCACAAGCAGATTTGACGAACACAAGGCCCCCCCTCCCCCTTGGGCACCCTTTTCCTGGAACGACAAGAAAACAAAAACTTTGTTCAGTTACTGTACTGTACTGTACTGTATGTGCGTACTGTATTATGGTAGAACTACTGTACAGTAGGTGGCTGGTGCAGCTTTCTCTGGAAAGAAAAAAATGGAGCAGTTAGTAGGCAGTTACTGTAGTACTGTCAAACTAGTCTACTGTACTGTATACTGGAACTACTGTATACTCTGACTATTGGGAAAGCTAAAATCTGTGCCATACTTACCTGTATCATACTGTACTGTACAATACTACAGCACTGTACTACTTTCCTGATGCTTGTCCATTGCGCGCGATGACAATGGACAACACAGTGGCAATATGGTCTATATATTTATTGCATCGTTCCACGGTGAGTACATCGTTCCAAAAACTCATTATGGCTTTATACAACTCGTCCTTCTTGGAGGGTTTCGCCACTTTACGGATGTGGTCCTTCAGCTGATGCCAGACCATTTCGATCGGATTGAAGTCTGGCGATCTGTGATTGGAAAGAAAGGACAATTAGTTTAAGAGATACAGTACACAGTACAAACAGTGGGGAACATAAATGGGACACGGTCTACTGCACTTACTCCGCTGGCGTCTTCACCCAGTTGATGCCGCGCTCAAGGATATGCGCCGTCGACGCGGTGTGCTTGGGATCATTGTCCTGGTAAAAGCGATGACCATTGGGAAAGTCTTGTGTGATGTATCGCACTATCACGGGCACAATGTTGTCTTGGAAGAAATCTTTATCCATGATTCCTATAGCAAGAAAAGAAAAGTGCTCAATAGTACAGTACAGTGCATACGGTAAGGCAACACTAGTCAAGTACAGTGCATTAGGCGGCATTATATTTGAGAAATTGTACCTTCAAAGACGACAATGCATCCCGGTCCACGCCTAGAGATGGCACCCCACACATGCAGCTTCACAGGGTGTTTTGGCCGTGGCTTCAAAGTTATGCGGCCTTTTTTGTGGAACGCAAATCTTGCAAATCTCTCCAGCGACACAGTAGACTCATCAGTGAAGATGCAATCCTGGAAAGTCTCACCGCTGTCGATCCATGCCTAGGCCTGGAGCACTCTTTTGATTTTGTTTGCGTCCCGTATCATGGGGTACGCTCTGTAATGACAATGAATAAAAAATGTTAGCGTCACAGCGCAGTACAGTTTGCAAAACAACACTTTTACTTTAAAGTACAGTACCTCCTGTACTGTCCAGTACTAACCTCACACGTCCATATTTCCATCCAATTCTGCGTCTCATCTTCTTTATGCTGCTCTCGGATACAGTCAGATTGTGGTTTTCCTGAAGAGTGTTTTTAACCCTTAATGCGCTCCTCTCATCATTCTCCTCACTTATTCTGTCCACCAGAAGAGTAGTCTCCCTACAATGCAAAGAAATTATATTGTGTTATTAATATGCAGCAATATAAAATGTATACTGTATACTGTACATGTAATGTTGTAATATACAGTAAATATAAATATACAAAAAATGTATACTGCTGTACTATAAATATAAATAGACAAAATATACAGTATACAGTACTGTTGTAATATAAATATACTATATAAATATACTGTTGTTATATCATAATAAATACACATCATATACTGTATATTCTGTTGTCAGATGAATTGCAATATACCAAAAGTGTACAGTATACTGCTGCACAAAAAATATAAATTGACCACACATACAGTACACTACAGTATATACTGTTGTAATATAATAAATATACTATATAAATACGGTATACTGTTGTTATATCATAATAAATACACATCATATACTGTATATTCCGTTGTAAGATGAATTGCAATATACCAAAAGTTTATACTGCTGCACAAAAAATATAAATTGACCACACATACAGTACAGTACACTACAGTATATACTGTTGTAATATAATAAATATACTATATAAATACGGTATACTGTAGATGTACACTACAGTTTTCTATATTTTTTTTGGTTAAGTTTTATAAATACAGTATACTTATGCATTTGTTACCTTTGGTGCCTTTTTGCGGTCTCTGTTTTTTCCTTGTGCATGATAGCACACGGTGCTTGATGGCACAACGAGGCCAGAAGCAGTTAACCAGCGCTGGATATCTGCAATTCGTTTTCCGTTCGTGTACATCTCCTTCATTCTCATGCTGAGATCCTATGAAATCTTCTTAACAGGCATTGCTGCGAGTACTGTAGAAAGAAATACAAACACAAGAATGTGTATTCGATGTTTAGTCGATGTGTATTCAATGTGCAGTGAATCCACAAAATGGATGGTGTATTTATATGTTAATGACTCACATAACAGACCACCCACTTTCAACACCTGTACCTGGCCGCCATGCATAAAAGGTTGTACACGTTGCATAGCCCACCACTTGCTGATCTTTATCTGAGGCATTGTCCAGATACTGCATTGTGCCTCCCGCTTACATGGAGCATCCCCGGTTCTATGGACGAAAGAACCATCTCACCTCTGCTGTGCCTGCCACACTGAAAAAGAGAAAGGCAGTTACCGTTTCCAAGCCAAAGGCAAAGCGACAGGCTAAGGCCAACAAAGAAAACCTTCTGCTGACCCCAAAGGCTAAGGCTTTTAAAACACGTCAGCCTTATTATGTGAAGAAGAAATACGGTACTGTGCTCGGTACGCAAGACGAATGGCAGCCAACTCACCGAATCCGCAGACCACTTGCTCCCATAAGCTTCGACGACTCTGCTGTAGCTGTCCCGGAAATCTTCAGCCCGGCTTCTCCACCCCCATCTTCTCCGGTTCCATCTGAAGATGCTGCTGCCTCTGAAATCAACGGGTCACTGTCTCCTTTGCTCTTGGACGACTCTGCTTCTCTCCCGGAAATCCAGCGGTCACCTTCTCCATCCCTCTTCCACCACGCTGCAGCTTCTCCTGTACCGGGCATCCCCAGGTCACCTCTTCCACTCTCCATCGATGCCGCTTCTCTCCAGGGAACCCCCATCTCATCCTCCGTTGCACCCATCCCCCCAGATCTCCAGATGCCATGCACAAGCAGCTCGTTAGACCGGATCCTGAATGGGCTAAGTTTGGATCTCCCCTGGAATTCTAGTGTGCTGGCAAAGCTAGATCTGCTTCTGGAGTCGGTGCTACATATGGAGCAACGTATGGATCAACGGATGGACAAGATAGAGGCAGACATAGTGGGCATACATTATTTGCTCGGTGTTAATGCCCCTGTTTCCCCGACGCTGGAGCAGGGGGGTGACATGGATGTGATGCATGGTACCTTCGACCCCCTTCCATCACCAAGCACACCCCCTCCACCAGAAGATACAGTGTACTATGCTATTGAGGAGGACATGACAACCCCGTCAAGACCACGCCAGGAGACAACCCGGCGACCACTACCGGAGGAAAGCTTCCTCCCAGACACCCTACCATTGCCCATCGCCTCAAGTACACCCGCTCCCAAAAGACCTCCTACACCCGCTCGCATACAAACAGAGCCCGACATCTCCCTGTGCGATCTGCCACCGGCACTCAGGGAGAAGTATAGGGTGAGGAGTGCTGGTATACCACACAAGTATGCCTTGATCATATTTAAACACCATGTTCCCTACACATTGTACTGCGAGTGGGTGTTCAAAGTGAACTATGATGGGAATCGCCAAAAAAAGGCCCTTCCTGCCAATTTAAGGAAAAAGATTGTGGAAGAAATGCAGCGCTATTACCCTGTTACAGATCCTGTAATGAGAGGCGTTAGAGACTGCATTAATGGCGTTTTGCGCCATGCAAGGCATCGGCCATGGCTGGAAAATGGGGAGGACTTTCAGTGAGACCATACTGTAATATTGTGCTGTACTGTACAGTACATGTTTTACCCTATAGTACCTGCTGTACTTAAACAAAGGATACTGAATGTTGTTGTGTGTTGCACGGTTTTTGTACTGTATTTGTAAATAAAAGTTTTTGGTGGCGACTTCAGCAATAAAAGAACTGGTTAATTTATCTCACACTCAGTACTACTGTACAAACTGCTTTTTGCTGCCAGACTGCAAACCCGCAAGACCAGCAACATTGTAACAAAAGAGCAATGAGCGCGCAATTGGCGTGGGAACTTCTGTTCTAAGGCCCCTAGAAATAATATTCTTTATTTTATTTATAAACTCACATTTATAAACCCCGTCACCCACCCCCGCTAAACACAATAAAAAATAATCACACACAGCATCCCCGCAATAAATAAATAAATAAATAAATACAAATAAATACATTTGAAATACATTTTTATTTATAGTGTAGATGTGCAGGGGGTCTCTGGAGCTGAACCGCACTGGTTTCAGGTCGGGGGACCCCGTGCCCCCCGAGATACAGGCCCCTTTAGGGGGTGCCGGTATCCCTCTGCGTTAAAAGCCCCGATCACGTGATCGCGGCCTGTAAACCAAGCAGAGCAGAGGGATACCGGCACCCCCTAAAGGGGCCTGTATCTCGGGGGGCACGGGGTCCCCAGACCTGAAACCTGTGCGCTTCTGCTCTGGAGACCCTCTGCACATGTACAGTATCAATAAAACACACACATCATTAAAGAATCATTCTTTAGCTTAGCGGCTATGCGCTATGGTAAAGAAGCAGCATTTCTGTCTTTTTAATAATATTGTACAGTGAGCAGGGGGTTCCCTGAGACAGAAATCTAATCTCAGGGGACCCCCTGCTCCTGCACAATATTATTAAAAGTTCAGAAATTAGGCTTCATTAGCATAGCGTATAGCCGCTAACCATGTGTCAGGGGCTTGGGGGAGAAAGGATGTGACGTCAATGAAAACCTGTCACGTGGTACGGTAGCCAATCAGAGCGTGGGAACTTTATCCTTATTGACGTCACATCCTTTCTCCCCCAAGCCCCTGACACATGGTATACCAGAGCCAATCAGAGTAGGGATAAAGTTCCCACGCTCTGATTGGCTACCATACCATGTGTGCGCGGCCATGTGCCTTTTCATGACGTCATCTTAAAGGCAATTGAAGCAAAGCCATTCTGTTTGGCTGTGCTTTCATTCCCTTTAAGTGACGTCATAATTTTTTTTTTATCGGCCAAAACACATGGTTTTCACGGTCCAATCAGGACCGTGGGAACCATGACGCAAAATGTGACGTCATAGGCCTTTAAAAGCCTATGTCGTCTCATTTTGCAGCCAGACGCCGCGGAGGAAGGACCTCCGGAGAAGAAAAAAGACAAGGGCTTGGCCGATGATGGAAAGAAGACCACGCCCTGCCCCGCCCGGAAGGAGATAGAAGAAAGAAGAATACAGATGAAGATGTACACTATTACAAGTAGAAGACCCGTGGATTGATTTGGATTTTTAGTTTAATGTTTATTATTTTGAATGGTTTATTATTTTATGGGTTCCTGATCGTGGATTGGTTCGTGAGTAAGCTGGGCAACGGGAGTCGGTGGGGGCAAGTAATGGTAAGTGAACTACAGTAAAGAATTGTATTTTATTTAACTTGTTAATTATTTCAAAAGGTTTTTTAACATGTGTATTTTTTTTTTTTGTGGTATATCATTTCTTGCCACTGTATGTATGTATGTACAATATATATGTCTAGAGAGATATACTGTACAGTATACATTCAGGGTAAGAAATGATGATGTTTTAAAAGCTGGATTAGATGTGTTTTTAATTATTTTGTGAGTTTAAAGTATTTTAAAATTAGATAGATGTATTATTCCTTGGTATTGTATTGTGTGTTTTAGGAAGGTCAGGGATAGATAGCCTTGGTTGTACTGTAAAGGTTGTATTTTTGTCGGTACTTATATTTTTTCAAAGGCTTAATTGTTCTGCTCTATGCGTGAATCTGTTAATGGTTTCATTGTTCATGATTGAGTGTGAAATGTTTAGGGATCTAAATAATGATTGCTAATTGATTTTTGTTTACGTTGATTAATTTGCAGAATGTATACAGTATGGTGCATAGATTTTATGCATTTTGGAATGTGACTTTTTTCATTGGTTTGTGATCATATACAGTACAGTAGATTGTGAGATCAGTTAGGATTTTTAAAGGAAATTGATTTTAATGTAGTGTCTGTATGGAGACGTGTTTGGTTGTAGGGCAGTATGCTTTTGATAACCCTTCTACATTTATTTGTACTGTATATTGGTTTATCATGGGTGTGTATATAACGTGTGTATATATATATACTGTACTGTATACTGTATCTCTCTCTCTCTCTCTTTCTCTCTGTCTCTCTGTATGTATATATACAGTATACAGTATATATATATAGTTGCATGATGAAGCCACAGTACAAATTCATGGGTGAAGGGTGGGTATCGTGCCTGTGTGGCTTAACCCCTTAATTACCTTTGCGGTTATTATCCGATAAGGTGTTTAATGGGTTAATTGATATCTGAATGTACTGTACTTGCAATGTATTGCCTTGGTTTTGGCTATGTTTTGTGTGGGCAAGAGAAGGAAGGCGCTGGCATCGGACACTTCGTATTGATGAGGTCAGTAGTACTTTATTTATTTGTATATGCTAGTTAATGTTTTTAATAATGGGCAATTAATCTATTATCCATATCTGGATAATAGTTATTTTGCACATTATTGTACTGTAGGTGTTGGGGGGGAGGGTGTATGTATTGAATGTATAGGCCAGGTTTATTTTTTTTACATTCAGGGTTTGATTCCGTGGTTTTGCGTGGGGCCTATGGAGACCACCTGTGGGTATCCTCGGGTATCCTAAAGGGTATCAGGCTGGTGGTTCCATGGGTGACACATGCGGGGATGATGATGTGTGGTCCCACTTCTGTGGGGGCACCGCGGACCCGTAGTCTGCGGGCATGACGATGTGTGGTCCCACTTCTGTGGGGGCACCACGGACCCATAGTGAGCACCCGTGAGTTCCCCAGACCCCCATGGGAACCACCCGAGGCCCCGCAGACACCTGTGGGTTTGACCCGGGGCTCCCAGACATCCTTGGGCCTACCGTGGTGACCCAATTGTGGCTCACGGTGACCCAAGGAGACCACCTGGGAGCCATGGTGCTGGCAGGATCCACCAGCAGGCCTCCAGAACCTGTGAAATGCTGCTGTTAAACTGTAGGTCTGTCCAGGTGCCCTGCCAGCCCACCGGGGACTAGCGTGGGGCTGCGTTATGGACCCTTAGTGTAAAAGAATAAATCTTGTATTTATGGGGGGGGGGGCACAGGGGGTGGGTAATGTATTTAATAAATAGAATGCTGTTTATTGTGGGGCTGTGCATTGTTTTGATTGCGGGGACTGGGGGTGGGGGGTGGGGTGTTTCCCCAACGGTATGTGTGTAGGCCTCCCTTGTGGGTACTGACTGGGTGGTTAGGCCTCACGGGTGGGGGGGGGGTTAGTGTGGGAGGGTATGTAGGCATCCCGAGTAGTGGGTGGGTGAGGGTGGGTTAACCCCTTCATGACTGTAGCGGTTAATAACCGCTATGGTGATTAAGGGGTTAGGGGACATTACTTTGTATGTTTTAATTTTTGTGTCTGTTTTGCAGAAGCGGAGGGGCCATGGCCAGGATGGGGGGGGGGGGTTAACGGTATGTGGGTAGGGGGTGAGGTTGGTTAGCAATGCAGGGAGGGAGATTTACTGGTAACAGAAACATCTCTCTCCCTTCAATGTAATCTGTTTAAAGCCCCCTCCCCCCTAATGTGTGTTTCTGTAATATCTCTCTCCCTTCAATGTACAGGTACTGTAATCTGTTTAACAGAAACATTAGGGGGGAAGGGGCTTTAGGCCTTTATATCTCTCTCCCTTCATTGTAATCTGTTTAACACAAACATTCGGGGGGAATGGGCTTTAGGCCTTTATATCTCTCTCCCTTCAGTGTAATCTGCTTAACAGAAACATTAGGGGGGAGGGGGCTTTAAACAATGCTGTGTATAATGTATAAGGTTTTTTACAATTAGATAGATGTAATCCTTGGTATTGTAAGGGTTAGTTTGGTTTTAAATTGTCTTTTCTGGTTGGTACTTACAGTATATATTGATTTTGGTTTACTTGATTGGTTAAAATACTGTAGTTGACTTGTTTGGAAGTGTTTGTATTTACTGGTAGAGTAGCTTGCAATTATATTGTTAACATTCATTTGCAGAATGTACAGTACTGTATATGGTGCATAGATTTAATGCTATGCATCATTTACAGTATACAATGTAAATGCAATGTACTGTGTGGATTGTAATGTTATGTTTTATATTGTAAAATCAGTTAGGATTATTAAATGGATTATTATTATTGTCTGTATAGAGAAGCGTTATCTGTAGGACAGTATGATTTTGATAACCATTCTACAGTACATGTATTTGTACTATTGGTTCATCATGTGTGTATATATACTGTATACTGTATATATATATATATATATATATATATATATATATATATATATATATATATATATATATATATATATATATATATATACTGTATATATATATATATATATATATATACTGTATATATATATATATATATATATACTGTATATATATATATATATATATATATATATACTGTATATATATATATATATATATATATATATATATATATATACTGTATATATGTATATATATATATATATATATATATATATATATATATATATATATATATATATATATATATATATATATATATATACTGTATATATGTATATATGTATATATATATATATATATACTGTATATATATATATATATATATATATATATATATATATATATATATATATATATACACAGTGTATATATGTATACTGTATATATATATATATATATATATATATATATATATATATATATATATATATATATATATATATATATACACAGTGTATATATGTATACTGTATATATATATATATATATATATATATATATATATATATATATATATATATATATATACAGTGTATATATATACAAAGTATATACTGTACAGTATATATTTATTTCTCTTCATGTATTTATTTATTTAGATTTATTTATTAATTGTGGGGCTGCTGTGCGTGAATTTTTTTCATTGGGGGTGAGGGGGGTGTTTGGCCATTGGTGTGAGTTTACGACTTGCAGCAGCAGCACAATTAATAAATAAATCTAAATAAATAAATAAATAAATGACAATAAATACATTTGAAATACATTTTTATTGATAGTGTAGATGTGCAGGGGGTCTCCGGAGCTGAAGCGCACAGGTTTCAGGTCTGGGGACCCCGTGCCCCCCGAGATACAGGCCCCTTTAGGGGGTGCCGGTATCCCTCTGCTCTGCTTGGTTTACAGGCCGCGATCACGTGATCGGGGCCTTTAACGCAGAGCACTCAGCACTCAGAAACACAGGCCAGGCAGATTTAACACACACACACAATAGGGGGAGGTTTTTTTACATAGCTTGCAGGGAAGCTTAACGCACACACACAAAAGGGGGATAGGGGGAGGGGTTTTTACATAGATTAGAGAGAAGGCAGGGCGTTTTAAAAGCGAGAATAGGGGGAGGGGGTTTTACATAGATTAGAGAGAAGACAGGGAGTTTTAACACAGACGTGAAAAATGTGTATTGAATGTATTAATTGTTTATTATGCCTTAACCCCTTCATTGCCTTAGCGGCTATCCGCTATGGTAATGACGCAGCACTTTCCGTATTTTTAATAATATTGATCAGGAGCAGGGGGGGGGGTTCCCTGAGCATTAATTTCTGGCTCAGGGAACCCCCTGCTCACTGTACAATATTATTAAAATAATGCTTCTTTACCATAGCGCATAGACGCTAAGGTAAAGAACGAGTGTTTATTTATACTGTATATTGTATGTTTTTTATTGATACTGTACTGTACATGTGCAGAGGGTCTCCAGAGCAGAAGCGCACAGGTTTCAGGTCTGGGGACCCCGTGCCCCCCGAGATACAGGCCCCTTTAGGGGGTGCCGGTATCCCTCTGCTCTGCTTGGTTTACAGGCCGCGATCACGTGATCGGGGCTTTTAACGCAGAGGGATACCGGCACCCCCTAAAGGGGCCTGTATCTCGGGGGGCACGGGGTCCCCAGACCTAAAACCAACGCGGTTCAGCTCCGGAGACCCCCTGCACATCTACACTATCAATAAAAATGTATTTCAAATGTATTTATTGTCATTTATTTATTTATTTTTTGGCGGCTGCTGTGTGTATTTTATTGTTGTGGGTTGCGGGAGGGTGGGTGAATGGGGTATTCGCCCCATCGTTGGGGAGGGCTTGCGGGGGGGGGGTAGCGGGAGGGCTTAACCCCTTCATGACCGTAGCGGTATTAACTGCTACGGTCGTGAAGGGGTTAAGTGCACCCGCAACCCCCCCCCCTCCCGCAAGTCCTAAACTCACACCAAGGGCCAAATACCCCCCTCACCCATCCCCACTACACACAATAAAGCGGGCACGGTGGGTTAACCCCTTCATTGCCTTAGCGGCTATCCGCTATGGTAATGACGCAGCATTTTCCGTATTTTTAATAATATTGATCAGGAGCAGGGGGGGGGGGTTCCCTGAGCATTAATTTCTGGCTCAGGGAACCCCCTGCTCACTGTACAATATTATTAAAATAATGCTTCTTTACCATAGCGCATAGACGCTAAGGTAAAGAACGAGTGTTTATTTATACTGTATATTGTATGTGTTTTATTGATACTGTACATGTGCAGAGGGTCTCCAGAGCAGAAGCGCACAGGTTTCAGGTCTGGGGACCCCGTGCCCCCCGAGATACAGGCCCCTTTAGGGGGTTCCGGTATCCCTCTGCTCTGCTTGGTTTACAGGCTGCGGTCACGTGATCGGGACCTTTAAACGCAGAGGGATACCGGCACCCCCTAAAGGGGCCTGTATCTCGGGGGGCACGGGGTCCCCAGAACTGAAACATGTGCGCTTCAGCTCCGGAGACCCCCTGCACATCTACACTATCAATAAAAATGTATTTCATATAATTTTTAATGTGCGGATGTTTGCGCAGAGAGAGAGCAGCGGATCTCTCTCTGCTGCAAACACATCTCGCCCCCGCCGCCCATACAGTAGTATCATTTATGTATGTGCATATACAGTACAGTACAGTACTGTACAGTACTGTATGTTAGGGCTTACAGGGGTTGTTGTTATACAGTATATATATATCACGAGCTTGAGACAAAAGGTGGCACTGAGTGCTCATTTGCATGTCATTTCCCAAAATCCCTTGCTGCAGTGGAAGTGCTGTATGCTGGGTGACCATGGGGAAAGACAGGGTTGCAGACCTGTCTAAGACATGCAAATGAACATACAGTAATATTTACAGTTGCTATATATATATATATATACTGTACAGTATACAGTATACAGTATACTGCATTACAATTCATTATAGGGGACGGCTTCACAGAGAACAGCTCGCAAGCGCCACCATGTGTATTTTGACGGCATTGCAGTATTGTAAGCAGCCGGAATAAAAAGCTTAAATTCCTGCCGGAAAATAACGCAATGCACTCTGGCAGAAAACTATCAGAAACCTGAATACACCCGAGTATACCCGAATTCGCGGGACTAGCCGTGCTCGAATAAAGTGTGTCGCCAGTGTATGTATTTAATGTATTTATTGTTCTTCATGTATTTTAAATGGGCACATTCACTATTATCCATTTGTGGATAATAGTAATGTTGCCCATGACAGTATTGTATGTTGTGTATTGCAATGTTTATTGGGGGCAATTGTCCCCAATAAACATGCTATTATGTGTTAACCCCTTCATTGCCTTAGCGGCTATCCGCTATGGTAATGAAGCAGCATTAATGTATTTTAATAATATTTTGCGGTAGCAGGGGGTCCCCAGAGCTGTACCGCATTGATTTCTGGCTCAGAGGCCCCCTGCTTCCCGAGTTACAGGCCCCGGTTTGGGGCATCGGTTACAGTGTCGACGCCATCTTTATTGCGGGCACGTAGCGTATGGGACGCTATAAACATGGCGGCGACACTTCCCACCCGATCACACATACCGGGGCCTGTAACTCGGGAAGCAGGGGGTCCCTGGTCCACAAAGCAATGCGGTTCAGCTCAGGGGACCCCCTGCTCACTGTACAGTATTATTAAAAATATATTCATGCTGCTTCGTTACCATAGCAGATAGCCGCAAAGGTAAGGAATGAGTGTTTATTGATATGTGTTTTATTCATACTGTAGATGTGCAGAGGGTCTTCGGAGCTGAACCGCTTTGGTTTTAGGTCTGGGGACCCCTGCTTCCCGAGATACAGGCCCCTTTAGGGGGTGCCAGTATCCCTCTGCTTTGTTTACATTCCACGGTCACGTGATCGGGACCTTGAAATGCAGAGGGATACCGGCACCTCATAAAGGGGCCTGTATCTCAGGAAGCAGGGGGTCCCCGGACCTAAAAACAATGCGGTTCAGTTCCGGAGACCCCCTGCACATGTACACTTTGAATAAAATTGTATATAAAATCATTTTTAATATGCCGATGTTTGCGCCGAGAGAGCAACGGATCTCTCTCTGCTGCAAACACAACTCAGCAGGAGACGGCTTCTCGGCAGCTTCTCGCCAGTCAGCCGTCTCGCCACCGGTTACTCGCTATTATATCAAATGGTGGTGGCGCACTCATTCTCCAGGGATCCGCCTCTTACAGCATACAGCTTAAGACGGCAAAAACATCGCTAATTGCAAAACTGGCTAATGCATTTTTCCTTGCCTAGTGCATACACCCCTTAGTGTCCATTAAATCATTAACAGATCTCTGTGGATTTACCTCTTAGGGCTGGGACCCGCTGTGGCCGGCGGCACGGGCGGCCACGTGAGCGTTCCCCACCAGCAGGGGAATCCTCCCAAGCAGGTCCCAGTCCCCCCTCGCTGACGGCTCACTACGCGCTGTGACGCGTCAGCCGCCAGGGGATGCAAGAAAATTGTGATCCCGAGCGGTGACTCGTCATGTGGTGTGCTGATGAGCCAATCAGCGGCGGGGGCGGGAGCGGGAGCTGTCATCAGGCAGCTTCCTACACAAGGTGTGTGTGTGTTCGTTTGTGGCAGAAGGGGGAGGGAGCTGCTTACCTTACAGCAGCCCGCAGCAGCTTCGTCCTGCAGCCCGAGCCCAGGGAGGGGGGGGGGAGAGTAGCGTGTCCCTCCGCTCAAACCATGCCCCCCCTTCCCACTCCCGCCCCCTCCCGCTCTGGCACTCGCTCCCTACAGACCGCATATCGCGGTCTGTGTCTGTCAGCGGCCCACCTGTCTGCAGTGCGGGCGCGCTGACTGAGCGAGCGGGACCTTAGCCTTTGTAGAGACAGATTATTTCTATCAGCAGACTAGCCTCACTTAAAACAGAGGGTACAAACACCCCTAAGCAAGCTCCATCCTCCGTGTTTTAGTAACAGATTTCACTATATCTGTACAAACTACGGAGCATGCACAGTGAATAGCTTAACGAAAAGGAAAAAAAGGGGGAGCAAAGGATTAGAGGAGATGGACCTATATTAGCAATTCTAAGATGACTTCATAGCATATCTAGCTGTTTAATAAAGGTGGGGTGACGAAATGACAGTCGATTGTAATCAAATACTCACACGGCCCTGTATGAGCACATATGTGTAGAGATATCTTGCTTCCGGTAGCCACTTCTATTCACAAATGACTGATATTGTTCAGATGAAAAGGGGGGGGGGGTTAGAAAAAATAATCATAAACTACTTACACGGCCATGTGTAAGCTCAATCCTGGGAGAGAATAATGTGGGGTTGTTTAATGGACCCGTCCGTGGTGTTTCCCGTAGCAACGTGTAATCAGCTGCTGGCGGGCAAAGTAATGGCTGGCGGTTCCCCTTCCCTCACGCGTTCCAATCCTCCCCCCTCCCCGATTCAGGAAACGGGGATACGTGGGGGACAATGATAGCAGGGCGTCAGTGACAGTCTTCAATCAAAAATGAACATTTTATTAAACATATGAACAGAAAATAAACTCACAAAATACTGTTTAAAACACCCCGTGGCACTCCGATCAGCGTGGCTGCAGGTCGCCTTCCAGCTGCGCTGTCTTCCGCGTCCGGGTTCAGAAGTGATGGAAACTTCTGACGCGGCTGTGACTGCAGTCTGCTCCCACTTGCTACGGAGGCCTCCAACGTCCAAAAAGATGTGTAGAATCAGAGCAACGCGTTTCGCCGTTCTTGACGGCTTCCTCAGGCTCAAAATGTGCCTGAGGAAGCCGTCAAGAACGGCGAAATCGACTGCCATTTCGTCACCCCACCTTTATTAAACAGCTAGATATGCTATGAAGTCATCTTAGAATTGCTAATATAGGTCCATCTCCTCTAATCCTTTGCTCCCCCTTTTTTTCCTTTTCGTTCTCCTATACCATGAGGGTTTGGATACCCCTCTCTGGGGTTGAGCAGAGGAACTCATCGCAAGTTACGGATTCCACTGTGAAAGACTACATCCATTGGTTTTGGGATAAGAATTTTACTTTATTCTCTACCCTGTACTAATACCCTAAGGTAAGCGCCCGGTTTTTTGTCTGCATTTCACAGTGAATAGCTTACTGTACCACGCTATTCACCTACTACAGTGCAGGGAAAATGTCACCACGCATTGCCTTCAGATTAAAGCTGTATACTTACACCGGAATTGACATCACTCTCTTAGAGCTCCACTATTCACACTCTTTATATTGCAATTATATGTACTCCGTTGGTAATCCCATAGACTTCGTGAAATACCAGTGTATTTGCAGCAGGCAGCAGACCTGCTTCACTTTCGGCAGAGAGCATTATACCCCTATACAGGCGCTATTCACTGCGTATTGAGCAACAGCTTCATTATTTTCTACCCACTATGGAAGATGTACAGCTAATAGACCCCCACGATTTTTACCTACCTTAGTTTAGGTAAACATCCTTAAGCATTGCTCTCATCCTGAAGTCTGTATACTTATACAGTTATTGAGCTTATGTATACTCACCTGGAGACCTATCTTCGTCATAACATAGTTATACTACCCTATAAAGTACATACCACGAAGATGGGCATACAGACATAGGATTTATAATATACGTTAGGAGTATCTCTGGTACACACTTGTTCTCATGATACCTTCACAGGAGACTCGCGTTTCTACTAAACAGTATACGCAGTAAGACTGAATTTACAGAGTACACCACAAGAGCTAACATCTACTGTGCCTAAGCTCTACAGAACATTGACACAGTGAATATCGATACTGAGTGACTCTAGCTATTAGACGTATACCCTAATAGAGGATATACATCATTTTTAAGTACACTTCAATTAATAAACTGTTTTTTATATACATTTTTTTCACCCCTGACCCCATTATTATATAAAGGTCAGCAGTGCGCCTACATCAGGGATCTTTTTGTACCCCCTCCAGGTACACCTTTATGTTCACATATACACTCACTTGGTAATATATGTTTTAAGTAATTCATTAAAAGTTATATCTTAATTAAGTTGGTGTGCAGTTAAGTGAATTCCTTTAGGAATCCAAACATTTTGTACTCCTTCATTTTGCTGATTAACTTTTCAGTTCACAGTTTTCACCCACTGTATGATTATCAATTTATATTAATCTAATCATTAACTCAATTAGTATGATTTTGTGATCACTCCCTATCCCCTCCCTTTCCCTTCATTTCCCCCCATGACTGAAGAAATGATGATGTTCCTCTAATACTCTAACCCAACAAACTGTCCTCTTATTCCCTCACATCCCTAATCAGATCTTTGCCACACTAAGTCTGACCTTAACGCACCATTTTCATCTCTCTCACCTACGGTTTATATTGCCCTCTTTCTTAAACATGTATTCATCGGTCCCTATTCTAAAGAAAGCCTCTCTCAACTCGGCCTCTAACTACCGCATCTCTTGTCTCCACTTTGCCTCTAAGCTACTTGAGCAGCTTTTACCTAACCACTTGATTCAATTTCTCTCTTCAATGCACTGCTCGCCTCTGCAATCTGGCTTCTGACCTTAACACTCCACTGAGGCAGCACTTACAAAAGTGATCAATTACTTACGGCAAAGTTTAAGGTTAATGTATCCTTATTTATTCTCCTTACAGTATATCTCTCTGCATCTCCTTCTCCTTCTCAGCCCTGTTCTGGTTGAAGTGCAACCTACTGTATCTAACTGCTCCTTCAGTGTTTCCCACTCTGGTGTCTCTTCCTCTCCACTCTCACTCTCTGTTGGGTGCCACTGCTCGTCTTTTGTTGAAATACTACACTTGTTTGGCTTTCAGTATAATCTCTGTGCTGATGACACACAAATATCTCTCTTCTCCCATGAACTGTCCCTTTCGCTCCAGTTTCATGTTAACAACAGTCTCTCTGCGATCTCTTTCTAAATGTCCCACTACAACCTGAAACTTAACATGTCCAAAACCGAACTCCTAATATTTCCTCCTTCCACTATCAGCTCTACACCCAAACTCTACCTCAAACTTTACACCAAATCTTTTCAACATTCCAAGCTGTCTAGGATTCAACTTTGACTCTCCTTTATTTCTCACATTCAGCCTCTGACTATATTTACTCCAGTCAATCTAAAATGCTGTTGCAAGACTCATCTACCTCATATACTTCCACAAACACCAACAATGGGAGGGAGATGGCAGTCGGGACAACTTGATCCCTGAAGTTAGACCCAAAGTCTGAGACCAGCCAGCTATGCCCCTACTCTGGGCCTACAAGAGCTCACCAGAATTCCCCCACCGGAACAGGAAGTCTCCCCCCACCCCCATCACCACATTGACAGTCTGCCAGCACCCACCTCTCAAGAATTTATTCCTTGGCCCCCAGGAATGCTGTACATCGGCATCTAAACATCACCTACCAGTATTTAATTTTAAATCCTTGCTCTGACATACAAAACCCTTAACGATGCTGCCTCCCTTTACATCTCCATTCTGCTTATGACCTATGCCTCTCTACTTCTCTCTACCTCTCTCATAACCTCCTCTTACTCCTTCCTAAAAGAATCTACCGTACTTCATCAAAACACAATAACAGAAAATATCTGACTGAAGAGGAGATTCAATAACAATTAATGCAAAGTATCGTACTCCACCAGGTCAACGGCAATTAACGCTGGATAAGGGTGCAATAACCCACACAGATACTTAGTGAAACCTGGCATGAATTTCACAAATGTTTGCATACAGACTGAGAAGTACATATTTTTTGACCTTGCAAGATTGGCGAATAGCCTTCACTTAAATATTTCACTGACTAACAATTTTCTTAAAAAGTTGAACTTCTGCAAAGCCAAACAGTACATTTGAACATTTGTACCGAATCACACATTTGCTTTTCTGAACAATTGAGAAAAATAGAATGATGTCCCTCCCTGCACAAAGATCCCCAGAAAGGATCATAACTTCTGCAAAACAAGTGGATACTACAGTTTCCTAATAATGGCAATTTTAATCTTTTTTTGTAAAAAGAAACTTAAAAATAAGTTTCATGAAAACAACGTTCATTCTACTCATCATTAATTTAAATGTATTTAATTGTTGTAATGTCCTCTTGCTGCCATTTTGAAAATCCAGCCCCTTTTAAACTTCTGTAGTTGATTTATGGAGATATTAGTTGCTGATATTTTGCCTCCCTGGCTGCTGACATTTACATTCATTGAGACTGCAGAGTTTACCATGATAAACAGGTGAAAACTGAGCAACAATTCAAGTTTTGAAAACATGAAAAGCTGTAAATATGGTAGATCAGCAAAACATGAACTATCAGGTTATGTTATGACTTTACCTTTGTTTGTTTGTTTGTTTGTTGGGGGGGGGGACTGCTGCTGCTTTAATGTTGGGGACAAATAATTTATCTCAACTAAATAAAATATCGATTTCCAAGCTATTTAGCACCAAAACATAACTCGTTTCTTAATATTAATAATTTTTTTCTTCTTATCCCTTGATTCAAGGACATGTTGAAGGATATTGTAGATAATCTTACAACAAACTGTAAAGTATATTGCTAATCAGTGTCTTATGTGGAAAGAACAATAAACAAGAAGAAATACATGGTGCAAGGTGTTCTATCTCCACAAAAAAAACTGGAATGATAAATCTGAAATATTGGCACATTTAGAATGCCCTTTCCACCTTGTTACAGTATAAATAAAGTAGCTCTGGATAGTTAAGTTCGCACAGATCTTGAATTAAGTGTTGCAGTTCCCTGCTTGATACCAGACCAACGCCACCATGAAAATTGCTATTGCCTTCCTGCTGGTGTCTCTAAACTGCTGCCTTGGTGGTACTATACCTGCAGAAAAAAAAGGTTAGCAAAATTTACTTATAAGGTCCGAGAAAAAGACACTATGGGGCTAGTCATTAAACTGTGACAGTGCCAATTGGGGTACTATCGCATGGAAACTTCCATTCAAGTCAATTGGAGTTTCCATTCAATAGTCATCTAATTGTCACTATCACAGTGTAATGAATAATATCCTATGTGTAATATTGTTTTTATTTAATTAAAATGTGTTATTCAGTTTGTATTTAACATATTTGTGTTGTAGATGAACCAGCTGCCCCTGTGCCGAAAGTGCCACAACCAGAGCCAAAGGTTCCACAACCAGAGCCAAAAGTGCCACAATCAGTGCCAAAAGTGCCACAACCAGAGCCAAAAGTGCCACAATCAGTGCCAAAAGTGCCACAACCAGTGCCAAAAGTGCCACAATCAGTGCCAAAAGTGCCACAACCAGTGCCACAACCAGAGCCAAAAGTTGACTGCCTTACACAGCTATTGAAAGTATGTACAATATATCTTATATCTGTACCCGTGTCATATATCTCTCGCTAATAACATACAAATATGTATCAACACATCTATTTAAAAATGTATTTCAATAATTTGTAAGAAAACTGTAGGAATTCTGTAATGGTGAAAGAATAATGTATATTAATGCACAACAGCTGCATAGCTATAAATATTACTTTACCGCACATCCCAACAGCTCATAATCTAGTCGCCTTTGGCAAGAAACACATTACTTTTAAAATGTGGCTCTCTTTGGTGATGAGGATAACAATGAAATTCAATTTTTCCTCTAATGCTTCTGGTAAATCTAGTACTGCATATAGCATAACAAATAAAGACGCTTAGCTCCATCAGACCCCTAACAGTGCTTTGAGACATTAATTGGCCTAAGGTGTCTTACAGAGTCAAATGGTAAATGTAACCCTTAATCTAGGTCCAAATTCTTATCAGATCTCTACTTTTGCCCCATCCACAAGAAGATTGCACAAAGCTACCATTCTGTCTTCTGCCAGGGTCATAAAATAAAAAATAAAACTCCATGCATCGGAATTAAACAAGTACAAATAAATCTCTGAGCCATACTACTTCTACAGATTTATTTCAAATGTCTTTTTACCTAAAACATCAAATCTGTGTTTGGGAATTTTTCACAGAAAGATGCTTCAGTACTTCTTCAGAACTTGGGAAACCTTCTCTGTAATTACAAAGTAGCACAGGTAAGAAAGTATTTTTTTTTACTTTACAGTCATCCCAATACGGTGTTTTACATATTGCCCATATACTGACTACAAAGTTGAGGTGAAGCAATCATAAGGATAAAGGATTTATTACATTACAAGGAATATATGTAGACATTCCGAAATGTTTACTAACATCACCCAATAGTTGCACATTTTCTCATGTTTAATAACTTTCCTCCTGGACATTCAGGACCATTTCCAAATAATAATAACAGTTTTTCAAAACCACTTCTGAAAAAGAATGAAAAAGAGAGAGCTTGTTCTAGATACATCCAACAAAAATGTATTTATTCATTCTTTATCATCCAGTGTTCTGCTTTTGGTAATGCTGTTCATTTCTGAAATGCAGAGAAGAAATGAAACAAGATATAGTTTATGCCATAATAGTGGACTGAGAGATACAGCTGCGGGTGGGACAAGCAATAGAACATGAGGGAAATACAAAACAGAAATGAGAAGGAGTTAAGAGAAGAGACAAAGAGGTCTATTTATTAAAGTCTTGAGGCTGCAAAAGTGTATAAAAACAAAGTGTAAAAGTGTAAAAAAACATATTCATCAAGGAAAAGGAATCCTATTGAAATCAATGGGAGTTTTTCCTTTTATTAATCAATTAATTTGCTTTGCCCCAGGTTTGCAGCTGGGAGACTTTTCTAAATAACCCCCTAAGAATCAAGCTTCTGGAAACTGTATTAAAACAGAGCACTCAATTTTTGTTTGCTTGTGTCTCTGCCAAATGCTCAATATTTGTTAACCTACAGTATTGTATATTTGATGCAAGGAAGTTTACAAGAAGTCAGACTTGGTACTGTTGCCAGCAAATTTGCACTCACAGAAATCCGAGAACAAGCGAGATCTCCAGCAGATCCCAGTACATAGTGTGATAAATAAAATGACAATAACCCCAATTAGCAAAATAACAAACACGCAATGAGGTAAAATATATCTTGATACATTGACTGCCGGAGGAAAGATCTAAAGTTGTTGCAGGAGAATAGAATTGTCTGCATTACGCTACAGGTTTTTTAATAATATAACCCCTGTTTACACAAGCCTTTGTACGGTACAACTATAATTGCTGTATTTGTTTTATTATTTCAGAAAGAACAAAATATAGCCATGTTCATTGCTTTCCTAAACCAAGTAAACAACGTTCTGGTGAGAGTGACTTTCTTCCCTTTTTACCTTGAACTATTTTGCTATCTACTTTTTGTGTAATTGCATTATATTTGATATTATAAAGCAGGTTATTTTGCAAGTTATAGTTTTTATACTTTTTCACCGTCAGTAGCCCATCAACGGCAGAGGAACATACAGAATAACTTAACTTTAATAGCACAGATATTTTTTAATACCATTGCCACGAGAACAATATACTTTATGTGTGAGAGAAGGGCAACTCACAAGACAAGTGGCCATAGGAATGACAGAATAATGGGAATATAAATGATACTGTGATAATGCCTATCAGAGTGCTACAACACATAAACTATTGACTTGAATGAGCACTTTCACAGTATAATAAATAACCCCATATGTTTCAGATCCAAAGAGCTCCATTAACTCAGGGTTCATAACATTCAATACCATTGAACCATTACCTTAGCACTGCTTCATGTTAGCTTAACATGACTTGCGTCTGTCTTACCTAAAGATGGCCTTACTTTAGCTCCCTCTAGAGCCTTAAACATGGGTTTTAGAGGAGAGGATGGGAAAGGGAGAGATATGCTAATAGGGGTCATTTAAATATACTTTGCATATTCTATTGGCATACAGTATATCCCTGTTATATCAGGTATGCTCCTTTTTGTGCATAATTGTCTGTCCACGTGTTGTTTAAAGGTGGGATTGAGGTAATTTATATAGCACTTCAGACTCTAGTAAAACAGGACTTCTCTCTCCCCCTCACCCTCTCTCTCTCCCAGATTTCTGGGTCTGGATGGAGCCACGGTCACATTTGGGTATAACCTAAGAATTGCATTGTTAACTCTCTGCATTAACTATTAGGAGCTCTGTGGAAAGGCAATGTTACAGGGAACACCTCTTTTGAATATTATTACCACTAAAGTTTGTTATGGCTGAAAGCAGACATTAACACTGCATTAGTGAGCTTCGAAAATACCTTTTAGCACTTAATGGTACTTTAACTTAAGTTAACGCTGTGCTAAGTCAATAATGGAGCTTAGTCGATCCGTCCAGTAAGAGTGGTAGGAATAAGGGAAATGTTATGGGTTCCTGTTCAGGGGTAAATTTGTGTATTAATTCAGTAGCATGTTCTGAGAAAATTGCCTACACTAAAATAGTATTCAATGTGAATTCTAGATTTCAACAGAAAATGGCATAACTCCATTCCTAACTTTAATTTAATATGTAACAAAAATGAAACAAGAGGAGAAATCTTCAAGCAATAATTTTAATTTAAGCACTTCATTGCTAACAGCAGTCAATAATATAAATAAAATAACATATCATAATCCATTCCAGGATCAATGCAGGGTTCTACTATCTGCAAGAGTTATTATATTTAGAATGGGCAACTCACCCATGTGAAGCAGAAAAATGTCCAAATAAAACAACACCAACTAGTCTCAAAATTTAACCCAAAAGGGCACGTTGCTCATAACTCTTCAATTCAATTTAGTTTACAGAATGTCCGCAACAATTTTATTTGCTAATCTTCCCCTCAAAGGGGTTTGAATACCTGTTTGAGACTAATTTTGGTTATTGTTTTTACATTAACAATGGCAATTGATTTATTGTTATTGAAATGTCTATTTAAGGAGGTAAAAGGTGAGTTAACCCTGATGAAGACACAATGTAGTTGAAACTGGTTGGGATAGGATTGTAGTGTGCCCTATACCAGAATGTGGTTTTTACTATACAGAATAAAGGATTCCTTTTCTAATCTACTCTAGTTTCATTTGGGATTTTTTCTGCACCACATGGGTGAGAAATATGACTGTTATTGATAATAGCGCCCTGATCATGTAATGAATTAGAATCTATTATTTTGTTTATAACTTTAATTTAATCAAATATCTTAAGATATTGGTTATAATTTAAAAAGGACTCAATAAACAAAAAAGACATTGATTTCAGTCATAATTTTTTTGAAAACTTTCTTTTAAAAAACATCTGGCATTGTATAATAAATCGAATATTTTTTTAGAGAGAAGTGAAAGATACAGTAGGGATGGGAGAATTAATACAGAGCCATCAAATGTTTATGTTTCTGCATACAGTATAGAATAATTCTGAATTCTCAAAATGTGTAAGTTACTGTAATGATAGAACACAATGGGGATTGTTTATTAAACTGCAAAAGTGACACTAGATTATGTTCCATTTCAAACCATTTCAATCAAGGCAAAAAAAAAACTTCTGAATGTTGGGCAAACAAGAATGGTTATTTACTCAACTCTTCCGGGTGCAAACAAAAAATTGCACCATTTTTAGCAAAGGAAAAATTCCAATTGTTTTCAATTGGATACATTTTCTTTGATAAATACAGTGATATTTTGTTTAACTGTTTTTTTGCCCCAGTATTGCAGCTGGAGACCCCTCGGTGGTGCATATGTATCAATGCAAAAGTGGTGCAGTTTCAATGCAAAACCCGGCACCACATGTATCAAAGAATTAAAGGAAATGATTAGGATTTTTTAAATACATCCGGAGCAATGATGTTGCCCCATTATTGCCCCCACTTTCCCAAGGATACAGCACATATGCCCCAGTGTGTGTTTAGATCTAGCTAGTTCGGAATGACATCATGCAATATAAGAAGTGTGAAATGCATCTTTCTGTATTCATTTCCGGGTTTAACCTGCAGCATGTTTTTCATTTTATTTCTCTGTTTTTCTTTTAGAAAGAAGTTGGTTGCTCACTGAATAACCTTCTGGGCACAAAAGTGGTACAGACATGTTATGTTTCACTGTCTTTTTAATGCTTACACAAAGCTTAGTGTGTTCAGTAGATTGCCAAAATTATGTTACGGAATATCTACAGTACAACCTATTTGTAAAGTAATTAATATTGCACCTGATGACAAGCAGCGTTTTACACCATAAGCCTATCTATTGTATGCAAGAGAGGAGACTACATGGTCTGCTGAAAATAATATTTAGACAGTACAAAGAATGAGTCACTTGTGAGGATGTACTATATACACAATTGTTTAAACAATGAGGAGTTCTGAATATTAGGTACAGTAGAGTTTGTGTTTGGGCTTACAGTATAATAACGTCATTGCTGCAGAGATGTGGTGCCAAGAAGTGTTACTGAACGGTTAATATTCCTATTTTCACCACTTCACACTGTGTTATTTAAAAAAGGTGTGATTAAGAAAAAGGATGTAAAAAATGCAATACATATAGGCGAGGTGGGTATTTACAAAAGGGAAAAAAAGACATAATCCTAGAAAACAGTCTAAGAATCCTGGAGTACCTTATGCGTCCAAGCTGCTCTTAATGCACTGATGTCTACGTTTGTGTGCAGTGCATAAGGCTGTGCTCCAGCAACATCAAGACATTCACATTGTAAAAAGGAGTCGTGTTTAGGGGCATGTCTATAGTTCAGCTTTGCTGTGGCATATAAAAAATACATAGTACATTGTTACATCTTTATTTAACGTTCACACCAATGTTTGCCTATTTTTTTGGCCATCAACGCAGAGATGGCGGTAGTGGTCCAATTATCTAAAATGCATTAGATTAGCTTCATACAATCATGGCAACAATTTAAACTAATTTATTAGTTAAAACATAAATTCGAGATAAGCGCACTGCTAATGTTATGTTACATAGATGCGTGCCACAGCATGTACATGTGTACACTAAAACTGCCTCTAAGTCTGCCCCATCTGCCCCATTTGCCAAAATCTGCCCCATTTGACTCAACTATATACTGAATGTTCTTTAGGGAAACTCAGTTCTGTGCTTTGGATATTTAAAGCAAGAGGGTAGCCGAGCACACCAGAAACAGGGGAAAGAAACACTGGTTAAGCTAGGTGTTAAACCATTAAGCAAATCCATAAAAGAAAATGATTGTATTTAAAGTTTACTTTTGAATGCATATCCTTACTCTCAAGATAATTCAGGAATCCTCTTGTATTAAGAATGAGCTAAAGGTTCATGTAGCTGCCAACCACACATAGGATCTTTATGCTAGTAATGTTTTATATGTGCATTTTAACTATTATTTGTCTTTCTCTCCCAGGTAATTAATAGCCAAGATGCTGAACAACTGGCTGACCAAGTTGCCCTCATCTTGTTCCAATTTGTGGTAAACAAATAGCACTACATATGTATAACATTTCATGGCTATACTTTTTTTTATGCTGGTTCATACCCAATACTTATAAAATATAAATGGCGATGTGGTTCTGATCTCTTGTTTTCAAGGACATCAGGACCTTTTTACAATTTGAAGTACTGCCCATATTTACTAAGCAGTGCAATTTCATAAGACACCTTCCAGCATCGAAAGACAACTTGTAGCTCATTTCATTGAAACATCCATAGGTTTTGTCCAAGCATTGGAAGGTCTCTTATGAAACAGCATTTCTTTAAACAAATAAAGCTGCCAGGGTAACATGATTAAATCAAATAGGACTGATATGTGCCATAAAATCCCAATGCAAATCTAATGGAGGAGTTGATTGCTTTAGTCTAATAGAGAAATGTATAAATCCTTGTTGTTTTAGTAGTAGATGCTAAGGTTTGAGATGGTGATTAGAGTTTCCATGACTGTTTTGTAAAAAGGAGATACAGCACAAGTTTACATTAACACATTCATTCTCAGCAATATTGTATTTTGGTGGAAAGTTTGTTTATCTGATCTGATTTTGTATTTCGTGTTTAGGAAAACATCATTGCAAAAGTGGTCAAAGTATTGGTAAGAAAAATCTCACATATATGTTTAAATTTTCTGTCTCCCAAAACAGAGATTGGTTTGGTATTTTCACAAATTAACATGTTTAAGTGTTTTCATAAATTCACCCATTGGGAGAGCTGGGGTAATGTATATTCCTCTTAAATCTATAAGCAAATGATTTTTCATAAATAAATAAAATACCAAAATATCATCACTGATGCTTAAACTACTGTACATGACACCCAGCATTTCTTTCCCTTCAATTGTGACCAGCGGCGGATTTATTGTTTTGCCACCCAAAGGCTCATACTGGTAGCGGGGCCTGCCCTCCTCCTGTTGCATAGCAGCTTCATGACGTCACAGTGTCATGGCAATGCGTCGTCATTTCATGTCGCAGTATAATTTGATATTGTACTGCCATGATAATGCAACGCTGCAGGAAAGGGGCTGCTCTGGAGAAGGTAAGAACCCCTCTCAACACACACATGCCCACATTTCCTCCTCAAAAAATTGCCGCTTTAGGCTAAAGCCTAGTCAGCCTTGTGGGAAATCCGCCTCTGCTTGTAACAATCGTCCCTTTGTTCATGTCTTGGAGTTAATACATTCTCTAAGTTAGATTTTGTCTAGAAAATGCAAATAATTTAAATGAGCACTTAGCCCCTGTACATGTGAGAGAATAGTATCTGTTTGGGCCAGCTCGTGGATACATGTTGACATGAAGTATAATTGAGCGAGATAGATGGTGAAAGCTATGTCTAATAAATACTAATTACAGTATCTTCTACAATTAGGATGAGCTTCCACTAATTGGTGACCTAATGGTAAGTAAATCTCTTCTATTTGTTTAGTTAATTTTCTCCAAAAAAAAACTCCATCCAAAATGTTTACACAAATTACATTAACTCATTGTGACAGGTGACATGGATTTAAGTAATTATCCCTGAAGAACAGGGCATTACTGGCCAATAATGCCCTGGCTGGAAGAGTTGAAGGCCCGAGGCGAAGCCAAGGGACTTTAACCCAGCCAGGGCATGATTGGCTAGTAATGCCCTGTTCTGAGGGGATTATTACTATTATAGGCTAAATGTAGACTTTTTTCATAAATAATAGACACTTTTGTATAGTTATATAGATTTTTTTATTAAAATAAAATGGTAAATAGATGAATCCACCTCTATATACTCTTACACTGCAGATATCTATATCCACACACTGCCGCCCCCTCTGTGTACACACACATACACACACATACACACACACACAACACAGCACCTCTACACACACAGCAACTCTAAACACACAAGCACACCACACACACACACACTGGAGCTCTACACACACAACACAGCACCTCTACACTCACATCACAGCACCTCTACACACACAACACAGTACCTCTACACACACAAACTGCTGCTACACACACATCTGCTGCTACACTCATAAACACTGCTGCTGCTGCCGACACACACACACACACACACACACACACACACACACACACACACACACACACACACACACACACATACACACACACACAGAAACTACAGCCAGAAACAAATTGCAGACAGGCACTCACTTGCTTTGCAGACTCTCTCTCCTGCACCCCACCAATTCAACTGAATCTGCTCAGTTCACGGAGCAAGAGGAGGAGTCAACCCGTGGCTGATACTTCTTAACCAATCCCCTGCCCTGTCTCAGAGCTGTTCCTACTTTTAGACCAATCCCCTGTCCTGTCTCAGCTGTTCTGAAAGCTGATTGGCTGGAAATAATCACATTGAAATCAACACTTTGCCAGCAGCTAAAATTCCGAGCATTACTGATTGGATAATGCCCGGAATTTTAACCAGAGGGCAGGAATTTCAATAATGCCGGAATTTGACTGCTTTAGCCTATAATTAAGCATAACATATGTTGAATATGTATCTATGCCTTGTTGTAGAATGATGTTCCCCTTACTGAAGACATCAGGGATCTTGCATGTGGTGTGCTGGTAAGAAAATACATTGTTAAATTATTTAAATTTCCTCATGCTAGGGAGATTGCAAAGTGACAGTTGGGGAAATGGGATTATGTAGCAGATTGAAACACAGCTGGGAAGGGATATCGAAGGGTATACAATTCCAGAGACAGTTTAAGACCCTCTGAGGCCCCTATAAACCAAGACTTTTTGGGGACATTCCTCAAGGTAGCCCTCCTCCTGCAGCATTGCAGCTTTATAACATTGCGACGTCATGTGATGTTGCGGCGTCATGGCAACACGTCACCATGTGATGTTGTGGCGTCATGGCAATGCGTCACCATGTGACACTGTGGTGTCATTTGATATCGGATCGCCATGACAATGCAACACTGCAGAAGAAGGGAAGAGACAACCCTCTTACACAGACACACACCTTTCCATGGGTGAGGTCTGGGAACTCTGCAGCTCTGTCCTCCAGTCAGTGGATGTTTGGTCCCTGTGCCGTCAGGAGAAGGGAGAGTAGGGCAGACAGTGATGGCCGGGCTGCTGCATGGGGAGCCGGGGAGTAGCAGCACCTGCAACCTATGGGGCCCCCTAACCTTGGATGCCCATAGGGACGTGACTAGTGTGTAGTCACTGCACAAATTTCTAGATTTAAATATTAAATATTTCTCTATAAAGGGTTAACAATTCAACCCTTATCCCTTCTCATTTAATATAAAATGTAATCTAATATTCTGTATTACCATTAAGGTTGGTTTGCAAAGTATCTTGTAAATACAATATAATATGTTGAGATTCATTTAATGTCAGAATAGGGGCACCTATAATATGCAGTAAAGTATAAAAATAAACTGACACAATCTGTTTAAGATGTCTTTAACCCTTTTGTTGCCCTTATTATGTACACAATTTGGCAAAGGCACCTACATTCTGGGAACCACTGTGTCATGCCAGATGTATCATGTTATTTTTTCATATTACTAGGGAGGGGGATGGTAATTCCTGAACTTGATCAAATTGGAAGTGGAGACAAATCCACTTCAATTTGCATCAGCTGGGGGCTAGCCGGGACCATGTGATTGCTATCGAAACTATCACATATGCACGATCCTGCAAGCCAAATGGAACTTGGAGGCTGCCGGATATCCGGTGTTGTAAGGGTTAAGTACTTAACATTTTTTCTTTGTTTCTTCATGTATAGGAAGATGTTCTTGCAAAAGTATCTAGAGTACTGGTAAGAGGAAATCCCCATCTCTTTAAGCTTTCTCCTTAAGAACTGTCAGTGCTTGCAAAGCAGTTTCTAACCATTGCATTTCTTCATTATAATATGTTTAAATGACTGTAGGGCAATATACTGTACAGTAGCTTAGTTAAAACTAAATTTTAATACAAGAAACTCATATTAAAGCAGAGGTTTCACACAGAGGTTTGCAAAATGCAGATATTTTCCCTATGTCTGTACGTACTCCCCCCCCTCCCCCCTGCAGTTTAGTTCAACAGTGGTTCTGAAACTATGATCCCTGAGCCACTGGTAGAGATGGGCAGTATTTTTTTCCCGAATTTGGATCCCTAGCGGATCGGCTGGTTCCTTTGGTCTGTGGATTTCAGCAGATCAATCTCAAAAAGGGCAATTTGGATTTTGCAGAATTGTTATTATTATTACCAATACACTTGCCAGATTCTGCAACCCATGGACGGATTCTTAGACTCCAATCCACGGATTCAGTAATCTTAAGAATCCGCCAATGGATTGCTCAGTCAGCAGATTGGATTCTACAAATCCATCCACGGGTTGTGTCAATGGCGGTTTTTGTGGAATCCACAAGGTTTAAAAACAGACCAAATCTGTTGGCAGATTTTACACCTTGCAACGGATTTTGGGTTGAAAATGCGAAAAATTCCGGTAAACGGATGTGGGTGTATTCGCTCATCTCTAGCCAGGGGTGATTCCTGAAGACTTTAGCGGTGGTCTTCGGAGCCTTCAGAAAGCTCTCTCCTACAGTCAATGCAATTCCTATCACTGATATACAGTATCATTGATTTTTACATACATATCCAGTAATTTTTAAATATATTTTACATGTATATATTGATGAACAAAGTTCACATTAAAGTGGTCCATGACCTGAAAAAGTGCAAGAATTGATATTTTGTAATGGTTAAGTCATCTCATTGTTTTTATTATTCATTTCATGTATTAACTAAAGAGTTCTTGCTAGTCTAATCCATGTAATTAAAGAGTTTTCAAGTTAAAATTATTCTATTTAAGTATTTAGCTAGTTTTGTCTTTATCCTTAAAACAGGCAGCTTTTGCAATGGAATGTTTATGCAAATTCGTTTTTGGTAGCAATATTGTTGCATATATAGGGCCTTATGCAGAGAGCATCGTTATTTCGAAATTCGCCATTTTTTGTACAATTTCGCGCAGAAACCGGCAGAAAATGGCGAGTTCCGAAAAACGCGCCATTTTGTTTTTTCAATTGCTAAATCTCGCCTCGCGGCTGGCGAGAACCTCCATCTCGCCATTTTTAAAACTCTCCGAATGCAGAGAGGTGCGAACGGCATAAAGCGGCTGTTCGCGCCAAAAAATGCCGCGATTCTCGCATTTTTGCCGCGCCAGGAAAAGATGGCAAGATGGCGCTCGCCGCCTATAGTAAAGGGGAAAAAAAGGCGCGAATTTGTTTTTACACGTTTCTGAAGCGCGCATCTCGCCAATTTAAACTCGCCACACGCATCCATGTTAAACATAGCAGAATTCGCACTTTTCTGCATATGGAGAATAAAACTCTCCAAAAAAGCTACTTTTTATGAAATTCGCCAATTTTAAAATTCTATGCTCTCTGCATGAGGCCCATAGTTTGTATTGAATATGTAAACTCCTGATTTTTATCCATGTCGCTTTTTCAATGATTTACACATATTTTTTAATACTTTAATGAAAGTGAATCCTAGTATACATAATCAAAACTGCCCCACATTTTCATTATTGGCAAAACAGCTCATTCTGTAAACATGACAAGAATATTCAAGCAACAGTGTGGTATCAGATAACGAAGAGTGTAAGGGCATACATGGTGTTGGACAATTACGCCCAAAATAATGGGTTAATATGAAATAGCCCACCCATTTTCCATACCCAAAACGGTCTTATACATTGTTTTCTATTGTTCTTTGTGCTTATTTGTCTAGTCCTTTCTAGTGTCCTGATTCCTAATCTTTTATAACCTCTCCAGAATATTGTGGCAGAAGTTACAGGAGGTCTCACAAAGATCATTGACGGGCTGTAGAAAGACATTAAGTGATAGCAAGCCCAGCAGTGAACTGTAAGTGATATTTAAATAATGATAATAAACAGATGGTTATTAGCCACTTTGTTATATATTATAATATGTACTGGGGCATATAAAGAACCACAAATTGGCAGTATGGTATTTGTTTCCCACAAAGAGAGTAAATTACATATTGTGTCTTCCTTTATGTCAATGTATTCAGCTGCTCTCTGTCAAGTGTGCTCCTCTTGCAGTGACTTCCTCTGGGAGTAGTTATAGGAGCAGTAAAGAGTAAAGTAAACATATGCGGGGCAACATTATAATACAATGTAACAAGTGTTCTTTTACACCTTTTTCTGTGTGTCAATTAAATATACTGGGTCTGAAGCAGCAGTAAACTCTGAGCGTAAAAGATCAACTTCAGATGAACAAAACATATACATTTGGCAATGGTTCAAAGTGAATTTGCTCTGCATCAAGGACCAAATTGTATCATATTGATACACCTCCCACATTATGATTTACTTTGTAGTGTAATTTGTTTTGACAGTATCTTGACCAATAGCACAGGCCACATTTAAATATAAACATAATATTAAAACATACACACAAAAAAACAGTAGCACAACACCTCAAAAATGCTAGTGAATCTATAGGATCACTGTTACTTCTAAGTGACAATTATCTGTTAAGAATTATGCTGTTTGTTCCAGCCTGTAACATACTGTATTAAAAATACCTAATGTCAAATTTCAAGATTGGTTTCTTTAAATTCTGCTTCAAACTTTATTAGGAGCAGTGCCATGTACTACAATATTCATTATTTTATGTTTTTTTTTCAGGCAACACCAAGATAACTGGTGATTCTTCATTCATTACTCTTCTCGTCTTTCATGCAAGGGACTTTCTCCCTTTCTGCACATCACATACAGTACAACTTATGCATTTGGGACTCCTGATGTTCAATTTCTTGTAACTCTATAATAATATAATAAATCACATGCCTGGCAAATATTTGACTTGAGTTATATATCTTGTGATGGGGGATTTCTAATTATCAATAGGGAAATGTAAAAGCAGCACATTTTATAAATAATGTTTTCATATAATTTAATATAAGGGATGTCAGTATTATCCAAGCTGAAGGAGCAGCTCAATGAGTAAAGGCATTGACTCTGAAAACAACGATACTGAGTTTGAATCAGGGAGCCTGGTTACAATCCTAGTGTCAGTTCAGTCCTTGTGACTTTGGGCAAATCACTTTATCTCTTTGTGCCTCATGCACCAAAAGATACACTATAAAGTCTATGGGGCAGTGACGCTGCGTATACTGTCAGTGCTATACAAAAACAAATTATCATTAAGCAGCAGCATTCTCAGTACTAAAAGATCCATTGCTGTATGCAGTGAGGAAGAAGCTCCCTTTATATGTTGTTGGGGAATATTAGCCACAAGTCATGAGAGAGCACTGGAGTACAATATAAGGCATGACTGTAATTTTACCACAGTTAGGGGGAGATTCACTTACGTAACTAAAGGAACTACCGGTACTGCCGTTACATGTCTTGTTACCAGAAGGCCTGAGCCTCCGCCACTGGGAGCCTGGAGTGGTCGCTGGTTCGCTTTGGTGCAGTGCCTCCACCTGTGAGAGATCCCAGTGTAGTGGGATGAGCCCCTAACAGGAACCAATACTAACAGTGATACACACACAGGTATGCAATAACGGGTTTTACTTAACATATATCTCAAGAGCCGGTACCACACAGTAAATGTACTTATAACACGGCATACATTACACCAGAGGAGTGTCCCCAAAGTACATTGGGTGCTAGGTACCAATACCCTGATGTCCTTCCCAAATGTCAGGCCCACCCAAAAGTGTATGGAGTATCGCTACCTCATTAACCGCTGGTGCACTTGAGTGTGGTACCTGCCCGGGAACTCCAGTACCCGGGTGCCGCTGAATAATAAACAGGGATCCGCTGATCCAGTTACGTCGTCGTCCGCCTCTACGTGGGGTGAACTCCGGTTGGAGGATCTCACCTTTAAGAGTCTATGTGTAGGTCTGGTCCCAGACCAAACACCGCAATTCACCATGCGGCATCTTCACTGATGCTTATCACTATCAGGTTACTGGGGAAATGTCCCTAGCTGGGGCCTTTCCCTGAAGCAGCCACAATCTAAATGTGAGTGGGGCCTATCTGTGACCTAAGGGGCAATCTGGGCCTAGTCTGGGAGTCACTGACACCCAGACCCTACCTTCCCCTTCTGTGTCCTGGCTCCAACTGCCAGTGTGCGGTCTAAGCATGCCAAATGTATCCAACTGTCTTAAGGGAATCTGAGGAACCCTATTGGTTATTACTGCACACTTGGTCTGGCCGCACCAGGGGATCCTGTGATATGTAGTTCCCACGCAGAGCATTGTTTAAGATGGCTTCCGTATTATCAGGCCAATGCGCATGCGCACCTCTCCTCAAATGACCGCTGCATCTTGGGGGTCCTCTTCACATGCGCGAGTGCTTCTACGCATGCATAACTATCCACAATGGTGGTGCCCTTTCTAGGCATCAGCCACGGAGCTCCAGAGCAATGGAGCTCCCTCTCTCTGCATGCAGCTGTCCCGCAGTGTACTTTCCGCCCCCTTCCCTACCCGGCACTGAGGTAAGAGGCTCAGCTACATCAACATAAATACCTTCCAAACAACTAGTACATGCAAACAACTAGTTAGATGGCTAAGGGGAAAGGGTGATCGCCAAGTGATCTGTAATAATACTTTTTACCATTTTCTTTAATTTACTTTGATATGTTGCACAAAAAGCACATTTGTAGTGTAGCAAATTAGATTATTCAAGTTGATTTGTAATATGAAGTAAATTCACCAGGCCCAATATTTATTTTTAACCTGGGATATGTTTTATTTGAGTTGTAGTTTGAAAAGTTTAATTTGAATTTCTGAGAAATAAATATTGTCCCTTAATTGTATGTGTTTTTAAGCCGTTTTTATACCTCATTCTCCTACTTAATATTCACAAGTTTATGTTTACATTTTATAATACGTATATAAACACATCATTTTAACAATGGTTGTAAAGGATGTCTGGACATTTTCAATGGTGTTTTGGTATTGGTCATAAAACATAATTGTGTTTTGTTTTGACGTGGTTTTGGTTATAAAAACAGTGTTTTTGACTTGTATTTGTTCAAATCTATTTGTTTCATTTCAGTGTTGGATTTGATTTTGATTTTTTAACAAATTATGGACAAATCATATAAAGCATAAATAAATTCTTAAACTAATTATAAAATCATAAAAACAATTTGGAAACTGAAAACTTGAAATAACTTCAAAAAGATATTTTGAGAAACATATCAATTTTCAACTCCCGCGTTACTAATCAGCAATGAGGCTTGCCTTACTCTTTATGTACTCTACAAGGTTAATTTAAAAAGTACACAAATCCCCAGGGTCACCTTCTTCCAGGATCCACCTTCCATTTCCTGCCCTGGTAGCCCAACATCAAGGGGTATTTTCAGCCATGGAATGCCCATCACCCTAGATGTTCAACCCAACTCAAACGACTGCTGCATCTTGGTTTTGGTCAACTGAAGGCATGACCGGGGTGTGTAGGCCGAACCTTAATTCATGTATACAGGAGCAAGGTGTGGCGCTCAACACGGTTAAATGAAATTCAATATAATAAAACTCTTATACGCGATTAAAGTGAATCAATGTGAAACACAAAAATACTGTGAAACAATATGCGTGATATATGTGTAAATCACTAATGCTTAAGATATAAATGAAACCAAGTGATAATAGTGAAATTCTTAGAATTCTTAGAAAGTCTTAGAATAAATATTGTCAGTTTACTCCTCCACTCGAAACCCTGGAACAGGATATGTTTCAGATATCCTCCACAGTCATTATCCAAAAAGCAGGGGAGCGGGGGATGTATCATCAAAAGGAGAGAGAGAAAAATGACATTGAACAGGTTTGCAGAAAACAGTGGGCCTGGGGATGAATGAAACCTCCAATGGTTATACTCACAGATGACAGGAGTAACAAGGGCATATCCCAAAACTGTGGCAAATATGGGTGGATGTGCACATGGTTCAGCAGGACCCAGGGAAAAGAATAGAGATCAGAATAGTGCACATGGTACTATTAAAATTGTATTTATCACAAATAGACCACTTACAAATGAAGGCTTAAATAAGGGTAGTCAATATAAAACATGTTACGATAATATAGATGCCATCGTGACTCCCGGGAGATTGGTGAGTCGCCCTCTCACCCACTCCAAGCCTCTACTGATTCCGCTGTTGTGTCTTCTGGGCTCCAAAATTCGGTGACGCAATGATGCGGATGATGTAGACGGCACTTCTCCCAGCACTGGTCCTCCACTCCGGATAGTTCTGCTTCAGACGCCAGATTTAACGCATTTCACATGACTCACTCGCTCTCATCTGACTGTCCTGCGCCATCGTAACTTAAGATGTCCCACCTGGCCGTTGCTGTCTCACACACAGCGCGGGGATGTCATGCGGACGTCATGGTTACCACATGCACTATTCTGGTCTTTCTTCATTTCCTTGGGTCCTACTGAACAAAATACACATCCACCCATATTTGCCACAGTTTAGGGATATGCCGTTATTACTCCTGTCATCTGTGAGTTTAACCATTGGAAGTTTCATTCATCCCCAGACCAACCTTAATTTATCCCAGGAAATAATTTTATCTCTTATTTAACTGTTTATCGTGATCAGTAAATGGCATTTGTATTTGAAGATTTTCCCCACACACAAAGACATAACCCAATCAACTAGGAGATAAGAGGAATCAAGTAGACTAGACAGAAGACAATATGACAGAAGATAGTGAGACTAAAAGTACAAATTACATGAAAAAAGATCTTTGAAGTTTTAAAGACAACATTTTTAAGATGGAGGCCTATGACTCAATTTATTGAGTTGTTCCTCAATATAAATCCTAGGTCCAACCTTTTAGATCTCCCACTGATATGGATCTTTCTCTCATTTTTATGTGTATCATTTACAGATAGAGGCTTTTGGGTACTTTTTTTGACACACATTGAAAGACATCAACTACCTCAACCAGAAGGAAAAAGTAAGTCAGGTGACAGGAAGGGGACAGCTGGAGACACGGATGTGGCATTTATAAACCCAGTACCATGGACTTCAACCATTGAAAGAGTGCCAGAAAAAAACAGAATACAAGTGCGCAACTAATAAACTCTATTGTGCAGAAATATTAACCCATATAACACCTATGTCATAATGAAATCAAAACAACCTCTAAATTGTAAGTGGGCGTCTGCAGCTGTATGTAAGGAGTGACTCAACACCCCTGAGGCAACTGAAACACAGAAAAACAAAAGCTCAGACGCATATAGTTATGTAGGTTCCAAAAAATATATATATTAAAATGGTAAGATATCTGTGTACATCAGATCAGAATAAATTAGGCATTTCATGTACAGTGACATGTGTTACCCGCAACGCAACAGCCACAGAACCGCAACAACCATGAGATCAGCTGATGTCCGCTTGTCCTTCTCTAAGGAAATCCTTGAAGGGAGATGTAAGCAGCTTCCGTACTTGAGAAACCCTCCGATCGCCTCTCTGTGTCTGGGTAGATCGTCCTTAGATGTTGCGACCGTTGGAGCCACCGCCAGACTCGTTCCTCAAGAGTCCCGTATGTATTTATGACTGCCCGTAAAGTGATGATGGCCGTAAAGTAAGATTTTGCGTCACTCAGGACATCCAAACAGTCTCAAAATTGCTTCGGCACACAGACTGAGATATGAATAACCATAGGGGCTAAAATATTATCCAAAGCATTTCGTAGCGTAAGCTACTTCCTCAGGGATCCCTTAGAGAAGGACAAGCGGACATCAGCTGATCCCGTGGTCGTTGCGGTTCTGTGGCTGTTGAGGTGCCGGGTAACACGTCACTGTAAATGAAATGCCTAATTGAAAGAGTGCCAGCTGCTGACCCTGAAAGTTTAATTCCATCGATAGTACTAACAGTGAAATGGTGTTCTCTCTTATTTTGCAGTATATACCACCAAAAAGGGCCTTTTTGGTTTAGGACAAGGAGAATTGCAAACACAATCAAATACATAACACCCTCAACCACGAGTTATATACAATAGTTATACTGGTGGCAGGAGTGGGCAGTTGGAGACACAGGAGGGGTTATTTGTTTACAAACCACTGAGTACCATGGCCTTCCAATCATGGAAACACTACCTCCAGTTGAAGTTTAACCAATCTTTACCACTATACCAGGAAAATGGTGCTCTCTCTTATTTTGAAGCCTGTCCCACACATAAAATGGCTTTTGTGTTTGAATATTTTCCCCACACACAGAAAGACAACCACTTCAACCAGGAAAGGAGGAAGATATTAACACAGAAGACAGTAAAACAGAAAACAGCAAGGCAGAAGAGAGTAAGACAGCTACCACTCAATGTTCTTTTGTTGTTTCATAATGTGAATCCCAGGTCCTTTGATTCTCTCACAGATGTGAGGCTCTCCCTAATTTTCAAGCGTATCACACTCAGAACCACAATTCTTTCAAGGCCTCAAGCTGTTGTAACTACATAGGAAATGTTTCTTTTAACTGTTTATTGGCTTCAAGGTTGAAACAAACAAGATTCAGGGGGTTACAGTGGTTAGATTACAGACAGACAGAATGGCTTCTTATTTGATAGACTTAAAGGCTGATGCCTTTAACTGAACTCAAAGTCAACTGGTGGCTTAAGATCCGAATAAACGGAGTGCTGATCCCACTGTTAAATTCAGGAAATACCTAATAATTATACTGAAGGAAGTCTTTGGAAACCAAGTTCTCAACAAACAAGAATATGATTGTATTCTTGTTCAAGCTCCACTAATGGCCACCTTTTATCACCTCCCAAAGGTGCATAAGAACAGAGTCCTCAACCAGGCACTTTTTCCTTCCTCTCTATGTGACACAAAAGACAACCTACATTTTTTTTAAAAGGAGTAGACTAGGCCCATAAAACTCACATTAGCATGGGGGCCAATTCTTAAATCCACCTGGAAAATGCATTGCCGCAGCATAAGAGCAGCAGACAGAAAACATCAAATAGTTACTATAACCTGAGTTTCCACTTTTCTAGAGCTTTTCTTAAAAATATGTAAACATCCCTGTTATCTCTCTTCCCACTCCTCCTATCTCTCCAATATCACCCCTTCAGTCTCTTCCCATCCCCCCTCTCTTTCCATACCCTCTCTGTCTCTCCCCCCCTATCCTTTCTCTTTCCCAAGCCCCCTCCCTTTCTCTCTTCCTCTCTCTCCACAACCCCCTCTCAATATGTACTTTCTCTCTCCATATGCTCTCTCGCAACCCATACCATCTCTCTCCGCAATCCTCTCCCTCTCCCCAATTGTCTCTCTCTCCCAATATCAGGATTTATGGATTTTATCTCTATAAAAGCCAAAGTTTTAGTAGTTTGCTCGTCCGGAGCATTCAGGTATGTGTTAACACAATGCCAAGAAGGAAAGACATCTGCAATGATCTTATAGAAGCAATTGTTGCTGCCCATCAATCTGGGAAGGGTTATAAGGCCAATTCCAAACAACTAAAGTCCATCATTCTACAGTGAGAAAGATTATTCAAAAGGGGAAAACATTCAAGACAGTTGCCAATCTTCCCAGGAGTGGACGTCCCAGCAAATTCACCCCAAGGTCAGACCGTGCAATGCTCAGAGAAATTGCAAAAAAAACAAGAGTTACACCTCAGACTCTACAGGCCTCAGATAGCATGTTAAATGTTAAAATTCATGACAGTACAATTAGAAAAAAGACTGAACAAGTATGGTTTGTTTGGAAGGGTTGCCAGGAGAAAGCCTCTTCTCTCTAAAAAGAACATGGCAGCACGGCATAGGTTTGCAAAGTTGCATCTGAACAAACCACAAGACTTCTGGAACAATGTACTTTGGACAGACGAGACCAAAGTGGAGATGCTTGGCCATAATGTACAGCACCACGTTTGACAAAAACCAAACCACAGCATATCAGCACAAACACCTCATACCAACTGTCAAGCACGGTGGTGGAGGGGTGATGATATGGGCATGTTTTGCAACCACAGGACCTGGGAACCTTGCAGTCATTGAGTCGACCATGAACTCCTCTGTATACCAAAGTATTCTAGAGTCTAATGTGAGGCCATATGTCTGACAGCTAAAGCTTGGCCAAAATTGGGTCATGCAACAGGACAATGATCCCAAGCACACCAGCAAATCTACAACAGAATGGCTGAAAAAGAAAAGAATCAAGGTGTTGCAATGACCCAGTCAAAGTCCAGACCTCAACCCAATTGAAATGCTGTGGCTGGACCTTAAGAGAGCTGTGCATAAACAAATGCCCACAAACCTCAATGATCTGAAGCAACGTTGTAAAGAAGAGTGGGCAAAATTCCTCCACAACAATGTGGAGACTGAAAGTCATACAGAAAATAATAATAATAATAATAATTAAACAATTGAAAACGATTACTTCAAGTTATTGCTGCTAAAGGTGGTTCTACAAGCTATTGAATCATAAGGTATACTTAGTTTCTCACACATGGCTTCTCCATTTTGGCTTTATTTTTGTTAGATAAATCATGACACAGTGTAATATGTCATGTTTTGTTGTTTATCAGAGGTTGTATTTACCTAATTTTAAGACCTGCTAAGGAATGATGATTGTTATTATGTCCTGATATGTAAAACCATAGAATTCAAAGAGGGTGTACGCTCTTTTTCACACAAGTGTACAATGGTTCCAAAAGCTGGGAAGTGATGATCTCCTCAGTGGGCAGAGGTACCAAAGCTCCGCTGCCTTGGCAACTGCCAGACTTTTGCTCCTTGTGACAGCAGACACATGAACATCTTCTGCATACAAGCAGATAAAGTGCCTTAGGTCGTTGCCAAGCAAGATATCGGTCCAGTATAGGTAACACACTGACATCCATCACCCCTCGACTGGCATCCCAGTCAAGGAGTACTTGGGCAACTTTTAGGGACCTTAGCACACCATCTGGCATTGTCACCTGCATGCCCATCCCTGGGAGCAGGTGCTCTTGGCTGACCATATAAGGTCGCACCAGAGTTACCATAGCCTTGGTGTCCATCAGGCTGGCCACCTGCTGATCTCCTATGGTCACCGGGTGCAAGCGCCTCCACCGCACATCATTGACCTGCAGCCCGACTGCTGCAACATGATGCCTGTCTGTGTCCTCCGACGCTCTGCTGCTGGCTGCTGAAGGGTCCGCCGCCTTGGTCCACTGCTGTACCTGCTTCACAACTGTCTGCTGCTCTGCTGTTGGTGACAATCCCAATTAGATGATCGGCTTAGCTGCTGGAGTACGTTGCCCTGATTTGGGTTACTCCCATGGGGAAGGTTGGGGCAATATAGCCTCAGATGTCCAGTCCGGTTGCATTGATAGCACCGGCGCCCATGCACAAATACTGCAGACTTTACCCGGGGGAGATGGGGTTAGAAACCGCAACGACCGACCATTGAGGTAGTCGGAGTGGGGTTAGAGGCACGGATGGCTAGCTGGGCAAACTGGATCCGCTGCTCCGCCATGGAGTCCAGACCAAGGGTCACAAAGAGGGCTAAAAACTCACCTTGAGAGGTAGCTGCAGGCACTGGGGAAACCGCGGGTGGTTCACTGGGTCCCCCTTCCTTCTCCTCCTCCTTGGTGTGGGGTTCTGCTTCTTCCTATGCAGCCCCCTCTACCACCAGCTCGATAGGATGGGCACTGACTGTTTGCAGTCCATAGCTCTCACACCGGGCTACAACTGTAGCTCGGTCCCAGGTTCTGTACCGTCATGCTCGAAGGGACATCTTCAGGAGATTTCACACTAACTCTTGAGACAAGAAACAGTGTGATTCCCTGCTTTGTGTAACATGGGTCTGACAACACTTGTTCTGAGATCTTGAAACTTCAAGACCGTCTTTGAGCTATGATTCCCCGCAAGAAATCCTAGTAAAGACTAGCAAACCCACCTCTGCCACCAGAAAAAAGCCTATCACGGGAGACCAGTACGTTTAACACCTTTTCCTTCAGGGTTCAATTCACTAGGCAGGAAAAGGTAGTGAAATAAAATAAGGTTTATTCTGGTGAGACCAACAGGCACACAATGATACACAAAATACAGAAGAATACACACTTAACTGGGTGTCTGGGGGGAGTCTCTAGCCTCAACTAGAAACGTCACTGTACCTTACTCGAGCAAGGCAAACTCAAAACTTGGTCTCAACTAGGCATGCTTCTCTGGCAAACTTTGTGCCAAGTGCTTTGCTATTTGGAGCAAAGCACTTTTGAAAAGCCCGCCTGAGCCTAACCGACAGAAGCCTGAGATCATATGGTTCTCTGATCAGCCAGTCCCCTTACATACAGTAGACCTCGCTTGTCTATGTTTAACATGGAAGAGGGACTGGTGACCAATCACAGCGCGGATCATAGATGTACCAGCCAATCAGAGCTGGGGCTCATCTGGCTGCACACGTCAGAGGAGGAGGTGTGTCAGGATGCCAGCAAGCGGGAAATTGGAACATGCCAATGGGAATCATGCCTACAGCAACGGATTCTCAATGCCAGCCCCATACCGCCTGCTGGGTAGGCTCCACCGATTCTGGGCGAGCAAAGTGTATCCCCCGAGGAGAGTCCTTGTTCCCAGACCGGTACTCCACCCATCCCCATTCACCAAATGTTCTAACACCTCTCTACTTACCTTCTCCTTTTTAATCCCCGATCTCTATGCAGACATCCTGGCTACCTCATGGATTACCAGGACTGTCTCAATTGACAATGATACACAATTTAAAGCGTAACATTTTTACTCTAACCTACATTAGGCTCAGCACTGTAACTGTTACAATAATTAGTGCAGGCTGAAAATACCATATTCTAAGGGGACAATATAAGGGGAACAATAAGCAGACGCATACACGCAGACCAGATGTGGTCTGCGGGTAAAATGGGGGGACAACCGGTAACTCTGCCCCTCGACCTTGTACATAAGTTTTAATCACATTTCCACCCAAATAACGCCTGTTCCCAAAATCCCATGTTTATTACATGACAGGAAAGTTTATAACACAACAGGGCAGTTTATAGCATACACAGTGTCTGCAGCTTATGGTGCTTCTCATCTACCGGGGACCCATGGTTTTCAGGAGTAACCAGTCGGCTTCACCTTTATTAGGAATACTGGATAACCCTACTGTCACAAGATACTTGGCCCAGGATGTGTTAGGCCTACCGGTGGGTAGCAGGAGGGCTTAACCCTTTCATTACATAGCGGTTACCACAGCAAAGGTAATGAAGGTGTTAACTCCACCAGCAATCTTCCCGGTTGGCATACCACCCACCCTGGGCCAAGTACTCCAATTCACCCACCCCCTTTACCACCAATAAATTAGGTACTGTGGCTTACACCCTTCATTGCCTTAACGGCTAGCCTTGCTGATCTATGTTTAACATGGAAGAGGGAATGGCAACCAATGAGAGCATGGATCATAGCTGTACCTGCCAATATGAGCTGGGGGCTCATCTAGCTGCATGCGTCAGAGGAGGAGGTGTGTCAGGACGCCGGCAAGCGGGAAATTTGAACAGGCCAATGGGAATCATGCCTACCGCAATGGATTCCCAATGCCAGCCCCATACCGCCCGCTGGGTACGCTCCACCGATTCAGGGTGAACAAAGTGTATCCCCCATGGGGAGTCCTTGTTCCCAGACCCGGTACTCTGCCCTTGCCCACTCACCAAACATTCTAACACATCTTGACTTCCCTTCTCCTCTTTAATCCCTGATCTCTATGCAGACATCATGGCTAACTCACGGATTACCAGGACCGTCTGTATTGACACGAATACACAATTTAAAACATAACATTTTTTTCTCTAACCTAGGCTCGGGACAACAACTGTAACAATAATTAGTGCCGGCTTATACTGTAATACCATATTGTAAGGGGAAGATATAAGAGGAACAATATGCAGATGCGTACACGCAAACCAGATGTGGTCTGCGGGTAAAATGGGGGGACAACCGGTAACTTTGCCCCCCGACCTAGTACATAAGTTTTAATCACATTTCCACCCAAATAACTCCCATTCTAAAAATCCCAAGTTTATTACATGACAGGAAAGTTTATAACACAACAGGGCAGGTGTGACGGTGAGGGGGTAACCAGGCTCAATAATAAAGGTTAAGCCCACTTAGTTGCCCCTGATCTGTGTTTTGGGGTGCTCTTGGGGTGCTCTTGGACCTGACTGTCGGATATGCATTATTGTGACTGTGTATAAATTATGCAACAATAAAGAATGTTTGTGTTTTTGCCTTTCCAGGAGTGCCAGCAAGCAGAGATTTCTAGGCTAGGAGTTTCAGGGTGGGTTTAGCAGAGAAAGTATTTTCAGATTATGGCTATGTAGTGGTGTCCCCGAGTTATGAGATACCCCAAAGTTGTACCCGGGAATCAGGTAAGATTCTCGGATACATTGAAGCACTGTGCTCTGGTCAAAATCCTACCCTGGGAACGTTCTGCGACTAACCACCAGGATTTCCTGCTTTAGCACAGACCAGAAAGGTAAAAAGGGTATCCCCAGAATGGTACAGGGGTCCCTAGTATGGGGGAATGTCCAGTTCATGCCCAAGTCACCATGGCCCTTGTATAGGGTTTGGGGGTTGCTCCAGCTATGAGGAAAAGCTGTGAGGTTTTTATTTGTGTGCCAAATGTAAAGTCAGGTTTGTACAGTGTGGCAGAGATAAGGCAAGTAAGAATAAAGAGTATATCTTCTTATTCTATCCCTTACACCAGAAATGGGGACTTAGACATTTTAGCACAAGATACAGTGTAAAGGTATAGTCTATTAAAGGATTAGATTTAGAGGCGCATGCGCGATGGCAAGGGAGGTAGATGCTTAGGCTGAGAGCTCCCGTCCCCGCCACGCGAAATATATAATTATTTGAAATACTAAATACATCTTCAAACTCAAAAGTGCCAAATATCGCTAGGTGAATACCACAGGATGGCTCCACAATCAACAAAAAAGAAACAGACCGGCGACTTACACAAATATATGAGCCGGACGGCAACGAAGGGGGCCGAGGCAGAAATGGCGCCGGGCTCTGCCGCGGGCTCTGAATCGGAGCATGAAGAGGAGGTGGAGGACACAGCGGGTCAGCTGCCGGTCAGAAGATGCGATTTCGACCGGCTATATAATAGCATGAAATCGCTCTTCCGTGCTGAAATACAAGAACTAAAAAAAGAGGTCCAGGCCTTGGGGAACGAACCGGAGCACTAGAGGACAGTATGGCGGCCACTACTACCACCGCGAGGAAGGCCGAGAAACGGGCAAACCATCTACAGGCCCAGATCACAGAACTGGCCGACAGACAAGAGGACTCCGAAAACAGAGACCGCAGGAGTAACCTCCGCTTCAGAGGAATAACAGAAGACATCACAGAAATAAAGGACTTTGTCTCCCGCTGGCTGTCTGCTTTAATACCGGAGGTCCCGGTGGCGGAGTTGGCGATGGACCGCTGCCATCGGGCCCTCCGGAGCCGCCCAACAACCAACGACCAGCCGCGAGATGTGATAGTGAGGATGCACTATTACAGCACCCGGGAGGCAGCATTGCAAAAAGCAAGGGGCCCAGGGACCTGCAACTTTGAGGGGACCTCAATCCAGCTATACCAGGACCTATCCCCCATTACCCTGGCCCGACGAAGGAAACTACTGCCGGTAACTAAATTACTGCGGGACCGGGCGATCAGATACAGATGGACCTTCCCATTCGGACTCCTGGTCCTGAAGAATGGGAGGGCCATCTCTATGAAGGAGCCTGAGGACGCCCCGGAGTTCCTCCGCAAACTGGGACTAGAAGAGGGCCCTGCACCGGCTTCCAGGAAGGCCCAGAGCCCCACAACAGAATGGCAATAGGCCACCAGTTCCAAAAAACATAAAGACCGGGCAGCGGAGGGAGAAGAAGACTGAACTTAGGAGTGTTGGCGGTTTTCCTTTTTTGGCTATGGTTGAGCCACTGTTCAAGTTCTACATAGGGCCACCCTGAGGACGTTGAAATCTGAAAAAACAAGCCTTTCACCAACTCCTAATGACCCCGGGACTATTATATCAACGATAACAGACACTACAGATACCTGTACCACTTACCGTACCTGCGGATCCAGATGTTGAACATTCCGCGAACCCGGAAATCAGCCGTGACACGCACACCATAGAAGATGGCGTCGCCACGCCGTGTGGCAGGCCCTCCATCACTCACCGGATGAAGAAGGGTGAGACGCGGGAAGAGCTGAAGAGAGACATCCGCTTCCTCCGACGTCCGGCGACAGAATGGCGGCAACCGGAAAGACGTTGGCGGAAGAAGAGGAGCGGCCATCTTGGTAGAGGCAACTCACTCCCGGCACCGTTAGTGCAGACTACGAGGCCCGCTGCAGGCAGATTACCACTTCTGGAACAACAGAAAGAGACTGTCACACCGATAGAAGGAACTCCGGACACACAGCTAATGAATAAAAGTTTGAATTAAGCAGCAGACCCCCTCAACCCCCCAATACCCCACCCCTCCCACATACCCTAATCCCGCATACCACACCCTCGTACCCCAATCCCCCCCCTTATACATCCTATGCAAATACCAGGCCACCATCTCACCTCCCCTCCCTAGGGCTCCCGGTCTATTTCACTCCCCTCCTCCACCCCCCATCACCTCATCCCTTTTCCCTTCCTCCCGTACTCATAACTCCCTCCCCCCCCATACCCCATCCCCCCCACATCAAAACCCATGCTTTGTCTCCCCCCCCCCTTCCCATTCATACTGCACCCTTACACACTATAACAATACCCCCCCCCCCACCTCCCCCCCCCCCTCATGCCCCCAGACCACTTTCCCTTCCCTCCCCTTCCCCTACCCCCCCCCACCACGACCCTTTACCCCCCCCCACTCCTCCTCCCCAATATTCCCAGCTCACGTTCCCCTCCCACCCAGCTCCCCCATCCCCCCCCCTACTACGGCCTAATACTCCCCCTCCCCCCCTCCCACCCCCCCTTCTCCTCCCCCCCAGTATTCCCAACTCACGTTCCCATCACACCCAGTCCCCCTCCCCCCCACCATCTACCCCTCCAAGATCCCCTACCACCTGGACCCTGCCTTCCCTTACATGTTCCCCCCCCCTCCTTCCTCCCCTCTTCCCCCCAGTCCTCAAGTCACCAGTTCGGGGACACAACTATTTGAGAGATCCTGGACAATAGGATGACTGCATATGAAGTGCTCTATGGTGTACTAATTCATTGTCCCAGGCTCTAAGGTCACAGATGTAGGAGGGAGACTATATCTGGACACGTTAGCAAACAAGCCTCTGGTGGATAACCCTATAGGGAGCAACACTAAGCCTAGATACGACCAGAAAATATAAAAGCAAACGTCCCCCACCTCAAACCCCCCCCCCCTCCCCACTCCCCCCCCAATCCTTCCCTCTCCCTCTCCTTCCCCCCCTTCCCTCACCCCCCCCGCGCACCTCCATGTTAAGAGAGTGTTTGACAAACTTTCCTGCCAAGATACCTACAGGGCTTACAGATTGCTCAGATAAAGACAACACATAATTGCAGGTACACACTAAAGGGGGAAAAAACACAAAAATGGCCCTCAATGATGAAAGGTGAAGGGGGAGAGACCTAATATTCTCTTAACTAGGGAAATGGCACAAGTTTGAGTTGAAAATGTTTATAGCAATGTTTATTATGTTTTTTCTGTGTTCAAAGGCGGGGACGGGCAGCACTACGCCCGCCGTCGCCATGGGACTCCAGGCGGGAATCTGGGGCTTATCCCCAGGGAGACCCGCACAAGACCCCACTGGCCCGGTGCATTTGGGCAGGGAGCCACCTCCCTCTGAGAGGGGCGAAAGGACCCAGACCGGACCCCCAGAAGGGGCAACTTTGGTACCCAATGGGGATCGACCCCTTGGGCTCACCAAACCCTATATGTGTTGTTGTCTTAATGTCCCTCATGTTCTCCCTATCTATGTTCCCTATTGATCTCCCCGCTCCAAGGCCAATAACACCTGTGATCACAAGACGTGCAACCATCGCCTCCAAACACTCCGCCAACGCGGAACCATTGCCACCGCAGCGACTCGCATAAGAAGCACCAATGGGTAAGGACCTCACAGTCATATCACACAATGTAAAGGGCTTTAACAGTCCACAAAAACGACGTTTGGCCATGACAGATTACAAACGACTGAATCCTGACGTTATCCTTATACAAGAGACACACTTTTCCCGACGTAACTCCCCTAAATACTTAGATAGCAGATACCAGACCTGGGTGGCTGCCTCAGCCAATAAGAAAAAAAGAGGAGTCGCAATCCTGTTGCACAATCGCATATCAATAGATATAAAATCCACTAAGAAAGACGCACACGGCCGGTTTATAATAATGGTTGGGACCATTCAGGGCCAACCAATCACCATAGCAAACATTTATGCCCCTAGCGACCGCGTAGTTTCATTCTTTGACAGATTCTTCACGATCCTACACAAGATAGCACAAGGTGCAATAATACTAGGAGGGGACTTCAACCATACACTTGACCCACATACAGATAGATGCACCCAGGGCGGACAGAAAAATCCACAGGGTAGAGCTGCCTGGATCAGAGGCCTCAGGGCCAATAATCTGGTTGATATCTGGCGTGAGCAACACCCAGGGGATAGAGAATACACATTTTATTCCCACCCGCACGACCATTACAGCAGAATAGACTACCTCTTTGTGACCAATAGAATGGTTTCGCAGATCTCCCACACGGGAATCCATGATATTTCATGGTCCGATCACGCACCAGTAGAGCTGCGGTGCACCGATTTTACACTGAACAGGCCGGGAGCGACCTGGAAACTCAATGAGTTTTTACTTAAAATCCCCGAGGTGGAACAATCAATTGGGGGAAAGATCAGGGATTACTTCAATGAGAACACGGGTAGCGTGGCATACCAGTCTACCCTATGGGAGGCCCATAAGGCGACATTACGAGGAGAATTTATAGGGATCGCAAGTAGGCGGAAGAAAGAAAGGGAAAAAAAAATCCTCACTTTACAATCTGACCTAAAATCCCTCTCCGCTCTACACAAACAACATAAACAAACACAGACCCTTAAGGCATGGCTGGACGCCAAAACACAACTCAACTTACTGATGGCCTCCCGAGCTGAGAAGGAGCTGACTTGGTCCAAACGGAAATTTTATGAACGCGCCAACAAACCAGATACCCCGCTTGCCCGCAAACTTCGAAACGCGAGTAGTAATTTCCATATACAGTACAGTCAATTCGAACCAACAAAGGTGGCCTAACTTCTGACCCTAGACAAATTGTAGAAGAGTTTAAAACATATTATGAGACCCTATATGATGGGGCAAAGGTCTCCCATTGTGAGGCCATGCGTAGGCAACTGAAGACATTTTTGAAGGAGGCGATCTTACCCAAATTGAGCAGAAAGGAAAGGGAAGCGCTACAGGAAGATTTTACAGATGAGGAAATATCAGAGGTAATCAAATCACTGAAGCCGTCGAAGGCCCCAGGCCCAGACGGCTTCTCTAACCTATATTACAAAAAATATCGGAAATTGTTAGTCCCTCATCTGACTAAACTATTTAACTCATTCCTAGAGGGTGCCCCTATACCCGGCCAAATGCTTCAAGCGTCCATTTCAGTGATCCCAAAACCAGGGAAGGACCCAGCTGACTGTGAGTTATCACCCGATTTCATTGATCAATTCCGACACAAACCTTTGGCAAACCGCCTAAATACGGTCATGCCTAAGCTGGTCCAGCTGGTCCAGTAGTGATCAAGTAGGGTTCATCTGCGGGAGGCAAGCGGCAGATAACACCAGACGGATCATAGATTTAATTGATGTGGCCCAAAAACATAATATCCCGTCTATGGCTCTTAGTTTAGACGCCGAAAAAGCCTTTGATCGAATTGATTGGCCCTACTGCTGTGGCAGAGTTTATTCGAGCATTTGCCCGTTCTCTGCCGCAGCAGTAGCCTGGCGCGCGCCCGAGAGTGACGGGCGCGCGCCGAAGCAGCGGAAGAGCGCCCTCCGATCGGGGCGCTCTCCCTACCGCTGCCGGGTCCGCCGGGTCCCCCGGAACCCCCTGCCGCTGTCCCGCGATCGCGGGACACCAGGGCTCCCTCGGGGAGCCCCTGGACGCGCGTGCAGGGGGCGCACGCTCCCGATGACGCGTGACCGTGCGTCTATGACGCGCGGCACGCCGAGGGGCTGCGACTAGCAAGCCGGGAGATTTCCCGGCTTGCGGTACCGACCACACTCGGATAAAGTGTGTCGGTACTGTACCTCACAGAGACGCTTGGGGAGTTTGGGGTGGAAGGGAGAATGCTGGGCACCATTCTAGCTCTGTATAATGAACCGAAGGCGAAGATCAGGCACCAGGGCTTCCCTTCGGAAGAATTCCCGATACGGAGCGGCACCAGACAGGGTTGCCCCCTGTCTCCATTATTATTCGCACTATGCATTGAGCCCTTGGCGGCACATATTCGTAATAACCCAGATATAACAGGTATCCAAATTCAAGACCAGTCACATAAAGTGGCCCTGTATGCTGATGACATTATTTTAATGTTGTCAAAGCCCCTTACCTCTCTGCCGAACGTCTTTAGCCTACTAGACTCATTTAACAAGATCTCGGGGTTCAAAATTAACCAAACAAAGTCAGAAGCACTAAATTTAAACCTGCCAAAGGCCACAGCAAAACTCATAGAACTAAATTTTTATTTCAAATGGCAAGCCTCCTCTATTAAATACCTAGTGGAAAACATTACCAAAGAATATAGAGCCCTCTATACACTGGCGACACACTTTATTTGAGCTCGGCTAGTCCAGCGAATTCGGGTATACTCGAGTGTATTCAGGTTTCTGATCGTTTTCTGCCAGAGTGCATTGCGTTATTTCCCGGCAGGGATTTAAGCTTTTTATTCCGGCTTGCTGAAATACTGCAATGCCGTGAAAATACACATGGTGGCGCTTGCGAGCTGTTCTCTGTGAAGCCGTCCCCTATAATGAATTGTAATGCAGTATATATACTGTATATATATATATACTGTATAACAACAACCCCTATAAGCCCTAACATACAGTACTGTACACATACAGTACAGTACTGTATATGCATATACATAAATGATACTACTGTATGGGCGGCGGGGGCGTGATGTGTTTGCAGCAGAGAGAGATCCGCTGCTCTCTCTCTGCGCAAACATCGGCACAATAAAAATTATTTTAAATACATTTTTATTGATAGTGTACATGTGCAGGGGGTCTCCGGAGCTGAATCGCATTGGTTTCAGGTCTGGGGACCCCCGGCCCCCCGAGATACAGCCCCCTTTAGGGGGTGCCGGTATCCCTCTGCGTTTAAAGGCCCCGATCACGTGACCGCAGCCTGTTAAACCAAGCAGAGGGATACCGGCACCCCCTAAAGGGGCCTGTATCTCGGGGGGCAGGGGGGGAGGGAGGGGGGGGTTGCGGGTGCACTTAACCCCTTCACGACCGTAGCAGTTAATACCGCTACGGTCATGAAGGGGTTAAGCCCTCCCGCTAACCCCCCCCCCCCGCAAGCCCTAAACAACCATCGTTGGGGCTAATACCCCATTCACTCACCCTCCCGCTACCCACAATAAAAAAATACACACACACAGCAGCCGCCAAAAAATAAATAAATAAATCTAAATAAATAAATAAATAAATGACAATAAATACATTTGAAATACATTTTTATTGATAGTGTAGATGTGCAGGGGGTCTCCGGAGCTGAATCGTGTTGGTTTTAGGTCTGGGGACCCCCTGCCCCCCGAGATACAGCCCCCTTTAGGGGGTGCCGGTATCCCTCTGCTTGGTTTAAAGGGCCCGATCACGTGATCGCGGCCTGTAAACCAAGCAGAGCAGAGGGATACTGGCACCCCCTAAAGGGGCCTGTATCTCGGGGGGCAGGGGGTCCCCAGACCTGAAACCTGTGCGCTTCAGCTCCGGAGACCCTCTGCACATCTACACTATCAATAAAAATGTATTTTAAATGTATTTATTTATATTCATTTATTTATTTATTTATTTAGATTTATTTATTAATTGTGCTGCTGCAGCAAGTCCTAAACTCACACCAAGGGCCATACACCCCCCTCACCCCCCAATAAAAAAAATTCACGCACAGCAGCCCCACAATTAATAAATAAATCTAAATAAATAAATAAATACATGAAGAGAAATAAATATATACTGTACAGTATATACTGTATATATACTGGATATATATATACAGTATATATATAATAACTATCCCTATACATATACAGTATATACTGTGTTTATATATACTGTATACATATATATACATATATATATATATATATATATATATATATATATATATATATATATATATATATATATATATATATACACAGTATACAGTATACAGTATACAGTATATACACACAGATGATGAACCAATATACAAATACATGTAGAATGGTTATCAAAATCATACTGTCCTACAAATAACGCTTCTCTATACAGACAATAATAATAATAATCCATTTAATAATCCTAACTGATTTTACAATATAAAACATAACATTCCAATCCACACAGTACATTGCATTTACATTGTATACTGTAAATGATGCATAGCATAAAATCTATGCACCATATACATTCTGCAAATGAATGTTAACAATATAATTGCAAGCTACTCTACCAGTAAATACAAACACTTCCAAACAAGTCAAATATTTTAACCAATCAAGTAAACAAAAATCAATATATACTGTAAGTACCAACCAGAAAACACAATTTAAAACCAAAGCTAACCCTTACAATACCAAGGATTACATCTATTTAATTGTAAAAAACCTTATACAGTACATTATACACAGCATTGTTTAAAGCCCCCTCCCCCCTAATGTTTCTGTTAAACAGATTACACTGAAGGGAGAGAGATATAAAGGCCTAAAGCCCCTTCCCCCCTAATGTTTCTGTTAAACAGATTACACTGAAGGGAGAGAGATATAAAGGCCTAAAGCCCCTTCCCCCCTAATGTTTCTGTTAAACAGATTACACTGAAGGGAGAGAGATATAAAGGCCTAAAGCCGTACCAGTAAATCTCCCTCCCTGCATTGATGTCGTGCAGTGTATGTAAATGTGGGGAGGGGGGGGGACCCAATGTGCATACTGTGAGGTCTAACCACCCTCACCCCCTACCCACATACAACTGTACCGTTACCCCCCCCCATCCTGGCCATGGCCCCTCCGCTTCTGCAAAACAGACACAAAAATGAAAACATACAAAGTAATGTCCCCTAACCCCTTAATCACCATAGCGGTTATTAACCGCTACAGTCATGAAGGGGTTAACCCACCCTCACCCACCATTTTTATTGATAGTGTAGATGTGCATGGGGTCTCCGGAGCTGAATCGCGTTGGTTTTAGGTCTGGGGACCCCCTGCTCCCCGAGATACAGGCCCGAGATACAGGCCCCAGACCTGAAACCTGTGCGTTCTGCTCTGGAGACCCTCTGCACATCTACACTATCAATAAAAATGTATTTTAAATGTATATATTTATATTCATTTATTTATTTAGATTTATTTATTAATTGTGCTGCTGCTGCAAGTCCTAAACTCACACCAAGGGCCAAACACCCCCCTCACCCCCAATAAAAAAAATTCACGCACAGCAGCTCCACAATTAATAAATAAATCTAAATAAATAAATACATGAAGAGAAATAAATATATACTGTACTGTAAGTGCCCGCTTTATTGTGTGTAGCGGGGGTGGGTGACGGGGTTTATAAATGTGAGTTTATAAATAAAATAAAGAATATTATTTCTAGGGGCCCTAGAACAGAAGTTCCCACGCCAATTTCGCGCTCATTGCTCTTTTTTTACAATGTTGCTGGTCTTGCGGCTTTGCAGTCTGCAAGCAAAAAGCAGTTTGTAGTACTGAGTGTGAGATAAATTATTTATCAGTGTTGATCAAAGAGAGTTGATCAGAAGGATTCCCCTTATACTGTATACAGCACTCTATTGTCATTCATACAGTACAGTATAGTAAAGGGTAGACAACAAATGGTCTTGCAGTATATTACTACAAATCTGTCAGGTTGACCAGAATCACTGCGGATATCGGAAAATAATACAATTTTATTAATTCTATGTAGAATTAATAAAATTGTATTATTTTCCGATATCCGCAGTGATTCTGGTCAACCTGACAGATTTGTAGTAATACAGTATACTGCAAGACCATTTGTTGTCTACCCTTTACTATACTGTATGAATGACAATAGAGTGCTGTATACTTTATAAGGGGAATCCTTCTGATCAACTCTCTTTGATCAACACTGATAAATATCATATTTATACCCCTTTAGCACCTGTCGTTCCATCCTATGCACCCATTTACAATGGTGATTGCGGTCGTATTCACGTACTTTATGTGAGATAAATTAACCAGTTCTTTTATTGCTGAAGTCGCCACAAAAAACTTTTATTTACAAATACAGTACAATACAATGGTGAAACATTTCAAGTTAACAGCAATTCAAAACCTCAACACACAATAATACATACTGTACAGTAATGTATGATTATTTATTTATAATACAGTATACAGCTCTGTACTGTATATGCAGTATACAGTATACTGTACTATATTTGGGCCTTGTCTTTGGGGGTTTATTCAGGCAATTATTAGGGTGACCTGCCGTTGGAAATACTGACACAGTACAGTCCCAGTTATTTCAGCCACCCCACCCCATCCCTTAGAGTTTTTAATCCCTCCCTGGCCAAGCATCAATCGTCTGGCTAATCCAATCCAAGCCATTGTCTTGTTAATCTGGCCCTGGGCTGGCTACGGTAACAAGATTCAGCAGGAGGCCAGCCAGCGTATGATCCCACCATCCCCCTCCCTTAGAGGGAGGCCTGCCTGCTTTGGAAAAATCCCCTCTCGAATTGGAAATGTAAATCTGATGTGCATCCGTTTGCTTACAGTAACTGTTCTGTTCAGAACAGCCACTGCTTCTAAATTACTGAAAATATACAGGATAAATATAAAGTAATGTGAAATAATCTGTTCTGTGGGTCTGAGAGGGTTGAAAGTCACCAGGTCCTCATACAGTACAGTACATTCTCGAATACCTTTAGAATAAAAATACAGTATATATAAATATAAAGTATAAATATTGCACAGTATAATGTTAAATAACCCATCCTGTTCTTTTTCCCTTCATACTGTAACAGTATCCTCATTGTGTCTGCGGTACAGTAGTTCATTGAGAGAGGAGAGGTTTTGTGTACATCATTACTGCTGTTTATATACTGTACATTTGACTGCACAAGCAGATTTGACGAACACAAGGCCCCCCCTCCCCCCTGGTGCACCCTTTTTCCTGGAACGACAAGAAAACAGAAACTTTGTTCAGTTACTGTACTGTACTGTATGTGCGTACTGTATTAAGGAAGAACTACTGTACAGTAGGTGGCTGGTGCAGCTTTCTCTGGAAAGAAAAAAATGGAGCAGTTAGTAGGCAGTTACTGTAGTACTGTCAAACTAGTCTACTGTACTGTATACTGGAACTACTGTATACTCTGACTATTGGGAAAGAAAAAATCTGTGCCATACTTACCTGTATCATACTGTACTTACTGTACAATACTACAGCACTGTACTACTTTCCTGATGCTTGCCCATTGCGCGCGATGACAATGGGCAACACAGTGGCAATATGGTCTATATATTTATTGCATCGTTCCACGGTGAATACATCGTTCCAAAAACTCATTATGGCTTTATACAACTCGTCCTTCTTGGAGGGTTTCGCCACTTTACGGATGTGGTCCTTCAGCTGATGCCAGACCATTTCGATCGGATTGAAGTCTGGCGATCTGTGATTGGAAAGAAAGGACAATTAGTTTAAGAGATACAGTACACAGTAAAAACAGTGGGGAACATAAATGGGACACGGTCTACTGCACTTACTCCGCTGGCGTCTTCACCCAGTTGATGCCGCGCTCAAGGATATGCGCCGTCGACGCGGTGTGCTTGGGATCATTGTCCTGGTAAAAGCGATGACCATTGGGAAAGTCTTGTGTGATGTATCGCACTATCACGGGCACAATGTTGTCTTGGAAGAAATCTTTATTCATGATTCCTATAGCAAGAAAAGAAAAGTGCTCAATAGTACAGTACAGTGCATACGGTAAGGCAACACTAGTCAAGTACAGTGCATTAGGCGGCATTATATTTGAGAAATTGTACCTTCAAAGACGACAATGCATCCCGGTCCACGCCTAGAGATGGCACCCCACACATGCAGCTTCACAGGGTGTTTTGGCCGCGGCTTCAAAGTTATGCGGCCTTTTTTGTGGAACGCAAATCTTGCAAATCTCTCCAGCGACACAGTAGACTCATCAGTGAAGATGCAATCCTGGAAAGTCTCACCGCTGTCGATCCATGCTTGGGCCTGTAGCACTCTTTAGATTTTGTTTGCGTCCCGTATCATGGGGTACGCTCTGTAATGACAATGAATAAAAAAATTTAGCGTCACAGCGCAGTACAGTTTGCAAAACAACACTTTTACTTTACAGTACCTCCTGTACTGTCCAGTACTAACCTCACACGTCCATATTTCCATCCAATTCTGCGTCTCATCTTCTTTATGCTGCTCTCGGATACAGTCAGATTGGGCTTTTCCTGCAGAGTGTTTTTAACCCTTAATGCGCTCCTCTCATCATTCTCCTCACTTATTCTGTCCACCAGAAGAGTAGTCTCCCTACAATGCAAAGAAATTATATTGTGTTATTAATATGCAGCAATATAAAATGTATACTGTATACTGTACATGTAATGTTGTAATATACAGTAAATATACAAAAAATGTATACTGCTGTACTATAAATATAAATAGACAAAATATACAGTATACAGTACTGTTGTAATATAAATATACTATATAAATATACTGTTGTTATATCATAATAAATACACATCATATACTGTATATTCCGTTGTAAGATGAATTGCAATATACCAAAAGTGTATACTGCTGCACAAAAAATATAAATTGACCACACATACACTATATACTGTTGTAATATAATAAATATACTATATAAATACGGTTGTTATATCATAATAAATACACATCATATACTGTATATTCCGTTGTAAGATGAATTGCAATATACCAAAAGTGTATACTGCTGCACAAAAAATATAAATTGACCACAGATACACTATATACTGTTGTAATATAATAAATATACTATATAAATACGGTATACTGTTATATCATAATAAATACACATCATATACTGTATATTCCGTTGTAAGATGAATTGCAATATACCAAAAGTGTATACTGCTGCACAAAAAATATAAATTGACCACACATACACTATAAACTGTTGTAATATAATAAATATACTATATAAATACGGTATACTGTTGTTATATCATAATAAATACACATCATATACTGTATATTCCGTTGTAAGATGAATTGCAATATACCAAAAGTGTATACTGCTGCACAAAAAATATAAATTGACCACACATACAGTACACTACAGTATATACTGTTGTAATATAAATATACTATATAAATACGGTATACTGTAGATGTACACTACAGTTTTCTATATTTTTTTTGGTTAAGTTTTATAAATATACTTACGCATTTGTTACCTTTGGTGCCTTTTTGCGGTCTCTGTTTTTTCCTTGTGCATGATAGCACACGGTGTTTGATGGCACAATGAGGCCAGAAGCAGTTAACCAGCACTGGATATCTGCAATTCGTTTTCCGCTCGTGTACATCTCCTTCATTCTCATGCTGAGATCCTTTGAAATCTTCTTAACAGGCATTGCTGCGAGTAGAAAGAAATACAAACACAAGAATGTATATTCGATGTTTAGTCGATGTGTATTCAATGTGCAGTGAATCCACAAAATGGATGGTGTATTTATATGTTAATGACTCACATTACAGACCACCCACTTTCAACACCTGTACCTGGCTGCCATGCATAAAAGGTTGTACACGTTGCATAGCCCACCACTTGCTGATCTTTATCTGAGCCATTGTCCAGATACTGCATTGTGCCTCCCGCTTACATGGAGCAGCCCCGGTTCTATGGACGCAAGAACCATCTCACCTCTGCTGTGCCTGCCACACTGAAAAAGAGAAAGGCAGTTACCGTTTCCAAGCCAAAGGCAAAGCGACAGGCTAAGGCCAATAAAGAAAACCTTCTGCTGACCCCAAAGGCTAAGGGTTTTAAAACACGTCAGCCTTATTATGTGAAGAAGAAATACGGTACTGTGCTCGGTACGCAAGACGAATGGCAGCCAACTCACCGAATCCGCAGACCACTTGCTCCCATAAGCTTCGACGACTCTGCTGTAGCTGTCCCGCAAATCTTCAGCCCGGCTTCTCCACCCCCATCTTCTCCGGTTCCATCTGAAGATGCTGCTGCCTCTGAAATCCACGGGTCACTGTCTCCTTTGCTCTTGGACGACTCTGCTTCTCTCCCAGAAATCTAGCGGTCACCTTCTCCATCCCTCTTCGACGACGCTGCAGCTTCTCCTGTACCTGGCATCACCAGGTCACCTCCTCCACTCTCCATCGATGCCGCTTCTCTCCAGGGAACCCCCATCTCATCCTCCGTTGCACCCATCCCCCCAGATCTCCAGATGCCATGCACAAGCAGCTCGTTAGACCGGATCCTGAATGGGCTAACTGTGGATCTCCCCGGGAATTCTATTGTGCTGGCAAAGCTAGATCTGCTTCTGGAATCAGTGCTACATATGGAGCAACGGATGCTACAAATGGAGCAACGGATGGATCAACAGATGCTACATATGGAGCAACGGATGGATCGACGGATGGACAAGACATAGCTGACATAGCGGGCATACATTATTTGCTCGGTGTTAATGCCCCTGTTTCCCCGACGCTGGAGCAGGGGGGTGACATGGATGTGATGCATGGTACCTTCGACCCCCTTCCATCACCAAGCACACCCCCTCCACCAGAAGATGCAGTGTACTATGCTATTGAGGAGGACATGACAACCCCGTCAAGACCACGCCAGGAGACAACCCAGCGACCACTACCGGAGGAAAGCTTCCTCCCAGACACCCTACCATTGCCCGTCGCCTCAAGTACACCCGCTCCCAAAAGACCTCCTACACCCGCTCGCATAGAAACAGTGCCCGACATCTCCCTGTGCGATCTGCCACCGGCGCTGAGGGAGAAGTATAGGGTGAGGAGTGCTGGTATACCACACAAGTATGCCTTGATCATATTTAAACACCATGTTCCCTACACATTGTACTGCGAGTGGGTGTTCAAAGTAAATTACGATGGGAATCACCATAAAAAGGCCCTTCCTGCTAATTTAAGGAAAAAGATTATGGAAGAAATGCAGCGCTATTACCCTGTTACAGATCCTGTAATGAGAGGCGTTAGAGACTGCATTAATGGCGTTTTGCGCCATGCAAGGCATCGGCCATGGATGGAAAATGGGGAGGACTTTCAGTGAGACCATACTGTAATATCGTGCTGTACTGTACAGTACATGTTTTGCCCTACAGTACTTGCTGTACTTAAACAAAGGATACTGTATGTTGTTGTGTGTTGCACGGTTTTTGTACTGTATTTGTAAATAAAAGTTTTTGGTGGCGACTTCAGCAATAAAAGAACTGGTTAATTTATCTCACACTCAGTACTACAAACTGCTTTTTGCTGCCAGACTGCAAAGCCGAAAGACCAGCAACATTGTAACAAAAGAGCAATGAGCGCGCAATTGGCGTGGGAACTTCTGTTCTAAGGCCCCTAGAAATAATATTCTTTATTTTATTTATAAACTCACATTTATAAACCCCGTCACCCACTCCCGCTACACACAATAAAAAATAATCACACACAGCATCCCCGCAATAAATAAATAAATAAATACAAATAAATACATTTGAAATACATTTTTATTCCTAGTGTAGATGTGCAGGGGGTCTCGGGAGCTGAACCGCACTGGTTTCAGGTCGGGAGACCTCCTGCCCCCCGAGATACAGCCCCCTTTATGAGGTGCCGGTATCCCTCTGCGTTTATGGCCCCGATCACGTGATCGCGGCCTGTTAAACCAAGCAGAGCAGAGGGATACCGGCACCCCCTAAAGAGGCCTGTATCTCGGGGAGCAGGGGGTCCCCAGACCTGAAACCTGTGCGCTTCTGCTCTGGAGACCCCCTGCACATCTACACTGTGAATAAAACACACACATCATTAAAGAATCATTCTTTACCTTAGCGGCTATGCGCTATGGTAAAGAAGCAGCATTTCTGTATTTTTAATAATATTGTACAGTGAGCAGGGGGTTCCCTGAGACAGAAATCTAATCTCAGGGGACCCCCTGCTCCTGCACAATATTATTAAAAGTTCAGAAATGCTGCGTCATTACCATAGCGTATAGCCGCTAAGGTAATGAAGGGGTTAAGGCATAATAACCAATAAATACATTCAATACACTACCCACTACCCATGGCAACCTCCGCTGCTGCTGCTGCTGTACAGTAAAACAGAGAAAAAAATTAACACTTTCAAAGTAATGTCCCCTAACCCCTAAATCACCATAGCGGTTATTAACCGCTACAGTCATGAAGGGGTTAACCCACCCTCACCCACCACTCGGGACGCCTACTGTACATACCCTCCCACTCTAACCCCCCACCCCGTGAGGCCTAACCATCCTCAACCCTCACCCACTAACTACCCACAAGGGAGGCCTACCCACATACCGTTGGGGAACCCCCCCCACCCCCCACCCCCAGTCCCCGCAATCAAAACAATGCACAGCCCCACAATAAACAGCATTCTACTTATTAAATACATTACCCACCCCCTGTGCCCCCCTATAAATACAAGATTTATTCTTTTACATTCGGGGTCCATAACGTAGCCCCACGCTAGTCCCCGGTGGGCTGGCAGGGCACCTGGACAGACCTACAGTTTACCAGCAGCATTCCACAGGTTCTAGAGGCCTGCTGGTGGATCCTGCCAGCACCATGGCGCCCAGGTGGTCTCCTTGGGTCACCGTGAGCCACAATTGGGTCCCCACGGTAGGCCCAAGGATGTCTGGGAGCCCCGGGTCAAAACCACAGGTGTCTGCGGGGCCTCGGGTGGTTCCCATGGGGGTCTGGGGAACTCACGGGTGCTCACTACGGGTCCGAGGTGCCCCCACAGAAGTGGGACCACACATCATCATCCCCGCACCTACGGGTCGGCGGTGCCCCCACAGAAGTGGGACCACACATCGTCATCCCTGCAGACTACGGGTCCGCAGTGCCCCCACAGAAGTGGGACCACACATCATCATCCCCGCATGTGTCACCCGTGGAACCACCAGCCTGATACCCTTCGGATACCCGAGAATACCTGAGGTGGTCTCCAGAGGTCCCACGCAAAACCACGGAAGTAACCCTGAATGTAAAAAAAATAAACCTGGCCTACAGTATACATTCAATACATACACCCTCCCCCCCATCACCTACAGTACAATAATGTGCAAAATAACTATTATCCAGATATGGATAATAGATTAATTGCCCATTATTAAAAACATTAACTAGCATATACAAATAAATAAAGTACTACTAACCTCATCAATACGAAGTGTCCGACGCCAGCGCCTTCCTTCTCTTGCCCACACAATACATAGCCAAAACCAAGGCAATACATTGCAAGTACATTCAGATATCAATTAACCCCTTAAACACCTTATCAAATAATAACCGCAAAGGTAATTAAGGGGTTAAGCCACACAGGCACGATACCCACCCTTCACCCATGAATTTGTACTGTGGCTTCATCATGCAACTATATATATATACTGTATACTGTATAAATACATACAGAGAGACAGAGAGAAAGAGAGAGAGAGAGATACTGCTGCGGCCAAGTTTATTCGAGCATTTGCCCGTTCTTGGCCGCAGCAGTAGCCTGGCGCGCGCCCGAGGGTGACGGGCGAGCGCCGAAGCAGCGGAAGAGCGCCCTCCGATCGGGGCGCTCTCCCTACCGCTGCCGGGTCCGCCGGGTCCCCCGGAACCCCCTGCCGCCATCCCGCGTTCGCGGGACACCAGGGCTCCCTCGGGGAGCCCTGGACGCGCGTGCAGGGGGCGCAGGCTCCCGAAGACGCATGACCGCACGTCTATGACGCGCGGCACGCCGAGGGGCGGCCACTAGCAAGCCGGGAAATCTCCCGGCTTGCGGATCTGGCCGCAGTGTAATAAACTGTGTCGCCACTGTACAGTATACAGTACAGTATATATATATACACACGTTATATACACACCCATGATAAACCAATATACAGTACAAATAAATGTAGAAGGGTTATCAAAAGCACTGTCCTACAACCAAACACTTCTCCATACATACACACTAAATTAAAATCAATTTCCTTTAATATTCATAACTGATCTCTCAATCTAAATCATCACTAAACCTCTGAAAAGCCATTTAAACAACTTACATTCCAATATAAATGATGCCTCAATATCTATGCACCATACAGTATACATTATGCAAATTAATCAAACGTAAACAAAAATCAATTAGCAATCATTATTTACATCCCTAAACAATTCACACTCAATCACGAACAATGAAACCATTAACAGATTCACGCCTAGAGCAGAACAATTAAGCCTTTGAAAAAATATAAGTACCGACAAAAATACAACCAAGGCTATCTATCCCTGACCTTCCTCAAACACACAATACAATACCAAGGAATACATCTACTGTATCTAATTTTAAAATACTTTAAACTCACAAAATAATTAAAAACACATCTAATCCAGCTTTTAAAACATCATCATTTCTTACCCTGAATGTATACTGTACAGTATATATCTCTAGACATATATACTGTACATACATACATACAGTGGCAAGAAATGATATACAACAAAAAAAAAAAAAATACACATGTTAAAAAACCTTTTGAAAAAATTAACAAGTTAAATAAAATACATTTCTTTACTGTAGTTCACTTACCATTACTTGCCCCCACCGATTCCCGTTGCGCAGCTTACTCACGAACCAATCCACGATCAGGAACCCATAAAATAATAAACCATTCCCTTTAAGTGACGTCATCATTTTTTTTTTGTCGGCCAAAACACATGGTTTTCACGGTCCAATCAGGACCGTGGGAACCATGACGCAAAATGTGACGTCATAGGCCTTTAAAAGCCTATGTCGTCTCATTTTGCAGCCAAACGCCGCGGAGGAAGGACCTCCGGAGAAGAAAAAAGACAAGGGCGTGGCCGATGATGGAAAGAAGACCACGCCCTGCCCCGCCCGGAAGGAGATAGAAGAAAGAAGAATACAGATGAAGATGGATTACAAGTAGAAGACCCGTGGATTGATTTGGATTTTTAGATTCATGTTTATTATTTTGAATGGTTTATTATTTTATGGGTAAGTGAACTAGAGTAAAGAAATGTATTTTATTTAAATTGTTAATTTTTTCAAAAGGATTTTTAACATGTGTATTTTTTTTTTTGTGGTATATCATTTCTTGCCACTGTATGTATGTATGTACAGTATACTGTATATGTCTAGAGAGATATACTGTACAGTATACATTCAGGGTAAGAAATTATGATGTTTTAAAAGCTGGATTAGATGTGTTTTTAATTATTTTGTGAGTTTAAAGTATTTTAAAATTAGATACAGTAGATGTATTCCTTGGTATTGTATTGTGTGTTTGAGGAAGGTCAGGGATAGATAGCCTTGGTTGTATTTTTGTCGGTACTTATATTTTTTCAAAGGCTTAATTGTTCTGCTCTAGGCGTGAATCTGTTAATGGTTTCATTATTCGTGATTGAGTGTGAATTGTTTAGGGATGTAAATAATGATTGCTAATTGATTTTTGTTTACGTTTGATTAATTTGCAGAATGTATATGGTGCATAGATTTTATGCATGCATCATATATATTGGAATGTGAGTTTTTTCATTGGTTTGTGATCATATACAGTAGATTGTGAGATCAGTTAGGATTTTTAAAGGAAATTGATTTTAATGTAGTGTCTGTATGGAGAAGTGTTTGGTTGTAGGGCAGTATGCTTTTGATAACCCTTCTACATTTATTTGTACTGTATATTGGTTTATCATGGGTGTGTACAGGTATATAATGTGTGTGTATATATATATATATATACTGTATATATATCTCTCTCTCTCTCTTTCTCTCTGTCTCTCTGTATGTATATATATACAGTATATATATATAGTTGCATGATGAAGCCACAGTACAAATTCATGGGTGAAGGGTGGGTATCGTGCCTGTGTGGCTTAACCCCTTAATTACCTTTGCGGTTATTATTTGATAAGGTGTTTAAGGGGTTAATTGATATCTGAATGTACTTGCAATGTATTGGCTTGGTATTGGCTATGTCTTGTGTGGGCAAGAGATGGAAGGAAGGCGCTGGCGACGGACACTTCATATTGATGAGGTCAGTAGTACTTTATTTATTTGTATATGCTAGTTAATGTTTTTAATAATGGGCAATTAATCTATTATCCATATCTGGATAATAGTTATTTTGCACATTATTGTACTGTAGGTGTTGGGGGGGATGGTGTATGTATTGAATGTATACTGTAGGCCAGGTTTATTTTTTTTACATTCAGGGTTACTTCCGTGGTTTTGCGTGGGACCTCTGGAGACCACCTCGGGTATTCTCGGGTATCCCAAGGGTATCAGGCTGGTGGTTCCACGGGTGACACATGCGGGGATGATAATGTGTGGTCCCACTTCTGTGGGGGCACCGCGGACCCGTAGTCTGCGGGGATGACGATGTGTGGTCCCACTTCTGTGGGGGCACCGCCGACCCGTAGGTGCGGGGATGATGATGTGTGGTCCCACTTCTGTGGGGGCACCATGGACCCGTAGTGAGCACCCATGAGTTCCCCAGCCCCCATGGGAACCACCCGAGGCCCCGCAGACACCTGTGGGTTTGACCCGGGGCTCCCAGACATCCTTTGGCCTACCGTGGGGACCCAATTGTGGCTCACGGTGACCCAAGGAGACCACCTGGGCGCCATGGTGCTGGCAGGATCCACCAGCAGGCCTCCAGAACCTGTGGAATGCTGCTGGTAAACTGTAGGTCTGTCCAGGTGACCTGCCAGCCCACCGGGGACTAGCGTGGAGCTGCGTTATGGACCCTGAATGTAAAAGAATAAATCTTGTATTTATAGGGGGGCACAGGGGGTGGGTAATGTATTTAATAAATAGAATGCTGTTTATTGTGGGGCTGTGCATTGTTTTGATTGCGGGGACTGGGGGTGGGGGGTAGGGGGGGTTCCCCAACGGTATGTGGGTAGGCCTCCCTTGTGGGTAGTTAGTGGGTGAGGGTTGAGGGTGGTTAGGCCTCACGGGGTGGGGGGTTAGAGTGGGGGGGGTATGTACAGTAGGCGTCCCGAGTGGTGGGTGAGGGTGGGTTAACCCCTTCATGACTGTAGTGGTTAATAACCGCTATGGTGATTAAGGGGTTAGGGGACATTACTTTGAAAGTGTTAATTTTTTCTCTGTTTTACTGTTCAGCAGCAGCAGCAGTGGAGGTTGCCATGGGTAGTGGGTAGTGTATTGAATGTATTTATTGGTTATTATGCCTTAACCCCTTCATTACCTTAGCGGCTATACGCTATGGTAATGACGCAGCATTTCTGAACTTTTAATAATATTGTGCAGGAGCAGGGGGTCCCCTGAGATTAGATTTCTGTCTCAGGGAACCCCCTGCTCACTGTACAATATTATTAAAAATACAGAAATGCTGCTTCTTTACCATAGCGCATAGCCGCTAAGGTAAAGAATGATTCTTTAATGATGTGTGTGTTTTATTCACAGTGTAGATGTGCAGGGGGTCTCCGGAGCAGAAGCGCACAGGTTTCAGGTCTGGGGACCCCCTGCTCCCCGAGATACAGGCCTCTTTAGGGGGTGCCGGTATCCCTCTGCTCTGCTTGGTTTAACAGGCTGCGGTCACGTGATCGGGGCCATAAACGCAGAGGGATACCAGCACCTCATAAAGGGGGCTAAATCTCGGGGGGCAACCAGTGCGGTTCAGCTCCCGAGACCCCCTGCACATCTACACTAGGAATAAAAATGTATTTCAAATGTATTTATTGTCATTTATTTATTTATTTAGATTTTTTTTTTTTTTTTTTTGGCGGCTGCTGTGTGTGTGTATTTTTTTATTGTGGGTAGCGGGAGGGTGGGTGAATGGGGTATTAGCCCCAACAATGTTTTTTTAGAGCTTGCGGGGGGGGGGGTAGCGGGAGGGCTTAACCCCTTCATGACCGTAGCGGTATTAACTGCTACGGTCGTGAAAGGGTTAAGTGCACCCGCAACCCCCCCCTCCCGCAAGTCCTAAACTCACACAAAGGGCCAAGTACCCCCCTCACCCATCCCCACTACACACAATAAAGCGGGCACGGTGGGTTAACCCCTTCATTGCCTTAGCGGCTATCCGCTATGGTAATGACGCAGCATTTCTGTATTTTTAATAATATTGAGCAGGAGAAGGGGGGGTCCCTGAGTATTAATTTCTGGCTCAGGGAACCCCCTGCTCACTGTACAATATTATTAAAATACAGAAATGATGCTTCTTTACCATAGCGCATAGCCGCTAAGGTAAAGAACGAGTGTTTATTTATACTGTATATTGTATGTGTTTTATTGATACTGTACATGTGCAGATGGTCTCCAGAGCAGAAGCGCACAGGTTTCAGGTCTGGGGACCCCTGCCCCCCGAGATACAGGCCCCTTTAAGGGGTGCCGGTATCCCTCGGCTTGGTTTAACAGGCTGCGGTCACGTGATCATGGGCCTTTAAACGCAGAGGGATACCGGCACTGTATCTCGGGGGCTGTATCTCGGGGGGTAGGGGGTCCCCAGACCTAAAACCAATGCGGTTCAGCTCCGGAGTCCCCCTGCACATCTACACTATCAATAAAAATGTATTTAAAATAAGTTTTAATGTGCCGATGTTTGCGCAGAGAGAGCAGCGGATCTCTCTCTGCTGCAAACACATCACGCCCCCAGTATGTGCAGTAATTTACTGAACATGTACTGTAGAATAAATGCATAGTTTTATTTATTCGGGTTTATTACACAGTATACTGTTCGGCCGGAAAACATCAGCATACAGCACAATATTATTCATCGAAATCCCCCCATTAGCCGTTTTCTTTTCTGAGGAAAAACAAAATGAAAAGTTTTAATGTACAGTAATGGTCAGCCCCCAAAAGATGTACACAGCCAGCCCCACCAAAATAATACGGCAACAATACAGTACTCACCATACTATTTCCCATTCAGCTTGCGCCGGCGCCGGTCCACTGCCAGTCCAGCTATCTTCATCATCCACGTCGATAGTTTGCAGCGGGACTAGCCCACCTGTAGTCAGCAGGTGAGGCGGGAAATCGCTTAGGTACATGCAAGCTTCATCAAAACTGGCTGCGAAATCCGACTCTGTCTCAGGGTTGTCACTGACAGTGGGACTGTCATTGGAAGCCGGTGCTGGTGCTGGCGCATTGCTTGGCAGGGACTGTCGCTTCTTAGTTGGTTTTAACACAACCCTTCGCCTTTTGCTGCCTCCATGATCATAGATACGGGAAAAACCCTGTGACACACACCAATACCCTCCAACAAATTGGGGCTCAATACGGTGAAAACAGGGGTCACTACATAACCTTTTCCTTATTGCACGCTTCCACAAATGAGGAGTTGGCGAAAATTTGTAAAAGTCATAGTTTTCGATAAAATACTGATAAATTTGAACAACTGTTGCCATCTTATCCTCTGTTGCATTAATAGCGGCCCATATCAAATAAGCATAACTTCTGTCAGGTTTTTGGAACACGGGCTGCTGCACTTGAACACTCATGGTGAGTCTCTGGAGAATAGTGTACTGGTAACTGAAACAGGTCTTTGTCTTTATTTAATATGTAAAGCCTAAATTGATACATTTTTGCAACTCTTCCTTCAGTCTCAAGGCCAAGGCCAAGTTACTGTAAAATGGCACACTGTGGTACAGTATCTTTTTTAAACGAAACAACTGCAAGCCCACACATTACTGATTCGGCGCTTTACAAGTCATGAGTTTATGCCATCTGGTGGACATGCGAAGCATTGCAGCCTAGTAAATCCTGATCATTATCATTTAACAGATCAGGCCCCCGTCAGCCAGGCATGAACCGTGGCTGGGAAGGCAAACGCAACGCAGCATGCAAGAGGTGAGCAGCGGCGGATTCCAGGTATCTGCCAGGTACAAACTGGGCATTTGCTCGAATAAAGTGTGTCGGTGCAGTAAAGCCAATTACCCCAGACCGATAAGGACACTGATGGAGGATCTTAGGCTATGGTCGGGCTATGCAATTTCCTGGATCGGCAGGATCCAAAGTCTTAAGATGAACCTCCTTCCCAGAATCCTGTACCTCTTCCAGACCCTCCCGGTACAGGTGGCCGGGGCTGACATCCTCCATTTGCAGTCCTCCATGATGAAGTTTGTCTGGGGTAATAAAAAGCCACGAATCAAAGCTAGCACATTAATTTGCCCAACAATACGAGGAGGACTTGGGGTACCTTGTTTGATGGCCTACTTCCAGGCGGCACAACTATCACAAATAGTACAGTGGCACATGCTGCCGGAACTCCGATGGTGGGTGGAACTAGAAAGAGAATGCTGCCTCCCTGTGGACTTGCAGGATTTAATCTGGCTCCCGAAAAGGGACCAGAAATCTATGCAGGTGCCGCTGGTGGCACTGAAGAGCTCGTTGGCAGTTTGGGAGGCCACCAGATATAAATGTGCTCTCACCACCCAGCACACATACATGACCCCGTTTGTAGGGAACCCTGATTTCGCTCCGGGCATGTCAAGTGGGACCTTAGGGGCCTGGAAAAAGAAGGGCCTCACAAAGCTTCTACATCTGAAAGGTAGCCCATTGTTAAAGTCCTTTGACCAAATTAAATCTGAAACTGGGATACCAAATTCCGAATTTTTTAGATACCTCCAGATTAGAGCCTTTTACAACAAAATCCCTAACTGCCCTAAGCGTACTAATTTTGAGCAGCTGTGTTCAAGGGGTACGGACACTACGGGACTTACTTCTACGATCTACAGAGGGGTGGTCTGTCCTATACTCACAAACGACACCAAATTAAACTACAGACGTGCATGGGAAGCTGACCTAGGGGAGACCTTAGAATACGACGACTGGGACTCAATAGTGCTTGCAGCAGCCAAAAGCTCGATCTGCATGACCTTGAAGGAGAACGCATATAAAGTCATAATGAGGTGGTGTCTCACCCCAATACGATTAGCAAAGTTTGTTAAAGATTACCCCCCATTGTGCCCCAAACAATGTGGGGAGCCTGCAGACTTGTTGCACATGTTGTGGGGTTGCACCAGAGTGGCTCCTTTATGGGAGGAAATCCAAAATTGGCTGACGAGAATTCTCGGGCGCCCGGTCCCCTTGGACCCTTGGCTGTTCCTGCTGGGCAGGCGCAGGCGGGGGCTTAGCAGACCGGCACAAAGACTGATTGCACATTTTGCAACAGCCACGAGGTGCGATTAGCAGAATTGTGGAAACAACCAGAATTACCCACAATAATGAAAATTCGAAACAGAATTTGGTATGTTTGCCGGATGGAACAATTGACGAGTTTGGTCAATGACACCGGCACAAATTTTCTAAAAATTTGGGCCACTTGGCTAGACCAATCAGACATCCCAGGGGTGAATGCCACCAATATCCTGCTATGATAACAAGAGATGCGTTCTCCTGGGAGGAGGAGGCACAGACAATGACAGACCAGAATACTGGTAGGGCAGACGCCGACGAACAATATGACTATGGGGAGAAAATCCTGGTAAAACAGACACGAAGCCGGCGGTCGTAGATCACAAGCAAGAGGTGCACTTCGCTTGGCCTTCCCTTACCCCCCCCCCCTGTGTTCGTCTTGTCCGTCTAGTCTGTCTGTCATTTTTATTCTTTTCATTTTTCTTTTCCCTTATGATATGTCAATACCTATGCTGTTCGACTTTCAAAAAAACTAAATATTGGGCTTGAAACTATCCATGTATACTTATGGGTTGTTAGACAATGTGTGCACTGTTTCATGTCCCAATAAAAACTTTTTTGTTGAAAAAAAAAAAGGATTAGATTTAATAGGTATATAGGCTTGGGGCCACTATGTCTGCTCAGGTCCCAGACTTGAAAGCTCAGGGATGCCAAGGTGTTAGAACAGGCGGGGTACTGGAGTTACACTCAAGTACCCACGCCCTGGTGTAACAAAGGGCTATCCGGCCACCAATTTCCCATCCCCAGACTTTGAGGAGCCTGGCACAGCGGGGGATTCAATATGCTAAGAGGCAGAGGTGCCAGGTTGGCACATGCCCCTTTGTAGAATTGAAATGGGTGCCTGCCCAGCTTCAGCGTACCAGAAAATCAGTGATAGGCTGGAAGAGAAATTCCCACGCGCTTATTGGCTGTAGTGTTTTGTGAATGGGACTCCAAAACCTATAAGAAACCTTGCAGCCAATCAGGACTTCAGATTCTAAGCACCAAACCATCAGCGGCAAATTCAAAAATGCAGGCTTCAGAGATTTCAAGGCAAGACATTTTCTAAGTCAGGGACCAAGTTTTGAAAACAGAATGTAGCGTCGCGGCTGGAATTGCATACCGAATTGCGTTCCAGGACTTTCGTGAGTACCTCCAGGTCATTGGAAAGCACTCGTACAGACTTCATTTTGTAGCCATTTGGACTAGGAAAGTTTAGTTTGTTAGCCCAGATCCCCAGTAAGTGTGTTTTCTATTGCATATTGTGTGTATGTCTTTTCCTGGAGTAAATTACAATTTATTTTACCTCCTTGTTTTGTTCAAGCATACAGTATGATCCCGGTATAAAAGGTGTTCATAAACCTGGTCTCCCTTGACAGCAGGTTATAACATACACAGAGTTCCCAGCTTATGGTTCTTCACAGCTACCGGGGACCCACGGTTTTCAGGGGTAACCAGTTGGGCTTCACATTTTTTATGAAGGCTGGATACCCCTTCCGTCACATGATACTGGCCCAGGGTGGGTTGTTAAGCCTACCAGTGGGTAACGGGAGGGCTTAACCCTTTCATTACTTACTGGTTACCACAGCCATGGTAATGAAGGGGTTTACTCCACCAGCAACCTTTCCGGTTAGCCTAACCACCCACCCTGGGCCAAGTACTCCCATTCACCCACCCCGCTACCTCCAATAAACCAGGTACTGTGGCTTAAACCTTTTATTGTCTTAGAGGCTAGCCGCTGAGGTAATGAAGCTGTTTTAATGTTACTTTTAATAACAAACTATTGTAGCAGGGGTCTCCTTGACTGAACCACATTAATTTCAGCCCTGGGGTCATCTGCTTCCCGAGCTACAGGCCCTGGTATGGGTGCCAGTATCTCTCTCCATTGTTTAAATCTCCCGCATCACGTGACTGGGACAGGAGATACCAGTAACCCATACTGGGGCCTGTAACTTGGGAAGTAAGGGGTCCCGGACCTGAAATTAATGCGTTTCAGCTCCGGAGACCCCCATGCTACAATACTTTGTTATTAAAATTACATTAAAAATGCACACTCACCTCTAAGAGCTGTGCACAGAGATGCAGCTTTCTCCCTTCAGCTCTTCCAGACTGCAGTTAAAGCAAACACAAGACATTCGATAAGTCTTGGGAGGGAAAAAAGAAAGTAGTGCAATCTTGCATTTTTGTACCAAACGTTTAAAAATTTGTGATTTTTCTTAGAGAATACCGTTTTAACACACATTTTTTATATTGCAGTAAGAAAATACGAAGTTGCTCGACAATGCACTGAGCTTCTGGTGTAATTTGGCTTGAAAATTGTTAAAGATAAATACCAGTAATTTAAAAGGGTTTCCACTTTTGATTGTAGGAGGCTGAGTGGTTAATATCAATGATCAGATAAATTCTATGTCCTAATAGCCTTTTACTAACTTTATTATCTTACTTTATCAGCTTTAATATTTGTATGGTTTTTTTTCTACAAATCCTTTTATATGAACACCCGGATGTGATAATGTGCTAAATCTGTTACAGTTACAAAAGACAATGTCATAGTAAAAGCAGCTTCTAGGTATTTTATAAAATGTATTCTTTTATGGTGCTTGATCTGGGGGATGTCATACTGTAGAGCTCATCAGCGGTACTCTTAGCTCCAGGAACCAGTGGCGTAACTACAATATTTGGCCCCTGCTACAAAAAAAGTTTAATGGCCCCCTATTTCACTCTCTTCCCCCCTCCTCCTCCCCAACTCTCCCCACCGTCTCCCCTCTTAAACTCTCTCTCTTCTTAAGCTCCGCAGCATTTATATATATGCTCCGCAGCATATAAAGTCCCAGCAGCCCGTCAAAGAAGTTGGGACTGACCTCTGACCCTGCTCAACTATTACAGTGCTGGTCAGCCCCCTCCCCCCCCCAAGCTCTAGCACCCCCTGGGTTTGCAGTAGTGTTATTATGACCCTGTGAGGAACCCCAGTTCATTGAACGTTTAATCTCCTATTCTTATAAACTTATGTGTGGTATAATACAATATGGTCAAGATTTGGCTTCAGCAGCTAATAGGAAGCCACAACACCATCAGGATTTGATGTTGCAGTTTTCTGTTCATGTTCTGGTGGCCATACAGTATTTGTATTTTTTTTTGTTTTGTTTTTTTTTGTCAGAACCGGGTAAAAGGAAAAGTTCAATTCACATGGAGCTGGGAAGTCCTTGGTTTTAGGAACATCAAGGCTGAGCCCCTAGGACAATACAATACAACTTTATTAGAAGGCTACAGTAGTTAGGACTAATACCAAAGTGAGGAAATCATTCAGCAGTAATTCCAAAGGTTTAATAATAACTGAGGCTGCGTTGTACAATACAGTTAGGTCCGGAAATAATTGGACACTGACACAATTTTCATAATTTTGGCTCTGTACGCCACCACAATGGATTTGAAATGAAACAACCAAAATGCAATAGAAGTGCAGACTTTCAGCTTTTATTCAAGGGGTTGAACAAAAATATCGTATGAAACGTTTAGGAATTGCAACCATTTTCATACACAGTCCCCTTATTTCAGGGGCTCAAATGTAATTGGACAAATGAACACAATCATAAATACATTTTTGATTTTGAATACTTTGTCGAGAATTCTTTGCAGGCATTTACTGCTTGAAGTCTGGAACGCATGGACATCACCAAATGTTGAGTTTCCTCCTTTGTGATGCTTTGCCAGACCTTTACTGCAGCTGTCTTCAGTTGTTGTTTGTTCGTGGGTCTTTCTGCTTAAGTTTTGTATTCAGCACGTGAAATGCATGCTCGATCGGGTTGAGATCAGGTGATTAAATCGGCCATTGCAGAATATTCCACTTCTTTGCCTTAAAAAACTCCTGAGTTGCTTTCGCAGTATGTTTTGAGTCATTGTCCATCTGTAATGTGAAGCGCCGTCCAATCAATTTTGCTGAATTTGTCTGAATCTGAGCAGACAATATATCCCTATACACTTCAGAATTCATCTGGCTGCTTCTGTCTTCTGTCACATCATCAATAAACGCTAGTGACCCAGTGCCATTGGAAGCCATGCATGCCCATGCCATCACACTGCCTCCACTGTGTTTTACAGATGATGTGGTAAGCTTCGGATCATGAGCCATTCCAAGCCTTCTCCATACTTTTTTCTTCCCATCATTCTGGTACAGGTTGATCTTAGTTTCATCTTGTCACGGTTGTGCTCGCCACAAACCTGGGTTGGACCGCGTGGCTGAGGTGGGGTTTTAAAAGCACCGACCTTAGACCGCGCAGGCTGATCCGGATTGCGCAGTTCGTAGTCGTACGTAGCAGGGTCAGGACTGGAGAAGGCAGTATCGTCAGTGGACAAGCCAGGGTCAGGACTGGAGACATCAAGGTAAACGTTGTTCAAGCAGGAGTTCGGCAACAGGTAGTCAGGAGTTCCCCGCTTCAGCTTAGGAGCGTGAGCGTGGGAGTGGACTCTGCGCGTGTGGCGACCATGGCCCATGGTACTGGTCTCAGGAAGTGATAGGTAGACCGGAGTGGGCACACCGCCTGGCAGCAGTGGTAGATCAGTGCTTCAGCGCAAGAGTCCTGAGTGGGCTGGAGAATCCTCCACTTCAGCGCAGGAACCAGGACACGGCCTCTGCAATAGAGAATGAGCAGAAGGCCCCAGGAACCAGGGAGCTGAAGACAACACTGGGGAAACCTCCACTTCAGCACAGGAGACCGGAACAGACCGCTGCGTGACACTAGCAGCCGGTCTCAGGAAACAGGGAGCTGAAAACAACAATGAGAGTACTCCGCTTCAGCACAGGAGACAGGAACTGACCGCTGCGTGAGACTAGCAGCCGGTCTCAGGAAACAGGGAGCTGAAGTCAACAATGAGAGTACTCCGCTTCAGCACAGGAGATAGGAACAGAACTCTGCGTGAACTAGGGAATAGAACTAGAGAGATTAGAACACAACAGAGCCAAGCCATAGGGCTTGTGGCAGAACACTTGTGAAAACCAGGAAGGGTTATGCTCGGCAGAGAAGGATTGTGGGGATGCAGTACTTAAAGGCCAGCGGGCCAATTCCCGGAGGAGGGTGTGAAGGCACTGCTCCAATGAGTGAGTACAAGGCTAGGTTGCAGTGATAGCTTGCACAGCTGCAGTAGATATCAGAGGGAGTGTTCCAGGACTGCACAGGTCTGTGAGGCAAGGTAAGCTGTAAACTGAGGTGTGGATTCCTTACATTACCCCCCCGTCCTTCACGTGAGACCTCTGGGCGAACATGACCACTCATAGAGTTGGGGAACCTGGAATTATTCCTGAACTGTCTAGGATTTGGGGTAGAGTCATGGTCCAGAGACTCATGGTCACTCCTTTGTGTACCCCCACCCCCCGGTGAGAACTGTGGCCAGACAGACCCATCCATAGGTCTCGGGGACATTGAGTTGTTCCTAAAGTTTTTTAGGCGGAAAGGGGATCCGTAAACGAGCAGTTCCTTGGTGAGTACTGATCTAGGATATGAGAGTGGTGGTAGAGACAGCATTGGTACATGGCTCGCCCCACGAAATGGCTTGGGAATCCAAGGCTGTGAAGAACCAGAGGGTTCCGGAGCAGAAACAGCAGAAGAACCCCCACTGGGAGCCCAGTCTTTAGTAATGGGACCAGAATTTAGGATAAGCGGCCTTGATAGTTGGTCGAATATACCAGGGCGACCTTCGGGACAGACAAAGTCTTGGCTGACCTCTGCATGTAGGAATTTGAGAGGGACTTCTCCTACAGAGGTCTCCCAGGTAGTGATCAGCGAGGGTATAGGGTGGGTGGGAGCATTTCCCGGTATTGGTATGGAAGGTGACAAGGCAAGCAGTAAACCAGACATAGAGACCGAAATCTTGGATATAGTATTTCCAACTCAGAGGAAATAACAGGGGCAACAGAAGGTTCCGAGGGGGAAAACCATGGTTTCACAGAGGCAGAGAAGCAATCAGCAAAGAGCTCCCAAATACTGGGGAACCCTCAGTGGGAGATAGAATTGTCTGGGGATTAGGAATAGGCTTTGGGGCTTTAATATCAGGAACTTGAGAATAAGGCAGAGCAAGGGTAGCGGCGGGAGGGAAGCTAACATCATATGCTGAAGTCTGTACTTCAGTGACAGGGACCTGAGAGACAACAAGCGGCAAGTAGGAACCATGGAACCTCTTAATGGCAGACACCTTAGGAGCACAAGGAGTCTTATCCAAAACTGCAAGGGCCCTAACAACAGGGTTACTTGACATGACAAAAACATGAATAGGCGTGTTTACTAGTGCAAAAATTCTGATAACAGGACTCCTAGCCAGTGGTGAGGGTGTCTGGGTTTGACTAGTGAGAAAATCAGATATAGTGATAAGTGACTTAGAATCAATCACTGAGGTTCTAGGTTTCTGGACATGTGTGAAAAAATACCCTTTAAGACAGGAGCTTTAATTTTTACCCCGAGTAACCCAACGGTTGCTGGGGCATATTTAGACGCAGTGCTGAGGAACTGAGGATTAGCAAGGGCAGGAAAACTAAATAGTTCAGATTTAAACACCAGGACTAAAAATATAGACAGGGTGGTCTCAGATTGTACTAAGGGCGTAACAACAGATATTCTGATCCCTGGAGGGTTTGCATAGGCAGAGAAATCAGGGGAACCAAAAGCAAGGACTTCCTCTATAGGAGGAGATTCTGAATCTGAAGGAAGGTTTTTACCTCTCAGAGTATCGGGACCGACAAGGCAAATTTCAGAGAGAGGGAAAACTGTGTGCAGGCTTCTAGCTAGCACATATGAAAAAGCGTCACTTTTGAGTGAAGGCAGTGTGTCAGCAAACATTCCTGGGAACACAACATGAACCCCATGAAGGGCATAATGAACACTGTACGCTTTTAACCCTAAGCTTTGATAAGAGGAGAACACAGACAGTACAAGGAGGGTAATCACAACTGTACTGGTCTCTGAAGTGGGTATTTGGTAAGGAGTGTCTGGGAAACCAGAAATGACTGCAGATTCCACGAGGTGTGGACTATGCGCTGGAGCAGGGATCACGGCTCTCTGGGTGACAGACTGGTTCTGCGAGATACCCGGGAGTGGGAACTCTGCGACCAAGCTTAGGGAAAAACCTGGTACCAAAATACCTATACCTGGAATCAGAACTTTAGCCGAAGTTTCAGGGGGCACAGCAGCTGAAACTTGAGCTGAAGCAGGGGCTTTAAAGCAAAGACTAACTAAGGACTCCGCAACATTAGGGTAGCCATTCAATGCAACCTCTGCTGTCGGACTTGGGGAATCATTCTCTGAGGTTAGAAAGGAGGCATTAACTTGGAGGCAGCACGAATTTACAGGGGTTAATGCAGATAGTACCTGAGAGTAAAAAATAGGGAGCTTTTCCTCTGTAATGGGAGACACAAGGGATTTCTCTTCTGGAGCTAGGGACGTGACCTTGGCTGGCGAAGAACAGGGAGTTACCAAAGGAGGCTCATAGGGGAGACCTGCAGGGGTTAATACAGGAATGACCATAAGGGCTGGAATGGGAGATTCAGAGTTAGAAATAGAGGGGAAAAGGGATTCGTTCTCGGATACTAGAGCCTTAGTGTTGGCTAGAGAAATATACGTAAGTACATTCGTAAGTATACTCCAGGGGAACCTCACAGGACTGATCGGCAGGGGTTAACGTAGACATATCATTGGTGTCAGAGTAACCGGGCATACAATCTGGGCTAGGGACCGTGGCAGCTTCTACGTTAGGAGGCAGTGATAGTGGGACAGTTTGGTCATTTCCTGGGGAGGGAGATACGTCCCCAGGTTTAGCAACAGGACTGGCAGCAGAGGGGGGCTGACAAGCGGCAGCGTAGCTGGAAAGGAGAGGGTCCTGTTTCTTTATGCAAATGTCCAAAGTCAGGGAAAGTACACAGAGTGTGCTTTGTGCATGAGCCAACATGAAGAGAGGGTCCTGTTGTACAATGGGGAATGTCCAATGATAAGGCAAGGGCATAGAGTGCATCTTGGGCGTCTGCCAGTTCCATAGGGTTCACATTATCCCAGGTTAGAGGGGAACCAGGGGAGAGAATACAACTGGCCAGTAACACTTTTAATTCCTGGAGGCAAAAAGCCTTCATAATAAGATCATTACGGCATCGGCGTTGCAAAGGGGTTAAACCTGCTAACATAAACGGATCTTCCATCCGAGGTAGTATTTCGCATAGATACTGGGACTGGTCTGCAGGCCGGGACAGGATTTCAGACAGAAACTTGCCAACCCTCTCCACTGGGCGGTCCGAGTTTGTGGGGCCGAGCATACTGTCACGGTTGTGCTCGCCACAAAACTGGGTCAGAGCGCATGGCTGAGGTGGGGTTGTAAAAGCACAGACCTTAGACCGCGCAGGCTGATCCGGATTGCGCAGTTCGTAGTCGAACGTAGAGGGTCAGGACTGGAGAGGGCAGCATCATCAGTGGACAAGCCAGGGTCAGGACTGGAGACATCAGGATAAACGTTGTTCAAGCAGGAGTTCGGCAACAGGTAGTCAGGAGTTCCCTGCTTCAGCTTAGGAGTGTGAGAGCGGAGTGGGCACACCGCCTGGCAGCAGTGGTAGATCAGTGCTTCAGCGCAAGAGTCCTGAGCGGGCTGGAGAATCCGCAGGAACCAGGACACGGCCTCTGCAATAGAGAATGAGCAGCAGGCCCCAGGAACCAAGGAGCTGAAGACAACACTGGGGAAACCTCCACTTCAGCACAGGAGACAGGAACTGACCGCTGCGTGAGACTAGCAGCCGGTCTCAGGAAACAGGGAGCTGAAGTCAACAAGGAGAGTACTCCGCTTCAGCACAGGAGACAGGAACAGAACTCTGCGTGAACTAAGGAATAGAACTAGAGAGATTAGAACACAACAGAGCCAAGCCATAGGACTTGTGGCAGAACACTTGTGAAAACCAGGAAGGGTTATGCTCGGCAGAGAAGGATTGTGGGGATGCAGTACTTAAAGGCCAGCGGGCCAATCCCCGGAGGAGGGTGTGAAGGCACTGCTCCAATGAGTGAGTACAAGGCTAGGTTGCAGTGATAGCTTGCACAGCTGCAGTAGATACCAGAGGGAGTGTTCCAGGACTGCACAGGTCTGTGAGGCCAGGTAAGCAGTAAACTGAGGTGTGGATTCCTTACACATCTGTCCAAAGAATGCTGTTCCAAAACTGGGATGGCTTTTTTAGATATTGTTTGGCAAAGTCTAATCTGGCCTTTCTATTCTTGAGGTTTATGAATGGTTTGCACCTTGTGGTGAACCCTCTGTATTTGCTCTCGTAAAGTCTTCTCTTTATGGTAAACTTGGATAATGATAAGCCTACCTCCTGGAGAGTGTTCTTCACTTGGCTGGATGTTGTAAAGGGGTTTTTCTTTAAAATGGAAAGGATCCTATAATCATCTACCACTGTTGTCTTCCGTGGACATCCAGGCCTTTTTGTGTTGCAGAGCCCACAGTGCGTTCTTTTTTTCTCAGAATGTACCAAACTGTTGATTTGGATACTCCTAATGTTCCTGCTATCTCTCTGATGGATTTTTTTTTTCGCAGTCTAAGGATGCCCTGTTTCACTTGCATTGAGAGCTCCTTTGACCACAAGTTGTGGGTTCACAGCAACAGCTTCCAAATGCAAATGCCACACCTGGAATCAACTCCAGACCTTTTACCTGCTTAATTGATGCTGAAATAACAAAGGAATAGCCCACACCTGTCCATGAAAACACTTTTGAGTCAATTGTCCAATTACTTTTGGTCCCTTGAAAAAGTGGGGGCTACATAATAAAGAGATGTAATTCCTAAACCCTTCTCCAATTTGGATGTGAATACCCTCAAATTAAAGATGATAGACTGCACAGTAAGCCCATATTCATTATTTAACTGTAACTTGAATTTATTTTGGTACACAGCCGAAATAACAAAACTTGTATCAGTGTCCAATTATTTCCGGACCTAACTGTATTTATGAGATGACATAGTGGATACTCTTAAGTCTGATAAATAAAATAAAAAAGCGGAAATGAAAATGGGGGTTAGTGGGCATTGGGCATATGACTTTAATAGTAATAGTGGTGGCCTGACAAAAAAGTGGAAAGAACTAATCGCTTTGTTAAAGAGATTTTTTTTTTTTTTAATATTTTTTTTTTTAATATTTTTTTTTTTACTAACAGTGGCTGTACTGCCTAGATACTGTACCATAAAAACATAATAATTATGCAATATGTATGGTAAGATTACACACCCTCTTAAATTAGAACAATACACTGGGTGAATGGAATTTTACAAATGTTTGGGGTGGTGAGGGGGGGGGGAGGAACTGTTACAGCGAAGTTCCCTCTAGACTAGGGCACTTCAATTTTTTCCCTAGGGGCCAGATCAGAAAATGTTTAGTAGCAGAAGGGCCCAATGCTTATTGTAGTTTAATTTAATACATGGAAAAAGCTGATATTTAAAAATGTTACAAGCATTTAGAACATGTGTACCATATACATTACTTTTACTTAAATTACAAGTGCGGTTCAGTGTGAAAAACTGCACTTTGATTAAACAACTGCTTACCACAAATTGATGAGCCCGAAGCATACATAACATATGATACCCCTCTATCCCATACCTGTTTTTCTGTTTCAACATTATATACAGTGTGACGGGCAAGGGTAACCAGGCGATACAATAAAGGTTAAGCCCTCTGGTTGCCCTTGGGTCCCTAGCAGCTACCTAGCACTACATGTATAAGCCAGGGGCCAGGTATCTTTGTATGAAAAGTTAAAGTGATTCCTGCTTTTCCACTTTCCTTGTTCCCTTTATTCAGATTCATGAAACTTGCTGTGTGTAAGTTTTAGGTGGGATATTTGGGTAACATTGCAATTATTTTGTTTGCAGGAGTTCGAGGACCAGAGCTACAGGTAATTCTTAATTCTACCTGGTGATGACATGATTTGTCGTGAGTGGAATTACACCGGGGCTGCCGTGTCCCCCAGACTCCTGGTTTTCGAGCACCAATATCTCAGTCCTATATCCCTTACAGTCATGAGTCTCCCCAATGTCCACATGAATTAAAATATGTTTTGTGTACTTTATACATTATAAGGATCTATGCAGTCAGCCAGGCATCTGCTTAAGGTGCCTGCAAGTCTGCATAGAATCCGTAGTTCAAAGAGGAGACAGGATGTTGAGAGGTGTCGGGGTGCTAAGTGGACGGGGAAGGGTGGAGAACTGAGACCGGAGAACAGACATTCCCTGTGGGGAAGACCGTCTGGTTTGCCAGACTTAGTGGAGCCTGCACTCTAGGTGGCAATGGGTTGACCATCGGATGTGGCAGAATGTTGGCGCATTTCCCATTGGTTGATTCATATGTCCAGCCCACGGGACATCCTGAGCCAGCTTGACACGCCCCCTCCTCTGACATCAGCCAAGAGACGAGCCCCTGTTTCTATTGGCTAGTGGGATAGGGTTCCCACGCTCAGATTGGTCGCTTAGCGGATTGTATGTAAGGAGATGGCTGAGGCAGAGAACCAGACCATCCAATGACTTGTGTCGATGAAGCTAAGGCGGGCTTTTCAAAGTTGCTCTGCTGCAAATAGCAGAGCAACCGGCTTTGTTTTGAAGCTAGGAAAGTCTGCCTCGCAGAGACTAAGTTTTGCCTTTTGCGCCCAAGTTCTGAGAATCAAACAGAGCGGTCGCGGCTAGGAATTGAAACCGAAAAGAGGACCAGGAGAACCATGTGTATATCCTGGACAGGGTAACCTCATCCAAGCGGTCGCCCTGCACCTAATACCAGTAAGTGTATTTTTAACTGTACCGTTCCTGCTTTTTTCCGATCGTTTTTATGCTATCAAAAGCGGACAGGCATCCTAAGGACACCTATTGAAGGCCCCGGTTCCTGCACATGTGTGCTACACTCTGCACCACGCTACCACACGTGGAGGACAGGAGAGGAAAAAGAGACAGCCCCAGCGCGCGGGTCTGATCTCTTAGAACTGAGATTACCCTTCATACTTCCTATGTGATGCCCCACTCCTATGATAGACGTCAGATCGGGGATTATTAGAGAAATTTTATATGTAAGTTACTAATTTTATTATTTGTTGCTAATACAATATCTATCTCTCATCTTGGTGCGCTTTTGTGTTTTTTCTTGTTTTGCTGATATTGGTATCACCATCGGGGTTCCGGTGGAGACCACATTTGGAGGTGGGGGAGACACCTCATAAACACAGAAGCAGCAAGAGAACTGAGAGGGACCAACAATCCAAGCTTAAAGAGCCAGAGCGCGGACTGAACTTTTCATTACTGGTAATGAATAATTGGTCTTAATTGTCTTTAAAACATTGAGTCTAAATTAGGTATAATCTTTATCCAACTACTTATTCTTTAGCTTGTGCCAAATATTACCCTGATTTAACAGCACTCCAAATGTATTTATTTTTATTGTGTTTTTGAATTAAACTAGCACAGCAATTAAGGTATATGCAGGCAGCCCGCTGACAGGGCGTGGAGAGCCGGGACAGGTGTCCCGGGCCTGGTGACTGCAGGGGGGCCAGCCGGCTGGCGCTGCAAGTTTGGCCTGATACTGGCCGGCCCGGCTGCCAGTCCCCTCGCCTCGGGACCCCAGCTCTCCTAAGATGTGAAGCTCCTTCACTCTGTCCCACGCTGAGCTGCTGGCACATGCCAGACCTCTCTGACATCGATGGCTGCCGGAAGAAAACTGGGATCAGATTCCAGCACGCACAGGCATGAGAGGGAGGCCCAGCTCGGCGTGGGACAGAGTGAGGGAGGTTCGCAGCTTGGGAGAACTGGGGCCTGGCGACGAAAGGACCGGCAGCTGAGCCAGGCTCAACTTGCAACAATAGCTGGACAGGCCCCCCACAGCCACTGGTCCTGGCCTGACCATCCGCAAGGTAGACAAATTTATTTGGGGGGTGGTTTTTTTTAACATGTATTTTGGGGATGGGGGGGTCTAAATATATTTAGGGGGTCAGAGTTCTTTTATATGCATTTGGGGGGTGGAGCAGTTTTTTATATGTATTTGGTGGTTGTTCGTTCTTTTATATATATATTTGGGGGTTTCTTTTATATGTATGGGGTGGTGGGGGTGGAGGGGTTCTTTAATATGTAATTGTTTTTTTTTTATATGTATTTGGAGGGTGTTTCTTTATATTTATTTGGGGTGGGGGTTATTTTATGTGCATTTGGGGGGATTATATGTATATGCGGTCTGGGGGTATATGTATTTGGGTGTGGAGGGTTATATGTATTTGGGGATGGGTTTATATGTATTTGCTTGGAGGGGGTGTTATATGTATTTGGGGTGTGGTGGGTTATATTTATTTGGGAGTGGTGTTTTTTTACATGTCTTTGGGGGGTGTTTTTACTTGTATATGTGTAGCGCATGTTCCCCCACCCCCTTGGAGATATGGAAGCTTCTGCGTATGTGCTGCTTTACCTACGGCTCACAGGAGGCCTGAGCCTCTGCTGATGGGAGCCTGTGGTGTACCTGAGTAATCACTTGGTAGCGCCTCCACCTGTAAGGGATCCTACTATGTGGGATAACCCTGTAGCAGGAACCCATGCAATGAAACACATGCTTCTACGTATTACAGTTTTACTGCATGCAGAAGAATACTGAACATATATATGCACATTTCCACCCGCCCAACAGGTCATGCACGACCGTGCCCTCCAAAAACCACCAACCCTGTGTCCACACTGGCGATATAGTCCTCCCACTTTCCTTCACAGTCCTGAGGGGCCCTTGGGCACCCAACCACCCTGGTGTCCACCAGAAGCAACTCCCGCCCAAATGTGTGAGACAGCGCTGCCCCACTAAGGTGTGTACAGTTGGTGCACTTGTTGTACCTGCTGGGTGCTCCGACACCCGGTGAAGCCGACGGTAGAAAGAGGCCTTTGGTCCCACGCCGTCAGCGATGAGTCTGCCTCTGCATTGGGTGGTGTCCAGTAGGAGGTTCCCACCTTGGATAGTGTCTTATTCCAGACCACCGCAGAATCAGTCTGCAGCTGCGTCCTGACTGTATCCCTAGCTGAGATGCTCAGCAAGCAATGTCCCCAACTAAGGGCAAGTCCCTAGTGCAGCCACAATCTATGTGGGATTCTGGGCTTAGCTGTGCCCTAAGGGGTCTCTGGCCTAGTGCAGGGGTTACTGACTCCCTGCACATGCACACCCTTCCCCTTCCTCATCCCAGCTCCGACTGGCATGCTCAAAGCGCGTGAATAGTATCTATCTGTGTGCAGGGGGAAGGTTGTAGCCCAATTAGCTGAGCTAGTTCATATGATCTTTGCCCCTGGGCATTCTGGGGGCTTTTGCCCCCATGGGTACCTTCCTTCAGATGGCCACCTAGACTGCGCATGTGTGATCACACTCATCATGGCGGGATTGAGTGAGAGGGTGTAATTGATGGAGAGGGGAGAGTGAGAGGAGAGAGGGTTGTGAGGAAGAGAGAGAGTGCAAAGAGGGGAGAAAAATAAATTGAAAGAGGGGGGAGTAGAGGGGGGCACGCAAGACTGCTCATATTTCCGGGGACCCAGTCGTAACGCAAGTTCTAGGCCCTGGGAAATCTATCTGCGGGCCTGTCGGGGCATTGCAAATTTTGTTGCAATGTGATTTATTTAAGCACATTGTCCCCGGGTGGTCCCTGCGGGTGTATGGAGGTGCTCAGGTGGCTCCTACGGGCCCTTGGGTGGTCCCCATTGGTGTCTGGGGGTCCTTGGGTGGTTCCCACGTGTGTCTGGGTGTCCCTGGGTGGTCCCTAGGTGTCCTGGGGCCCTCGGGTGGTCCCCATGGTTGTCCAAGGGCTTCCAGGTGGCAGGTGTCTAGGGGCCCTCGGGTGGTTCCTGCAGGTTTCCGGGGGGTCCCCACTGGCCTGCGGTACCGTGGACAAATTTTTTTTTAATACTTTTAAATATATACACTCCCCTAACCCCCAACACATACAGTCTAGTAATGGGCAAAATTACTATTATCCAGATATGGATAATAGTGCATTTGCCCATTTAAAATAATAATGTAACCAGCAGAAATAAAGTAAATAAAACTTGTACTTACCACTGCTAGCCTGCCACGATGAAGGCCATCCTCATCCTCATACCATCCATGTCCTCCGCTGCCAGAAACAAAACAATAAAAAATACAATCTAATGGCCCCTAACCCCTTAATCACCTTAGCTTAGTAACCGCTATAGTAATTAAGGGGTTAACCCACCATCCCACACTACCCAGCCAGGAGTCCTAACCACCCTCCCCAGGCAACTACCCCCACCCTCCACCCATTCATTGGTACAGTGGGTACATCATGCTCATATAATTTTAGCATGATTTACCACTATAGTAATAAATGTTGATGCTAAAAAAAAACAGGCCCAAAATATAACACATTACATAGAAAATTAAATACATTACAAATGCAAATAAACCAATTGATTATCACAGTGGGTACATAATGTCCATATAATATGAGCATGATTTAACACTATGGCAATCAATGGTCAACCTAAAAATTAAACAACCACCAACAATATCCAATGCAATCAAAGGAATCACCAAATAAACAATTAACAAGTAAACACAACAAAATTATCAGCCATCAATTAAGCAAATACCAAATAAACACCAGAATTAACAATTAAAACACCAAAACAAAACCATCAATAAAGAAAAGAAAGCCCAAAATAAACACCATCATTCAAAATCAAAAGGCCAAAAATAAGCCACGATTAGGGGGTTATACACGTAGGGGTATAGGGGTTGTTGTGGGTACAGGGGATTGGTGGGTTGTGTATTGGTGGATAGTATCTGTATCTCATGAAGTAGGGGATCCCCGAGGCTGAAACCAATGCGGTTCAGCTCAGGAGACCCCCTGCTCATGTACACAATTATCAAAATCAATATTTTTAATGCATGATCGCCTGTAAGATATATATATATCTATATATATATATATATCTATATATATATATATGTATATATATATGTATATATATATATATATATATATATATATATATATATATATATATAGTGATGCCCACACCACATTGCAGTCTCTTTTAGTCCCAGATTAAGGCTGGAAATATTGTATTTCTCTATACAGGTGGTTTATTTACAGGGTTAAATCATATACCAACCGGCCCACTGTCCCTTAAAGTAAAAAAATAAAAATTTCCTTTAGGGTAAACTAACTACTTTGTAGCTTTAGCCCTTACTAACTGGATGGCCAGCTAAGCTTTTTCCCACCCCAAAACAGGTATTATTATATTTAAACATACACAGTCTCTGCAAACAGCAATTTAGTGTTTCTCTTATCTGTTTCTGTTGGGGCTCCAGGTAGTTCCCTCTGGACACTTCGAGAGTTCAGAGAATCCCTCCTCTGTAGTTCGAAGGTTATGGACTGGACGTTCCATGCTGCAGCTCGGTCTCGCATACTACATTCTAACTTCTGGGAATCAAACCCAGACAGTCCCAGCAGACTCCGCGACCACTGCCCAGGAGGTCTAAAGAACTGTGCCAGCCTCTTCTTTAGCTGGGGAGAACTTTCTATCTCCCCCTTCTCTTGGGGAAAAATCAGTCTCTCTCAATAGCAGCTCTCAGTCTGTCTTTTAAAATACTTCTGTTCAATCAGGAGTCCAGCATGATTAGCTGCACCTGTGGATAGCTTCTACAGGGGAAATTAACTCTCTGTAGGCTGGAAAGTCCCTTAGCTGCCCTATTCCAGCACCTAGAGACAGTGATTGCATCACTATATATATATCTATATATACATATATACAGTGTTCGACAAACCTATACATTTGCTCGCCCTGGGCGAGTGGATTTAACATCGTGGCGAGCTCCTATTGGCCCAAGCAGCACACGTGTGGTACTAGGTGGCGAGTAGATTTTTTTGTCCGGCGAGTAGATTTTTGGGTGATTTGTCGACCACTGCATATATATATATATATATATATATATATATATAGATGCACACAGCTATATTTGCATATTTGCTTTCCTGTGGAGGGTTTTTGTCACTTTTTTTACACACCATAACTTAACTCAGTATTATGGTTTAGCCTATCCCATAGCCTCTCTTGCATTCCCAGTAAAATCAACCCCACTCTGATGAGACCCATAAAGGTCGAAACAGCTGTCTGTGGGTGGTTTTCTGGGTATGCACCTTAACCCTGGCTGTGCTCAAAGCTGTGACCATGCAGCAAGCTTAAGCCTATAGGGAACCATGTTAAAAATGGTTATTGAGGCAAAAAGTGACACTGTGTGCTCATTTGCATGTCATTTCCCAGAATCCCTTGCTGCAGTGGAAGTGCTGTATGCTGGGTGATAATGGGGAAAGGCGGAGTTGCAGACCTGCCTAAGACATGCAGATGAGCACACAGCTATATTTGCATATTTGTTTTCCTGTGGAGGGTTTTTGTCACTTTTTTTACTCACCATAACTTAACTCAGTATTATGGTTTAGCCTATCCCATAGCCTCTCTTGCATTCCCAGTAAAATCAACCCCACTCTGATGAGACCCATAAAGGTCGAAACAGCTGTCTGTGGGTGGTTTTCTGGGTATGCACCTTAGCCCTGGCTGTGCTCAAAGCTGTGACCATGCAGCAAGCTTAAGCCTATAGGGAACCATGTTAAAAATGGTTATTGAGGCAAAAAGTGACACTGTGTGCTCATTTGCATGTCATTTCCCAGAATCCCTTGCTGCAGTGGAAGTGCTGTATGCTGGGTGATAATGGGGAAAGGCGGAGTTGCAGACCTGCCTAAGACATGCAGATGAGCACACAGCTATATTTGCATATTTGCTTTCCTGTGGAGGGTTTTTGTCACTTTTTTTACTCACCATAACTTAACTCAGTATTATGGTTTAGCCTATCCCATAGCCTCTCTTGCATTCCCAGTAAAATCAACCCCACACTGATGAGACCCATAAAGGTCGAAACAGCTGTCTGTGGGTGGTTTTCTGGGTATGCACCTTAACCCTGGCTGTGCTCAAAGCTGTGACCATGCAGCAAGCTTAAGCCTATAGGGAACCATGTTAAAAATGGTTATTGAGGCAAAAAGTGACACTGTGTGCTCATTTGCATGTCATTTCCCAGAATCCCTTGCTGCAGTGGAAGTGCTGTATGCTGGGTGATAATGGGGAAAGGCGGGGTTGCAGACCTGCCTAAGACATGCAGATGAGCACACAGCTATATTTGCATATATATATATATATATATATATATATATACATATGTTTTTATCACTTATATACCAGTATAACCAACCTCTCACTGATGAGACCCATTACGGTAGAAACAGCTGTCTGTGGGTAGGTTTCCTGGGGGGGGGGGGGGGGGTGGTGTGTGTGTGTGTGTGTGTGTGTGTGTTACAACAGTATCCTTGAAGTCAAAGATTTGTTATTCACAATTTCGATTATACAGATTATCTACAAACTTTAAGAATATTGTTAATCAGTAGTCTTTATGGAAAGAATAACAAACATAAAAGGTGTAAATGGGATATTGTGTTCTTTTCCCACAGGACATAGTTATGATAAAGGAAAAATATTGGCACACCTAAATTGAACTTTGTGCTTTGGTACAGTATAAATAGAGTAATTCTCAAAGAGGTTCACACAAATCTTGAATTGATTTTTGCAGTTTAGGCTCAGTATACTGTATATCCATCACCAACATGAAAATTGCTGTTGTCTTTCTTCTGGCAGCTCTAAGCAGCTGCTTTGGTAAGTACTGTAACTTTCAGGGGAAAAACATTTGCTTAAACAATTTACTCAATTTTAGCCTCACATGTGATTTGGAAGTGTCAGAAGGTGGTGTTACAATTACAGACCAAGCAATATCCTACAGGTGTGTGTGTTTTTTTAAAATAAATCAGTTCTGTACTATGAGAAAATACTTGTAGCATTTAAAAAAAACCCTCAGAATTACATTTATGTACAGTATTATAATGTAAAAAGCAATTTTGGTTTCTGTAACAAACATTTACTAAGTCACATCCCCTTCCTCTTCTGAAACAGATTCTGGCACACCCTTTTTTTAGCCCTACCCTCTCTCTAGCAGTGCACCAATTGTATCAAGCGACTGCTTGGTCACATGATCTTCCCCATAGAACCTTGCATCTTTGGTCCTCTTCGGTGCTCTGACAGCCATTTAGTGAACCCCTGAGCCAAATCTTCGCTGATCGATCACAGGAGAATGGATTGATCGGCAACTTAGCTAATTACTTATCATTGTGTGGATTGTATTGATGCACATATTAAAAAGGGGGGAAAAGATGTAAAAAAAAAACCGACAGCTTGGACAGCTGTGTTAAAGGGGAGTTATATGTTACAATACATTGTATCAAATCATATACCTCTGCACATCAATTTTTCTTACTTCAAATTGTGTAAAAAAAATCTGCCAGGATTATGATGGAATCAAATGTCTAATAATCTATACAAGTTATAAGAAACTACATATGACCCAACTACACACCGAAAAAATGGTGCAGTGCAAAATTACATAGACACCTGTGCATTGTTGTTCCTTTTGTCTGATTAATTTTACTGAGCAATATGATAATACATAAAATGTTATGTTCTTTTTACAGATGCTGCCTCTGTGCCACAAACAAGTTGTCTCGCACAACTATTGCAAGTATGTACAGTTACAGTATGTTCGTTCTCTTATCTAGAGTTCCACCAGATCTCTCATCAATAGCTAAACACATTATAAATATAAGCAATATCAAATACATAGGAAAGATACATTGAGATGTATCATATATCACATATTGCCCTCTACCACTTTATGTAACAATAATACTGTAGCCGATTCCTAACTTAATTATTGGCAATAACACCAAAAAAGTAAATGTACTGTACAAACCAACAAACAAGAACATTAGAGAAGTCAGAATTGTATTGCTAACAAATTCAAGCTTGAGCATAATCATAATAGGATCCATTAAAAATAATTAAAAATAAAAGGAAAGATATTGAGAACTTGCTCCCAATGTTGGCCTATATTGGTTACGTATTGCAAAATAATGTATGTATAACTTAATATTGTCATCTGGTAAAAAATAGGTAATTATTATTTTTAAATTGAATTTTTGGGATCCCCTAGTGCTTATTATGAAAAACCAACAATTCTGCTTGTGAAGAAGTTTGGCTGCATTATCTTTTTTGAAAATGTAGTACCTACTGTATACCCATACACCACACATTTATGGTCACTGTTGATTTATTTGCATATAAGTTATCAAAGCCTTATACACTGTGTTTTGACATTTTACCAGGATGACGCCCCATTGCTTCTTCAGAATTTGGGTGACCTGCTCTGCAACTACCAAGTAGCCAAGGTAAAAATCGTATTTCTGCCATTAGTGAAAAAAGAAACAAAGCTTCGTTGTTCAGTGCTTCCAAATCAAGGGAACAAAGTAACAGTCTGTTACCTAATTGTAACATATAAACTTGCTTGAGTAGAAGGACTATCAATGCATTCTGGAGTAAAAGTATATAGTGAGGAAATATATGCTCAAAAATAGGGAGGTATAGACATGAAGTCCTAGTGGTTGACAATGCTGTCATTAACTGTATATGAACATTGCTGGCTGTTTAACTTCCTAAGTGGACCACCACCCTAGAGCTTCCTATAAGAGTTATAATAATCCTACTCCCACTGTCCGGTGACTATAGTATGGGAAGAAGGTAAATAGAATTACTCACAGTAAGATGTTGTCCATTTCATGTGCGTGCCTCACGCTGAAGTGGTAATGCAGGAGATCCAACGATGTTGAAAAGCGGAGCAGAGCGGCAAAAATAGAAGGGCTACAATACAATGGCTACGTTTAAAAACAAGGTAATGGTCAAAGTGACAACATGGCATGAACAAGTAGATAACTCTAACGCGTTTCACGCATTTTTTGGCGCTTCGTCAAAGAGTATGATGAGGCGCCGAAAAATGCACGAAACGCATTAGAGTTACAGTATCTACTTGTTCATGCCATGTTGTCACTTTGACCATTAAATTGTTTTTAAACTTAGCTATTGTATTGTAGCCCTGCTATTTTTGCCGCTGTGCTCTGCTTTTTTTCAACATCGTTGAATCTCCTGCACTATTTCTACCGTTATATTTCTGTTGTGTTCCCAATGTTATCCAGTTGTAAAGTAATTTAACACTATAGTAAATACTTAATATAATGGCCTATACTTGAGGAGGAGAAAAAGGTCTGACCACAGAATAGCATTATGGTTTATGTTTAAGGACAGCAAGAGACCGCAGAAAATAGTCAGTATTAATAGGCAGATTGGGTTTTAGTTGAGATCAATTAGCATTGTCCACTGTGTTAAAAAGTAAGAAAGAAAGATATCACTACACCCATCTGAGATATTCTTTGTTGTTTTGAAATCCACTTGTTTTGAAACATGATCTTTCCAAACTCAGGTGCAACCTTCTGCTTTCTGTTTGCTTAATCTTAACATCCATTCTCCAAATGTTCCCTTTGAACATACTGGAAAAATGTATTGACCTACAGTAAGTTACTTTTAGCTGCTACATCAAAATATGTGCACTAGGGAACTTATATTTAATGAGATCAGCGATTTTCCACACTGGTTTTATCAACATCCCACACTCCTAAAAAAAATTCCATCACGATTATATTGACAAGCACCTTCTGAGTAGAGATGGGCAATTTTTATTTTTTTTGCGAATTTGAATCCGCAGCGGATCGGCCGCTTCCTTTTGGTCCACGGTCCACGGATTTCAACGGATCAATCTCAAAAAGAGCGATTCACGGTTTGCAGATTTAAAAATATTATTACCAATACATTCTGCGGATTCCGCAACCCGTGAACGGATTTGTAGAATCCAATCCGTGAATTCTGCAATCCGTGTGCGGATTGCTGTATCTGGGGATTGAATTCTAAAAGCCATCCATGGGTTGTATGCAATGGCGGTTTTTGATGAATCTGACCGGTTTAACTGCCCCAATCAGTTTTTGGATTTTACAGTGCAAAAGGAATTTTGGGGGAAATATCAGCGAAAATCCTGGAAACGGATTTGGGAGGATTCACCCTTCTCTACTTCTGGGTGTACAACAGGAGCAGAATTCACAACCTCTGCTATTCTGGGCAGCAGCTCTAGCAGTGTGAGCTAAATCACCTGATGGGTAACACCCCTGTCACACATACTTCTACTGTAGCTTTACAGCTGGAAATTACTGGTTCAAAATGTAATGTTCTTTTTGTTAACACACATTTTAAAAAGCAATGCACAAAACAAAATGATATTGTTTAAGGAAATTATATGAAGAGGAGCAAGGTAAGCTTTTTGAGAACTGTAAGCTTTATGCATGAGATATTATGAGAGTATAGTAATAGATTCAATCATGTTCAATTCATATGAATACTACTGTAAGTCTCAGTATTTACTGAATTTTTATTCACCTTTAGGAGAAACAAAATGCAGCCCTGTTTATGGCTTTTCTTAATCAAGTGAACACACTTCTGGTAAGATTATGTGCTACTCTGCACCTGCTTGTCCTAGTCACCTGCATTATGATTTCAGTGTAATTGTGTTTAATGTTGTGAAGCACATTGTTTACATATAATAATTGCAAGATTTTGTATCCAAGATAATCCTTTCTTACACTCACCAAAATTGTATGCAGATATGCTTCATTCTCCATTAACAGTGGGCCAGCTCTATCTCAAATGAATTTCAATATTTAAAAAATATATGTCTTGAATAAGATATTATACCCAAGACAGTGCAGAAACAATAGGACTCCTTTTACAAAATATGGCAGTAAATAGAATTTGGAGTTATTACTTCTAACAGTATATCAATAAAACTTTCCTTCAATGCTGCACAAGAATATTATTACTGTATAAACCAGTAAAAATCACTTTCTCATTAGAGTTTGTATATTTTTATTTGATTAACATACCTACAGTATAGTAGTATTCCCATAGATCAGAGCTTTTTAATTTGCGGGCCATAGGCCAACTTACACCTGTGAAGGGTATGTGAGTAAGCCATTAACTATCAGTTTTTATAATTTCATGGCAGTTACTTGCAATTTTTCGCACTGAATTGCAAACTAATCTTTCAGCTAAAATAATGAAAATACGTGACACATATTCACACCCATGCCCTCACTCTCTCCATTCCTGATTATTGTAACCTTCTACTGTACTGTCTGGGCTTCCTGTCTCTCGCATTCCTTCCCTACAATCTATCCTAAACACCGGTGCTAGAATAGAAACTTCACTGTCTCCCAAATGTTTCTTAACCTCTCTTGTTAAAATACCTAGCTTTGCTTTAAATCCCAAATTAGTTACAAAACTATCTTAGTCTCTTCAAGACTATCCACTCATTTGTCCCTCTTTATATCACATCCATATTTTCTCTCAATACCACTGCTTGCCCCTTGCTTTCTGAAACAACACACAGAACCCCAGCAAGCTGTTTTTGGAAACCCCTGAGCCCCCACAAAATATATACAGTATGGATATGTATCAATATACAAACGGGTGAATCATCTGATTAACCCTCCAGGCGCTCAGAATATAGCATAGTCCTGCTGGTGAAAGATGATGAAATAAATCTTAAAGACCCAGGCTATAAACAACCTAAATGTAGTAAGGTATAACATATAATCATTCACCCCAACCGGCTCACCATGAGCACTATGAGGTTGGGACACGGGAAACTCACGTGTAAATCCTTGTGGTTGTTTGTCAAGCCTGTGCGGGTCTTTCCGGTGTAGTTTGTACGCCTGCTTCTCCTGACAGAAGCCAGGGTGTCTCCGTCTCGTGATCTTCACTCTTCACCGCCAACCCATAACCCGCGGATGCGGAGGGCGGTCACCTGACCGGCGGCATGAACGGTGCTTCCGGATGACGTCACGGCAGACCCGGTGAGTAAACAGCAAGCCAGCAGTGACTCAGCGTGCAGATGCTTGATGCAGCAATGTGGAAAAACCTCTCAAAAAGAGAAAGAAGCGTCGCACAGTATAAAGAATGGATGAAGGCTGATGTGGGAAGATAAAAATGAGCTTTATTTGCACAAGGTGCAAGCGAGTCCTCTTGACGCGTTTTGGCCTGGCAGGCCTTTGTCAAAAGAGTGGATATGTATCAAAAAGGAGAGCTATTGAGAGTGGCAAATGTATACAACAAGCGACAGAGAAGCCCAATGCTACATGCAATATGACAAAAATACCCAGTAAAATACTTATATATTCTCTTTCTGACCAAGATTGTCTTTTGTTTACCCATTTTGTATCTAATGCCCTCCCACACCTATAAACTGTCTCGCTTGCTGCCTTAGGGCTTGCCCCCGCTGCCTACTACAGCGTCCGCTGTGGCGGACGCTGCGCGCACGAGAGTCCCCCCCTCAATGGCGCCGGGCCCGCTGTGAGGGGGTTCTATTCAATAGAATTGAGAGCAGGACTCGCGTCGAGCGATTAGGCCACGCCCCCCGGCGGTATAGCCAATGAGGGCTAACCTGCCGGGTGACATCATGGCCGCGCCCCCGTCACTCCCCCGCTACGCCCCCTCCGGTCTCTGCTCCTGCAGCTCCCTGCAGACCAGGTAATCGGCTGCACGCGCCGCCAATCTCGCTGCCAATCTCGTTGCAGCTGATTTACCGGGGCCTTAGCCTTAGAGTCCTGCAATACACTTTCCCTCAATATTCGCAATGCGCCTTCTCTCTCCACCTTCAAGGCCCCTCTCAAAAACTCATCGCCAATGTTCTCACTCTTGCATATACATTTATCATAACCCCTTGCACACGCACTTAACATAACACCTTTCTACTGTCTCTGTATGTTCTTGCTACATAATACATAGACTGAAAGCTTTTTTTTGGCTGGTGTTCCTATACCTAATGTTTAATTTTATGTTTGAAGTGTGTATTCCCATTATACCCCAGGATATTTTCTTGTGGCTATTACTGCTGTGAAGCCCTATGTATTGTACATGAATGGCACTATACAAATGAAGATACATATACATGCATGTTTTTTAACCACTGTTAATTTTTTACATTGCCATATTTTTCAGGCTCCTACATTTTTTTCTTATCTTGACACTCTGGAAAACTACCTGTAGAGTGCTACTTCACGTGTCATATCTTGCAGACTTCGCAAAGGCTTCCACCCTCCACAACATGAAGAAATCTGAAAACTTTTCCACTCATCTTTTAATCCTGTTCTATTTTCTATTTTTCTATTATTGTTTAGGAAAAAGTTGGCTGTACTCTGGATAATATTCTTGGCACCCATGTGGTAAGGACTTTTAATTATTTTGTGTGTTACTGTACATTAATATAATTAAACTGCACCAATTAGAATATAACCCCACACTACTGTACTTTACATTAGTAAGCTCTCAGTTGTATCTGCAGAATCTTACATGAGTAACACTGTGCTGGTGTTTCTACTCTAAATACAGAGTATTGTTAAGGTGCATTTGTAGGTACTTACGGTATATAATGGTCACCAGTTCACTTAGATTCATGGATTATTGTAAGTAACTACTGTATGGCTTACTCTCAAAGATTCTGAGATCCCTTGTTTATTATGAATGTGTACATCAAAAGTATTAATCATACTTTCTCTTGCAGACTGTTACTATTCAAGATGCTGAAGCTCTTGGTGACCAAGTTGCTGCTGTGTTGTTCCAATTTCTGGTAAAAAAAATAAATATTTATATATATTTGACAGATAAAAAGATGATAGCTAGATGGTTACATACAGATGCAGTGGCCATTATTCAAACAAGGTGTATACCTTGGAATACCCTTGTCATGGTACGGGATTTCTTCCAACCGTACCGCATTTAGGGGCCTATGCAGAGAGCAGCGCTTTTAAAAATTGGCGAGGGTAATAAAAAGTAGCTTTAATGGAGAGTTTTATTCTCCATATGCAGAAATGTGCGAAATCTGCAATTTATAGCATGAATGCGTGTGGCGAGTTTAAAATGGAGAGATGCACGCTGCTGAAATGTGTAAAAAAAAATTGCGCATTTTTTTTTTTTTCCTATGGCCGGCGAGCTCCAGCTTCTTGCTAACTTTTGTTGGCGGAGCTAATTGTAGAAAATCGCTCCATTTTATTGGCGCGAACAGCCACTAGATGGCGTTCGCGCCTTTCTGAATTCGGAGATTTTTAAAACTGGCGACATGTAGGTTCTCGCCAGCCGCGCAGAGAGATTTACAAATAGAAAAAAAAAATGGCGTGTTTTTCGTAACTCGCCATTTTATGCTGTTTTCTAAGCAAATTTCGCCAAAAAAATGGCGAAATTTACTATAGCGCTGCTCTCTGCATAGGCCCCTTAGACGCGTGTGCAGGCGATTGCAGAAAATGGCATTTAAGTGTTCTGGTTTTTAAACACCGGAAATTGACACAGTAGCACAGTACTGAACACATTACAATTCATTCATTTCATTGCACACAAAGGAACAGAATCCATGAAATTCAAACAAAGCAACCGCGATAAACACGGGTGCCTGGGGCGATTGGCCACGATAATGCCGCGTGGAATACAGCAGCGCACACGAAAACGGCTCCGTCATTTGTTCGAATAACGGCCGCTGGATCTGTATTGACTCAGAGGGCCCTAAGTTGTTGCTCTTTGGCCACTTTTCCAATCTTTACATTAAATTGATGTTTTATTAATCGATATACACTGATTATTCATTAAAGATTCTATTGACAATAGGGGCATAATTCAATGCATCTACTTAAAATGTTGATGGAAAATATATTTACAATTTAGACATACTGTATGGAATATTTTGTACTGTAGGTAAAGCCAAGAGAAAAATGATAAAACAAGGCTCACCTATTTTGTAGAAAGGAGAAAGAAAATTTACATTTTAATACATTATACTCTCTGGAAATATTACATTTTACTGTAAATACATACTTTCTTTTCACATGTACTGTAGGAAAACCTTATTGCAAAAGTGACCAGAGTTCTGGTAAGTAGAATATATGGTTAGATGGACTATAATATTTTTTTGAATAAATGTGTCTTATGCTGTAGAAATAAATATTGCAGGGGGGTATGTGTAATGTTGTTCAGAACACTATAGAACATTTTTTTGTTTGTTTTTTTAAATCTCCAAAGTGCTCTTTTACATATATTAAAATGACAGGCAAAATAGGAAATGATTAAAAAAAATGTACTTAAATTTAAGTGTGAACTTAATTTTTTTAAATAATTTACTGAAAGTGGACATCTATTACAGCTCATAAAAACAGAGGCAAAAGCAGAGTGTACTTAAGTAACAACTGTTTAGGTTAAAATTGATATTTGATATTACATAACAATTCCCAAAATACAGCTTATAATAAAGATACTAAAATACCTTTACCAAATGGGTCGGGATATTGTACTGCAGCATACTGAATGTGCAAATCTCTTTACACTAAATGCGTCAGATCAACAATTTCATGCATTTCTGAAATCTCCAAGGCTGTCAACTGGAGTACTGTACAGTAGGTACATGATTAGAAACTGCTTGCTAAATGTTGAAATAAAGAACTAATGGTGCAATGATCTTTCAAAGTCCTTACAAATGTTTTTGTGTCTCATTCCTACAGAAAATTCTGAATTGGGCCTCACCGTGCGATCTTTAATCAGTGTATCAATAGTGGTGATGCTATAAAAATAATACCATTTGCGGTTGTTTATGAAAGTCCCCTGATAGTGAAAGTAATTGAAAGATATTTGTCTCCTAGAAGCTCAGGGGGAGATCCTCAGACAGTCGCTAATTTTGTAATGCTCAATTGAACGTATCCATACCCGTAACGCATATCCCCAAAGTTGCTTAGTGATATGATGTCCTAGAATTTTCCTTAAAAATAACTGGTCGATTCATTTCAATGGATGTCTGGCTCACTCATACGCAAATCATATGGTAATGAGCAGTTTACCTAACACCAGAGATCCTCAAACCATTGTTAATAGCACATGGGACTAATGCTATGGTAATTTTGACCTAATAACGTTACTCCTACGGGCTCTATTGTCTAGTGAAATTATTAAATAAATTGTATTTTTACTATGTATTTTCTTTAATAGCTAATGTACATTTTAAGGTGAATAGTTACTTTATGTAAATGCTGTTTCTTCTCTAACATTTAGGATGATTTCCCCCTCTTGGGTGACATATTGGTAAGTTGAAAACATGTTTAAATATACTCAATACTGTATCTTTTTTCAAGATTTTAAGAGGATAATTCATTAGTGTGCTGAAACTTCCTTATATATAAATATGAGCAAAATATTTTTCATGAGCAAATTGTCCAGTGTTTTTATATTCAGTAACATTTCTGTGTTGTGTTTTTATATTATTAGAAGGATAAGCCTCTGACTGGAGATATCAGGGATGTTGCATGTGAAGTGCTGGTAAGAAAACACTATAAAATAAATCTACAAGAGGCTGAATCCCTTTCTTTATAGTAATGGTCAAATGTATAAGGAAGTTTTTTTTTTAGTGCTATTAGGAAGGCAGACATTTCAAGAGCAGGATATTGTCATATTGTCAGTTAAACCCTTTATATTTTAAAATAAATGTTGATTGTTTCCTTTGCGGTTTGTTATGATGCCATTCACAGATTTTCCACAGACATTCCAGTGTTATACCAGGGGTGCGCAAACTTTTTCGTTTGCGCCCCCCTGTCTGCTCTCCCCCCTTGCTCCTGCCCCCTTCCCTTTACATGTGATGTCATGTGTCATGTGACCCTGTGGCGTCATTTGACTCCCCGTTGCCATGGCGACGTGTCACCAGAAGTCGCTGAAGACAAGGTAAGTAAGATACAGCAGCCTAATTCTATTTTTTAATGTCAGTGCAAAACTTTTTTCCTCAATTACGTCCAATAGCATTCTAAACACTCAACTAACCATGATTCTTCTCATTTATTTATTTGACATCTCTTACATGTATCCAGCATCCCTATTGTCTCTTCCTGTTTCCCAGTGAAGTAATACATTGGAAATGTTCGAGAATATTTATGATAGAAATCATTACTTTTTTTTGCCACAATAGCGAAAACAATACAAATCAATGGAATTTAGTCCAATCTATAGTGTTTGGAAGTCCATAACACCCATCCTATTTTGCAATCTCTAAAAGATTTATATGTGATTTGTTTTGGATGTATTAAAAATGGCTTGATCAAATATTTTGTTTCTGACAGTTCTGATGAATTGGGGATTTTGCACTCTGGATACCACAGAGCCAGTAATGCATTTCAGTTCAAAGGCCAAAAATTACAAGCTCCGATAAGGGTTATTGGCAGACCCTTCCCTAGGTTCTTTGGCACCCTTAGGCAAGCACTAATGAGAATGCCCGCCCCCACCCAAAATAAATAAATGCCCCCCCCCCCCAAAATAAAAAATTCTCCCCATTTGTTTCCCCCTTGACAGGAATCAGTGGAACTCCAAAGCTGAACCACAGTGATTTCCACTCCGGGGACCCTTTGTTTCCTGAGATACTTACCTCCTTAAGGGTGCCTGTGTGTCCTGCTTAGGTTTAGCTGTTACATCACATCGGCCCTCAGGAAGCCGTGACATCATAGGCAGCTTCCTATTTTCCCATGTGAGCGGGGGCTTTAAAACTGAGTAGGTGATACTGACACCCCCTAACGAGGTAAGTATCTCAGGAAGCACGGGGATGTCCCTGGAGCCGAAATTAACATGGTTAAGCTCTGGATCCCCCTTTCTTCAATCCTAAATATGTAAAAAAATAAATTAAAGGAAAGGAAAGCAGTAGTGCTGCTACTCTCTCCCTCTTACCACCCCTGGAGATTTTTTTTTTAAATCAGTTGTGCAGTATTAGATAATAGTGACTGTTGTTTATTTAATTATTATTCAACTCTAACTGCCATTAGATGTACAGAATAGTGATCTACTTACTTGAAATATTTATCTGAGCGCTGACATTACAAACTACTGTAGTCATACACAAAATTGGAGTACAGTTCAGGGATGAAATGGTGCTCAGTTAGTCTATGTACTCTATGGAGTATTCCCAGTATTAGAACAATAATGTCTGGAAATACCTTCAGTAGTCCACATAAACAGTCCAGGTATTAGATGCTTGGGAGAATTCCTGTCTAGTGGTACCACCACAGTATATGGTGCAATATTTGACTCTCACCTTTGCAAACTTAGGGAAGTTGTATGAGGGGGGTAACATAAGGCTAATGCCTGTTACCTTTATATGAAGCCCTCTCGGTGGATCTGGCAAATCCTAATAACGTGCGTAATCCGCTGAAAAAGGTGTCCAAATGGTGTCCATATGGAACGGAGCACAGCCTCAAACGGACTAGAACAGAAAGGATCATGACTGGGTAACTCCCTTAAAAATATTATTTATTCAGCTTACATCAGCAAAAACAGGTAAAAATAGCCCATCTGCTCGTTATCAAGAGCCCAAAACGCATAGGTGGGGTATTTTTTACCTATTTATGCTTATGTGAGCTGAAAAAATAATATTTTTATGGGAGTTACCCTGTCATGATGCTTTTTGTTCCTGTCATGTTGAGGCTGTGCTCTGTTCCACTCTGACACCATTTCTACACAAAATTGGACCCTACTTAAGTTTAGTAGTGCATATTATTCAGATGTTCATTGGATAATACTATACACCTGATACATAATGCTTGGCACCTTACAGACACACTTACTAGAACGCCCTCCTACTGTTTCTGTATGTTCTTCCTACCTACCAATTAGATTGTAAGCTCTTCGGAGCAGGGACTCCTCTTCTTAAATGTTAATTTTTATGCCTGAAGCACTTATTCCCATGTTCTGTTGTTTTGTATTATTTGTTATTTATATGATTGTCACATGTATTACTACTGTGAAGTGCTATGTACATTAATGGTGCTATATAAATAAAGACATACATACATACATGTTTGCCTTCTTTCATCTCATGCAGGTAGACATTCTATCAGATTTGGACAAAGTGTTGGTAAGAGAAAAATATCATGTCATTTTAACAGATGTGCCCCTTTTTTCCTGTCACCTTAATATTTACATTTCCTGCTGAGGTTTATTTTCTGAACTGCATGAACAAATCTACATAATTAAGCTGCAAATAATGAAGTAGATGGATGAAAAAATGTGTTACTTTCCCCGGTCTTGTAAAATGGGTACAACATCTCAAACTTAGAATGGCAATTTTGGATACAATAAGCTAGATAAGACGGAAAATGTACCAAATTGCAGTATGTGACACTATAGCAGCAGTGAAAATAATCATGTACAGTACAAAGCAATAATGCATGACAAAGATATACAAAATATGTTATTATGGTATCTTAACATACAAGGTGTTTTGAAGTGCAGCAAATAATTGTGTTAATCTATGATCCATTTCAGAATGCATTGAGGTTGTCAAAACGCCATTACAATCTAGCTGTAGTATTATTGATTGTTCTTGCCGTGGTTAAAAGTTGTGAAAGAGATTTTGAAAATGTTCCTGAAAATGTTAAATTCCTTTCACACGTGTCCTATTGTACAGTTATGGTACTGTATCTCTTTTCTTCTAAATCATGTTATAATGTTTCTGGCAGAAAATTGTATCAGACATCACAGGAGATCTCGCAAAGCTCAAAGCATAACTCCCAGTTTGGTCTAAGCGATGGGAAATACAGAAAATGATTGTAAGTCATGATTACGTGATGATATGTCCAATATTAATAAGATGCTGACCATGTATAAAACAATTTACTGTATGGATACATCTATTTTCCTTCATGTGAAACCATTAACACGACTAATACAACATTCTACAAGCTCTGTAAACACTCCCAACTCGCCCTCTTCACTGGTTCGGCTCTTTTGGTTTTGCCACTATAATAATGTTTTTAGGGATTGTCACGTGGGTTTTGGTTTTGGTTTAGCACTTTGTTGTGATTAAATTCACATATTCCCAATAATGTAATCTGAAGCAATTTTTTGCACCATACAGTATATACAGGAATAGCACCTGAATGAAATTACATGGAGGTCTTTAAATGAATGAAATATTTATTAAATATGTTTCTAATTTATAATATTTACAAATAAATTATATTTCCTAATGCATAATAAATATATTTAAACATTTATTATTACAATCTAATAAATGTGTGAATACTTTATATGCATATTCAATATATGATTATATTAATAATATATACTTTAAAATATAGATCTCTCATATATAAAAAAAAAATATATATATATACCTGTATATAAAAAAGTGGTATGTTGGGAGACTTACGGGAGGGGAAGGAGTAAGAAGAATATAACTACTGTATATCTCTACATTACTTGAGTCATTATTAGACCATTTGCATTAATATATATATAATGATTATTGCCAATTAATGAATACCTGTAGGGTGCCATGTCATGTGTGTATATATATATATATATATATATATATATATATATATATATATATATATATATATATATATATATATATATATATATATATAGCAACTGTAAATATTACTGTATGTTCATTTGCATGTCTTAGACAGGTCTGTCTTTCCCCATTGTCACCCAGCATACAGCGCTTCCACTGCAGCAAGGGATTCTGGGAAATGACATGCAAATGAGCACTCAGTGCCACCTTTTGTCTCAAGCTCGTATTACACAAGCCAATCCTCAAGCCACTGCATGCTGTTTTAAACACAGCTTTTAAACAGAGGCTGGGACGAGATGCAAAGCCATTAGACCTACTCACAAACATGTTTCAACCTTGATGGGTATCATCAGTGTGAGGCTGGTCTTAATGGCTTGCAGGTTTGAGACTAGACTAGGTAATCACCACTGTCATTAAGGTTATGGTGGGTAAAAAAAGTGACAAAAACCCTCCACAGTAAAGCATAAAGCAACTGTAAATATTACTGTATGTTCATTTGCATGTCTTAGACAGGTCTGCAACCCTGTCTTTCCCCATTGTCACCCAGCATACAGCGCTTCCACTGCAGCAAGGGATTCTGGGAAATGACATGCAAATGAGCACTCAGTGCCACCTTTTGTCTCAAGCTCGTATTACACAAGCCAATCCTCAAGCCACTGCATGCTGTTTTAAACACAGCTTTTAAACAGAGGCTGGGACGAGATGCAAAGCCATTAGACCTACTCACATACATGTTTCAACCTTGATGGGTATCATCAGTGTGAGGCTGGTCTTAATGGCTTGCAGGTTTGAGACTAGACTAGGTAATCACCACTGTCATTAAGGTTATGGTGGGTAAAAAAAGTGACAAAAACCCTCCACAGTAAAGCATAAAGCAACTGTAAATATTACTGTATGTTCATTTGCATGTCTTAGACAGGTCTGCAACCCTGTCTTTCCCCATTGTCACCCAGCATACAGCGCTTCCACTGCAGCAAGGGATATATATATATATATCAATATCTATATATATATATATATATATATAAATGTAAATACAACTGTATGCTCATCTGCATGTCTTAGGCAGGTCTGCAACCCCGCCTTTCCCCATTATCAGCCAGCACACAGCACTTCCACTGCAGCAAGGGATTCTGGGAAATGACATGCAAATGAGCACACAGTGCCACTTTTTGTTCCAAAAACCATTTTTAACATGGTTCCCTATAGGCTTAAACTTGCTGCATGGTCACAGCTTTGAGCACAGCCAGGGTTAAGGTGCATACCCAGAAAACCACCCACAGACAGCTGTTTCGACCTTAATGGGTCTCATCAGTGTGGGGTTGATTAACTGGGTATGCAAATAAGCATATATTTTTATATATGTATATAATTCTGTCTTCTGTTTCAGGAATAAAGAAGATGAATTGCTGACTGCAAAATATTTGACTCTTCACTTGTGTTACTTTTGATGCAATAAAATGACCTTACTCTATACATTTCACATCAATGTCATCTCCAAATAACCGCTGAAGCTTTTTCATTTGTTTTCCCTGTTTCTTTGTTATAATAAAGCAAATATCTATCAAACCTGGCTTAGAACCTTTTTTTTCATTGAGGAGGAGGTGGAGGCTGCAAATAACTTGGAGAGAGACAAAAAAAATGCAGAACACTTTTTATTATCCTTTAAGCTTAAGACTAATGCAAGTCACCTGGTCACTTTGGTTTATTACTTTCTACTGTATCATATGTATGGAGGTCTGTTGCAGGGTACATGCAACTACACATGCGTGTTTCTTGACAATGCTTATTTATTTAGCCTTAAAAGATATACAGCACACAAAACAAAAATAGCTTTTCATCAGTAAACAAAAGAAAAATGGCTTTTTCTTCAGCAGACAAAACAAAACAGTTTCTCTTTAGCGGACAGTGTAAAAATAAGGCAGCCACCCTTTTCTATGCAGGAGACAGACAGTTCATAAACCATGTACTTTGCTAACAGACCTTGTATCAGTAATCTCTTCAGTAGCTTACTCCTCTCTCCTCAACAGCCAGCCCCATGTGTCTACAGCCTGGGGTTTTAACACACCTTGATTAGGCAGCTGGGATCCAACTAATTGTCCTGAGGTTCCCAGCTGAAGTTAACCTAGTCACTGCTGCACTGCAGACTAGACATAGGTCTGCCAGGCATATAGCTGGTGGCTTTTATTTACCCTGTCACAAGGTCACAACATTTAGTAATGCCACAAAACTTTTTATTACTGTATAATAATAATAATCTTTAAACCAAGAGGGGATTACGGGTACTTTGATCCATAGCAAAACTTCTGGAGGTGACTAGCATAATCCTAATATATATATACACACACTGATAGACAGCACTCTAAAATGAAAATATATAGAATTTGTACAGGGTGCACGGAACGAAGTGGGCCCAAACAACCCCACTGTAAATCATAGGAAGCCAAAAATAGCTCCAGCACACACTGATTAATGGAAAAACGTAGAGAGTCTCAGAATAAGCCACAAATTTAATAGCGTGAATAATAAATGAATATACAAAAATGGAAATGCTAAATGACTGTAAATGCAGAGTATGCAGCTCTGAATACCACACAGGTAGGGGGGAATACAGAGGGAAGGGAAGTGTGGGATACAAAAAGGGGTGGGAGGGAAAAGAAAGCAGGTAAACATATAAATACACTGGGGTAGGGTAAGAGGGGCAACATTTCAGGGTAGGAACCCTTTCTTCAGGCCCGTTCCCTTGGGTCCAAATGAACCTCAAGGTACTTCCCTTGACCCTTGGCCCCCCTATGTGACATACAATTGCAAACTGAGAAAAAAATCACAAAATCATATAGTCCTGCCGTGAAAAGCCATCCGTAGTATAGGTAAATATATATGAGAAATTCAAACCGTGCTTATTCTTAGTGTTCACAGGCTACTGGCAACTCTTCTTCTCTTACAATGCAGCGGCGGCTGGACCCAACTGTGTGTGTGTGTGTGTGTGTATACATATATCCATAGAGATACAGAGAGACTACAGATATATTCATGCACACTAACAGATCTGTTATTGTAACCAAAAATCATACATGATCACATGCCAACATTATGAACTATGAAAGAAGATTAAGGTAAGTAATGTGTTACAGAGATAAGACACCAGAAAACACAACATCAAAATGTATGCTGTTATATGGATAGTTACTTAAAGTTGTATGTCAATAATATTAGCATGCAATGACTATCTACATTACCAAACAAACCCAAATACATCTCATCTTGAACAAGCGCTAAGTGAATGTCAGCTTCTATAAACATGGCAAGTGTGTAATGTTGTACCATGAATCAACTGATGATTAATACCTATTCATATGTAATTAAATATGCCTTAATTCAGTCAGTGATCATTTCTAAACATTCATGTGTACAAGGACATACTTGAATGTTATCAAGCATCTGTACATGATCATACATACACTTTGCACGAAATAGTCTGCAGTAAACACCACCAGGACACCAACACATTTAGTGAATGTGATTATTTATTTTTGTTTATCCTTTTGAGAGTGAGTCACAGGCCTGCTTGTTGGCTGTTGTGTTTGCCTTTTCCCTTTGCCAAGTACTTGGCCTTAACTGTATGACTTGTACTGGCCTGTGACAGTTCTTTGGCACTGTTTGTGGGCTGTTGCACTTCAGTGGCACTAAGTGTGGCCTGTGGCAGTTGAGTGGCACTGGGTGTGGGCTGTGGCACTTCAGGGACACTGAGTTTGGGCTGTGGCACTTCAGGGGCACTGGGTGTGGGCTGTGGCAATTGAGTGGCACTGGGTGTGGCCTGTGGCAGTTGTGAACTAGTTGCTAAACATTGCACGACTGAGGTTGGAGCAGTTTCTTATTTTGGTGTTTTAATCTTTTTCCAAAAGCTGGTTAGTAGTAATTGTTGCCCTAACTTTCTTTTTCGTGTCTCATTTGTAGGTGTCCGTTCCTGATTTTGAACAGATGTAAGCGGTTGGATGTTGACATGGACCTGCACAGAACTTGCACCTACTGTACCGGTATCATCCACAACTGGGGAATGAAGAACTGATGACTCTGGAGAAAAAGTAGCAGCATGTAAAGATCCATCCTCAGATGGAGTAAAGTGAAATTGTTGTTCTCTTGCAGTAATTCTCAACTGATTAGCTTGGCTTAGATTCACAACTATTGCTTGTAATGTCCTGTTTACATTTTGTATTTCTTTAGGAACTTGGATGATGGCTCTTTCAATTTGTGACATTTGTGATATTGTCCTTTCCTGCAGTGATATCATCCTTTCAAGCACTGACATCATTTCTGAATGGCGACGATTTTCTTCACCCAAGATTCTTTCTTCAGAAGCTGCAATAGCTGTGTACAGTAGGTGTCACGAGCAGGAGGACTTGAATGCTGGGTTAATCCAGGAGTGGGAACATCTTCATGGTCACTTGAGTGAATTTGTCCTTGAGTGGCAACATCTGATTCTACAAATAAAGAAAGATATTATGAACTGCCATGGAACTTTCACTTGTTTATCAATATAATGAGAGTTGTACTCACAGTGTAACACGTAACATGTTTCCATAAATTTTCATTTGTGTCAAATTAAAAGTTTATGCTTGAAGTAACAATGATGTTTCGACTCAGTGTGAAAGAAGAATGAATGAAAGGTTGTTGTAACCTCACAACTCCTAGCTGATAGTTTACAAAACACACAATAAATGTTGTCATGAAAAACTACATTTCTGTGACAATAACTGATGTGAAATTAATTACATGTGAAAGGCATTTATTTAGCATGGCAAATTAACATCTAGAAATGTACACATTAGATGTCCTGCACCTCATACACTCAGCTTCCATGCTTGATGATGAGCTGGATGAGCCAGGTGATGAGACATGTTCAGTGTCAGGTGACACATGAGCTTCAGGAGCAACTATATAGAAGAATAACATAAGAATTGTATTGACATGTGTACATAATTAACATAAAGTTTGTGTAGTGGGAGTATTTATGGCTAAATATCAGCATCACATAAGGAAGTGACAATATGTTTCTGCCAAGCTGTACATTATCCATCTTAACATTAATGTACATGTTAACCTAATTGGCACATTTATTGTAAAAACCATACAACATACAATGTTCATGCAGGAATGCGTTGTAAAATTAAGTGTTCTGTTGTACATACACTGCATATGTTGTATAGTAATCTAACAATAATAATGTACATCACTACCATGACAGCAAAGTTGACTCTGCTTATAATTCAGTACCTAATTGTGGAAATGTGAATGAATGTTTTTAGTGATCTGTGGGAACATTTAAGAGAAGCAGGTGTAGCGCTCAATGTGGCTGACACTCATCAACACATGCAGTGTGTCGCTCACAGATGCTACTGGTGTGATAATGTGGCGTTTCTATAAGGTTAAAAGAAGATATGAGTGAACGAATGACTAACGTACATTTTCATATATAGTGGGCTGGTGGGTTAAAGTCTTCATAGAATTACCATTTCAAATGAATGTGATGAACTTCTGTTCACCTTGTCAGCTTCTAACAACTGTAGTCCCTCCCCCAAGACATGACAGCACCCTGACCTTTTATTTGTTTCTACCACCTGTAAGGCGTCCCATAAGACTTGACCGTAACATGACCCTGTGATCTGGCTCGGTGCCCAACCCCACCCCCTGTGTTCTCCTCTATGCTGTGATTACATATTAATTGCAGCTGGTTTCACACACTGGTACTGTACATGAGCGAATTAAAAATCTGAAGTGAGCTGCATATGAACACAATTAAATTCCATATGGTACATGTTCCTATTTATGCTCTCAGTATACTACATGAAGCAAAAAAAGAGCTTTAATTAAACACAACGAAATGTGTTTGTGCAAATTATGAATGTTCGCCTTTGAATGCACTATCTTCCATGCAAGACTTGATGAGGCAGTAATGGCCTGTTTATAGGTGTAACATAGATTATCACTAATTTATGTATATATATATATATATATATATATATATATATATATATATAAATATAAATATATATATAGCATCTGTAAATATTACTGTATGCTCATTTGCATGTATTAGACAGGTCTGCAACACTGTCTTTCCCCATCATCGCCCAGCATACAGCACTTCCACTGCAGCAAGGGATTCAGGGAAATGACATGCAAATGAGCACTCAGTGCCAACTTTTGCCACCATATATATTAATTGTTACTTTTTGTAGGATAACTAGATATAAATCTATATAGATAGATATATATATAGATATATAGAGAGAAACATATATACAGATATATATGTAGGTATGCTTACAGTAGAGGCAACGTTTATTCTAACATTTGCCGTAAACTAGCCGGGTTACATTCTGGGTATGTGCTGGGTATGTGCTGGGTATGTTCTGGGCTAGTTTGAGGCACGTTTAAGGCATTTCTGCATTGACTAACGACCCATAGGATTAACACAGCAGGGATCCCTGGCAGTCCAATTCAGTTTGAATGGGACTGCCAGGGACCCCCGCTGTTAATCTGATAGGCCATTAATCAATGCAGAAATGCTGGGGCTAGTTTACGGAAAGTTTAAGGCATGTACCCAGCATGTACCTGGGTGTTTCTTGGGTTTTTGGGGAATTGCCACTGGTTTTTGTTCGAATAAGAGTTGCCTCTACTGTATATTGGGAAGAAAGTATAAGTTGCAGCGGAAATATAGATTAGAACTGTAACCTATGACACGCCTAGTACAGTAACATTTGTCACCTTGTTTAAATGGAACAGAATAAATTCCGATATCTCTGTCCCCGGGCAAACCGTCCACGACGACAGGAAGAAATTTTTCCCGCATCTGCTCCTCCAAGATTAGAGATTGTGCTGGCGGCCCACCTCCAGTCTTGGTCCGGGGTGGGAAGGGCGCGATGATTTCGGGAACACACCAAAAAATAAAGGATAAAGAAAATAATAGTGCAGTATATTAACACATTTTAGAATGTAATGAACTCTTGGCTCTGTAGAAATTCCTACTTACAACAAGTGGAATAAAAAAGGGCAATGGTCTGACTCTGTCAGTATGTGTGGAACTGGATCCTCAGCAGGGAAGGAGGTTCAAGGTGAGGGATAACTCAAATCGGAGATCGTGCAGATGACGTGAACTCAGATCCGTTATAGAATATGGTGTTCATGTAAGATAGAAGCGGACCATAGTATAGATCAAAGATGCAAAATTTATCACATAAAAGCAAGGTAAGAAACGTACTTACAATAAGTACATCACATATGTACACATAAAGGTATCGTGAGACAGTAGAGTGCTGGTCCCGTGTGGAAAGGCTTGCTGTTTCGTCCTCCTATGGCTCCCGCCTCACCGCCGATGGATGGCGTCTGACGTCACATCCGGTAAACGGGTGACGACGTCCGTTTGGGAGTAAGAAAGACGAATAGCAGCGGATCAACAGCGATTGATGTGTCTTCACTTCAGGGGCAGCTGCAGCAGACTGACAAGTGGCTCTACGCGTTTCGCTGTACTAAGACAGCTTCCTCAGGAGCAGAACTGTTGATCCGCTTCTCTTCGTCACATGGCCGTCCACACATGGTACGGTAGCCAATCAGAGCGTGGGAACTCCATCCCTACTCTGATTGGCTCTAGTATACCATGTGGCAGAGGCTTGGGGGAGAAAGGATGTGACGTCAATGAAAACCTGTGACATGGTACTAGAGCCAATCAGAGCGTGGGAACTCCATCCCTACTCTGAAAACATCATAAATAAATTAAAAAGAATCTGTAATAAAAGAAACACATGATTAGTATATTAAAAAATTGACAAAACATTATCAGCATAAGTAAAAAAGAAAGGCGATCCACGTACTAGAATAAAAGGACTATAGTAATTAATAAAGTACCCAGATGTCAACATCTTCATTTAACCCTTTAGGGGACATCGTATCTAATTTATGTATCCAGTACGTTTCTTTTGAAGATAATATTTTAACCCTATCTCCACCTCTCCTATTGATAGGAATCTGTTTAATACCTTTCTTTTTTACTGATGCTGATAACGTTTTGCCAATTTTTTAATATACTAATCATGTGTTTCTTTTATTACAGAATTCTTTTTAATTTATTTATGATGTTTTTATATGCTAGGATGTATTTTAAATTTCATTGTTAAATAAAGGTGTTGTTTAACTGGTGTCTGCATTTCCCAAGTCTCTCTGACTAGCACAGTACCGAGGTGACTGATTGGCTATTTTTTCAATTGACTAACCAATGGGATGTGTTTGTGAGGTATATAGTACCTCTGGGAAATGCTAAATTTATTTCCTGATGAAGTAGTTGTGACTACGAAACATGTAGGATGTAATTGGTCCAAGTGTTTTATTGCTACTCTATCCTATGTGTGTAATTTGGGCACTTTAGAGACTTTTTTCCGCTTTTGTTGTGTACTTTTGAAATCGCCACTGTGACGTCACTTCACAGCCAGTTCACCCCTGCTTGTGGCTGCACTAAACGGAGAGCTCTGCGAACCACCCAGGTCCTCACTGACCAATCAGGGGACCCTCCCAGTGTGTCTGCAGGCTGCAGATTGCTCTATAAGTCTAGAGCCCAGCTAACCAGAGGGGAGTTTCCCACAGAGACGGTGACCAAATGCAGAGGTGTTCATTGGAAGGAAAAGCATTGCAGCTGCGGTCCCAGACGCCTGCCAAGGGAAACATACTCCTGACTCCTGTATGAGCGGCCGCCGAGTGGTAACTTGTGTGTTTAACACACTCAATGTTTATGTCCTAATACCTTGATGTACGCAGAATATTTATCCCCTATTTTAATATACACTTGTTACTTTCATACTTCACTATTTGTGTTGTGCACTGTTTTTTTTGTCTACAGGACCTGGGAACCTTGCAGTCATTGAGTCAACCATGAACTCCTCTGTATACCAAAGTATTCTAGAGTCAAATGTGAGGCCATCTGTCTGACAGCTAAAGCTTGGATGAAATTGTGTCATGCAACAGGACAATGATCCCAAGCACACCAGCACATTTACAACAGAATTGCTGAAAAAGAAAAGAATCAAGGTGTTGCAATGGCCCAATCAAAGTCCAGACCTCAACCCGATTAAAATGCTGTGGTTGGACCTTAAAAGAGCTGTGCATTAACAAATGCCCACAAACCTCAATGAACTGAAGCAACATTGTAAAGAAGAGTGGGCCAAAATTCCTCCACAACGATGTGTGAGACTGAAAGTCATACAGAAAACAATTACTTCAAGTTATTGCTGCTAAAGGTGGTTCTACAAGCTATTGAATCATAAGGTATCCTTAGTTTCTCACACATGGCTTCTCCATTTTGGCTTTATTTTTGTTAAATAAATCATGACACGGTGTAATATGTCATGTGTTGTTATTCATCTGAGGTTGTATTTACCTAATTTTAAGACCTGCTAAGGAACAGATGATTGTTATTATGTCCTGATATGTAAAACCATAGAATTCAAAGAGGGTGTACTTTCTTTTTCACACAACTGTACATTGGTTCCAAAAGCTGGGGAGTGATGATCTCCTCAGTGGGTAGAGGTACCAAAAGCTCCGCTGCCTTGGCAACTGCCAGACTTGTGCTTTTATGACTGCAGACACATGAACATATTCTGCATACAAGCAGATAAAGTGCCTGAGGTCGTTGCCGAGCAAGATATCGGTCCAGTATAGGTAACACACTGACATCCATCACCCCTCAACTGGCATCCCAGTCAAATAATACTCGGACAACTTGAAGGGACCTGGGCATACCATCCGGCATTGTCACCTGCATCCCCATCCCTGGGAGCAGGTGCTCTGGGCTGACCATATAAGGTCGCACCAGAGTTACCATAGCCCTGGTGTCCATCAGGCTGGCCGGCTGCCGATCTCCTATGGTCACCGGGTGCAAGCGCCTCCACCTCACATCATTGACCTGCAGCCCGACTGCTGCAACATGGTGCCCGTCTGCATCCTCCAACGCTCTGCTGCTGGCTGCTGAAGTGACTACTACCTTGGTCTACTGCTGTACCTGCTTCACAACTGTCTGCTGCTCCGCTGTTAGTGACAATCCCAATTAGATGATCGGCTTAGCTGCTGGAGTACATTGCCCTGATTTGAGTTCCTCCCATGGGGAAGGTTGGGGCAATCTAGCCTCAGATGCCCAGTCCGGTTGCATTGATAGCACCGGCGCCCATGCACAAATACTGCCGACTTTACCCGGGGGAGATGGGGTTGGCAACCGCAACGACCGACCATTGAGGTAGTAGGAGTGGGTTAGAGGCACGGAGGGCTAGCTGGGCAAACTGGATCCGCTGCTCCACCATGGAGTCCAGACCAAGGGTCGCAAAGAGGGCTAAAAACTCACCTTGAGAGGTAGCTGCAGGCACTGTTGAAACCACGGGTGGTTCACTGGTTCCCCCTTCCTCCTCCTCCTCCTTGGTGTGGGGTTTTGCTTCTTCCTGGGCAGCCCCCTCTACCACCAGCTCGATAGGGTGGGCACCGACTGTTGGCAGTCCATAGCTCTCACACGGGCTACAACTGTAGCTCGGTCCCAGGTTCTGTACCGTCATGCTCGAAGGGGCATCTTCAGGAGTTTTCACACTAACTCTTGAGACAAGAAACAGTTTGATTCCCTGCTTTGTGTAACACGGGTCTGACAACACTTGTTCTGAGATCTTGAAACTTCAAGACCGTCTTTGAGCTATGATTTCCCGCAAGAAATCCTAGTAAAGACTAGCAAACCCACCTCTGCCAACAGAAAAAAGCCTGTCACGGGAGACCAGTGCATTTAACACCTTTACCTTCAGGGTTCAATTCACTAGGCAGGAAATGGTAGTGGAATAAAATAAGGTTTATTCTGGTGAGACCAGCAGGCACACAATGATACACAAAATACAGAAGAATACACACAACTGGGTGTCTTGGGGGAGCCTCTAGCGTCAAATAGGTGCAGGGTGCCTGTTTCAGAAGGCATACCCGGGCTGCTCCTGGTCCAGAAACTTCACTGTACCTTACGCGAGCAAGGCAAACTCTCAGCTAGGCATGCTTCTCTGGCAAACTTTGTGCCAAGTGCTTTGCTATTTGGAGAAAAGCACTAATGAAAAGCCCGCCTGAGCCTAACCGACAGAAGCCTGAGATCATATGGTTCTCTGATCGGCCAGTTGCCTTACATAGACATCGCTTGTCTATGTTTAACATGGAAGAGGGATTGGCGACCAATCAGAGCGCAGATCATAGCTGTACCAACCAATCAGAGCTGGGGCTCATCTGGCTGCACACGACAGAGGAGGAGGTGTGTCAGGACGCCAGCAAGCGGGAAATTCGAACAGGCCAATGGGAATCATGCCTACACAACAGATTCTCAATGCCAGCCCCATACCGCCTGCTGGGTAGGCTCCACCGATTCTGGGCGAGCAAAGTGTATCCCCCGAGGAGAGTCCTTGTTCCCAGACCAGTACTCCGTCCATCCCCATTAACCAAATGTTCTAACACCTCTCTACTTACCTTCTCCTCTTTGATCCCCGATCTCTATGCAGACATCCTGGCTACTCATGGATTACCAGGACTATCTGTATTGACAACGATACACAATTTAAAGCGTAACATTTTTACTCTAACCTACAGTAGGCTCAGTACAGTAACTGTTACAATAATTAGTGCAGGCTGAAAATACCATATTCTAAGGGGACGATATACTGCTGCGACATACTTTATTCGAGCAAATAACCAGTTTGTACCTGGCAGATACCTGGAATGCGCCGCTCCTCACCTCTGACAAGCCGCGTTGCGTTTGCCTTCCCAGCCACGGTTCATGCCTGGCTGACGGGCGGCTGATCTGTTAAATGATAATGATCAGGATTTAATAGGCTGCAATGCTTCGCGTGTCCACCAGATGGCATAAATTCATGAATTGTAATGCAGTATATATATACAGTAAACACAAAAAACAAAACTGTGCGCTACTACCAAACTACCTATAAAGTTTAAATGTATAAATATATACAGTGCAGTGACTATACCATCAATTTAGTGATACATTTTTTTTATAAAAAATTAAACCACAACTCCCACAGTGAGATAATTATACATTAAATAATAAGTGCCACATAACCGTGTTGGGGATAATGGCGTCTGCAGCAGTAAACGCAGGTGTGACTCAGCACCCCACACACACTAAGAGAATGGAAACAAAAGAAAACAGCGCACAACGCCAAATAGTGAAGCAAATTCAACAATATATTATAGAATTAAAAAGGGGGTAATATATCTGCGTACATGAAAAAAGTTGGTAAAAGGCATGTAGTGTGTATCACACTGTTTACCACTCGGCAGCTGTTAGCTGTAGATTCAGGTGCTTGCTTCCCTCTGCTGCTGCAGCTCAGTTGATTCTGGGGCAGGACGTCAGTCTTTTCACTCCCAAGGGGATTTCCCTTCATGCAGCCAGGTTCAGCAGCTGGTACTGGGGCTCGGTGAAATCGCTCCTGCTTCCTGGCCGATATGAAGCTGCTCCTGTACCTCAGCAGGTGTATCCTCTGCACAGAGGTTAAAACGCAGCTTGCTGGGGTTCCCTCAGTACTGTATATATATACTGTATAACAACAACCCCTATAACCCCTAACATACAGTACTGTTCACATACAGTACTGTATATGCACATACATAAATGATACTATGGGCCGGCGGGGGCGAGATGTGTTTGCAGCAGAGAGAGATCCGCTGCTCTCTCTCTGCGCAAACATCGGCACATTAAAAATTATTTTAAATACATTTTTATTTATAGTGTAGATGTGCAGGGGGTCTCGGGAGCTGAACCGCACTGGTTTCAGGTCCGGGGACCCCCTGCTTCCCGAGATACAGAGGTGCCGGTATTCCTCTGCGTTTAAAGGTCCCGATCACGTGATCGCGGCCTGTTAAACCAAGCAGAGGGATACCGGCACCCCCAAAACGGGCCTGTATCTCGGGGGGCAGGGGGTCCCCGGACCTGAAACCAAAACGTTTCTGCTCCGGAGACCCTCTGCACATGTACAGTATAAATAAAACACATATATAAATAAACACTCGTTCTTTACCTTAGCGGCTATGCGCTATGGTAAAGAAGCAGCATTTCTGTATTTTTAATAATATTGTACAGTGAGCAGGGGGTTCCCTGAGCCAGAAATCTAAACTCAGGGGGCCCCCTGCTCCTGCACAATATTATTAAAAGTACAGAAATGCTGCTTCATTACCATAGCGTATAGCCGCTAAGGTAATGAAGGGGTTAACCCACCGTGCCCGCTTTATTGTGGGTAGCGGGGGTGGGTGAAGGGGGTATTTGGCCCTTGGTGTTAGTTTAGGACTTGCGGGGGGGTTGCGGGTGCACTTAACCCCTTCCCGACCGTAGCAGTTAATACCGCTATGGTCATGAAGGGGTTAACCACTCCCGCGACCCCCCCCGCAAGCACCGTTGGGGCTAATACCCCCTTCACCCACCCCCACTACCCACAATAAAAAATAATCACACACAGCATCCCCGCAATACATAAATAAATAAATAAATAAATACAAATAAATACATTTGAAATACATTTTTATTCCTAGTGTAGATGTGCAGGGGGTCTGGAGAGCTGAACCGCATTGGTTTCAGGTCCGGGGACCCCCTGCCCCCGAGATACAGACCCCTTTATGAGGTGCCGGTATCCCTCTGCATTAAAGACCCCAATCACGTGACCGCGGCCTGTTAAACCAAGCAGAGGGATACCGGCACTCCCAAAAGGAGCCTTGATCTCGGGGAGCAGGGGGTCCCCGGACCTGAAACCAAAACGTTTCTGCTCCGGAGACCCTCTGCACATCTACACTGTGAATAAAACACACGCATCATTAAAGAATCATTCTTTACCTTAGCGGCTATGTGCTATGGTAAAGAAGCAGCATTTCTGTATTTTTAATAATATTGTACAGTGAGCAGGGGGTTCCCTGAGCCAGAAATCTAAACTCAGGGGGCACCCTGCTCCTGCACAATATTATTAAAAGTACAGAAATGCTGCTTCATTACCATAGCGTATAGCCGCTAAGGTAATGAAGGGGTTAAGGCATGATAACCAATTAATACATTCAATACATATTTTTAATGTCTGTGTTAAACCTCCCTGCCTTCACTGTAATCTATGTAAAACTCCCCCCTCCTATTCTCTCTTTTAAACTTCCCTGCAATCTATGTAAACCCCCTCCCCTATTCTCTCTTTTAAACTTCCCTGCCTTCAATGTAATCTATGTAAAACCCCCTCCCCCTATTCTCTCTTTTAAACTTCCCTGCCTTCTCTCTAATCTATGTAAAACCCCCTCCCCCTATCCCCCTATTGTGTGCGTTAAGCTTCCCTGCAATCTATGTAAAAAAACCTCCCCCTATTGTGTGTGTGTTAAATCTCCCTGGCCTGTGTCTCTGAGTGCAGTGTACTGTATGTAAATGTGGGGAGGGGGATCCCGTGTAAATAACCACACCCACCCCCGCTACCCACAATAAAAAAAAATCACACACAGCATCCCCGCAATACATAAATAAATCTAAACAAATCTAAATAAATCTAAATAAATAAATAAATAAATACAAATAAATACATTTGAAATACATTTTTATTTATAGTGTAGATGCGCAGGGGGTCTCGGGAGCTGAACCGTGTTGGTTTCAGGTCCGGGGACCCCCTGCTCCCCGATATACAGCCCCCTTTATGAGGTGCCGATATCCCTCTGCGTTTAAAGGTCCCGATCACGTGACCGCGGCCTGTTAAACCAAGCAGAGGGATACCGGCACCCCCAAAAGGGGCCTGTATCTCGGAGAGCAGGGGGTCCCCGGACCTGAAACCAAAACGTTTCTGCTCTGGAGACCCTCTGCACATCTACACTGTGAATAAAACACATACATCATTAAAGAATCATTCTTTACCTTAGCGGCTATGTGCTATGGTAAAGAAGCAGCATTTCTGTATTTTTAATAATATTGTACAGTGAGCATGGGGTTCCCTGAGCCAGAAATTAATACTCAGGGGACCCCCTGCTCCTGCACAATATTATTAAAAATACAGAAATGCTGCTTCATTACCATAGCGTATAGCCGCTAAGGTAATGAAGGGGTTAAGGCATGATAACCAATAAATACATTCAATACACTACCCACTACACATGGCAACCTCCGCTGCTGCTGCTGTAAAACAGAGAAAAAAATTAACACTTTCAAAGTAATGTCCCCTAACCCCTTAATCACCATAGCGGTTATTAACCGCAACAGTAATGAAGGGGTTAACCCACCCTCACCCACCACTCGGGATGCCTACATACCCTCCCACTCTAACCCCACACCCCGTGAGGCCTAACCACCCTCACCCAGTACCCACAAGGGAGGCCTACCCACATACCGTTGGGGAAACACCCCCCCCCACACCCTCAGTACCCACAATAAAAACAGTACAGTGACTCACAATAAACAGCATTATATTTATTAAATACATTACCCACCCCCTGTGCCCCCCCATAAATACATGATTTATTCTTTTACATACAGGGTTCATAACGCAGCCGCACGCGAGTCCCCGGTGGGCTGGCGGGGCACCTGGACAGACCTACAGTTTACCAGCAGCCCTTTTTACACAGGTTCTGGAGGCCTGCTGGTGGATCCCGCCAGCACCATAGCCCTCAGGTGGTCTCCTTGGGTCACCGTGGGCCACAATTGTGTCCCCACGGTAGGCCCAAGGATGTCTGGGAGCCCCGGGTCAGACCCACAGGTGTCTGCGGGGCCTCGGGTGGTTCCCATGGGGGTATGGGGAACTCACGGGTGCTCACTATGGGACCACACATCATCATCCCCGCACCTACGGGTCGGAGGTGCCCCCACAGAAGTGGGACCATACATCGTCATGCCCGCAGACTACGGGTCCGCGGTGCCCCCACAGAAGTGGGACCACACATCGTCATCCCCGCATGTGTCACCCGTGGAACCACCAGCCTGCTACCCTTGGGAAACCCGAGGATACCCACAGGTGGTCTCCAGAGGTCCCATGCAAAACCATGGAACCAACCCTGAATGTAAAAAAAAATAAACCTGGCCTATAAATTCAATACATGCACCCTCCCCCCCAACACCTACAGTACAATAATGTGCAAAATAACTATTATCCAGATATGGATAACAGATTATGTGCCCATTATTAAAAACATTAACTAGCATATACAAATTAATAAAGTACTACTGACCTCATCAATACGAAGTGTCCGTCGCCAGCGCCTTCCTTCTCTTGCCCACACAAGACATAGCAAATACCAAGCCAATACATTGCAAGTACATTCAGATATCAATTAACCCCTTAATCACCTTATCGGATAATAACCGCAAAGGTAATTAAGGGGTTAAGCCACATTGGCCCGATACCCACCCTTCACCCATGAATTTGTACTGTGGCTTCATCATGCAACTATATATATATACTGTATATATACTGCACCGACACACTTTATTCGAGCAAATACCCGGTATGTACCTGGCAGATACCTGGAATGCGCCACTCCTCACCTCTGACAAGCCCCGTTGCATTTGCCTTCCCAGCCTGGGTTCATGCCTGGCTGACGGGCGGCTGATCTGTTAAATGATAATGATTAGGATTTAATAGGCTGCAATGCTTCGCGTGTCTACCAGATGGCATAAATTCATGAATTGTAATGCAGTATATATATATATACTGTGCAGTATTGCAGCCAGCGGGAATAAAATGCTTCAATCCCTGCTTGGAAAATAACTCAATGCACTCGGGCAGAAAACAGTCACAAACCTCAATACACCCGGGTATACCCGAATTCGTGGGACTAGCCATGCTCGAATAAAGTGTGTCGCCAGTGTATACAGAGAGACAGAGAGAAAGAGAGAGAGAGAGAGAGAGAGAGAGAGAGATATACAGTATATATATATACACACGTTATATACACACCCATGATAAACCAATATACAGTACAAATAAATGTAGAAGGGTTATCAAAACCATACTGTCCTACAACCAAACAGTTCTCCATACATACACACTAAATTAAAATCAATTTCCTTTAATATTCATAACTGATCTCTCAATCTAAATCATTACTAAACCTCTGAAAAGCCATTTAAACAACTTACATTCCAATATAAATGATGCCTAAATATCTATGCACCATATACATTCTGCAAATTAATCAACCAAGTAAACAAAAATCAATTAGCAATCATTATTTACATCCCTAAACAATTCACACTACATCCCGAACAATGAAACCATTAACTAATCCACGCCTGGAGCAGAACAATTTAGCCTTTGAAAAAATATAAGTACCGACAAAAATACAACCTTTACAACCAAGCCTATCCCTGACCTTCCTCAAACACACAATACAATACCAAGGAATACATCTATCTAATTTTAAAATACTTTAAACTCACAATAAAGCATAGCAGCATACACAAAATAATTTAAAACACATCTAATCCAGCTTTTAAAACATCATCATTTCTTACCCTGAATGTACAGTACTGTATATATCTCTCTAGACATATATACATACATACATACAGTGGCAAGAAATGATATACCACAAAAAAAAAATAATACACATGTTAAAAAACCTTTTGAAAAAATTAACAAGTTAAAAAAAAAAAATTTCTTTAGTTAACTTACCATTACTTGCCCCCACCGATTCCCATTGCGCAGCTTACTCACGAACCAATCCACGAACAGGAACCCATAAAATAATAAACCAGAAAAAAAAAAAAAACTTTAAACTAAAAATCCAAAACAATCCACGGGTCTTCTATTTGTAATCCATCTTCATCTGTGTTCTTCTTTCTTCTATCTTCTTCCGGGCGGGGTGGGGCGGGGTCTTCTTTCCGTCTTCGGCCACGCCCTGGCCTTTTTCTTCCCCGGAGGTCCTTCCTCCGCGGCGTCTGGCTTCAAAATGAGACGACATAGGCTTTTAAAGGCCTATGACGTCACATTTTTCGTCATGGTTCCCACGGTCCTGATTGGACCCCCCCGCAATCCCCCCGCAAGTCCTAAACTCACACCAAGGGCCAAATACCCCCTTCACCCACCCCCGCTACCACAATAAAGCGGGCACGGTGGGTTAACCCCTTCATTGCCTTAGCTGCTATACGATATGGTAATGAAGCAGCATTTCTGTATTTTTAATAGTATTGAGCAGGAGCAGGGGGCCCCCTGAGTTTAGATTTCTGGCTCAGGGAACCCCCTGCTCACTGTACAATATTATTAAAAATACAGAAATGCTGCTTCTTTACCATAGCGCATAGCCGCTAAGGTAAAGAATGATTCTTTAATGATGTGTGTGTTTTATTCACAGTGTAGATGTGCAGAGGGTCTCCGGAGCAGAAACGTTTTGGTTTCAGGTCCGGGGACCCCCTGCTACCCGAGATACAGGCCCCTTTTGGGGGTGCCGGTATCCCTCTGCTTGGTTTAACAGGCCGCGGTCACGTGATCGGGACCTTTAAACGCAGAGGGATACCGGCACCTCATAAAGGGGGCTGTATCTCGGGGAGCAGGAGGTCCCCCGACCTGAAACCAACGCGGTTCAGCTCCCGAGACCCCCTGCACATCTAAACTAGGAATAAAAATGTATTTCAAATGTATTTATTTGTATTTATTTGCTTATTTATTTATTGAGATTTATTTAGATTTATTTATGTATTGCGGGGATGCTGTGTGTGATTTTTTTTTATTGTGGGTAGCGGGGGTGGGGGTGGTTATTTACACGGGAACCCCCTCCCCACATTTACATACAGTACACTGCACTCAGAAACACAGGCCAGGGAGATTTAACACACACACAATAGGGGGAGTTTTTTTTACATAGATTTCAGGGAAGCTTAACGCACACAATAGGGGGATAGGGGGAGGGGGTTTTACATAGATTAGAGAGAAGGCAGGGAAGTTTAAAAGAGAGAATAGTGGGAGGGTTTTTTACATAGATTACATTGAAGGCAGGGAAGTTTAAAAGAGAGAATAGGGGAGGGGGTTTTACATAGCTTACAGTGAAGGCAGGGAAGTTTAAAAGAGAGAATAGGGGAGGGGTTTTTACATAGATTACAGTGAAGGCAGGGAAGTTTAACACAGACATTAAAAATATGTATTGAATGTATTAATTGTTTATTATGCCTTAAACCCTTCATTACCTTAGCGGCTATACAGTACGCTATGGTAATGAAGCAGCATTTGTGTACTTTTAATAATATTGAGCAGGAGCAGGGGGCCCCCTGAGTTTAGATTTCTGGCTCAGGGAACCCCCTGCTCACTGTACAATATTATTAAAAATACAGAAATGCTGCTTCTTTACCATAGCACATAGCCGCTAAGGTAAAGAATGATTCTTTAATGATGTGTGTGTTTTATTCACAGTGTAGATGTGCAGAGGGTCTCCGGAGCAGAAACGTTTTGGTTTCAGGTCCGGGGACCCCCTGCTCCCCGAGATACAGGCCCCTTTTGGGGATGCCGGTATCCCTCTGCTTGGTTTAACAGGCCGCGGTCACGTGATCGGGGCCTTTAAACGCAGAGGGATACCGGCACCTCATAAAGGGGGCTGTATCTCGGGGAGCAGGGGGTCCCCCGACCTGAAACCAACGCGGTTCAGCTCCCGAGACCCCCTGCACATCTACACTAGGATTAAAAATGTATTTCAAATGTATTTATTTGTATTTATTTGCTTATTTATTTATTGAGATTTATTTAGATTTATTTATGTATTGCGGGGATGCTGTGTGTGATTTTTTTTTATTGTGGGTAGCGGGGGTGAGGGTGGTTATTTACACGGGATCCCCCTCCCCACATTTACATACAGTACACTGCACTCAGAAACACAGGCCAGGGAGATTTAACACACACACAATAGGGGGAGTTTTTTTTACATAGATTTCAGGGAAGCTTAACGCACACAATAGGGGGATAGGGGGAGTGGGTTTTACATAGATTAGAGAGAAGGCAGGGAAGTTTAAAAGAGAGAATAGGGGGAGGGGTTTTTACATAGATTACATTGAAGGCAGGGAAGTTTAAAAGAGAGAATAGGGGAGGGGGTTTTACATAGCTTACAGTGAAGGCAGGGAAGTTTAAAAGAGAGAATAGGGGAGGGGTTTTTACATAGATTACAGTGAAGGCAGGGAAGTTTAACACAGACATTAAAAATATGTATTGAATGTATTAATTGTTTATTATGCCTTAACCCCTTCATTACCTTAGCGGCTATACAGTACGCTATGGTAATGAAGCAGCATTTGTGTACTTTTAATAATATTGAGCAGGAGCAGGGGGCCCCCTGAGTTAAGATTTCTGGCTCAGGGAACCCCATGCTCACTGTACAATATTATTAAAAATACAGAAATGCTGCTTCTTTACCATAGCACATAGCCGCTAAGGTAAAGAATGATTCTTTAATGATGTGTGTGTTTTATTCACAGTGTAGATGTGCAGAGGGTCTCCGGAGCAGAAACGTTTTGGTTTCAGGTCCGGGGACCCCCTGCCCCCCGAGATACAGGCCCCTTTTGGGGGTGCCGTTATCCCTCTGCTTGGTTTAACAGGCCGCGGTCACGTGATCGGGTCTTTAACGCAGAGGGAAACCGGCACCTCATAAAGGGGTCTGTATCTCGGGGGGCAGGGGGTCCCCGGACCTGAAACCAACGCGGTTCAGCTCCCGAGACCCCCTGCACATCTACACTAGGAATAAAAATGTATTTCAAATGTATTTATTTGTATTTATTTATTTATTTATTTATGCATTGCGGGGATGCTGTGTGTGATTTTTTTTTATTGTGGGTAGTGGGGGTGGGTGAAGGGGGTATTAGCCCCAACGGTGGTTGTTTTGGGCTTGCGGGGGGGGGTCGCGGGAGTGGTTAACCCCTTCATGACCGTAGCGGTATTAACTGCTACGGTCGTGAAGGGGTTAAGTGCACCCACAACCCCCCCGCAAGTCCTAAACTCACACCAAGGGCCAAATACCCCCTTCAACCACCCCCGCTACCCACAATAAAGCGGGCACGGTGGGTTAACCCCTTCATTGCCTTAGCGGCTATAAGCTATGGTAATGAAGCAGCATTTCTGTATTTTTAATAATATTGAGCATGAGCAGGGGGCCTCCTGAGTTTAGATTTCTGGCTCAGGGAACCCCCTGCTCACTGTACAATATTATTAAAAATACAGAAATGCTGCTTCTTTACCATAGCGCATAGCCGCTAAGGTAAAGAACGAGTGTTTATTTATATATGTGTTTTATTTATACTGTACATGTGCAGAGGGTCTCCGGAGCAGAAACGTTTTGGTTTCAGGTCCGGGGACCCCCTGCTCCCCGAGATACAGGCCCCTTTTGGGGGTGCCGGTATCCCTCTGCTTGGTTTAACAGGCCGCGGTCACGTGATCGGGACCTTGAAACGCAGAGGAATACCGGCACCCCATAAAGGGGTCTGTATCTCGGGGAGCAGGGGTCCCCCGACCTGAAACCAGTGCGGTTCAGCTCCCGAGACCCCCTGCATATCTACACTAGTAATAAAAATGTATTTCAAATGTATTTATTTGTATTTATTTATTTGTTTATGTATTGCGGGGATGCTGTGTGTGATTATTTTTTATTGTGGGTAGTGGGGGTGGGTGAAGGGGGTATTAGTCCCAACGGTGGTTGTTTTGGGCTTGCGGGGGGGGGGGTCGCGGGAGTGGTTAACCAATTCATGACCGTAGCGGTATTAACTGCTACGGTCGTGAAGGGGTTAAGTGCACCCGCAACCTCCCCGCAAGTCCTAAACTCACACCACGGGCCAAATACCCCCTTCACCCACCCCCGCTACCCACAATAAAGCGGGCACGGTGGGTTAACCCCTTCATTGCCTTAGCGGCTATACGCTATGGTAATGAAGCAGCATTTCTGTATTTTTAATAATATTGAGCAGGAGCAGGGGGCCCCCTGAGTTTAGATTTCTGGCTCAGGGAACCCCCTGCTCACTGTACAATATTATTAAAAATACAGAAATGCTGCTTCTTTACCATAGCACATAGCCGCTAAGGTAAAGAATGATTCTTTAATGATGTGTGTGTTTTATTCACAGTGTAGATGTGCAGAGGGTCTCCGGAGCAGAAACGTTTTGGTTTCAGGTCCAGGGACCCCCTGCCCCCCGAGATACAGGCCCCTTTTGGGGGTGCCGGTATCCCTCTGCTTGGTTTAACAGGCCGCGGTCACGTGATCGGGACCTTTAAACGCAGAGGGATACCGGCACCTCATAAAGGAGTCTGTATCTCGGGGGGCAGGGGGTCCCCGGACCTGAAACCAACGCGGTTCAGCTCCCGAGACCCCCTGCACATCTACACTAGGAATAAAAATGTATTTCAAATGTATTTATTTGTATTTATTTATTTATTTATTTATGTATTGCGGGGATGCTGTGTGTGATTTTTTTTTATTGTGGGTAGTGGGGGTGGGTGAAGGGGGTATTAGCCCCAACGGTATTTGTTTTGGGCTTGCGGGGGGGGGGGGTCGCGGGAGTGGTTAACCCCTTCATGACCGTAGCGGTATTAACTGCTACGGTCGTGAAGGGGTTAAGTGCACCCGCAACCCCCCCGCAAGTCCTAAACTCACACCAAGGGCCAAATACCCCCTTCACCCACCCCCGCTACCCACAATAAAGCGGGCACGGTGGGTTAACCCCTTCATTGCCTTAGCGGCTATAAGCTATGGTAATGAAGCAGCATTTCTGTATTTTTAATAATATTGAGCAGGAGCAGGGGGCCTCCTGAGTTTAGATTTCTGGCTCAGGGAACCCCCTGCTCACTGTACAATATTATTAAAAATACAGAAATGCTGCTTCTTTACCATAGCGCATAGCCGCTAAGGTAAAGAACGAGTGTTTATTTATATATGTGTTTTATTTATACTGTACATGTGCAGAGGGTCTCCGGAGCAGAAACGTTTTGGTTTCAGGTCCGGGGACCCCCTGCTCCCCGAGATACAGGCCCCTTTTCTGGGTGCCGGTATCCCTCTGCTTGGTTTAACAGGCCGCGGTCAAGTGATCGGGACATTGAAACGCAGAGGAATACCGGCACCTCATAAAGGGGTCTGTATCTCGGGGAGCAGGGGTCCCCCGACCTGAAACCAGTGCGGTTTAGCTCCCGAGACCCCCTGCATATCTACACTAGGAATAAAAATGTATTTCAAATGTATTTATTTGTATTTATTTATTTGTTTATGTATTGCGGGGATGCTGTGTGTGATTATTTTTTATTGTGGGTAGTGGGGGTGGGTGAAGGGGGTATTAGCCCCAACGGTGGTTGTTTTGGGCTTGCGGGGGGGGGGGGGTCGCGGGAGTGGTTAACCCCTTCATGACCGTAGCGGTATTAACTTCTACGGTCGTGAAGGGGTTAAGTGCACCCGCAACCTCCCCGCAAGTCCTAAACTCACACCACGGGCCAAATACCCCCTTCACCCACCCCCGCTACCCACAATAAAGCGGGCACGGTGGGTTAACCCCTTCATTGCCTTAGCGGCTATACGCTATGGTAATGAAGCAGCATTTCTGTATTTTTAATAATATTGAGCAGGAGCAGGTGGCCCCCTGAGTTTAGATTTCTGGCTCAGGGAACCCCCTGCTCACTGTACAATATTATTAAAAATACAGAAATGCTGCTTCTTTACCATAACGCATAGCCGCTAAGGTAAAGAATGATTCTTTAATGATGTGTGTGTTTTATTCACAGTGTAGATGTGCAGAGGGTCTCCGGAGCAGAAACGTTTTGGTTTCAGGTCCGGGGACCCCCTGCTCCCCGAGATACAGGCCCCTTTTGGGGGTGCCGGTATCTCTCTGCTTGGTTTAACAGGCCGCGATCACGTGATCTGGACCTTTAAACGCAGAGGGATACCGGCACCTCATAAAGGGGTCTGTATCTCGGGGAGCAGGGGGTCCCCCGACCTGAAACCAGTGCGGTTCAGCTCCCGAGACCCCCTGCACATCTACACTATAAATAAAAATGTATTGAAAATAAGTTTTAATGTACCGATGTTTGCGCAGAGAGAGAGCAGCGGATCTCTCTCTGCTGCAAACACATCTCGCCCCTGCCGGCCCATAGTATCATTTATGTATGTGCATATACAGTACTGTATGTGTACAGTACTGTATGTTAGGGGTTATAGGGGCTGTTGTTATATAGTATATATATATATATATATATATATATATATACAGTATATATACTGCATTACAATTCATTATAGGGGACGGCTTCAAAGAGAACAGGTCGCAAGCGCCCCCATGTGTTTTTACACGGCATTGCAGTATTGAAGCCAGCCGGAATAAAATGCTTCAATCCCTGCCGGGAAAATAACGCTATACACTCTTGCAGAAAACGATCACAAACCTCAATACACCCGAGTATATCCAAATTCGCGGGACTAGCCGAGCGAGAATAAAGTGTGTCGCCACTGTAAGGAGAACAATATGCAGACGCATACACGCAGACAAGATGTGGTCTGCGGGTAAAAGGGGGGGACAACCTAGAACTCTGCCCCTCAACCTTGTACATAAGTTTTAATCACATTTCCACCCAAGTAACTCCCGTTCCCAAAATCCCAGGTTTATTACATGACAGGAAATTTATAACACAACAGGGCAATTTATAACATACACAATGTCTGCAGTTTATGGTGCTTCTCAGCTACCGGGGACCCACGTTTTTCAGGAGTAACCAGTCGGCTTCACCTTTATTATGAAGACTGGATAACCCTACCGTCACAAGATACTTCGCCCAGGATGTGTTAGGCCTACCGGTGGGTAGCAGGGGGGCTTAACCCTTTCATTACATAGCGGTTACCACAGCAAAGGTAATGAAGGTGTTAATGCCACCAGCAACCTTCCCGGTTGGCCTACCCACCCACCCTGGGCCAAGAACTCCCATTCACCCACTCCCTTTACCACCAATAAATTAGGTACTGTGGCTTAAACCCTTCATTGCCTTAACGGCTAGCCTTGCTGATCTATGTTTAACATGGAAGAGGGACTGGCGACCAATGAGAGCACGGATCATAGCTGTACCTGCCAATCAGACCTGGGGACTCGTCTAGCTGCACGCGTCAGAGGAGAAGGTGTGTCAGGACGCCGGCAAGCAGGAAATTCGAACAGGCCAATTGGAATCATGCCTACCGCAATGGATTCCCAATGCCAGCCCCATACCGCCCGCTGGGTACACTCCACAGATTCTGGGAGACCAAAGTGTATCCCCCATGGCGAGTCCTTGTTCCCAGACCCGGTACTCCACCCTTGCCCACTCACCAAACATTCTAACACATCTCGACTTCCCATCTCCTCTTTAATCCCCGATCTCTATGCAGACATCATGGCTAACTCACGGATTACCAGGACTGTCTGTATTGACACGAATACACAATTTAAAACATAACATTTTTATCTGTAACATAGGCTCGGGACAACAACTGTAACAATAATTAGTGCCGGCTGATAATACCGTATTCTAAGGGGAAGATATAAGAGGAACAATATGTAGATGCGTACACGCAGACCAGATATGGTCTGCGGGTAAAATTGGGGGACAACCGGTAACTTTGCCCCCTGACCTAGTACATAAGTTTTAATCACATTTCCACCTAAATATCTCCCGTTCCAAAAATCCCAGGTTTATCACATGACAGGAAAGTTTATAACACAACAGGGCAGGTGTGACAGTGAGGGGTAACCAGGCTCAATAATAAAGGTTAAGCCCACTTGGTTGCCCCTGGTCTGTGTTTTGGGGTCCTAGAGTGTCAGCTCTTGGACCTGACTGTCGGATATGCATTATTGTGACTGTGTATAAATTATGCGACAATAAAGAATGTTTGTGTTTTTGCCTTTCCAGGAGTGCCCGCAAGCAGAGATTTCTAGGCTAGGAGTTTCAGGGTGGGTTTAGCAGAGAAAGTTTTTTCAGATTATGGCTATGTAGTGGGGTCCCAGAGTTATGGGATACCCCAAAGTTGTACCCGGGAATCAGGTAAGATTCTCCGATACATTGAAGCACAGTGCTCTGGTCAAAATCCTACCCTGGGAACGTTCTGCGACATACCGCCAGGATTTCCTGCTTCAGCATAGACCAGAAAGGTAAAAAGGGTATCCCCAGAATGGTACATGGGTCCCTAGTATGGGGGAATGTCCAGTTCAAGCCCAAGTCACAATGGCCCATTGTATAGGGGTTTGAGGAGCCTGGCAAAGTAGGGGTTCAATATGCTAAGAGGCAGAGGTGCCAGGTTGGCACATGCCCCTGAGCAGAATTGAAATCGGTGCCTGCTCAGCTTCAGCGTACCAGCAAATCAGTGATAGGCTGGAAGAGAAATTCCCACGCGCATATTGGCTGTAGTGTTTTGTGAATGGGACTCCAAAACCTATAAGAAATCGGTGCCTGCTCAGCTTCAGCGTACCAGCAAATCAGGGATAGGCTGGAAGAGAAATTCCCACGCGTTTATTGGCTGTAGTGTTTTGTGAATGGGACTCCAAAACCTATAAGAAACCTTGCAGCCAATCAGGACTTCCGATTCTAAGCGCCAAACCATCAGCGGCAAATTCAAAAATGCAGGCTTCAGAGATTTCAAGGCAAGACATTTTCTAAGTCAGGGACCAAGTTTTGAAAACAGAATGTAGCGTAGCGGCTGGAATTGCACTCCAGGACTTTCGTGAGTACCTCCAGGTCATTGGAAAGCACTCGTACAGACTTCATTTTGTAGCCATTTGGACTAGGAAAGTTTAGTTTGGTATTCCAGATCCCCAGGAAGTGTGTTTTCTATTGAATATTGTGATCCATTGTGTGTATGTCTTTTGTTCAATCATACAGTATGATCCCGGTATAAAAGGTGTTCATAAACCTGGTCTCCCTTGACAGCAGGTTATAACATACACAGTGTTCCCAGCTTATGGTTCTTCACAGCTACCGGGGACCCACGGTTTTCAGGGGTAACCAGTCAGGCTTCACATTTATTATGAAGGCTGGATACCCCTACTGTCACATGATACTGGGCCCAGGGTTCGTTGTTAAGCCTACCAGTGGGTAGCGGGAGGGATTAACCCTTTCATTACTTACTGGTTACCACAGCAATGGTAATGAAGGGGTTAACTCCACCAGCAACCTTCCCGGTTAGCCTAACCACCCACCCTGGGCCAAGTACTCCCATTCACCCACCCCTCTACCTCCAATTAACCAGGTACTGTGGCTTAAACCCTTCATTGTCTTAGAGGCTAGCCGCTAAGGTAATGAAGCTGTTTTAATGTTACTTTTAATAACAAACTATTGTAGCAGGGGTCTCCTGGACTGAACCACATTAATTTCAGCCCTGGGAACATCTGCTTCCCGAGTTACAGGCCCCGGTATGGGTGCCAGTATCTCCCTGCATTGTTTAAATCTCCCGCGTCACGTGACTGGGACATTTAAATGCACAGGAGATACCAGCAACCCATACTGGGGCCTGTAACTTGGGAAGTAAGGGGTCCCGGACCTGAAATTAATGCGTTTCAGCTCCGGAGACCCCCATGTTACAATACTGTTATTAAAATTACATTAAAAATGCACACTCACCTCTAAGAGCTGTGCACGGAGGTGCAGCTTTCTCCCTGCAGCTCTTCCAGACTGCAGTTTAAGCAAACACAAGACATGCGATAAGTCTTGGGGGGGAAAAAAGAAAGTAGTGCGATCTTGCATTTTTGTACCAAACATTAAAAAAAATTGTGATTTTTCTTAGTGAATACCGTTTTAACACACATTTTTTATATTGCAGTAAGAAAATACAAAGTTGCTCGACAATGCACTGAGCTTCTGTCGTAATTTGGCTTGAAAATTGTTAAAGATAAATACCAGGAATTTAAAATGGTTTCCACTTTTGATTGTATGAGGCTGAGTGGTTAATATCAATGATCAGATTAATTCCATGTCCTAATAGCCTTTTACTAACTTTGTTATCTTACTTTATCAGCTTTAATATTTGTATGTTTTTTTTCTACAAATCCTTTTATTTGAACACCCGGATGTGATAATGTGCTTAATCTGTTACAGTTACAAAAGACAAAGTCATAGTAAAAGCAGCTTCAACGTTTTTTTATAAAATTTGTTCTTTTATGGTGCTTGATCTAGGGGATCTCATAGAGCTCATCAGCGGTACTCTCAGCTCCAGAAACCAGTGGCGTAACTACAATATTTGGCCCCTGCTACAAAAAAAGTTTAATGGCCCCTCTCTTTCACTCTCTTCCCCCCTCCTCCCCAACTCTCCCCACCGTCTCTCCTCTTAAACTCTCTCTCTTCTTAAGCTGTCTCTCATCACTCAGTCTTCCTCTATAACTCTCTCACTCTTACCACTATCTCTCTATTTCTCTCTCTATCTCACTCTCAATCCCCCTTCCTTTCACACTAAATTCTCCATACTTACTTTATTCCTCTTTCCTCTCACACTAAATCCCCCTTCCTCTCATACTCAATCCCCGATCCCCTTTCCTTTCCTTGTGGTGCAGACTCTGACACGTGTACACTGATGGGGGGGGGGGGTTTGCTTGGTTTTTGGTAACAAATAAATGCCCCGCAGCATTTATATATATGCTCCGCAGCATATAAAGTCCCAGCAGCCCGTCAAAGAAGTTGGGCCTGACCTCTGACCCTGCTCAACTATTACAGTGCTGGTCAACCCCCTCCCCCCCAAGCTGTAGCGCCCCCTGGGTTTGCAGTAGTGTTATTATAACCCTGTGAGGAACCCTAGTTCATTGAATGTTTAATCTCCTATTCTTATAAACTTATGTGTGGTATAATACAATATGGTCAAGATTTGGCTTCAGCAGCTCATAGGAAGCCACAACACCATCAGGATTTGATGTTGCAGTTTTCTGTTCGTGTTCTGGTGGCCATACAGTATTTGTATTTTTTTTTTTTTTTGTCAGAACCTGGTAAAAAGGAAATGTTCAATTCACATGGAGCTGGGGAGTCCTTGGGTTTTGGAACATAAAGGCTGAGCCCCTGGGACAACTCACCCTTGTTTTACCAAGGTGGGGAAAAAAATCTGGAGGCAATTGGGACTTTAGTTGATGCTCCCAGAATTAGTGTTCCATGACAGTATAGAATATAGAAATCAGACAGATTACAAGTACCGTTAATATCTCTGCAAATGTATGCCTAAAAGTCTAAATAATAATTTAAAAAAAACAGTATGAAATACACAATACATACAACTTTATTAGAAGGCTAGTTAGGGACTAATACCAAAGTGAGGAAATCATTCAGCAGCAACTCCAAAGGTTTAATAATAACTGAGGCTGCGTTGTACAATATTTATGAGATGACATAGTGGATACTCTTAAGTCCGATAAATAAAATAAAAAAGCGGAAATGAAAATGGAGGTTAGTGGGCATATGACTTTAATAGTAATATTGGTGGCCTGACAAAAAACTGTTTTAAGTATTCAGTATTAAAAGTTATATTTTACACTATAGTAGTGTGCATATAAGTGAATTTTCTCCTGGGATACAAAAACTTTGTACCCCTTATTTTCCCTGATAAAAAAGTGGAAAGAACTAATCGCTTTGTTAAAGAGATTTTTTTTTTTTACTAACAGTGGCTGTACTGCCTAGATACCATAAACAACATAATAATTATGCAATATGTATGGCAAGGTTACGCACCCTCTTAAATTAGAACAATACACTGGGTGAATGGAATTTTACAAATATTGTTAGATATTTAAGTACTGAAGGACTTTTGTCCAATTGATCAGGCTGACCAGTATTCTAGAGGGTATTGCAAAACAAGTTTCATTTCTAACCATACTGTATGGTAACATATCTTCTTCAAATAAAAGATTTAGGAATCACTTTAAGTACTGAAGGTCACTTATTTCAGATGAAGACAAATGTGCAGGTATAATGAATAATTGGTCTTAATTGTCTTTAAAACATTGAGTCTAAATGATGTATAATCTTTATCCAACTACTTATTCTTTTGCTTGTGCCAAACATTACCCTGAATTATAGGCTAAAGCAGTAAAATTCAGGGCATTATTGAAAACCCTGCTCTCTGATTGGTTAAAATTCCGGGCTTTATCCACAGTAAAGCCCTGAATATCAGCAGTTTGCAAAATGCAGTTTTCAATCTGTTTATTTCCGGCCAATCAGCTTTCAGAACAGCTGAGACAGGGCAGGGGATTGGTTTGAATTAAGTAAAAGCTCTGAGACATGGCAGGGGATTGGTCAAAAAGTATCAGCCACGGTTTGACTCCTCCCCCTCCCAAGCTGACTGAGATTTTCTGAGCAGATTCAGTTGAATTGGAGGGGAGGGGGAGACTGCAAAGAAGTGTGTTGTGTATAGAGGTGCAGTGCTGTGTGTGTGTTTGTGTTGTAGAGGTGCTGTGTTGTGCTGTGTTGTGTGTAGAGCTGGGGGGGAGAGTGCAAAGTTTAGTAAGTGGCTGCATTTTTTATTGTGGCGGCAGTGTGTGTGTGTGTGTGTTGTGCTGTTGTATGTGTAGCAGCAGCTTGTGTGAGTGTAGAGCTGATGTGTGTGTGTGTGTGTGTGTGTGTGTATATAGAGCTACTGTGTGTGTGTGTGTGTGTGTGTGTGTGTGTGTGTGTGTGTGTGTGTGTGTGTGTGTGTGTGTGTGTCAGTAGCAGTGTTTATTGGTGTAGCATGTGTGTGTAGCAGCAGAGTTTGTGTGTGTGTAGAGCTGCTGTTTGTGTAGAGCTGCTGCTGTGTGTGTAGAGATGCTGTGTAGTGAGTGTAGAGGAGGTGTTGTGTTGTGTGTCTAGAGCTCCAGTGTGTGTCTATGTGTGTAGAGGCACTGTTTTGTGTATGGTGTGCTGGTGTGTGTGTGTGTGTGTGTGTGTGTGTGTGTGTGTGTGTGTGTGTGTGTGTGTGTGTGTGTGTGTGTGTGTGTGTGTGTGTGTGTGTGTGTGTCTGTGTAGCAGCAGTTTGTGTGTGAGCTGCTGTGTGTGTGTGTGTGTGTGTACACAGAGGAGGCGGCAGTGTGTGGATATAGATATCTGCAGTGTAAGAGTATATAGAGGTGGTTTCATGTATTTACCATTTTATTTTAATAAAAAAATCTTTTTAACTATACAAAAGTGTCTATTATTTATTAAATAAGCCTACATTTAGCCTATAATAATAATAATCTCCTCAGAACAGGGCATTATTGGGGCATCCCTGTTCTTCAGGGATTATTACTTAATTAACAGTACTCCAAATGTATTTATTTTTATTGTGTTCTTGAATTAAACTAGCACAGCAATTAAGGTATATGCAGGCAGCCCGCTGACAGGGCGTGGAGAGCCGGGACAGGTGTCCCAGGCCTGGTGACTGCGGGGGGGCCAGCCGGCTGGTGCTGCAAGTTTGGCCTGATTCTGACCGGCCGGCCTGGCTGCCGGTCCTCTCGCCGCCGGACCCCATCTCTCCTAAGATGCGAAGCTCCTTCACTCTGTCCCACGCTGAGCTGCTGGCACATGCCGGACCTCTCTGACATCGATGGCTGTCGGAAGAAAGCTTGGATCAGATTCCAGCACGCACAGGCATGAGAGGGAGGCCCAGCTTGGCGTGGGACAGAGTGAGGGAGGGTCGCAGCTTGGGAGAACTGGGGCCTGGCGACGAGAGGACAGGCAGCTGGGCCAGGCCCAACTTGCAGCAATGGCTGGACAGGCCCCCCACAGCCACTGGTCCTGGCTTGACCATCCGCAAGGTAGACAAATTTATTTGGGGGGTGTTTTTTTTTAACATCTATTTTGGGGGGGGGGGCGTCTATATTTATTTAGGGGGTGGGGGTTCTTTATATGCATTTGGGGGGTGGAGGAGTTTTTTATTTGTATTTGGTGGGTGTTGGTTCTTTTATATATATATTTGGGGGTTTCTTTTATATGTATGGGGTGGTAGGGGGTGGAGGGGTTCTTTTATATGTATTTGTTTTTTTTATATATGTATTTGGAAGGTGTTTCTTTATATTTATTTGGGGTGGGGGTTATTTTATGTGCATTTGGGGGGATTATATGTATATGCGGTGAAGGGGTATATGTATTTGGGGATGGGTTTATATGTATTTGCTTGGAGGGGGTGTTATATGTATTTGGGAGTGGTGTTTTTTTACATGTCTTTGGGGGGGTGGTTTTTTTTGTATATGTGTTGCGCATGTTCCCCCACCCCCTTGGAGATATGGAAGCTACTGCGTATGTGCTGCTTTACCTACGGCTCACAGGAGGCCTGAGCCTCTGCTGATGGGAGCCTGTGGTGTACCTGAGTAATCACTCGGTAGCGCCTCCAACTGTAAGAGATCCTACTATGTGGGATAACCCTGTAGCAGGAACCCATGCAATAAAACACATGCTTCTACGTATTACAGTTGAACTGCATGCAGAAGAATACTGAACATATATATGCACAGTTCCACCCGCCCAACAGGTCATGCACGACCGTGCTCTCCAAAAACCACAAACCCTCTGTCCACACTGGCGATATAGTCCTCCCACTTTCCTTCACAGTCCTGAGGGGCCCTTGGGTACCCAGCCACCCTGGTGTCCACCAGAAGCAAATCCCGCCCAAATGTGTGAGACAGCGCTGCCCCACTAAGGTGTGTACAGTTGGTGCACTTGTTGTACAGTACCTGCCCGGTGCTCCGACAACCGGTGAAGCCGACAGTAGATAGAGGCCTTTGGTCTCACGCCGTCAGCGACGAGTCTGCCTCTGCATTGGGTGGTGTCCAGTAGGAGGATCCCACCTTGGATAGTGTCTCTCCCCAGTATGGTGGCCTGGTTCCAGACCACCGCAGCATCAGTCTGCAGCTGCGTCCTGACTGTATCCCTAGCTGAGATGCTTAGCAAGCAATGTCCCTAACTAAGGGCAAGTCCCTAGCGCAGCCACAATCTATGTGGGAGTCGGGGCCTAGCTGTGGCCTAAGGGGTCTCTGGCCTAGTGCAGGGGTCACTGACTCCATGCACATGCACACCCTTCCCCTTCCTCGTCCCAGCTCCGACTGACATGCTCCAAGCACGTTAATAGTATCTATCTGTGTGCAGGGGGAAGGTTGTAGCCCCATTAGCTGAGCTAGTTCATATGATCTTTGCCCCTGGGCATTCTGGGGGCTTTTGCCCCCATGGGTACCTTCCTTCAGATTGCCGCCTAGACTGCGCATGTGTGATCACACTCATCATGGCGGGATTGAGTGAGAGGGTGTAATTGATGGAGAGGGGAGAGTGAGAGGAGAGAGGGTTGAGTGAGGAAGAGAAAGAGTGAGATGGAGGGGAGAAAAATACATTGAAAGAGGGGGGAGAGTAGAGGGGGGCACGCAAGACTGCTGATATTTTGGGGACCCATTCATAACGCTAGTCCTGGGCCCTGGGAAATCTATCTGCGGGCCTGTCGGGGCATTGCAAATTTTGTTGCAATGTGATTTTTTTAAGCACATTGTCCCCGGGTGGTCCCTGCGGGTTTATGGGGGTGCTCAGGTGGTTCCTAAGGGCCCTCGGGTGGTCTCAGCGGTAGTCCGTAGGCCTCCAGGTGGTACTGTGTGTCTGGGGGTGCTTAGGTGGTTCCCGGAGGTGTCCGGGGGCCCTCGTGTGGTCCCCAGTTGTGTCATGGGGTTTGGGTGGTTCCCACGTGTGTCTGGGGGTCTCTGGGTGGTCCCCACAGGGGTCCTGGGGCCCTCGGGTGGTCCCCATGGTTGTCCAAGGGCTTCCAGGTGGTCCCCGCAGATGCTTAGGGGCTCACATGGTTCCCCGGTTGGTCCACAAAGGTGTCCAGGGATCCTCAGGTGGTCCCCGCAGGTGTCCAGGAGACCTCGGGTGGTTCCTGCGGGTGTCTGGGGGTCCCCACTGGCCTGCGGTACCAATCCTGTGGCCAAATTTTTATTTTTAATACTTTTAAATAAATACACCCCCCCTGACCCCTAACACATACAGTCCAATAATGGGCAAAATTACTATTATCCAGATATGGATAATAGTGCATTTGCCCATTTAAAATTAAAATGTAACCAGCAGAAATTAAGTAAATAAAACTTGCACTTACCACTGCTAGCCTTCCACGGTGAAGGCCGTCCTCATCCTCATACCATCCATGTCCTCCGCTGCCAGAAACAAAACAATAAAAAATACAATTTAATGGCCCCTAACCCCTTAATCACCTTAGCTGAGTAACCGCTATAGTAATTAAGGGGTTAACCCACCATCCCACACTACCCAGCCAGGAGTCCTAACCACCCTCCCCAGGCAACTACCCCCACCCTCCACCCACTCATTGGTACATCATGCTCATATAATTTTGGAATGATTTACCACTATAGCAATAAATGGTGACGCTTAAAAAACACAGGCCCAAAATATAACACATTACATAGAAAATGAAATACATTACAAATGCAAATAAACCAATTGATTATCACAGTGGGTAAATAATGTCCATATAATATGGGCATGATTTAACACTATGGCAGTCAATGGTCAACCTAAAAAATAAACAACCACCAACAATATCCAATGCAATCAAAGGAATCACCAAATAAACAATTAACAAGTAAACACAACAAAATTATCAGCCATCAATTAAGCAAATACCAAATAAACACCACAATTAACAATTAAAAACACCAAAACAAAACCATCAATAAAGAAAAGAAAGCCCAAAATAAACACCATCATTCAAAATCAAAAGGCCCAAAATACGCCACAATTTGTGGGTTATAGGGGTATAGGGGATGTTGTGGGTACAGGGGGTTGGTGGGTTGTGTATTGGTGGATAGTATCTGTATCTCATGAAGCAGGGGATCCCCGAGGCTGAAACCAATGAGGTTCAGCTCAGGAGACCCCCTGCTCATGTACACAATTATCAAAATCAATATTTTTAATGCACGATCGCCTGTAAGATATATATATATATATTTATATATATATATATATATATATATATATATATATATATATATATATATATATATATATATAACAAAGACAACACAAAAATTAAGTAGCGCTAAAGAGGATGTGAAATAACCCTAATAAATGATAAATTATAATAACATATTTAAAATATTAAAATAAATTAAAATTACCACAATTTAACCTAATAATATCTACAAACCATAACGTGATATTGAAAAAAAAAAGGAAAAATCCAAAATGAATGTTCCACTCAACCAAAAAATCCAGAGAGAAATATAGTCCCAATAGAAGATCCAGGGAGCGTCTTTGCAGCTTTAAGGGGAGTGGTATAGCCAACCACTTTTGGAATCTATGAACAAAAAACAAACAAAAGCGCAAGCTCCATAACACGTAACTGAGTAAAAAATAAGGTACATTTATTTAAAAAATCAGCAACCCATAAGAATGTGCACTTACAGGATTTTAAACAGAGCCATTCGTGGGAGAGAAATCTCTATTGTGGTCATCTGCGGTGGTAGGGTGAGTCCCATGTTTGCAGAGTGGATTTAAACAGCCCAGGTTCACCATGAACTCCTATTCCAAATTGGCAGCAAGATAAAAAGGCATTCAATGCCTGCACGTCCTTTGTTTCCTCTCATACAATGGTTGCTAGCACTTAAAATTACTGCCAGCCAGAGCGCAGGGAAGCCAGGGACTCCAAATACACCAACACGAACGTAATGACGTCACAGCCCTATGCGTTTCCTCACACTGCGGCGACTTCATCAGGAGGTGACAAAGTCGCCGCAGTGTGACGAAACGCGTAGAGCTGTGACGTCATCACGTTCGTGTTGGTGTATTTGGAGTCCCTGGCTTCCCTGCGCTCTGGCTTGCGGTAATTTTAAGTGCTAGCAACCATTGTATGAGCGGGAGCAAAGGACGTGCAGGCATTGGATGCCTTTTTATCTTGCTGCCAATTTGGAATAGGAGTTCATGGTGAACCTGGGCTGTTTACATCCACTCTGCAAACCTGGGACTCACCCTACCACCGCAGATGACCACAATAGAGATTTCTCTCCCACGAATGGTTCTGTTTAAAATCCTGTAAGTGCACATTCTTATGGGTTGCTGATTTTTTAAATAAATGTACCATATTTTTTACTCAGTTACGTGCTATGGAGCTTGCGCTTTTGTTTGTTTTTTGTTCATATATATATATATATATATATATATATATATATTTATATATATATATAGTGGTGCCCACACCACATTGCAGTCTCTTTTAATCCCAGATTAAGGCTGGAAACATTGTATTTCTCTATACAGGTGGTTTATTTACAGGGTTAAATCATATACCAACCGGCCCACTGTCCCTTAAAGTAAAAAAATAAAACTAACACCTATTTCCTTTAGGATAAACTAACTACATTGTAGCTTTAGCCCTTACTAACTGGATGGCCAGCTAAGCTTGTTCCCACCCCAAAACAGGTATTATTATATTTAAACATACACAGTCTCTGCAAACAGCAATATAGTGTTTCTCTTATCTGTTTCTGTTGGGGCTCCAGGTAGTTCCCTCTGCACACTTCGAGAGTTCAGAGAATCCCTCCTCTGTAGTTCGAAGGTTATGGACTGGACGTTCCATGCTTCAGCTCGGTCTCGCATCCTACATTCTTCCTTCTGGGATTCAAACCCAGACAATCCCAGCAGACTCCGCGACCACTGCCCAGGAGGTCTAAAGAACTGTGCCAGCCTCTTCTTTAGCTGGGGAGAACTTTCTATCTCCCCCTTCTCTTGGGGAAAAATCAGTCTCTCTCAATAGCAGCTCTCAGTCTGTCTTTTAAAACACTTCTGTTCAATCAGGAGTCCAAAATGATTAGCTGCACCTGTGGGTAGCTTCTACAGGGGAAATTAACGCTCTGTAGGCTGGAAAGTCCCCTAGCTGCCCTATTCCAGCACCTAGAGACAGTGATTGCATCACTATATATATATATATATATATATATATATATATATATATATATATATATACATAAATATATATATATATATATACACACACATATGTTTTTGTCACTTATATACCAGTATAACCAACCTCTCACTGATGAGACCCATTACGGTAGAAACAGCTGTCTGTGGGTAGGTTTCCTGCCTATGCATCTTAACCCAGGCTGTGCTCAAAAGCTGTGCAATGCAGCAAGCATAAGCTTCTAGGGACCATGTCATGCGGTTTTGAAGCAAAAGGTGGCATTGTGTGCTCATTTGCATGTAATTTCCCAGAATCCTTGATTCAGTGGAAGAACTGAATGCTGGGTGATAATGGCAGGGTTGCAGACCTGTCTAAGACATGCACATGAGCACACAGTAATATTTCCATTTGATGTGTGTGTGTGTGTGTGTGTGTGTGTGTGTGTGTGTGTGTGTGTGTGTGTGTGTGTGTGTGTGTGTGTGTGTGTGTGTGTGTGTGTGTGTGTGTGTGTGTGTGTGTGTGTGTGTGTGTGTGTGTGTGTTACAACAGTATCCTTGAAGTCAAAGATTTGTTATTCACAATTTCGATTATACAGATTATCTACAAACCTTAAGAATATTGTTAATCAGTAGTCTTTATGGAAAGAATAACAAACATAAAAGGTGTAAATGGGATATTGTGTTCTTTTCCCACAGGACATAGTTATGATAAAGGAAAAATATTGGCACACCTAAATTGAACTTTGGGCTTTGGTACAGTATAAATAGAGTAATTCTCAATGAGGTTTACACAAATCTTGAATTGATTTTTGCAGTATAAGGCTCAGTATATATCCATTATCAACATGAAAATTGCTGTTGTCTTTCTTCTGGCAGCTCTAAGCAGCTGTTTTGGTAAGTACTGTAACTTTCAAGGAAAAAACATTTGCTTAAACATTTTGCTCCATTTTAGCCTCACATGCATCAGCTTGTGATTTGGAAGTGTAAGAAGGTGGTGTTACAATTACAGACCAAGCAATATCCAATAGGTGTGTGTTTTATTTAAATAAATCAGTTCTGTACTATGAGAAAATACTTGTAGCATTTAAAAAAAACCCTCAGAATTACATTTATGTACAGTATTATAATGTAAAAAGCAATTTTGACTTCTGTAACAAACATTTACTAAGTCACATCCCCTTCCTCTTCTGAAACAGATTCTGGTACACCCCTTTTTTAGCCCTGCCCTCTCTCTAGCAGTGCACCAATGGTATCAAGCGACTGCCTGGTCACATGATCTTCCCCATAGAACCTTGCATCTTTGGTCCTCTTCTGCTGCACTGACAGACATTTAGTGAACCCCTGAGCCAAATATTCGCCGATCAATCACAGGAGAATGGATTGATCGGCAACTTAGCTAATTACTTATCCTTGTGTGGATTGTATTGATGCACATATTAAAAAGGGGGGGAAAGATGTAAAAAAACGACAGCTTGGACAGCTGTGTTAAAGGGGAGTTATATGTTACAATACATTGTATCAAATCATATACCTCTGCACTTCAATTTTTCTTACTTCAAATTGTGTAAAAAAAAATCTGCCAGGATGGAATCAAATGTCTAATAATCTATACAGGTTATAAGAAACTACATATGACCCAACTACACACCGAAAAAATGGTGCAGTGCAAAATTACATAGACACCAGTGCATTGTTGTTCCTTTTGTCTGATTAATTTTACTGAGCAATATGATAATACATAAAATGTTATGTTCTTTTTACAGATGCTGCCTCTGTGCCACAAACAAGTTGTCTCGCACAACTATTGCAAGTATGTACAGTTACAGTATGTTCGTTCTCTTATCTAGAGTTCCACCAGATCTCTCATCAATAGCTAAACACATTATAAATATAAGCAATATCAAATACATAGGAAAGAAACATTGAGATGTATCATATATCACATATTGCCCTCTACCACTTTATGTAACAATAATACTGTAGCCGATTCCTAACTTAATTATTGGCAATAACACCAAAAATGTAAATGTACTGTACAAGCCAACAAACAAGAACATTACAGAAGTCAGAATTGTATTGCTAACAAATTCAAGCTTGAGCATACGGTAATAATAATAGGATCCATTAAAAATAATTAAAAATAAAAGGAAAGATATTGAGAACTTGCTCCCAATGTTGGCCTATATTGGTCATGTATAGCAAAATAATACATGTACATACTTAATATTGTCATCTGGAAGAAAATATCTAATTATTTTTAAATTGAATTTTTGGGATCCCCTAGTGCTTATTATGAAAAACAAAAAATTCTGCTTATGAAGAAGTTTGGCTGCATTATCTTTTTTGAAAATGTAGTACCTACTGTATACCCATACACCACACATTTATGGTCACTGTTGATTTATTTGCATATAAGTTATCAAAGCCTTATACACTGTGTTTTGACATTTTACCAGGATGACGCCCCATTGCTTCTTCAGAATTTGGGTGACCTGCTCTGCAACTACCAAGTAGCCAAGGTAAAAAACGTATTTCTGCCATTAGTGAAAAAAGAAATAAAGCTTCGTTGTTCAGTGCTTCCAAATCAAGGGAACAAAGTAACAGTCTGTTACCTAATTGTAACATATAAACTTGCTTGAGTAGAAGGACTATCAATGCATTCTGGAGAAAAAGTATATAGTGAGGAAATATATGCTCAAAAATAGGGAGGTATAGACATGAAGTCCTAGTGGTTGACAATGCAGTCATTAACTGTATATGAACATTGCTGGCTGTTTAACTTCCTAAGTGGACCACCACCCTAGAGCTTCCTATAAGAGTTATAATAATCCTACTCCCACTGTCCGGTGACTATAGTATGGGAAGAAGGTAAATAGAATTACTCACAGTAAGATGTTGTCCATTTCATGTGCGTGCCTCACGCTGAAGTGGTAATGCAGGAGATCCAACGATGTTGAAAAAAAGCGGAGCACAGCAGCAAAAATAGAAGGGCTACAAAACAATGGCTACGTTTAAAAACAAGGTAATGGTCAAAGTGACAACATGGCATGAACAAGTAGATAACTCTAACGCGTTTCACACATTTTTTGGCACTTCGTCAAAGAGTATGATGAGGCGCCGAAAAATGCACGAAACGCATTAGAGTTACAGTATCTACTTGTTCATGCCATGTTGTCACTTTGACCATTAAATTGTTTTTAAACTTAGCCATTGTATTGTAGCCCTTCTATTTTTGCCGCTGTGCTCTGCTTTTTTTCAACATCGTTGAATCTCCTGCACTATTTCTACCGTTATATTTCTGTTGTGTTCCCAATGTTATCCAGTTGCAAAGTAATTTAACACTATAGTAAATACTTAATATAATGGCCTATACTTGAGGAGGAGAAAAAGGTCTGACCACAGAATAGCATTATGGTTTATGTTTAAGGACAGCAAGAGACCGCAGAAAATAGTCAGTATTAATAGGCAGATTGGGTTTTAGTTGAGATCAATTAGCATTGTCCACTGTGTTAAAAAGTAATAAAGAAAGAAATCACTACACCCATCTGAGATATTCTTTGTTGCTTTGAAATCCACTTGTTTTGAAATATGATCTTTCCAAACTCAGGTGCCACCTTCTGCTTTCTGTTTGCTTTATCTTAACATCCATTATCCAAATGTTCCCTTTGAACATACTGGAAAAATGTATTGACCTACAGTAAGTTACTTTTAGCTGCTGCGTCAAAATATGTGCACTAGGGAACTTATATTTAATGAGAACAGAGATTTTTCACACTGGTTTTATCAACATCCCACACTCCTAAAAAAAATTCCATCACAATTATAATGACAAGTCTAAGGCAACTTTTGAGTAGAGATGGGCAATTTTTATTTTTTTTGCGAATTTGGATCCACAGTGTATCGGCCGGTTCCTTTTGGTCCACGGATTTCAATGGATCAATCTCAAAAAGAGCGATTCGCGGTTTGCAGATTTTCAAATATTATTACCAATACACTCCGCGGATTCCACAACTTGTGAACGAATTTGTAGAATCCAATCCGTGAATTCTGCAATCCGTGGGCGGATCGCTGAATCTGGGGTTGAATTCTAAAAGCCATCCATGGGTTTATCCAATGGTGGTTTTTGATGAAGGCGCACGGTTTTAACTGCCCCAATCAGTTTGTGGATTTTACAGTGCAAAAGGAATTTTGGGGAAATATTAGCGAATATCCTGGAAACGGATTTGGGAGGATTCACCCTTCTCTACTTCTGGGGAATGGGGTACTGGTGGGGTACTGGTGTACAACAGGAGCAGAATTCACAACCTCTGCTATTCTGGGCAGCAGCTCTAGCAGTGTGAGCTAAATCACCTGATGGGTAACACCCCTGTCACACATACTTCTAGCTTTACAGCTGGAAATTACTGGTTCAAAATGTAATGTTCTTTTTGTTAACATACATTTTAGAAAGCAATGCACAAAACAAAATTATATTGTTTAAGGAAATTATATGAAGAGGAGCAAGGCAAGCTTTTTGAGAACTGTAAGCATTATGCATGAGATATTATGAGAGTATAGTAATAGATTGAATCATGTTCACTTCATATGGATACTACTGTAAGTCTCAGTATTTACTGAATTTTTATTCACCTTTAGGAGAAACAAAATGCAGCCCTGTTCATGGCTTTTCTTAATCAAGTGAACACACTTCTGGTAAGATTATGTGCTACTCTGCACCTGCTTGTCCTAGTCACCTGCATTATGATTTCAGTGTAATTGTGTTTAATGTTGTGAAGCACATTGTTTACATATAATAATTGCAACATTTTGTATCCAAGATAATCCTCTTTCTTACACTCACCAAAATTGTATGCAGATACTGCACCGACACACTTTATTCGAGCAAATACCCAGTATGTACCTGGCAGATACCTGGAATGCGCCACTCCTCACCTCTGACAAGCCCCGTTGCGTTTGCCTTCCCAGCCTGGGTTCATGCCTGGCTGACGGGCGGCTGATCTGTTAAATGATAATGATTAGGATTTAATAGGCTGCAATGCTTCACGTGTCTACCAGATGGCATAAATTCATGAATTGTAATGCAGTATATATATATATACTGTGCAGTATTGCAGCCAGAGGGAATAAAATACTTCAATCCCTGCTTGGAAAATACCTCAATGTACTTGGGCAGAAAACAGTCACAAACCTCAATACACCCGGGTATACCCGAATTCCTGGGACTAGCCGAGCTCGAATAAAGTGTGTCGCCAGTGTATGCTTCATTCTCCATTAACAGTGGGCCAGCTCTAAATCAAATTAATTTCAATATTTAAAAAATATATGTCTTGAATAAGATATTTATCCCAAGACAGTGCAGAAACAATAGGACTCCTTTTACCCATTAAAAAATATGGCAGTAAGTAGAATTTGGAGTTATTACTTCTAACAGTATATCAATAAAGCTTTCCTTCAATGCTGCACAAGAATATTATTACTGTATAAACCAGAAAAAATCACTTTCTCATTAGAGTTTGTATATTTTTATTTGATTAACATACCTACAGTATAGTAGTATTCCCATAGATCAGAGCTTTTTAATTTACGGCCATAGGCCAAATCACACCTGTGAAGGGTATGTGAGTAAGCCATTAACTATCAGTTTTTATAATTTCATGGCAGTTACTTGCAATTTTTCACACTGAATTGCAAACTAATCTTTCAGCTAAAATAATGAAAATATATGACACATATTCACACCCATGTCCTCATTCTCTCCACTCCTGATTATTGTAACCTTCTACTGTCTGGGCTTCCTGTCTCTCGCATTCCTTCCCTACAATCTATCCTAAACACCGGTGCTAGAATAGAAACTTCACTGTCTCCCAAATGTTTCTTAACCTCTCTTGTTAAAATACCTAGCTTCGCTTTAAATCCCAAATTAGTTACAAAACTATCATAGTCTCTTGAAGACTATCCACTCATTTGTCCCTCTTTATATCTCATCCATATTTTCTCTCTATACCCCTGCTTGCCCCTTGCTTTCTGAAACAACACACAGAACCCCAGCAAGCTGTTTTTGGAAACCCCTGAGCCCCCACAAAATATATACAGTATGGATATGTGTAAAAAAGGAGAGCTATTGAGCGTGGCAAATGTATACAACAAGCGACAGAGAAGCACAATGCTACATCCAATATGACAAAAATACCCAGTAAAATACTTATATATTCTCTTTCTGACCAAGATTGTCTTTTGTTTACCCATTTTGTATCTAATGCCCTCCCACACCTATAAACTGTCTCGCTTGCTGCCTTAGAGTACTGCAATACCCCTTCCCTCAATATTCGCAATGCACCTTCTCTCTCCACCTTCAAGGCCCCTCTCAAAAACTCATCTCCAATGTTCTCACTCTTGCATATACATTTATCACAACCCCTTGCAAACGCACTTAACAGAACACCTTTCTACTGTCTCTGTATGTTCTTGCTACATAATACATAGACTGAAAGCTTTTTTTTGGCTGGTGTTCCTATACCTAATGTTTAATTTTATGTTTGAAGCGCGTATTCCCATTATGTTTTATACCCCAGGATATTTTCTTGTGGCTATTACTGCTGTGAAGCCCTATGTATTGTACATGAATGGCACTATACAAATGAAGATACATATACATGCATGTTTTTTAACCACTGTTAATTTTTTACATTGCCATATTTTTCAGGCTCCTACATTTTTTTCTTATCTTGACACTCTGGAAAACTACCTGAAGAGTGCTACTTCACGTGTCATATCTTGCAGACTTCACAAAGGCTTCCACCCTCCACAACATGAAGAAATCTGAAAACTTTTCCACTCATTTTTTAATCCTGTTCTATTTTCTGTTTTTCTATTATTGTTTAGGAAAAAGTTGGCTGTACTCTGGATAATATTCTTGGCACCCATGTGGTAAGGACTTTTAATTATTTTGTGTGTTACTGTACAGTAATATAATTAAACTGCACCAATTAGAATTTAACCCCACACTACTGTACTTTACATTTGTAAGCTCTCAGTTGTTTCTGCAGAATCTTACATGAGTATCACAGTGCTGGTGTTTCTAGTCTAAATACAGAGTATTGTTAAGGAGCATTTGTAGGGTTCTTACGGAATATAATGGTCACCAGTTCACTTAGATTCATGGATTATTGTAAGTAACTACTGTATGGCTTACTCTCAAGGATTCTGAGATCCCTTGTTTATTTTGAATGTGTACATCAAAAGTATTAATCATACTTTCTCTTGTAGACTGTTACTATTCAAGATGCTGAAGCTCTTGGTGACCAAGTTGCTGCTGTGTTGTTCCAATTTCTGGTAAAAAAAAAAAATGTATATATATTTGACAGATAAAAAGATGATAGCTAGATGGATACATACAGATGCAGCGGCCACACTTCACGCGGTGTATACCTTGGAATACCCATGTCATGGTGCGGGATTTCTTCCAACCGTACTGCATTTAGACGCGTGTGCAGGCGATTGCAGAAAATGGCATTTCAGTGTTCTGGTTTTTAAACACCGGAAATTGACACAATAGCACAGTACTGTACACATTACAATTCATTCATTTCATTGCACACAAAGAAACAGAATCTATGAAATTCAAACAAAGCAACCGCGATAAACACTGGTGCCTGGGGCGATTGGCCACGTTAATGCCGCGTGGAATACAGCAGAGCACACGAAATAACGGCCGCTGGATCTGTATTGACTCAGAGGGCCATACGTTGTTGCTCTTTGGCCACTTTTCCAATCTTTACATTAAGTTGATGTTTTATTAATCGATATACACTGATTATTCATTAAAGATTCTATTGGCAATAGGGGCATAATTCAATGCATCTACTTAAAATGTTGATGGAAAAGATATTTACAATTTAGACATATGGAATATGTTGTACTGTAGGTAAAGCCAAGAGAAAAATGATAAAACAAGCCTCACCTATTTTGTAGAAAGGAGAAAGAAAATTTACATTTTAATACATTATACTCTCTGGAAATATTACATTGTACTGTAAATTCTAACTTTCTTTTCACATGTACTGTAGGAAAACCTTATTGCAAAAGTGACCAGAGTTCTGGTAAGTAGAATATATGGTTAGATGGACTATAATATTTTTTGGGAATAAATGTGTCTTATGCTGTGGAAATAAATATTGCAGTGGGGTATGTGTAATGTAGTTCAGAACACTATAGAACGTTTTTTTGTTTGTTTTTTTAAATCTCCAAAGTGCTCTTTTACATATATTAAAATGACAGGCAAAATAGGAAATGATTAAAAAAAATGTACTTAAATTTAAGTGTGAACTTAATTTTTTTAAATAATTTACTGAAAGTGGACATCTATTACAGCTCATAAAAACAGAGGCAAAAGCAGAGTGTACTTAAGTAACAACTGTTTAGGTTAAAATTGATATTTGATATTACATAACAATTCCCAAAATACAGCTTATAATAAAGATACTAAAATACCTTTACCAAATGGGTCGGGATATTGTACTGCAGCATACTGAATGTGCAAATCTCTTTACACTAAATGCATCAGATCAACAATTTCATGCATTTCTGAAATCTCCAAGGCTGTCAACTGGAGTACTGTACAGTAGGTACATGATTAGAAACTGCTTGCTAAATGTTGAAATAAAGAACTAATGGTGCAATGATCTTTCAAAGTCCTTACAAATGTTTTTGTGTCTCATTCCTACAGAAAATTCTGAATTGGGCCTCACTGTGCGATCTTTAATCAGTGTATCAATAGTGGTGATGCTATAAAAATAATACCATTTGCGGTTGTTTATGAAAGTCCCCTGATAGTGAAAGTAATTGAAAGATATTTGTCTCCTAGAAGCTCATGGGGAGATCATCAGACAGTCGCTAATTTTGTAATGCTCAATTGAACGTATCCATACCCGTAACGCATATCCCCAAAGTTGCTTAGTGATATGATGTCCTAGAATTTTCCTTAAAAATAACTGGTCGATTCATTTCAATGGATGTCTGGCTCACTCATACGCAAATCATATGGTAATGAGCAGTTTACCTAACACCAGAGATCCTCAAACCATTGTTAATAGCACATGGGACTAATGCTATGGTAATTTTGACCTAATAACGTTACTCCTACGGGCTCTATTGTCTAGTGAAATTATTAAATAAATTGTATTTTTACTATGTATTTTCTTTAATAGCTAATGTACATTTTAAGGTGAATAGTTACTTTATGTAAATGCTGTTTCTTCTCTAACATTTAGGATGATTTCCCCCTCTTGGGTGACATATTGGTAAGTTGAAAACATGTTTAAATATACTCAATACTGTATCTTTTTTCAAGATTTTAAGAGGATAATTCATTAGTGTGCTGAAACTTCCTTATATATAAATATGAGCAAAATATTTTTCATGAGCAAATTGTCCAGTGTTTTTATATTCAGTAACATTTCTGTGTTGTGTTTTTATATTATTAGAAGGATAAGCCTCTGACTGGAGATATCAGGGATGTTGCATGTGAAGTGCTGGTAAGAAAACACTATAAAATAAATCTACAAGAGGCTGAATCCCTTTCTTTATAGTAATGGTCAAATGTATAAGGAAGTTTTTTTTTTAGTGCTATTAGGAAGGCAGACATTTCAAGAGCAGGATATTGTCATATTGTCAGTTAAACCCTTTATATTTTAAAATAAATGTTGATTGTTTTCCTTTGCGGTTTGTTATGATGCCATTCACAGATTTTCCACAGACATTCCAGTGTTATACCAGGGGTGCGCAAACTTTTTCGTTTGCGCCCCCCTGTCTGCTCTCCCCCCTTGCTCCTGCCCCCTTCCCTTTACATGTGATGTCATGTGTCATGTGACCCTGTGGCGTCATTTGACTCCCCGTTGGCATGGCGACGTGTCACCAGAAGTCGCTGAAGACAAGGTAAGTAAGATACAGCAGCCTAATTCTATTTTTTAATGTCAGTGCAAAACTTTTTTCCTCAATTACGTCCAATAGCATTCTAAACACTCAACTAACCATGATTCTTCTCATTTATTTATTTGACATCTCTTACATGTATCCAGCATCCCTATTGTCTCTTCCTGTTTCCCAGTGAAGTAATACATTGGAAATGTTCGAGAAGATTTATGATAGAAATCATTACTTTTTTTTGCCACAATAGCGAAAACAATACAAATCAATGGAATTTAGTCAAATCTATAGTGTTTGGAAGTCCATAACACCCATCCTATTTTGCAATCTCTAAAAGATTTATATGTGATTTGTTTTGGATGTATTAAAAATGGCTTGATCAAATATTTTGTTTCTGACAGTTGTGATGAATTGGGGATTTTGCACTCTGGATACCACAGAGCCAGTAATGCATTTCAGTTCAAAGGCCAAAAATTACAAGCTCCGATAAGGGTTATTGGCAGACCCTTCCCTAGGTTCTTTGGCACCCTTAGGCAAGCACTAATGAGAATGCCCGCCCCCACCCAAAATAAATAAATGCCCCCCCCCCCAAAATAAAAAATTCTCCCCATTTGTTTCCCCCTTGACAGGAATCAGTGGAACTCCAAAGCTGAACCACAGTGATTTCCACTCCGGGGACCCTTTGTTTCCTGAGATACTTACCTCCTTAAGGGTGCCTGTGTGTTCTGCTTAGGTTTAGCTGTTACATCACATCGGCCCTCAGGAAGCCGTGACATCATAGGCAGCTTCCTATTTTCCCATGTGAGCGGGGGCTTTAAAACTGAGTAGGTGATACTGACACCCCCTAACGAGGTAAGTATCTCAGGAAGCACGGGGATGTCCCTGGAGCCGAAATTAACATGGTTAAGCTCTGGATCCCCCTTTCTTCAATCCTAAATATGTAAAAAAATAAATTAAAGGAAAGGAAAGCAGTAGTGCTGCTACTCTCTCCCTCTTACCACCCCTGGAGATTTTTTTTTAAAATCAGTTGTGCAGTATTAGATAATAGTGACTGTTGTTTATTTAATTATTATTCAACTCTAACTGCCATTAGATGTACAGAATAGTTATCTACTTACTTGAAATATTTATCTGAGCGCTGACATTACAAACTACTGTAGTCATACACAAAATTGGAGTACAGTTCAGGGATGAAATGGTGCTCAGTTAGTCTATGTACTCTATGGAGTATTCCCAGTATTAGAACAATAATGTCTGGAAATACCTTCAGTAGTCCACATAAACAGTCCAGGTATTAGATGCTTGGGAGAATTCCTGTCTAGTGGTACCACCACAGTATATGGTGCAATATTTGACTCTCACCTTTGCAAACTTAAGGGAAGTTGTATGAGGGGGGTAACATAAGGCTAATGCCTGTTACCTTTATATGAAGCCCTCTCGGTGGATCTGGCAAATCCTAATAACATGCGTAATCCGCTGAAAAAGGTGTCCAAATGGTGTCCATATGGAACGGAGCACAGCCTCAAACGGACTAGAACAGAAAGGATCATGACTGGGTAACTCCCTTAAAAATATTATTTATTCAGCTTACATCAGCAAAAACAGGTAAAAATAGCCCATCTGCTCGTTATCAAGAGCCCAAAACGCATAGGTGGGGTATTTTTTTACCTATTTATGCTTATGTGAGCTGAAAAAATAATATTTTTATGGGAGTTACCCTGTCATGATGCTTTTTGTTCCTGTCATGTTGAGGCTGTGCTCTGTTCCACTCTGACACCATTTCTACACAAAATTGGACCCTACTTAAGTTTAGTAGTGCATATTATTCAGATGTTCATTGGATAATACTATACACCTGATACATAATGCTTGGCACCTTACAGACACACTTACTAGAACGCCCTCCTACTGTCTCTGTATGTTCTTCCTACCTACCAATTAGATTGTAAGCTCTTCGGAGCAGGGACTCCTCTTCTTAAATGTTAATTTTTATGCCTGAAGCACTTATTCCCATGTTCTGTTGTTTTGTATTATTTGTTATTTATATGATTGTCACATGTATTACTACTGTGAAGTGCTATGTACATTAATGGTGCTATATAAATAAAGACATACATACATACATGTTTGCCTTCTTTCATCTCATGCAGGTAGACATTCTATCAGATTTGGACAAAGTGTTGGTAAGAGAAAAATATCATGTCATTTTAACAGATGTGCCCCTTTTTTCCTGTCACCTTAATATTTACATTTCCTGCTGAGGTTTATTTTCTGAACTGCATGAACAAATCTACATAATTAAGCTGCAAATAATGAAGTAGATGGATGAAAAAATGTGTTACTTTCCCCGGTCTTGTAAAATGGGTACAACATCTCAAACTTAGAATGGCAATTTTGGATACAATAAGCTAGATAAGACGGAAAATGTACCAAATTGCAGTATGTGACACTATAGCAGCAGTGAAAATAATCATGTACAGTACAAAGCAATAATGCATGACAAAGATATACAAAATATGTTATTATGGTATCTTAACATACAAGGTGTTTTGAAGTGCAGCAAATAATTGTGTTAATCTATGATCCATTTCAGAATGCATTGAGGTTGTCAAAACGCCATTACAATCTAGCTGTAGTATTATTGATTGTTCTTGCCGTGGTTAAAAGTTGCGAAAGAGATTTTGAAAATGTTCCTGAAAATGTTAAATTCCTTTCACACGTGTCCTATTGTACAGTTATGGTACTGTATCTCTTTTCTTCTAAATCATGTTATAATGTTTCTGGCAGAAAATTGTATCAGACATCACAGGAGATCTCGCAAAGCTCAAAGCATAACTCCCAGTTTGGTCTAAGCGATGGGAAATACAGAAAATGATTGTAAGTCATGATTACGTGATGATATGTCCAATATTAATAAGATGCTGACCATGTATAAAACAATTTACTGTATGGATACATCTATTTTCCTTCATGTGAAACCATGAACACGACTAATACAACATTCTACAAGCTCTGTAAACACTCCCAACTCGCCCTCTTCACTGGTTCGGCTCTTTTGGTTTTGCCACTATAATAATGTTTTTAGGGATTGTCACGTGGGTTTTGGTTCTGGTTTAGCACTTTGTTGTGATTAAATTCACATATTCCCAATAATGTAATCTGAAGCTATTTTTTGCACCATACAGTATATACAGGAATAGCACCTGAATGAAATTACATGGAGGTCTTTAAATGAATGAAATATTTATTAAATATGTTTCTAATTTATAATATTTACAAATAAATTATATTTCCTAATGCATAATAAATATATTTAAACATTTATTATTACAATCTAATAAATGTGTGAATACTTTATATGCATATTCAATATATGATTATATTAATAATATATACTTTAAAATATAGATCTCTAATATATAAAAAAAAAATATATATATATACCTGTACTGTATATAAAAAAGTGATATGTTGGGAGACTTACGGGAGGGGAAGGAGTAAGAAGAATATAACTACTGTATATCTCTACATTACTTGAGTCATTATTAGACCATTTGCATTAATATATATATAATGATTATTGCCAATTAATGAATACCTGTAGGGTGCCATGTCATGTGTGTATATATATATATATATATATATATATATATATATATATATATATATATATATATATAAATATCAATATCTCTATATATATATAAATGTAAATACAACTGTACTGTATGCTCATCTGCATGTCTTAGGCAGGTCTGCAATCCCACCTTTCCCCATTATCAGCCAGCACACAGCACTTCCACTGCAGCAAGGGATTCTGGGAAATGACATGCAAATGAGCACACAGTGCCACTTTTTGCTTCAAAAACCATTTTTAACATGGTTCCCTATAGGCTTAAGCTTGCTGCATGGTCACAGCTTTGAGCACATCCAGGGTTAAGGTGCATACCCAAAAAACCACCTACAGACAGCTGTTTCGACCTTAATGGGTCTCATCAGTGTGGGGATGATTAACTGGGTATGCAAAGAAGCATATATTTTTATATATGTATATAATTCTGTCTTCTATTTCAGGAATAAAGAAGATGAATTGCTGACTGCAAAATATTTGACTCTTCACTTGTGTTACTTTTGATGCAATAAAATGACCTTACTCTATACATTTCACATCAATGTCATCTCCAAATAACCGCTGAAGCTTTTTCATTTGTTTTCCCTGTTCCTTTGTTATAATAAAGCAAATATCTATCAAACCTGGCTTAGAACCTTTTTATTCATTGAGGAGGAGGTGGAGGCTGCAAATAACTTGGAGAGAGACAAAAAAAATGCAGAACACTTTTTATTATCCTTTAAGCTTAAGACTAATGCAAGTCACCTGGTCACTTTGGTTTATTACTTTCTACTGTATCATATGTATGGAGGTCTGTTGCAGGGTACATGCAACTACACACGCGGGTTTCTTGACATGGCTTATTTATTTAGCCTTAAAAGATATACAGCACACAAAACAAAAATAGCTTTTCATCAGTAAACAAAAGAAAAATGGCTTTTTCTTCAGCAGACAAAACAAAACAGTTTCTCTTTAGCGGACAGTGTAAAAATAAGGCAGCCACCCTTTACTATGCAGGAGACAGACAGTTCATAAACCATGTACTTTGCTAACAGACCTTGTATCAGTAATCTCTTCAGAAGCAATTTTTTGCACCATACAGTATATACAGGAATAGCACCTGAATGAAATTACATGGAGGTCTTTAAATGAATGAAATATTTATTAAATATGTTTCTAATTTATAATATTTACAAATAAATTATATTTCCTAATGCATAATAAATATATTTAAACATTTATTATTACAATCTAATAAATGTGTGAATACTTTATATGCATATTCAATATATGATTATATTAATAATATTTACTTTAAAATATAGATCTCTCATATATAAAAAAAATATATATATATATATACCTGTATATAAAAAAGTGGTATGTTGGGAGACTTATGGGAGGGGAAGGAGTAAGAAGAATATAACTACTGTATATCTCTACATTACTTGAGTCATTATTAGACCATTTGCATTAATATATATATAATGATTATTGCCAATTAATGAATACCTGTAGGGTGCCATGTCATGTGTGTATATATATATATATATATATATATATATATATATATATATATATATATATATATATATATAAATATCAATATCTCTATATATATATAAATGTAAATACAACTGTATATATATATAGCAACTGTAAATATTACTGTATGTTCATTTGCATGTCTTAGACAGGTCTGCAACCCTGTCTTTCCCCATTGTCACCCAGCATACAGCGCTTCCACTGCAGCAAGGGATTCTGGGAAATGACATGCAAATGAGCACTCAGTGCCACCTTTTGTCTCAAGCTCGTATTACACAAGCCAATCCTCAAGCCACTGCATGCTGTTTTAAACACAGCTTTTAAACAGAGGCTGGGACGAGATGCAAAGCCATTAGACCTACTCACATACATGTTTCAACCTTGATGGGTATCATCAGTGTGAGGCTGGTCTTAATGGCTTGCAGGTTTGAGACTAGACTAGGTAATCACCACTGTCATTAAGGTTATGGTGGGTAAAAAAAGTGACAAAAACCCTCCACAGTAAAGCATAAAGCAACTGTAAATATTACTGTGTGTTCATTTGCATGTCTTAGACAGGTCTGCAACCCTGTCTTTCCCCATTGTCACCCAGCATACAGCGCTTCCACTGCAGCAAGGGATTCTGGGAAATGACATGCAAATGAGCACTCAGTGCCACCTTTTGTCTCAAGCTCGTATTACACAAGCCAATCCTCAAGCCACTGCATGCTGTTTTAAACACAGCTTTTAAACAGAGGCTGGGACGAGATGCAAAGCCATTAGACCTACTCACATACATGTTTCAACCTTGATGGGTATCATCAGTGTGAGGCTGGTCTTAATGGCTTGCAGGTTTGAGACTAGACTAGGTAATCACCACTGTCATTAAGGTTATGGTGGGTAAAAAAAGTGACAAAAACCCTCCACAGTAAAGCATAAAGCAACTGTAAATATTACTGTATGTTCATTTGCATGTCTTAGACAGGTCTGCAACCCTGTCTTTCCCCATTGTCACCCAGCATACAGCGCTTCCACTGCAGCAAGGGATATATATATATATATCAATATCTATCTATATATATATATATATATAAATGTAAATACAACTGTATGCTCATCTGCATGTCTTAGGCAGGTCTGCAACCCCGCCTTTCCCCATTATCAGCCAGCACACAGCACTTCCACTGCAGCAAGGGATTCTGGGAAATGACATGCAAATGAGCACACAGTGCCACTTTTTGTTCCAAAAACCATTTTTAACATGGTTCCCTATAGGCTTAAACTTGCTGCATGGTCACAGCTTTGAGCACAGCCAGGGTTAAGGTGCATACCCAGAAAACCACCCACAGACAGCTGTTTCGACCTTAATGGGTCTCATCAGTGTGGGGTTGATTAACTGGGTATGCAAATAAGCATATATTTTTATATATGTATATAATTCTGTCTTCTGTTTCAGGAATAAAGAAGATGAATTGCTGACTGCAAAATATTTGACTCTTCACTTGTGTTACTTTTGATGCAATAAAATGACCTTACTCTATACATTTCACATCAATGTCATCTCCAAATAACCGCTGAAGCTTTTTCATTTGTTTTCCCTGTTTCTTTGTTATAATAAAGCAAATATCTATCAAACCTGGCTTAGAACCTTTTTTTTCATTGAGGAGGAGGTGGAGGCTGCAAATAACTTGGAGAGAGACAAAAAAAATGCAGAACACTTTTTATTATCCCTTAAGCTTAAGACTAATGCAAGTCACCTGGTCACTTTGGTTTATTACTTTCTACTGTATCATATGTATGGAGGTCTGTTGCAGGGTACATGAAACTACACATGCGTGTTTCTTGACAAGGCTTATTTATTTAGCCTTAAAAGATATACAGCACACAAAACAAAAATAGCTTTTCATCAGTAAACAAAAGAAAAATGGCTTTTTCTTCAGCAGACAAAACAAAACAGTTTCTCTTTAGCGGACAGTGTAAAAATAAGGCAGCCACCCTTTTCTATGCAGGAGACAGACAGTTCATAAACCATGTACTTTGCTAACAGACCTTGTATCAGTAATCTCTTCAGTAGCTTACTCCTCTCTCCTCAACAGCCAGCCCCATGTGTCTACAGCCTGGGGTTTTAACACACCTTGATTAGGCAGCTGGGATCCAACTAATTGTCCTGAGGTTCCCAGCTGAAGTTAACCTAGTCACTGCTGCACTGCAGACTAGACATAGGTCTGCCAGGCATATAGCTGGTGGCTTTTATTTACCCTGTCACAAGGTCACAACATTTAGTAATGCCACAAAACTTTTTATTACTGTATAATAATAATAATCTTTAAACCAAGAGGGGATTACGGGTACTTTTATCCATAGCAAAACTTCTGGAGGTGACTAGCATAATCCTAATATATATATACACACACTGATAGACAGCACTCTAAAATGAAAATATATAGAATTTGTACAGGGTGCACGGAACGAAGTGGGCCCAAACAACCCCACTGTAAATCATAGGAAGCCAAAAATAGCTCCAGCACACACTGATTAATGGAAAAACGTAGAGAGTCTCAGAATAAGCCACACATTTAATAGCGTGAATAATAAATGAATATACAAAAATGGAAATGCTAAATGACTGTAAATGCAGAGTATGCAGCTCTGAATACCACACAGGTAGGGGGGAATACAGAGGGAAGGGAAGTGTGGGATACAAAAAGGGGTGGGAGGGAAAAGAAAGCAGGTAAACATATAAATACACTGGGGTAGGGTAAGAGGGGCAACATTTCAGGGTAGGAACCCTTTCTTCAGGCCCGTTCCCTTGGGTCCAAATGAACCTCAAGGTACTTCCCTTGACCCTTGGCCCCCCTATGTGACATACAATTGCAAACTGAGAAAAAAATCACAAAATCATATAGTCCTGCCGTGAAAAGCCATCCGTAGTATAGGTAAATATATATGAGAAATTCAAACCGTGCTTATTCTTAGTGTTCACAGGCTAATGGCAACTCTTCTTCTCTTACAATGCAACGGCGGCTGGACCCAACTGTGTGTGTGTGTGTGTGTGTGTGTATACATATATCCATAGAGATACAGAGAGACTACAGATATATTCATGCACACTAACAGATCTGTTATTGTAACCAAAAATCATACATGATCACATGCCAACATTATGAACTATGAAAGAAGATTAAGGTAAGTAATGTGTTACAGAGATAAGACACCAGAAAACACAACATCAAAATGTATGCTGTTATATGGATAGTTACTTAAAGTTGTATGTCAATAATATTAGCATGCAATGACTATCTACATTACCAAACAAACCCAAATACATCTCATCTTGAACAAGCGCTAAGTGAATGTCAGCTTCTATAAACATGGCAAGTGTGTAATGTTGTACCATGAATCAACTGATGATTAATACCTATTCATATGTAATTAAATATGCCTTAATTCAGTCAGTGATCATTTCTAAACATTCATGTGTACAAGGTCATACTTGAATGTTATCAAGCATCTGTACATGATCATACATACACTTTGCACGAAATAGTCTGCAGTAAACACCACCAGGACACCAACACATTTAGTGAATGTGATTATTTATTTTTGTTTATCCTTTTGAGAGTGAGTCACAGGCCTGCTTGTTGGCTGTTGTGTTTGCCTTTTCCCTTTGCCAAGTACTTGGCCTTAACTGTATGACTTGTACTGGCCTGTGACAGTTCTTTGGCACTGTTTGTGGGCTGTTGCACTTCAGTGGCACTAAGTGTGGCCTGTGGCAGTTGAGTGGCACTGGGTGTGGGCTGTGGCACTTCAGGGACACTGAGTTTGGGCTGTGGCACTTCAGGGGCACTGGGTGTGGGCTGTGGCAATTGAGTGGCACTGGGTGTGGCCTGTGGCAGTTGTGAACTAGTTGCTAAACATTGCACGACTGAGGTTGGAGCAGTTTCTTATTTTGGTGTTTTAATCTTTTTCCAAAAGCTGGTTAGTAGTAATTGTTGCCCTAACTTTCTTTTTCGTGTCTCATTTGTAGGTGTCCGTTCCTGATTTTGAACAGATGTAAGCGGTTGGATGTTGACATGGACCTGCACAGAACTTGCACCTACTGTACCGGTATCATCCACAACTGGGGAATGAAGAACTGATGACTCTGGAGAAAAAGTAGCAGCATGTAAAGATCCATCCTCAGATGGAGTAAAGTGAAATTGTTGTTCTCTTGCAGTAATTCTCAACTGATTAGCTTGGCTTAGATTCACAACTATTGCTTGTAATGTCCTGTTTACATTTTGTATTTCTTTAGGAACTTGGATGATGGCTCTTTCAATTTGTGACATTTGTGATATTGTCCTTTCCTGCAGTGATATCATCCTTTCAAGCACTGACATCATTTCTGAATGGCGACGATTTTCTTCACCCAAGATTCTTTCTTCAGAAGCTGCAATAGCTGTGTACAGTAGGTGTCACGAGCAGGAGGACTTGAATGCTGGGTTAATCCAGGAGTGGGAACATCTTCATGGTCACTTGAGTGAATTTGTCCTTGAGTGGCAACATCTGATTCTACAAATAAAGAAAGATATTATGAACTGCCATGGAACTTTCACTTGTTTATCAATATAATGAGAGTTGTACTCACAGTGTAACACGTAACATGTTTCCATAAATTTTCATTTGTGTCAAATTAAAAGTTTATGCTTGAAGTAACAATGATGTTTCGACTCAGTGTGAAAGAAGAATGAATGAAAGGTTGTTGTAACCTCACAACTCCTAGCTGATAGTTTACAAAACACACAATAAATGTTGTCATGAAAAACTACATTTCTGTGACAATAACTGATGTGAAATTAATTACATGTGAAAGGCATTTATTTAGCATGGCAAATTAACATCTAGAAATGTACACATTAGATGTCCTGCACCTCATACACTCAGCTTCCATGCTTGATGATGAGCTGGATGAGCCAGGTGATGAGACATGTTCAGTGTCAGGTGACACATGAGCTTCAGGAGCAACTATATAGAAGAATAACATAAGAATTGTATTGACATGTGTACATAATTAACATAAAGTTTGTGTAGTGGGAGTATTTATGGCTAAATATCAGCATCACATAAGGAAGTGACAATATGTTTCTGCCAAGCTGTACATTATCCATCTTAACATTAATGTACATGTTAACCTAATTGGCACATTTATTGTAAAAACCATACAACATACAATGTTCATGCAGGAATGCGTTGTAAAATTAAGTGTTCTGTTGTACATACACTGCATATGTTGTATAGTAATCTAACAATAATAATGTACATCACTACCATGACAGCAAAGTTGACTCTGCTTATAATTCAGTACCTAATTGTGGAAATGTGAATGAATGTTTTTAGTGATCTGTGGGAACATTTAAGAGAAGCAGGTGTAGCGCTCAATGTGGCTGACACTCATCAACACATGCAGTGTGTCGCTCACAGATGCTACTGGTGTGATAATGTGGCGTTTCTATAAGGTTAAAAGAAGATATGAGTGAACGAATGACTAACGTACATTTTCATATATAGTGGGCTGGTGGGTTAAAGTCTTCATAGAATTACCATTTCAAATGAATGTGATGAACTTCTGTTCACCTTGTCAGCTTCTAACAACTGTAGTCCCTCCCCCAAGACATGACAGCACCCTGACCTTTTATTTGTTTCTACCACCTGTAAGGCGTCCCATAAGACTTGACCGTAACATGACCCTGTGATCTGGCTCGGTGCCCAACCCCACCCCCTGTGTTCTCCTCTATGCTGTGATTACATATTAATTGCAGCTGGTTTCACACACTGGTACTGTACATGAGCGAATTAAAAATCTGAAGTGAGCTGCATATGAACACAATTAAATTCCATATGGTACATGTTCCTATTTATGCTCTCAGTATACTACATGAAGCAAAAAAAGAGCTTTAATTAAACACAACGAAATGTGTTTGTGCAAATTATGAATGTTCGCCTTTGAATGCACTATCTTCCATGCAAGACTTGATGAGGCAGTAATGGCCTGTTTATAGGTGTAACATAGATTATCACTAATTTATGTATATATATATATATATATATATATATATATATATATATAAATATAAATATATATATAGCATCTGTAAATATTACTGTATGCTCATTTGCATGTATTAGACAGGTCTGCAACACTGTCTTTCCCCATCATCGCCCAGCATACAGCACTTCCACTGCAGCAAGGGATTCAGGGAAATGACATGCAAATGAGCACTCAGTGCCAACTTTTGCCACCATATATATTAATTGTTACTTTTTGTAGGATAACTAGATATAAATCTATATAGATAGATATATATATAGATATATAGAGAGAAACATATATACAGATATATATGTAGGTATGCTTACAGTAGAGGCAACGTTTATTCTAACATTTGCCGTAAACTAGCCGGGTTACATTCTGGGTATGTGCTGGGTATGTGCTGGGTATGTTCTGGGCTAGTTTGAGGCACGTTTAAGGCATTTCTGCATTGACTAACGACCCATAGGATTAACACAGCAGGGATCCCTGGCAGTCCAATTCAGTTTGAATGGGACTGCCAGGGACCCCCGCTGTTAATCTGATAGGCCATTAATCAATGCAGAAATGCTGGGGCTAGTTTACGGAAAGTTTAAGGCATGTACCCAGCATGTACCTGGGTGTATCTTGGGTTTTTGGGGAATTGCCACTGGTTTTTGTTCGAATAAGAGTTGCCTCTACTGTATATTGGGAAGAAAGTATAAGTTGCAGCGGAAATATAGATTAGAACTGTAACCTATGACACGCCTAGTACAGTAACATTTGTCACCTTGTTTAAATGGAACAGAATAAATTCCGATATCTCTGTCCCCGGGCAAACCGTCCACGACGACAGGAAGAAATTTTTCCCGCATCTGCTCCTCCAAGATTAGAGATTGTGCTGGCGGCCCACCTCCAGTCTTGGTCCGGGGTGGGAAGGGCGCGATGATTTCGGGAACACACCAAAAAATAAAGGATAAAGAAAATAATAGTGCAGTATATTAACACATTTTAGAATGTAATGAACTCTTGGCTCTGTAGAAATTCCTACTTACAACAAGTGGAATAAAAAAGGGCAATGGTCTGACTCTGTCAGTATGTGTGGAACTGGATCCTCAGCAGGGAAGGAGGTTCAAGGTGAGGGATAACTCAAATCGGAGATCGTGCAGATGACGTGAACTCAGATCCGTTATAGAATATGGTGTTCATGTAAGATAGAAGCGGACCATAGTATAGATCAAAGATGCAAAATTTATCACATAAAAGCAAGGTAAGAAACGTACTTACAATAAGTACATCACATATGTACACATAAAGGTATCGTGAGACAGTAGAGTGCTGGTCCCGTGTGGAAAGGCTTGCTGTTTCGTCCTCCTATGGCTCCCGCCTCACCGCCGATGGATGGCGTCTGACGTCACATCCGGTAAACGGGTGACGACGTCCGTTTGGGAGTAAGAAAGACGAATAGCAGCGGATCAACAGCGATTGATGTGTCTTCACTTCAGGGGCAGCTGCAGCAGACTGACAAGTGGCTCTACGCGTTTCGCTGTACTAAGACAGCTTCCTCAGGAGCAGAACTGTTGATCCGCTTCTCTTCGTCACATGGCCGTCCACACATGGTACGGTAGCCAATCAGAGCGTGGGAACTCCATCCCTACTCTGATTGGCTCTAGTATACCATGTGGCAGAGGCTTGGGGGAGAAAGGATGTGACGTCAATGAAAACCTGTGACATGGTACTAGAGCCAATCAGAGCGTGGGAACTCCATCCCTACTCTGAAAACATCATAAATAAATTAAAAAGAATCTGTAATAAAAGAAACACATGATTAGTATATTAAAAAATTGACAAAACATTATCAGCATAAGTAAAAAAGAAAGGCGATCCACGTACTAGAATAAAAGGACTATAGTAATTAATAAAGTACCCAGATGTCAACATCTTCATTTAACCCTTTAGGGGACATCGTATCTAATTTATGTATCCAGTACGTTTCTTTTGAAGATAATATTTTAACCCTATCTCCACCTCTCCTATTGATAGGAATCTGTTTAATACCTTTCTTTTTTACTGATGCTGATAACGTTTTGCCAATTTTTTAATATACTAATCATGTGTTTCTTTTATTACAGAATTCTTTTTAATTTATTTATGATGTTTTTATATGCTAGGATGTATTTTAAATTTCATTGTTAAATAAAGGTGTTGTTTAACTGGTGTCTGCATTTCCCAAGTCTCTCTGACTAGCACAGTACCGAGGTGACTGATTGGCTATTTTTTCAATTGACTAACCAATGGGATGTGTTTGTGAGGTATATAGTACCTCTGGGAAATGCTAAATTTATTTCCTGATGAAGTAGTTGTGACTACGAAACATGTAGGATGTAATTGGTCCAAGTGTTTTATTGCTACTCTATCCTATGTGTGTAATTTGGGCACTTTAGAGACTTTTTTCCGCTTTTGTTGTGTACTTTTGAAATCGCCACTGTGACGTCACTTCACAGCCAGTTCACCCCTGCTTGTGGCTGCACTAAACGGAGAGCTCTGCGAACCACCCAGGTCCTCACTGACCAATCAGGGGACCCTCCCAGTGTGTCTGCAGGCTGCAGATTGCTCTATAAGTCTAGAGCCCAGCTAACCAGAGGGGAGTTTCCCACAGAGACGGTGACCAAATGCAGAGGTGTTCATTGGAAGGAAAAGCATTGCAGCTGCGGTCCCAGACGCCTGCCAAGGGAAACATACTCCTGACTCCTGTATGAGCGGCCGCCGAGTGGTAACTTGTGTGTTTAACACACTCAATGTTTATGTCCTAATACCTTGATGTACGCAGAATATTTATCCCCTATTTTAATATACACTTGTTACTTTCATACTTCACTATTTGTGTTGTGCACTGTTTTTTTTGTCTACAGGACCTGGGAACCTTGCAGTCATTGAGTCAACCATGAACTCCTCTGTATACCAAAGTATTCTAGAGTCAAATGTGAGGCCATCTGTCTGACAGCTAAAGCTTGGATGAAATTGTGTCATGCAACAGGACAATGATCCCAAGCACACCAGCACATTTACAACAGAATTGCTGAAAAAGAAAAGAATCAAGGTGTTGCAATGGCCCAATCAAAGTCCAGACCTCAACCCGATTAAAATGCTGTGGTTGGACCTTAAAAGAGCTGTGCATTAACAAATGCCCACAAACCTCAATGAACTGAAGCAACATTGTAAAGAAGAGTGGGCCAAAATTCCTCCACAACGATGTGTGAGACTGAAAGTCATACAGAAAACAATTACTTCAAGTTATTGCTGCTAAAGGTGGTTCTACAAGCTATTGAATCATAAGGTATCCTTAGTTTCTCACACATGGCTTCTCCATTTTGGCTTTATTTTTGTTAAATAAATCATGACACGGTGTAATATGTCATGTGTTGTTATTCATCTGAGGTTGTATTTACCTAATTTTAAGACCTGCTAAGGAACAGATGATTGTTATTATGTCCTGATATGTAAAACCATAGAATTCAAAGAGGGTGTACTTTCTTTTTCACACAACTGTACATTGGTTCCAAAAGCTGGGGAGTGATGATCTCCTCAGTGGGTAGAGGTACCAAAAGCTCCGCTGCCTTGGCAACTGCCAGACTTGTGCTTTTATGACTGCAGACACATGAACATATTCTGCATACAAGCAGATAAAGTGCCTGAGGTCGTTGCCGAGCAAGATATCGGTCCAGTATAGGTAACACACTGACATCCATCACCCCTCAACTGGCATCCCAGTCAAATAATACTCGGACAACTTGAAGGGACCTGGGCATACCATCCGGCATTGTCACCTGCATCCCCATCCCTGGGAGCAGGTGCTCTGGGCTGACCATATAAGGTCGCACCAGAGTTACCATAGCCCTGGTGTCCATCAGGCTGGCCGGCTGCCGATCTCCTATGGTCACCGGGTGCAAGCGCCTCCACCTCACATCATTGACCTGCAGCCCGACTGCTGCAACATGGTGCCCGTCTGCATCCTCCAACGCTCTGCTGCTGGCTGCTGAAGTGACTACTACCTTGGTCTACTGCTGTACCTGCTTCACAACTGTCTGCTGCTCCGCTGTTAGTGACAATCCCAATTAGATGATCGGCTTAGCTGCTGGAGTACATTGCCCTGATTTGAGTTCCTCCCATGGGGAAGGTTGGGGCAATCTAGCCTCAGATGCCCAGTCCGGTTGCATTGATAGCACCGGCGCCCATGCACAAATACTGCCGACTTTACCCGGGGGAGATGGGGTTGGCAACCGCAACGACCGACCATTGAGGTAGTAGGAGTGGGTTAGAGGCACGGAGGGCTAGCTGGGCAAACTGGATCCGCTGCTCCACCATGGAGTCCAGACCAAGGGTCGCAAAGAGGGCTAAAAACTCACCTTGAGAGGTAGCTGCAGGCACTGTTGAAACCACGGGTGGTTCACTGGTTCCCCCTTCCTCCTCCTCCTCCTTGGTGTGGGGTTTTGCTTCTTCCTGGGCAGCCCCCTCTACCACCAGCTCGATAGGGTGGGCACCGACTGTTGGCAGTCCATAGCTCTCACACGGGCTACAACTGTAGCTCGGTCCCAGGTTCTGTACCGTCATGCTCGAAGGGGCATCTTCAGGAGTTTTCACACTAACTCTTGAGACAAGAAACAGTTTGATTCCCTGCTTTGTGTAACACGGGTCTGACAACACTTGTTCTGAGATCTTGAAACTTCAAGACCGTCTTTGAGCTATGATTTCCCGCAAGAAATCCTAGTAAAGACTAGCAAACCCACCTCTGCCAACAGAAAAAAGCCTGTCACGGGAGACCAGTGCATTTAACACCTTTACCTTCAGGGTTCAATTCACTAGGCAGGAAATGGTAGTGGAATAAAATAAGGTTTATTCTGGTGAGACCAGCAGGCACACAATGATACACAAAATACAGAAGAATACACACAACTGGGTGTCTTGGGGGAGCCTCTAGCGTCAAATAGGTGCAGGGTGCCTGTTTCAGAAGGCATACCCGGGCTGCTCCTGGTCCAGAAACTTCACTGTACCTTACGCGAGCAAGGCAAACTCTCAGCTAGGCATGCTTCTCTGGCAAACTTTGTGCCAAGTGCTTTGCTATTTGGAGAAAAGCACTAATGAAAAGCCCGCCTGAGCCTAACCGACAGAAGCCTGAGATCATATGGTTCTCTGATCGGCCAGTTGCCTTACATAGACATCGCTTGTCTATGTTTAACATGGAAGAGGGATTGGCGACCAATCAGAGCGCAGATCATAGCTGTACCAACCAATCAGAGCTGGGGCTCATCTGGCTGCACACGACAGAGGAGGAGGTGTGTCAGGACGCCAGCAAGCGGGAAATTCGAACAGGCCAATGGGAATCATGCCTACACAACAGATTCTCAATGCCAGCCCCATACCGCCTGCTGGGTAGGCTCCACCGATTCTGGGCGAGCAAAGTGTATCCCCCGAGGAGAGTCCTTGTTCCCAGACCAGTACTCCGTCCATCCCCATTAACCAAATGTTCTAACACCTCTCTACTTACCTTCTCCTCTTTGATCCCCGATCTCTATGCAGACATCCTGGCTACTCATGGATTACCAGGACTATCTGTATTGACAACGATACACAATTTAAAGCGTAACATTTTTACTCTAACCTACAGTAGGCTCAGTACAGTAACTGTTACAATAATTAGTGCAGGCTGAAAATACCATATTCTAAGGGGACGATATACTGCTGCGACATACTTTATTCGAGCAAATAACCAGTTTGTACCTGGCAGATACCTGGAATGCGCCGCTCCTCACCTCTGACAAGCCGCGTTGCGTTTGCCTTCCCAGCCACGGTTCATGCCTGGCTGACGGGCGGCTGATCTGTTAAATGATAATGATCAGGATTTAATAGGCTGCAATGCTTCGCGTGTCCACCAGATGGCATAAATTCATGAATTGTAATGCAGTATATATATACAGTAAACACAAAAAACAAAACTGTGCGCTACTACCAAACTACCTATAAAGTTTAAATGTATAAATATATACAGTGCAGTGACTATACCATCAATTTAGTGATACATTTTTTTTATAAAAAATTAAACCACAACTCCCACAGTGAGATAATTATACATTAAATAATAAGTGCCACATAACCGTGTTGGGGATAATGGCGTCTGCAGCAGTAAACGCAGGTGTGACTCAGCACCCCACACACACTAAGAGAATGGAAACAAAAGAAAACAGCGCACAACGCCAAATAGTGAAGCAAATTCAACAATATATTATAGAATTAAAAAGGGGGTAATATATCTGCGTACATGAAAAAAGTTGGTAAAAGGCATGTAGTGTGTATCACACTGTTTACCACTCGGCAGCTGTTAGCTGTAGATTCAGGTGCTTGCTTCCCTCTGCTGCTGCAGCTCAGTTGATTCTGGGGCAGGACGTCAGTCTTTTCACTCCCAAGGGGATTTCCCTTCATGCAGCCAGGTTCAGCAGCTGGTACTGGGGCTCGGTGAAATCGCTCCTGCTTCCTGGCCGATATGAAGCTGCTCCTGTACCTCAGCAGGTGTATCCTCTGCACAGAGGTTAAAACGCAGCTTGCTGGGGTGCCCTCAGCGTGCCACGATGCAGCAGTGGTGGATTCAATAGGGAAGTTTGAACAGTCTTACAAAGTCTCTCACAAGTGTCCAAAACAGCACACAGGATGATATAAAAACAGGACAGGCCAATACATAGACAAAGGCCAATGTAAGCAGATATAAGGCAATAGAATGTTACATCCAACTAGTTTCGTAGAATTAACTACTTCTTCAGGGAATAATTATTCTGAATAATAATTATTATGAACCAGTGCGGTTCAGCTCCCGAGACCCCCTGCACATCTACACTATAAATAAAAATGTATTTAAAATAATTTTTAATGTGCCGATGTTTGCGCAGAGAGAGAGCAGCAGATCTCTCTCTGCTGCAAACACATCTCGCCCCCGCCGGCCCATAGTATCATTTATGTATGTGCATATACAGTACTGTATGTGAACAGTACTGTATGTTAGGGGTTATAGGGGTTGTTGTTATACAGTACTGTATATATATACTGTATAACAACAACCCCTATAACCCCTAACATACAGTACTGTTCACATACAGTACTGTATATGCACATACATAAATGATACTATGGGCCGGCGGGGGCGAGATGTGTTTGCAGCAGAGAGAGATCCGCTGCTCTCTCTCTGCGCAAACATCGGCACATTAAAAATTATTTTAAATACATTTTTATTTATAGTGTAGATGTGCAGGGGGTCTCGGGAGCTGAACCGCACTGGTGTCAGGTCCGGGGACCCCCTGCTTCCCGAGATACAGACCCCTTTATGAGGTGCCGGTATTCCTCTGCGTTTAAAGGTCCAGATCACGTGATCGCGGCCTGTTAAACCAAGCAGAGGGATACCGGCACCCCCAAAACGGGCCTGTATCTCGGGGGGCAGGGGGTCCCCGGACCTGAAACCAAAACGTTTCTGCTCCGGAGACCCTCTGCACATGTACAGTATAAATAAAACACATATATAAATAAACACTCGTTCTTTACCTTAGCGGCTATGCGCTATGGTAAAGAAGCAGCATTTCTGTATTTTTAATAATATTGTACAGTGAGCAGGGGGTTCCCTGAGCCAGAAATCTAAACTCAGGGGGCCCCCTGCTCCTGCACAATATTATTAAAAGTACAGAAATGCTGCTTCATTACCATAGCGTATAGCCGCTAAGGTAATGAAGGGGTTAACCCACCGTGCCCGCTTTATTGTGGGTAGCGGGGGTGGGTGAAGGGGGTATTTGGCCCTTGGTGTGAGTTTAGGACTTGCGGGGGGGGTTGCGGGTGCACTTAACCCCTTCCCGACCGTAGCAGTTAATACCGCTACGGTCATGAAGGGGTTAACCACTCCCGCGACCCCCCCCGCAAGCACCGTTGGGGCTAATACCCCCTTCACCCACCCCCACTACCCACAATAAAAAATAATCACACACAGCATCCGCGCAATACATAAATAAATAAATAAATAAATAAATAAATACAAATAAATACATTTGAAATACATTTTTATTCCTAGTGTAGATGTGCAGGGGGTCTGGAGAGCTGAACCGCATTGGTTTCAGGTCCGGGGACCCCCTGCCCCCCGAGATACAGACCCCTTTATGAGGTGCCGGTATCCCTCTGCATTAAAGAGCCCAATCACGTGACCGCGGCCTGTTAAACCAAGCAGAGGGATACCGGCACTCCCAAAAGGAGCCTTGATCTCGGGGAGCAGGGGGTCCCCGGACCTGAAACCAAAACGTTTCTGCTCCGGAGACCCTCTGCACATCTACACTGTGAATAAAACACACACATCATTAAAGAATCATTCTTTACCTTAGCGGCTATGGGCTATGGTAAAGAAGCAGCATTTCTGTATTTTTAATAATATTGTACAGTGAGCAGGGGGTTCCCTGAGCCAGAAATCTAAACTCAGGGGGCCCCCTGCTCCTGCACAATATTATTAAAAGTACAGAAATGCTGCTTCATTACCATAGCGTATAGCCGCTAAGGTAATGAAGGGGTTAAGGCATGATAACCAATTAATACATTCAATACATATTTTTAATGTCTGTGTTAAACCTCCCTGCCTTCACTGTAATCTATGTAAAACTCCCCCCTCCTATTCTCTCTTTTAAACTTCCCTGCCTTCAATGTAATCTATGTAAAACCCCCTCCCCCTATTCTCTCTTTTAAACTTCCCTGCCTTCTCTCTAATCTATGTAAAAACCCCTCCCCCTATCCCCCTATTGTGTGCGGTAAGCTTCCCTGCAATCTATGTAAAAAAAACTCCCCCTATTGTGTGTGTGTTAAATCTCCCTGGCCTGTGTTTCTGAGTGCAGTGTACTGTATGTAAATGTGGGGAGGGGGATCCCGTGTAAATAACCACACCCACCCCCGCTACCCACAATAAAAAAAAATCACACACAGCATCCCCGCAATACATAAATAAATCTAAACAAATCTAAATAAATCTAAATAAATAAATAAATAAATACAAATAAATACATTTGAAATACATTTTTATTTATAGTGTAGATGCGCAGGGGGTCTCGGGAGCTGAACCGTGTTGGTTTCAGGTCCGGGGACCCCCTGCTCCCCGATATACAGCCCCCTTTATGAGGTGCCGATATCCCTCTGCGTTTAAAAGTCCCGATCACGTGACCGCGGCCTGTTAAACCAAGCAGAGGGATACCGGCACCCCCAAAAGGGGCCTGTATCTCGGAGAGCAGGGGGTCCCCGGACCTGAAACCAAAACGTTTCTGCTCCGGTGACCCTCTGCACATCTACACTGTGAATAAAACACACACATCATTAAAGAATCATTCTTTACCTTAGCGGCTATGTGCTATGGTAAAGAAGCAGCATTTCTGTATTTTTAATAATATTGTACAGTGAGCATGGGGTTCCCTGAGCCAGAAATTAATACTCAGGGGACCCCCTGCTCCTGCACAATATTATTAAAAATACAGAAATGCTGCTTCATTACCATAGCGTATAGCCGCTAAGGTAATGAAGGGGTTAAGGCATGATAACCAATAAATACATTCAATACACTACCCACTACCCATGGCAACCTCCGCTGCTGCTGCTGTAAAACAGAGAAAAAAATTAACACTTTCAAAGTAATGTCCCCTAACCCCTTAATCACCATAGCGGTTATTAACCGCAACAGTAATGAAGGGGTTAACCCACCCTCACCCACCACTCGGGATGCCTACATACCCTCCCACTCTAACCCCACACCCCGTGAGGCCTAACCACCCTCACCCAGTACCCACAAGGGAGGCCTACCCACATACCGTTGGGGAAACACCCCCCCCACACCCTCAGTACCCACAATAAAAACAGTACAGTGACTCACAATAAACAGCATTATATTTATTAAATACATTACCCACCCCCTGTGCCCCCCCATAAATACATTATTTATTCTTTTACATACAGGGTTCATAACGCAGCCGCACGCGAGTCCCCGGTGGGCTGGCGGGGCACCTGGACAGACCTACAGTTTACCAGCAGCCCTTTTTACACAGGTTCTGGAGGCCTGCTGGTGGATCCCGCCAGCACCATGGCCCTCAGGTGGTCTCCATGGGTCACCGTGGGCCACAATTGTGTCCCCACGGTAGGCCCAAGGATGTCTGGGAGCCCCGGGTCAGACCCACAGGTGTCTGCGGGGCCTCGGGTGGTTCCCATGGGGGTATGGGGAACTCACGGGTGCTCACTATGGGTCCGCAGTGCCCCCACAGAAGTGGGACCACACATCATCATCCCCGCACCTACGGGTCGGAGGTGCCCCCACAGAAGTGGGACCATACATCGTCATGCTCGCAGACTACGGGTCCGCGGTGCCCCCACAGAAGTGGGACCACACATCGTCATCCCCGCATGTGTCACCCGTGGAACCACCAGCCTGCTACCCTTGGGAAACCCGAGGATACCCACAGGTGGTCTCCAGAGGTCCCATGCAAAACCATGGAACCAACCCTGAATGTAAAAAATAAATAAACCTGGCCTATACATTCAATACATGCACCCTCCCCCCCAACACCTACAGTACAATAATGTGCAAAATAACTATTATCCAGATATGGATAACAGATTATGTGTCCATTATTAAAAACATTAACTAGCATATACAAATTAATAAAGTACTACTGACCTCATCAATACGAAGTGTCCGTCGCCAGCGCCTTCCTTCTCTTGCCCACACAAGACATAGCAAATACCAAGCCAATACATTGCAAGTACATTCAGATATCAATTAACCCCTTAATCACCTTATCGGATAATAACCGCAAAGGTAATTAAGGGGTTAAGCCACATTGGCCCGATACCCACCCTTCACCCATGAATTTGTACTGTGGCTTCATCATGCAACTATATATATATACTGTATATATACTGCACCGACACACTTTATTCGAGCAAATACCCGGTATGTACCTGGCAGATACCTGGAATGCGCCACTCCTCACCTCTGACAAGCCCCGTTGCATTTGCCTTCCCAGCCTGGGTTCATGCCTGGCTGACGGGCGGCTGATCTGTTAAATGATAATGATTAGGATTTAATAGGCTGCAATGCTTCGCGTGTCTACCAGATGGCATAAATTCATGAATTGTAATGCAGTATATATATATATACTGTGCAGTATTGCAGCCAGCGGGAATAAAATGCTTCAATCCCTGCTTGGAAAATAACTCAATGCACTCGGGCAGAAAACAGTCACAAACCTCAATACACCCGGGTATACCCGAATTCGTGGGACTAGCCATGCTCGAATAAAGTGTGTCGCCAGTGTATACAGAGAGACAGAGAGAAAGAGAGAGAGAGAGAGAGAGAGAGAGAGAGATATACAGTATATATATATACACACGTTATATACACACCCATGATAAACCAATATACAGTACAAATAAATGTAGAAGGGTTATCAAAACCATACTGTCCTACAACCAAACAGTTCTCCATACATACACACTAAATTAAAATCAATTTCCTTTAATATTCATAACTGATCTCTCAATCTAAATCATTACTAAACCTCTGAAAAGCCATTTAAACAACTTACATTCCAATATAAATGATGCCTAAATATCTATGCACCATATACATTCTGCAAATTAATCAACCAAGTAAACAAAAATCAATTAGCAATCATTATTTACATCCCTAAACAATTCACACTACATCCCGAACAATGAAACCATTAACTAATCCACGCCTGGAGCAGAACAATTTAGCCTTTGAAAAAATATAAGTACCGACAAAAATACAACCTTTACAACCAAGCCTATCCCTGACCTTCCTCAAACACACAATACAATACCAAGGAATACATCTATCTAATTTTAAAATACTTTAAACTCACAATAAAGCATAGCAGCATACACAAAATAATTTAAAACACATCTAATCCAGCTTTTAAAACATCATCATTTCTTACCCTGAATGTACAGTACTGTATATATCTCTCTAGACATATATACATACATACATACAGTGGCAAGAAATGATATACCACAAAAAAAAAATAATACACATGTTAAAAAACCTTTTGAAAAAATTAACAAGTTAAAAAAAAAAAATTTCTTTAGTTAACTTACCATTACTTGCCCCCACCGATTCCCATTGCGCAGCTTACTCATGAACCAATCAACGAACAGGAACCCATAAAATAATAAACCAGAAAAAAAAAAAAAACTTTAAACTAAAAATCCAAAACAATCCACGGGTCTTCTATTTGTAATCCATCTTCATCTGTGTTCTTCTTTCTTCTATCTTCTTCCGGGCGGGGTGGGGCGGGGTCTTCTTTCCATCTTCGGCCACGCCCTGGCCTTTTTTCTTCCCCGGAGGTCCTTCCTCCGCGGCGTCTGGCTTCAAAATGAGACGACATAGGCTTTTAAAGGCCTATGACATCACATTTTTCGTCATGGTTCCCACGGTCCTGATTGGACCCCCCCGCAATCCCCCCGCAAGTCCTAAACTCACACCAAGGGCCAAATACCCCCTTCACCCACCCCCGCTACCACAATAAAGCGGGCACGGTGGGTTAACCCCTTCATTGCCTTAGCTGCTATACGATATGGTAATGAAGCAGCATTTCTGTATTTTTAATAGTATTGAGCAGGAGCAGGGGGCCCCCTGAGTTTAGATTTCTGGCTCAGGGAACCCCCTGCTCACTGTACAATATTATTAAAAATACAGAAATGCTGCTTCTTTACCATAGCGCATAGCCGCTAAGGTAAAGAATGATTCTTTAATGATGTGTGTGTTTTATTGACAGTGTAGATGTGCAGAGGGTCTCCGGAGCAGAAACGTTTTGGTTTCAGGTCCGGGGACCCCCTGCTCCCCGAGATACAGGCCCCTTTTGGGGGTGCCGATATCCCTCTGCTTGGTTTAACAGGCCGCGGTCACGTGATCGGGACCTTTAAACGCAGAGGGATACCGGCACCTCATAAAGGGGGCTGTATCTCGGGGAGCAGGAGGTCCCCCGACCTGAAACCAACGCGGTTCAGCCCCCGAGACCCCCTGCACATCTAAACTAGGAATAAAAATGTATTTCAAATGTATTTATTTGTATTTATTTGCTTATTTATTTATTGAGATTTATTTAGATTTATTTATGTATTGCGGGGATGCTGTGTGTGATTTTTTTTTATTGTGGGTAGCGGGGGTGGGGGTGGTTATTTACACGGGAACCCCCTCCCCACATTTACATACAGTACACTGCACTCAGAAACACAGGCCAGGGAGATTTAACACACACACAATAGGGGGAGTTTTTTTTACATAGATTTCAGGGAAGCTTAACGCACACAATAGGGGGATAGGGGGAGGGGGTTTTACATAGATTAGAGAGAAGGCAGGGAAGTTTAAAAGAGAGAATAGTGGGAGGGTTTTTTACATAGATTACATTGAAGGCAGGGAAGTTTAAAAGAGAGAATAGGGGAGGGGGTTTTACATAGCTTACAGTGAAGGCAGGGAAGTTTAAAAGAGAGAATAGGGGAGGGGGTTTTACATAGATTACAGTGAAGGCAGGGAAGTTTAACACAGACATTAAAAATATGTATTGAATGTATTAATTGTTTATTATGCCTTAAACCCTTCATTACCTTAGCGGCTATACAGTACGCTATGGTAATGAAGCAGCATTTGTGTACTTTTAATAATATTGAGCAGGAGCAGGGGGCCCCCTGAGTTTAGATTTCTGGCTCAGGGAACCCCCTGCTCACTGTACAATATTATTAAAAATACAGAAATGCTGCTTCTTTACCATAGCACATAGCCGCTAAGGTAAAGAATGATTCTTTAATGATGTGTGTGTTTTATTCACAGTGTAGATGTGCAGAGGGTCTCCGGAGCAGAAACATTTTGGTTTCAGGTCCGGGGACCCCCTGCTCCCCGAGATACAGGCCCCTTTTGGGGATGCCGGTATCCCTCTGCTTGGTTTAACAGGCCGCGGTCACGTGATCGGGACCTTTAAACGCAGAGGGATACCGGCACCTCATAAAGGGGGCTGTATCTCGGGGAGCAGGGGGTCCCCCGACCTGAAACCAACGCGGTTCAGCTCCCGAGACCCCCTGCACATCTACACTAGGAATAAAAATTTATTTATTTGTATTTATTTGCTTATTTATTTATTGAGATTTATTTAGATTTATTTATGTATTGCGGGGATGCTGTGTGTGATTTTTTTTATTGTGGGTAGCGGGGGTGAGGGTGGTTATTTACACGGGATCCCCCTCCCCACATTTACATACAGTACACTGCACTCAGAAACACAGGCCAGGGAGATTTAACACACACACAATAGGGGGAGTTTTTTTTACATAGATTTCAGGGAAGCTTAACGCACACAATAGGGGGATAGGGGGAGTGGGTTTTACATAGATTAGAGAGAAGGCAGGGAAGTTTAAAAGAGAGAATAGGGGGAGGGGTTTTTACATAGATTACATTGAAGGCAGGGAAGTTTAAAAGAGAGAATAGGGGAGGGGGTTTTACATAGCTTACAGTGAAGGCAGGGAAGTTTAAAAGAGAGAATAGGGGAGGGGTTTTTACATAGATTACAGTGAAGGCAGGGAAGTTTAACACAGACATTAAAAATATGTATTGAATGTATTAATTGTTTATTATGCCTTAACCCCTTCATTACCTTAGCGGCTATACAGTACGCTATGGTAATGAAGCAGCATTTGTGTACTTTTAATAATATTGAGCAGGAGCAGGGGGCCCCCTGAGTTTAGATTTCTGGCTCAGGGAACCCCCTGCTCACTGTACAATATTATTAAAAATACACAAATGCTGCTTCTTTACCATAGCACATAGCCGCTAAGGTAAAGAATGATTCTTTAATGATGTGTGTGTTTTATTCACAGTGTAGATGTGCAGAGGGTCTCCGGAGCAGAAACGTTTTTGTTTCAGGTCCGGGGACCCCCTGCCCCCCGAGATACAGGCCCCTTTTGGGGGTGCCGGTATCCCTCTGCTTGGTTTAACAGGCCGCGGTCACGTGATCGGGACCTTGAAACGCAGAGGGATACCGGCACCTCATAAAGGGGTCTGTATCTCGGGGGGCAGGGGGTCCCCGGACCTGAAACCAACGCGGTTCAGCTCCCGAGACCCCCTGCACATCTACACTAGGAATAAAAATGTATTTCAAATGTATTTATTTGTATTTATTTATTTATTTATTTATGCATTGCGGGGATGCTGTGTGTGATTTTTTTTTATTGTGGGTAGTGGGGGTGGGTGAAGGGGGTATTATCCCCAACGGTGGTTGTTTTGGGCTTGCGGGGGGGGTCGCGGGAGTGGTTAACCCCTTCATGACCGTAGCGGTATTAACTGCTACGGTCGTGAAGGGGTTAAGTGCACCCGCAACCCCCCTGCAAGTCCTAAACTCACACCAAGGGCCAAATACCCCCTTCACCCACCCCCGCTACCCACAATAAAGCGGGCACGGTGGGTTAACACCTTCATTGCCTTAGCGGCTATAAGCTATGGTAATGAAGCAGCATTTCTGTATTTTTAATAATATTGAGCAGGAGCAGGGGGCCCCCTGAGTTTAGATTTCTAGCTCAGGGAACCCCCTGCTCACTGTACAATATTATTAAAAATACAGAAATGCTGCTTCTTTACCATAGCGCATAGCCGCTAAGGTAAAGAACGAGTGTTTATTTATATATGTGTTTTATTTATACTGTACATGTGCAGAGGGTCTCCGGAGCAGAAACGTTTTGGTTTCAGGTCCGGGGACCCCCTGCTCCCCGAGATACAGGCCCCTTTTGGGGGTGCCGGTATCCCTCTGCTTGGTTTAACAGGCCGCGGTCACGTGATCGGGACCTTGAAACGCAGAGGAATACCGGCACCTCATAAAGGGGTCTGTATCTCGGGGAGCAGGGGTCCCCCGACCTGAAACCAGTGCGGTTCAGCTCCCGAGACCCCCTGCATATCTACACTAGGAATAAAAATGTATTTCAAATGTATTTATTTGTATTTATTTATTTGTTTATGTATTGTGGGGATGCTGTGTGTGATTATTTTTTATTGTGGGTAGTGGGGGTGGGTGAAGGGGGTATTAGCCCCAACGGTGGTTGTTTTGGGCTTGCGGGGGGGGGGTCGCGGGAGTGGTTAACCAATTCATGACCGTAGCGGTATTAACTGCTACGGTCGTGAAGGGGTTAAGTGCACCCGCAACCTCCCCGCAAGTCCTAAACTCACACCACGGGCCAAATACCCCCTTCACCCACCCCCGCTACCCACAATAAAGCGGGCACGGTGGGTTAACCCCTTCATTGCCTTAGCGGCTATAAGCTATGGTAATGAAGCAGCATTTCTGTATTTTTAATAATATTGAGCAGGAGCAGGGGGCCCCTGAGTTTAGATTTCTGGCTCAGGGAACCCCCTGCTCACTGTACAATATTATAAAAAATACAGAAATGCTGCTTCTTTACCATAGCGCATAGCCGCTAAGGTAAAGAACGAGTGTTTATTTATATATGTGTTTTATTTATACTGTACATGTGCAGAGGGTCTCCGGAGCAGAAACGTTTTGGTTTCAGGTCCGGGGACCCCCTGCTCCCCGAGATACAGGCCCCTTTTGGGGGTGCCGGTATCCCTCTGCTTGGTTTAACAGGCCGCGGTCAAGTGATCGGGACCTTGAAACGCAGAGGAATACCGGCACCTCATAAAGGGGTCTGTATCTCGGGGAGCAGGGGTCCCCCGACCTGAAACCAGTGCGGTTCAGCTCCTGAGACCCCCTGCATATCTACACTAGGAATAAAAATGTATTTCAAATGTATTTATTTGTATTTATTTATTTGTTTATGTATTGCGGGGATGCTGTGTGTGATTATTTTTTATTGTGGGTAGTGGGGGTGGGTGAAGGGGGTATTAGCCCCAACGGTGGTTGTTTTGGGCTTGCGGGGGGGGTCGCGGGAGTGGTTAACCCCTTCATGACCGTAGCGGTATTAACTGCTACGGTCGTGAAGGGGTTAAGTGCACCCGCAACCTCCCCGCAAGTCCTAAACTCACACCACGGGCCAAATACCCCCTTCACCCACCCCCGCTACCCACAATAAAGCGGGCACGGTGGGTTAACCCCTTCATTGCCTTAGCCGCTATACGCTATGGTAATGAAGCAGCATTTCTGTATTTTTAATAATATTGAGCAGGAGCAGGGTGCCCCCTGAGTTTAGATTTCTGGCTCAGGGAACCCCCTGCTCACTGTACAATATTATTAAAAATACAGAAATGCTGCTTCTTTACCATAGCGCATAGCCGCTAAGGTAAAGAATGATTCTTTAATGATGTGTGTGTTTTATTCACAGTGTAGATGGGCAGAGGGTCTCCGGAGCAGAAACGTTTTGGTTTCAGGTCCGGGGACCCCCTGCTCCCCGAGATACAGGCCCCTTTTGGGGGTGCCAGTATCTCTCTGCTTGGTTTAACAGGCCGCGATCACGTGAACGGGACCTTTAAACGCAGAGGGATACCGGCACCTCATAAAGGGGTCTGTATCTCGGGGAGCAGGGGGTCCCCCGACCTGAAACCAGTGCGGTTCAGCTCCCGAGACCCCCTGCACATCTACACTATAAATAAAAATGTATTGAAAATAAGTTTTAATGTACCGATGTTTGCGCAGAGAGAGAGCAGCGGATCTCTCTCTGCTGCAAACACATCTCGCCCCCGCCGGCCGATAGTATCATTTATGTATGTGCATATACAGTACTGTATGTGTACAGTACTGTATGTTAGGGGTTATAGGGGCTGTTGTTATATAGTATATATATATATATATATATATATATATATATATATATATACAGTATATATACTGCATTACAATTCATTATAGGGGACGGCTTCAAAGAGAACAGGTCGCAAGCGCCCCCATGTGTTTTTACACGGCATTGCAGTATTGAAGCCAGCCGGAATAAAATGCTTCAATCCCTGCCGGGAAAATAACGCTATACACTCTTGCAGAAAACGATCACAAACCTCAATACACCCGAGTATATCCAAATTCGCGGGACTAGCCGAGCGAGAATAAAGTGTGTCGCCACTGTAAGGAGAACAATATGCAGACGCATACACGCAGACAAGATGTGGTCTGCGGGTAAAATGGGGGGACAACCTAGAACTCTGCCCCTCGACCTTGTACATAAGTTTTAATCACATTTCCACCCAAGTAACTCCCGTTCCCAAAATCCCAGGTTTATTACATGACAGGAAATTTATAACACAACAGGGCAATTTATAACATACATAATGTCTGCAGTTTATGGTGCTTCTCAGCTACCGGGGACCCACGTTTTTCAGGAGTAACCAGTCGGCTTCACCTTTATTATGAAGACTGGATAACCCTACCGTCACAAGATACTTCGCCCAGGATGTGTTAGGCCTACCGGTGGGTAGCAGGGGGGCTTAACCCTTTCATTACATAACGGTTACCACAGCAAAGGTAATGAAGGTGTTAATGCCACCAGCAACCTTCCCGGTTGGCCTACCCACCCACCCTGGGCCAAGTACTCCCATTCACCCACTCCCTTTACCACCAATAAATTAGGTACTGTGGCTTAAACCCTTCATTGCCTTAACGGCTAGCCTTGCTGATCTATGTTTAACATGGAAGAGGGACTGGCAACCAATGAGAGCACGGATCATAGCTGTATCTGCCAATCAGACCTGGGGACTCGTCTAGCTGCACGCGTCAGAGGAGAAGGTGTGTCAGGACGCCGGCAAGCAGGAAATTCGAACAGGCCAATGGGAATCATGCCTACCGCAATGGATTCCCAATGCCAGCCCCATACCGCCCGCTGGGTACACTCCACAGATTCTGGGAGACCAAAGTGTATCCCCCATGGGGAGTCCTTGTTCCCAGACCCGGTACTCCACCCTTGCCCACTCACCAAACATTCTAACACATCTCGACTTCCCATCTCCTCTTTAATCCCCGATCTCTATGCAGACATCATGGCTAACTCACGGATTACCAGGACTGTCTGTATTGACACGAATACACAATTTAAAACATAACATTTTTATCTGTAACATAGGCTCGGGACAACAACTGTAACAATAATTAGTGCCGGCTGATAATACCGTATTCTAAGGGGAAGATATAAGAGGAACAATATGTAGATGCGTACACGCAGACCAGATATGGTCTGCGGGTAAAATTGGGGGACAACCGGTAACTTTGCCCCCTGACCTAGTACATAAGTTTTAATCACATTTCCACCTAAATAACTCCCGTTCCAAAAATCCCAGGTTTATCACATGACAGGAAAGTTTATAACACAACAGGGCAGGTGTGACAGTGAGGGGTAACCAGGCTCAATAATAAAGGTTAAGCCCACTTGGTTGCCCCTGGTCTGTGTTTTGGGGTCCTAGAGTGTCAGCTCTTGGACCTGACTGTCGGATATGCATTATTGTGACTGTGTATAAATTATGCGACAATAAAGAATGTTTGTGTTTTTGCCTTTCCAGGAGTGCCCGCAAGCAGAGATTTCTAGGCTAGGAGTTTCAGGGTGGGTTTAGCAGAGAAAGTTTTTTCAGATTATGGCTATGTAGTGGGGTCCCAGAGTTATGGGATACCCCAAAGTTGTACCCGGGAATCAGGTAAGATTCTCCGATACATTGAAGCACAGTGCTCTGGTCAAAATCCTACCCTGGGAACGTTCTGCGACATACCGCCAGGCTTTCCTGCTTCAGCATAGACCAGAAAGGTAAAAAGGGTATCCCCAGAATGGTACATGGGTCCCTAGTATGGGGGAATGTCCAGTTCATGCCCAAGTCACAATGGCCCATTGTATAGGGGTTTGAGGAGCCTGGCAAAGTAGGGGTTCAATATGCTAAGAGGCAGAGGTGCCAGGTTGGCACATGCCCCTGAGCAGAATTGAAATCGGTGCCTGCTCAGCTTCAGCGTACCAGCAAATCAGTGATAGGCTGGAAGAGAAATTCCCACGCGCATATTGGCTGTAGTGTTTTGTGAATGGGACTCCAAAACCTATAAGAAACCTTGCAGCCAATCAGGACTTCCGATTCTAAGCGCCAAACCATCAGCGGCAAATTCAAAAATGCAGGCTTCAGAGATTTCAAGGCAAGACATTTTCTAAGTCAGGGACCAAGTTTTGAAAACAGAATGTAGCGTAGCGGCTGGAATTGCACTCCAGGACTTTCGTGAGTACCTCCAGGTCATTGGAAAGCACTCGTACAGACTTCATTTTGTAGCCATTTGGACTAGGAAAGTTTAGTTTGTTAGCCCAGATCCCCAGGAAGTGTGTTTTCTATTGAATATTGTGATCCATTGTGTGTATGTCTTTTGTTCAATCATACAGTATGATCCCGGTATAAAAGGTGTTCATAAACCTGGTCTCCCTTGACAGCAGGTTATAACATACACAGTGTTCCCAGCTTATGGTTCTTCACAGCTACCGGGGACCCACGGTTTTCAGGGGTAACCAGTCAGGCTTCACATTTATTATGAAGGCTGGATACCCCTACTGTCACATGATACTGGGCCCAGGGTTCGTTGTTAAGCCTACCAGTGGGTAGCGGGAGGGATTAACCCTTTCATTACTTACTGGTTACCACAGCAATGGTAATGAAGGGGTTAACTCCACCAGCAACCTTCCCGGTTAGCCTAACCACCCACCCTGGGCCAAGTACTCCCATTCACCCACCCCTCTACCTCCAATTAACCAGGTACTGTGGCTTAAACCCTTCATTGTCTTAGAGGCTAGCCGCTAAGGTAATGAAGCTGTTTTAATGTTACTTTTAATAACAAACTATTGTAGCAGGGGTCTCCTGGACTGAACCACATTAATTTCAGCCCTGGGAACATCTGCTTCCCGAGTTACAGGCCCCGGTATGGGTGCCAGTATCTCCCTGCATTGTTTAAATCTCCCGCGTCACGTGACTGGGACATTTAAATGCACAGGAGATACCAGCAACCCATACTGGGGCCTGTAACTTGGGAAGTAAGGGGTCCCGGACCTGAAATTAATGCGTTTCAGCTCCGGAGACCCCCATGTTACAATACTGTTATTAAAATTACATTAAAAATGCACACTCACCTCTAAGAGCTGTGCACGGAGGTGCAGCTTTCTCCCTGCAGCTCTTCCAGACTGCAGTTTAAGCAAACACAAGACATGCGATAAGTCTTGGGGGGGAAAAAAGAAAGTAGTGCGATCTTGCATTTTTGTACCAAACATTAAAAAAAATTGTGATTTTTCTTAGTGAATACCGTTTTAACACACATTTTTTATATTGCAGTAAGAAAATACAAAGTTGCTCGACAATGCACTGAGCTTCTGTCGTAATTTGGCTTGAAAATTGTTAAAGATAAATACCAGGAATTTAAAATGGTTTCCACTTTTGATTGTATGAGGCTGAGTGGTTAATATCAATGATCAGATTAATTCCATGTCCTAATAGCCTTTTACTAACTTTGTTATCTTACTTTATCAGCTTTAATATTTGTATGTTTTTTTTTCTACAAATCCTTTTATTTGAACACCCGGATGTGATAATGTGCTTAATCTGTTACAGTTACAAAAGACAAAGTCATAGTAAAAGCAGCTTCAACGTTTTTTATAAAATTTGTTCTTTTATGGTGCTTGATCTAGGGGATCTCATAGAGCTCATCAGCGGTACTCTCAGCTCCAGAAACCAGTGGCGTAACTACAATATTTGGCCCCTGCTACAAAAAAAGTTTAATGGCCCCTCTCTTTCACTCTCTTCCCCCCTCCTCCCCAACTCTCCCCACCGTCTCTCCTCTTAAACTCTCTCTCTTCTTAAGCTCTCTCTCATCACTCAGTCTTCCTCTATAACTCTCTCACTCTTACCACTATCTCTCTATTTCTCTCTCTATCTCACTCTCAATCCCCCTTCCTTTCACACTAAATTCTCCATACTTACTTTATTCCTCTTTCCTCTCACACTAAATCCCCCTTCCTCTCATACTCAATCCCCGATCCCCTTTCCTTTCCTTGTGGTGCAGACTCTGACACGTGTACACTGACGGGGGGGGGGTTTGCTTGGTTTTTGGTAACAAATAAATGCCCCGCAGCATTTATATATATGCTCCGCAGCATATAAAGTCCCAGCAGCCCGTCAAAGAAGTTGGGCCTGACCTCTGACCCTGCTCAACTATTACAGTGCTGGTCAACCCCCTCCCCCCCCCCCCCCCAAGCTGTAGCGCCCCCTGGGTTTGCAGTAGTGTTATTATAACCCTGTGAGGAACCCCAGTACATTGAATGTTTAATCTCCTATTCTTATAAACTTATGTGTGGTATAATACAATATGGTCAAGATTTGGCTTCAGCAGCTCATAGGAAGCCACAACACCATCAGGATTTGATGTTGCAGTTTTCTGTTCGTGTTCTGGTGGCCATACAGTATTTGTATTTTTTTTTTTTTTGTCAGAACCTGGTAAAAAGGAAATGTTCAATTCACATGGAGCTGGGGAGTCCTTGGGTTTTGGAACATAAAGGCTGAGCCCCTGGGACAACTCACCCTTGTTTTACCAAGGTGGGGAAAAAAATCTGGAGGCAATTGGGACTTTAGTTGATGCTCCCAGAATTAGTGTTCCATGACAGTATAGAATATAGAAATCAGACAGATTACAAGTACCGTTAATATCTCTGCAAATGTATGCCTAAAAGTCTAAATAATAATTTAAAAAAAACAGTATGAAATACACAATACATACAACTTTATTAGAAGGCTAGTTAGGGACTAATACCAAAGTGAGGAAATCATTCAGCAGCAACTCCAAAGGTTTAATAATAACTGAGGCTGCGTTGTACAATATTTATGAGATGACATAGTGGATACTCTTAAGTCCGATAAATAAAATAAAAAAGCGGAAATGAAAATGGAGGTTAGTGGGCATATGACTTTAATAGTAATATTGGTGGCCTGACAAAAAACTGTTTTAAGTATTCAGTATTAAAAGTTATATTTTACACTATAGTAGTGTGCATATAAGTGAATTTTCTCCTGGGATACAAAAACTTTGTACCCCTTATTTTCCCTGATAAAAAAGTGGAAAGAACTAATCGCTTTGTTAAAGAGATTTTTTTTTTTTACTAACAGTGGCTGTACTGCCTAGATACCATAAAAAACATAATAATTATGCAATATGTATGGCAAGGTTACGCACCCTCTTAAATTAGAACAATACACTGGGTGAATGGAATTTTACAAATATTGTTAGATATTTAAGTACTGAAGGACTTTTGTCCAATTGATCAGGCTGACCAGTATTCTAGAGGGTATTGCAAAACAAGTTTCATTTCTAACCATACTGTATGGTAACATATCTTCTTCAAATAAAAGATTTAGGAATCACTTTAAGTTCTGAAGGTCACTTATTTCAGATGAAGACAAATGTGCAGGTATAATGAATAATTGGTCTTAATTGTCTTTAAAACATTGAGTCTAAATGATGTATAATCTTTATCCAACTACTTATTCTTTTGCTTGTGCCAAACATTACCCTGAATTATAGGCTAAAGCAGTAAAATTCAGGGCATTATTGAAAACCCTGCTCTCTGATTGGTTAAAATTCCGGGCTTTATCCACAGTAAAGCCCTGAATATCAGCAGTTTGCAAAATGCAGTTTTCAATCTGTTTATTTCCGGCCAATCAGCTTTCAGAACAGCTGAGACAGGGCAGGGTATTGGTTTGAATTAAGTAAAAGCTCTGAGACATGGCAGGGGATTGGTCAAAAAGTATCAGCCACGGTTTGACTCCTCCCCCTCCCAAGCTGACTGAGATTTTCTGAGCAGATTCAGTTGAATTGGAGGGGAGGGGGAGACTGCAAAGAAGTGTGTTGTGTATAGAGGTGCAGTGCTGTGTGTGTGTTTGTGTTGTAGAGGTGCTGTGTTGTGCTGTGTTGTGTGTAGAGCTGGGGGGAGAGTGCAAAGTTTAGTAAGTGGCTGCATTTTTTATTGTGGCGGCAGTATGTGTGTGTGTGTTGTGCTGTTGTATGTGTAGCAGCAGCTTGTGTGAGTGTAGAGCTGATGTGTGTGTGTGTGTGTGTGTATATATAGTTACTGTGTGTGTGTGTGTGTGTGTGTGTGTGTGTGTGTGTCATTAGCAGTGTTTATTGGTGTAGCATGTGTGTGTAGCAGCAGAGTTTGTGTGTGTGTAGAGCTGCTGTTTGTGTAGAGCTGCTGCTGTGTGTGTAGAGGTGCTGTGTAGTGAGTGTAGAGGAGGTGTTGTGTTGTGTGTCTAGAGCTCCAGTGTGTGTCTATGTGTGTAGAGGCACTGTTTTGTGTATGGTGTGCTGGTGTGTGTGTGTGTGTGTGTGTGTGTGTGTGTGTGTGTGTGTGTGTGTGTGTGTGTGTGTGTGTGTGTGTGTGTGTGTGTGTGTGTGTGTGTGTGTGTGTGTGTGTGTGTGTGTGTGTGTGTGTGTGTGTGTGTGTGTGTCTGTGTGTGTGTGTAGCAGCAGTTTGTGTGTGAGCTGCTGTGTGTGTGTGTGTGTGTGTACACAGAGGAGGCGGCAGTGTGTGGATATAGATATCTGCAGTGTAAGAGTATATAGAGGTGGTTTCATGTATTTACCATTTTATTTTAATAAAAAAATCTTTTTAACTATACAAAAGTGTCTATTATTTATTAAATAAGCCTACATTTAGCCTATAATAGTAATAATCTCCTCAGAACAGGGCATTATTGGGGCATCCCTGTTCTTCAGGGATTATTACTTAATTAACAGTACTCCAAATGTATTTATTTTTATTGTGTTCTTGAATTAAACTAGCACAGCAATTAAGGTATATGCAGGCAGCCCGCTGACAGGGCGTGGAGAGCCGGGACAGGTGTCCCAGGCCTGGTGACTGCGGGGGGGCCAGCCGGCTGGTGCTGCAAGTTTGGCCTGATTCTGACCGGCCGGCCTGGCTGCCGGTCCTCTCGCCGCCGGACCCCATCTCTCCTAAGATGCGAAGCTCCTTCACTCTGTCCCACGCTGAGCTGCTGGCACATGCCGGACCTCTCTGACATCGATGGCTGTCGGAAGAAAGCTTGGATCAGATTCCAGCACGCACAGGCATGAGAGGGAGGCCCAGCTTGGCGTGGGACAGAGTGAGGGAGGGTCGCAGCTTGGGAAAACTGGGGCCTGGCGACGAGAGGACAGGCAGCTGGGCCAGGCCCAACTTGCAGCAATGGCTGGACAGGCCCCCCACAGCCACTGGTCCTGGCTTGACCATCCGCAAGGTAGACAAATTTATTTGGGGGGTGTTTTTTTTAACATCTATTTTGGGGGGGGGGTCTATATTTATTTAGGGGGTGGGGGTTCTTTATATGCATTTGGGGGGTGGAGGAGTTTTTTATTTGTATTTGGTGGGTGTTGGTTCTTTTATATATATATTTGGGGGTTTCTTTTATATGTATGGGGTGGTAGGGGGTGGAGGGGTTCTTTTATATGTATTTGTTTTTTTTATATATGTATTTGGAAGGTGTTTCTTTATATTTATTTGGGGTGGGGGTTATTTTATGTGCATTTGGGGGGATTATATGTATATGCGGTGAAGGGGTATATGTATTTGGGGATGGGTTTATATGTATTTGCTTGGAGGGGGTGTTATATGTATTTGGGAGTGGTGTTTTTTTACATGTCTTTGGGGGGGTGGTTTTTTTTGTATATGTGTAGCGCATGTTCCCCCACCCCCTTGGAGATATGGAAGCTACTGCGTATGTGCTGCTTTACCTACGGCTCACAGGAGGCCTGAGCCTCTGCTGATGGGAGCCTGTGGTGTACCTGAGTAATCACTCGGTAGCGCCTCCAACTGTAAGGGATCCTACTATGTGGGATAACCCTGTAGCAGGAACCCATGCAATAAAACACATGCTTCTACGTATTACAGTTTTACTGCATGCAGAAGAATACTGAACATATATATGCACAGTTCCACCCGCCCAACAGGTCATGCACGACCGTGCTCTCCAAAAACCACAAACCCTCTGTCCACCCTGGCGATATAGTCCTCCCACTTTCCTTCACAGTCCTGAGGGGCCCTTGGGTACCCAGCCACCCTGGTGTCCACCAGAAGCAAATCCCGCCCAAATGTGTGAGACAGCGCTGCCCCACTAAGGTGTGTACAGTTGGTGCACTTGTTGTACAGTACCTGCCCGGTGCTCCGACAACCGGTGAAGCCGACAGTAGATAGAGGCCTTTGGTCTCACGCCGTCAGCGACGAGTCTGCCTCTGCGTTGGGTGGTGTCCAGTAGGAGGATCCCACCTTGGATAGTGTCTCTCCCCAGTATGGTGGCCTGGTTCCAGACCACCGCAGCATCAGTCTGCAGCTGCGTCCTGACTGTATCCCTAGCTGAGATGCTTAGCAAGCAATGTCCCTAACTAAGGGCAAGTCCCTAGCGCAGCCACAATCTATGTGGGAGTCGGGGCCTAGCTGTGGCCTAAGGGGTCTCTGGCCTAGTGCAGGGGTCACTGACTCCATGCACATGCACACCCTTCCCCTTCCTCGTCCCAGCTCCGACTGACATGCTCCAAGCACGTTAATAGTATCTATCTGTGTGCAGGGGGAAGGTTGTAGCCCCATTAGCTGAGCTAGTTCATATGATCTTTGCCCCTGGGCATTCTGGGGGCTTTTGCCCCCATGGGTACCTTCCTTCAGATTGCCGCCTAGACTGCGCATGTGTGATCACACTCATCATGGCGGGATTGAGTGAGAGGGTGTAATTGATGGAGAGGGGAGAGTGAGAGGAGAGAGGGTTGAGTGAGGAAGAGAAAGAGTGAGATGGAGGGGAGAAAAATACATTGAAATAGGGGGGAGAGTAGAGGGGGGCACGCAAGACTGCTGATATTTTGGGGACCCATTCATAACGCTAGTCCTGGGCCCTGGGAAATCTATCTGCGGGCCTGTCGGGGCATTGCAAATTTTGTTGCAATGTGATTTTTTTAAGCACATTGTCCCCGGGTGGTCCCTGCGGGTTTATGGAGGTGCTCAGGTGGTTCCTAAGGGCCCTCGGGTGGTCTCAGCGGTAGTCCGTAGGCCTCCAGGTGGTACTGTGTGTCTGGGGGTGCTTAGGTGGTTCCCGGAGGTGTCCGGGGGCCCTCGTGTGGTCCCCAGTTGTGTCAGGGGGTTTGGGTGGTTCGCACGTGTGTCTGGGGGTCTCTGGGTGGTCCCCACAGGTGTCCTGGGGCCCTCGGGTGGTCCCCATGGTTGTCCAAGGGCTTCCAGGTGGTCCCCGCAGATGCTTAGGGGCTCACATGGTTCCCCGGTTGGTCCACAAAGGTGTCCAGGGATCCTCAGGTGGTCCCCGCAGGTGTCCAGGAGCCCTCGGGTGGTTCCTGCGGGTGTCTGGGGGTCCCCACTGGCCTGAGATACCAATCCTGTGGCCAAATTTTTTTTTTAATACTTTTAAATAAATACACCCCCCCTGACCCCTAACACATACAGTCCAATAATGGGCAAAATTACTATTATCCAGATATGGATAATAGTGCATTTGCCCATTTAAAATTAAAATGTAACCAGCAGAAATTAAGTAAATAAAACTTGCACTTACCACTGCTAGCCTTCCACGGTGAAGGCCGTCCTCATCCTCATACCATCCATGTCCTCCGCTGCCAGAAACAAAACAATAAAAAATACAATTTAATGGCCCCTAACCCCTTAATCACCTTAGCTGAGTAACCGCTATAGTAATTAAGGGGTTAACCCACCATCCCACACTACCCAGCCAGGAGTCCTAACCACCCTCCCCAGGCAACTACCCCCACCCTCCACCCACTCATTGGTACATCATGCTCATATAATTTTGGAATGATTTACCACTATAGCAATAAATGGTGACGCTTAAAAAACACAGGCCCAAAATATAACACATTACATAGAAAATGAAATACATTACAAATGCAAATAAACCAATTGATTATCACAGTGGGTAAATAATGTCCATATAATATGGGCATGATTTAACACTATGGCAGTCAATGGTCAACCTAAAAAATAAACAACCACCAACAATATCCAATGCAATCAAAGGAATCACCAAATAAACAATTAACAAGTAAACACAACAAAATTATCAGCCATCAATTAAGCAAATACCAAATAAACACCACAATTAACAATTAAAAACACCAAAACCATCAATAAAGAAAAGAAAGCCCAAAATAAACACCATCATTCAAAATCAAAAGGCCCAAAATACGCCACAATTTGTGGGTTATAGGGGTATAGGGGATGTTGTGGGTACAGGGGGTTGGTGGGTTGTGTATTGGTGGATAGTATCTGTATCTCATGAAGCAGGGGATCCCCGAGGCTGAAACCAATGAGGTTCAGCTCAGGAGACCCCCTGCTCATGTACACAATTATCAAAATCAATATTTTTAATGCACGATCGCCTGTAAGATATATATATATATATTTATATATATATATATATATATATATATATATATATATATATATAACAAAGACAACACAAAAATTAAGTAGCGCTAAAGAGGATGTGAAATAACCCTAATAAATGATAAATTATAATAACATATTTAAAATATTAAAATAAATTAAAATTACCACAATTTAACCTAATAATATCTACAAACCATAACGTGATATTGAAAAAAAAAAGGAAAAATCCAAAATGAATGTTCCACTCAACCAAAAAATCCAGAGAGAAATATAGTCCCAATAGAAGATCCAGGGAGCGTCTTTGCAGCTTTAAGGGGAGTGGTATAGCCAACCACTTTTGGAATCTATGAACAAAAAACAAACAAAAGCGCAAGCTCCATAGCACGTAACTGAGTAAAAAATAAGGTACATTTATTTAAAAAATCAGCAACCCATAAGAATGTGCACTTACAGGATTTTAAACAGAGCCATTCGTGGGAGAGAAATCTCTATTGTGGTCATCTGCGGTGGTAGGGTGAGTCCCATGTTTGCAGAGTGGATTTAAACAGCCCAGGTTCACCATGAACTCCTATTCCAAATTGGCAGCAAGATAAAAAGGCATTCAATGCCTGCACGTCCTTTGTTTCCTCTCATACAATGGTTGCTAGCACTTAAAATTACTGCCAGCCAGAGCGCAGGGAAGCCAGGGACTCCAAATACACCAACACGAACGTAATGACGTCACAGCCCTATGCGTTTCCTCACACTGTGGCGACTTCATCAGGAGGTGACAAAGTCACCGCAGTGTGACGAAACGCGTAGAGCTGTGACGTCATCACGTCATCACGTTCGTGTGTGTGTGTGTGTGTGTGTGTGTGTGTGTGTGTGTGTGTGTGTGTGTGTGTGTGTGTGTGTGTGTGTGTGTGTGTGTGTGTGTGTGTGTGTGTGTGTGTGTGTGTGTGTGTGTGTGTGTGTGTGTGTGTGTGTGTGTGTTACAACAGTATCCTTGAAGTCAAAGATTTGTTATTCACAATTTCGATTATACAGATTATCTACAAACTTTAAGAATATTGTTAATCAGTAGTCTTTATGGAAAGAATAACAAACATAAAAGGTGTAAATGGGATATTGTGTTCTTTTCCCACAGGACATAGTTATGATAAAGGAAAAATATTGGCACACCTAAATTGAACTTTGGGCTTTGGTACAGTATAAATAGAGTAATTCTCAATGAGGTTCACACAAATCTTGAATTGATTTTTGCAGTATAAGGCTCAGTATATATCCATTATCAACATGAAAATTGCTGTTGTCTTTCTTCTGGCAGCTCTAAGCAGCTGCTTTGGTAAGTACTGTAACTTTCAAGGAAAAAACATTTGCTTAAACATTTTGCTCCATTTTAGCCTCACATGCATCAGCTTGTGATTTGGAAGTGTAAGAAGGTGGTGTTACAATTACAGACCAAGCAATATCCAATAGGTGTGTGTTTTATTTAAATAAATCAGTTCTGTACTATGAGAAAATACTTGTAGCATTTAAAAAAAACCCTCAGAATTACATTTATGTACAGTATTATAATGTAAAAAGCAATTTTGACTTCTGTAACAAACATTTACTAAGTCACATCCCCTTCCTCTTCTGAAACAGATTCTGGTACACCCCTTTTTTAGCCCTGCCCTCTCTCTAGCAGTGCACCAATGGTATCAAGCGACTTCCTGGTCACATGATCTTCCCCATAGAACCTTGCATCTTTGGTCCTCTTCTGCTGCACTGACAGACATTTAGTGAACCCCTGAGCCAAATATTCGCCGATCAATCACAGGAGAATGGATTGATCGGCAACTTAGCTAATTACTTATCCTTGTGTGGATTGTATTGATGCACATATTAAAAAGGGGGGGAAAGATGTAAAAAAACGACAGCTTGGACAGCTGTGTTAAAGGGGAGTTATATGTTACAATACATTGTATCAAATCATATACCTCTGCACATCAATTTTTCTTACTTCAAATTGTGTAAAAAAAAATCTGCCAGGATGGAATCAAATGTCTAATAATCTATACAGGTTATAAGAAACTACATATGACCCAACTACACACCGAAAAAATGGTGCAGTGCAAAATTACATTGACACCAGTGCATTGTTGTTCCTTTTGTCTGATTAATTTTACTGAGCAATATGATAATACATAAAATGTTATGTTCTTTTTACAGATGCTGCCTCTGTGCCACAAACAAGTTGTCTCGCACAACTATTGCAAGTATGTACAGTTACAGTATGTTCGTTCTCTTATCTAGAGTTCCACCAGATCTCTCATCAATAGCTAAACACATTATAAATATAAGCAATATCAAATACATAGGAAAGAAACATTGAGATGTATCATATATCACATATTGCCCTCTACCACTTTATGTAACAATAATACTGTAGCCGATTCCTAACTTAATTATTGGCAATAACACCAAAAATGTAAATGTACTGTACAAGCCAACAAACAAGAACATTACAGAAGTCAGAATTGTATTGCTAACAAATTCAAGCTTGAGCATACGGTAATAATAATAGGATCCATTAAAAATAATTAAAAATAAAAGGAAAGATATTGAGAACTTGCTCCCAATGTTGGCCTATATTGGTCATGTATAGCAAAATAATACATGTACATACTTAATATTGTCATCTGGAAGAAAATATCTAATTATTTTTAAATTGAATTTTTGGGATCCCCTAGTGCTTATTATGAAAAACAAAAAATTCTGCTTATGAAGAAGTTTGGCTGCATTATCTTTTTTGAAAATGTAGTACCTACTGTATACCCATACACCACACATTTATGGTCACTGTTGATTTATTTGCATATAAGTTATCAAAGCCTTATACACTGTGTTTTGACATTTTACCAGGATGACGCCCCATTGCTTCTTCAGAATTTGGGTGACCTGCTCTGCAACTACCAAGTAGCCAAGGTAAAAAACGTATTTCTGCCATTAGTGAAAAAAGAAATAAAGCTTCGTTGTTCAGTGCTTCCAAATCAAGGGAACAAAGTAACAGTCTGTTACCTAATTGTAACATATAAACTTGCTTGAGTAGAAGGACTATCAATGCATTCTGGAGAAAAAGTATATAGTGAGGAAATATATGCTCAAAAATAGGGAGGTATAGACATGAAGTCCTAGTGGTTGACAATGCAGTCATTAACTGTATATGAACATTGCTGGCTGTTTAACTTCCTAAGTGGACCACCACCCTAGAGCTTCCTATAAGAGTTATAATAATCCTACTCCCACTGTCCGGTGACTATAGTATGGGAAGAAGGTAAATAGAATTACTCACAGTAAGATGTTGTCCATTTCATGTGCGTGCCTCACGCTGAAGTGGTAATGCAGGAGATCCAACGATGTTGAAAAAAAGCGGAGCACAGCAGCAAAAATAGAAGGGCTACAATACAATGGCTACGTTTAAAAACAAGGTAATGGTCAAAGTGACAACATGGCATGAACAAGTAGATAACTCTAACGCGTTTCACACATTTTTTGGCACTTCGTCAAAGAGTATGATGAGGCGCCGAAAAATGCACGAAACGCATTAGAGTTACAGTATCTACTTGTTCATGCCATGTTGTCACTTTGACCATTAAATTGTTTTTAAACTTAGCCATTGTATTGTAGCCCTTCTATTTTTGCCGCTGTGCTCTGCTTTTTTTCAACATCGTTGAATCTCCTGCACTATTTCTACCGTTATATTTCTGTTGTGTTCCCAATGTTATCCAGTTGCAAAGTAATTTAACACTATAGTAAATACTTAATATAATGGCCTATACTTGAGGAGGAGAAAAAGGTCTGACCACAGAATAGCATTATGGTTTATGTTTAAGGACAGCAAGAGACCGCAGAAAATAGTCAGTATTAATAGGCAGATTGGGTTTTAGTTGAGATCAATTAGCATTGTCCACTGTGTTAAAAAGTAATAAAGAAAGAAATCACTACACCCATCTGAGATATTCTTTGTTGCTTTGAAATCCACTTGTTTTGAAATATGATCTTTCCAAACTCAGGTGCCACCTTCTGCTTTCTGTTTGCTTTATCTTAACATCCATTATCCAAATGTTCCCTTTGAACATACTGGAAAAATGTATTGACCTACAGTAAGTTACTTTTAGCTGCTGCGTCAAAATATGTGCACTAGGGAACTTATATTTAATGAGAACAGAGATTTTTCACACTGGTTTTATCAACATCCCACACTCCTAAAAAAAATTCCATCACAATTATAATGACAAGTCTAAGGCAACTTTTGAGTAGAGATGGGCAATTTTTATTTTTTTTGCGAATTTGGATCCACAGTGTATCGGCCGGTTCCTTTTGGTCCACGGATTTCAATGGATCAATCTCAAAAAGAGCGATTCGCGGTTTGCAGATTTTCAAATATTATTACCAATACACTCCGCGGATTCCACAACTTGTGAACGAATTTGTAGAATCCAATCCGTGAATTCTGCAATCCGTGGGCGGATCGCTGAATCTGGGGTTGAATTCTAAAAGCCATCCATGGGTTTATCCAATGGTGGTTTTTGATGAATGCGCACGGTTTTAACTGCCCCAATCAGTTTGTGGATTTTACAGTGCAAAAGGAATTTTGGGGAAATATCAGCGAATATCCTGGAAACGGATTTGGGAGGATTCACCCTTCTCTACTTCTGGGGAATGGGGTACTGGTGGGGTACTGGTGTACAACAGGAGCAGAATTCACAACCTCTGCTATTCTGGGCAGCAGCTCTAGCAGTGTGAGCTAAATCACCTGATGGGTAACACCCCTGTCACACATACTTCTAGCTTTACAGCTGGAAATTACTGGTTCAAAATGTAATGTTCTTTTTGTTAACATACATTTTAGAAAGCAATGCACAAAACAAAATTATATTGTTTAAGGAAATTATATGAAGAGGAGCAAGGCAAGCTTTTTGAGAACTGTAAGCATTATGCATGAGATATTATGAGAGTATAGTAATAGATTGAATCATGTTCAATTCATATGGATACTACTGTAAGTCTCAGTATTTACTGAATTTTTATTCACCTTTAGGAGAAACAAAATGCAGCCCTGTTCATGGCTTTTCTTAATCAAGTGAACACACTTCTGGTAAGATTATGTGCTACTCTGCACCTGCTTGTCCTAGTCACCTGCATTATGATTTCAGTGTAATTGTGTTTAATGTTGTGAAGCACATTGTTTACATATAATAATTGCAACATTTTGTATCCAAGATAATCCTCTTTCTTACACTCACCAAAATTGTATGCAGATATGCTTCATTCTCCATTAACAGTGGGCCAGCTCTAAATCAAATTAATTTCAATATTTAAAAAATATATGTCTTGAATAAGATATTTATCCCAAGACAGTGCAGAAACAATAGGACTCCTTTTACCCATTAAAAAATATGGTAGTAAGTAGAATTTGGAGTTATTACTTCTAACAGTATATCAATAAAGCTTTCCTTCAATGCTGCACAAGAATATTATTACTGTATAAACCAGAAAAAATCACTTTCTCATTAGAGTTTGTATATTTTTATTTGATTAACATACCTACAGTATAGTAGTATTCCCATAGATCAGAGCTTTTTAATTTACGGCCATAGGCCAAATCACACCTGTGAAGGGTATGTGAGTAAGCCATTAACTATCAGTTTTTATAATTTCATGGCAGTTACTTGCAATTTTTCACACTGAATTGCAAACTAATCTTTCAGCTAAAATAATGAAAATATGTGACACATATTCACACCCATGTCCTCATTCTCTCCACTCCTGATTATTGTAACCTTCTACTGTCTGGGCTTCCTGTCTCTCGCATTCCTTCCCTACAATCTATCCTAAACACCGGTGCTAGAATAGAAACTTCACTGTCTCCCAAATGTTTCTTAACCTCTCTTGTTAAAATACCTAGCTTCGCTTTAAATCCCAAATTAGTTACAAACTATCATAGTCTCTTGAAGACTATCCACTCATTTGTCCCTCTTTATATCTCATCCATATTTTCTCTCTATACCCCTGCTTGCCCCTTGCTTTCTGAAACAACACACAGAACCCCAGCAAGCTGTTTTTGGAAACCCCTGAGCTCCCACAAAATATATACAGTATGGATATGTGTAAAAAAGGAGAGCTATTGAGCGTGGCAAATGTATACAACAAGCGACAGAGAAGCACAATGCTACATCCAATATGACAAAAATACCCAGTAAAATACTTATATATTCTCTTTCTGACCAAGATTGTCTTTTGTTTACCCATTTTGTATCTAATGCCCTCCCACACCTATAAACTGTCTCGTTTGCTGCCTTAGAGTACTGCAATACCCCTTCCCTCAATATTCGCAATGCACCTTCTCTCTCCACCTTCAAGGCCCCTCTCAAAAACTCATCTCCAATGTTCTCACTCTTGCATATACATTTATCACAACCCCTTGCAAACGCACTTAACAGAACACCTTTCTACTGTCTCTGTATGTTCTTGCTACATAATACATAGACTGAAAGCTTTTTTTTGGCTGGTGTTCCTATACCTAATGTTTAATTTTATGTTTGAAGCGCGTATTCCCATTATGTTTTATACCCCAGGATATTTTCTTGTGGCTATTACTGCTGTGAAGCCCTATGTATTGTACATGAATGGCACTATACAAATGAAGATACATATACATCCATGTTTTTTAACCACTGTTAATTTTTTACATTGCCATATTTTTCAGGCTCCTACATTTTTTTCTTATCTTGACACTCTGGAAAACTACCTGAAGAGTGCTACTTCACGTGTCATATCTTGCAGACTTCACAAAGGCTTCCACCCTCCACAACATGAAGAAATCTGAAAACTTTTCCACTCATTTTTTAATCCTGTTCTATTTTCTGTTTTTCTATTATTGTTTAGGAAAAAGTTGGCTGTACTCTGGATAATATTCTTGGCACCCATGTGGTAAGGACTTTTAATTATTTTGTGTGTTACTGTACAGTAATATAATTAAACTGCACCAATAAGAATTTAACCCCACACTACTGTACTTTACATTTGTAAGCTCTCAGTTGTTTCTGCAGAATCTTACATGAGTATCACAGTGCTGGTGTTTCTAGTCTAAATACAGAGTATTGTTAAGGAGCATTTGTAGGGTTCTTACGGAATATAATGGTCACCAGTACACTTAGATTCATGGATTATTGTAAGTAACTACTGTATGGCTTACTCTCAAGGATTCTGAGATCCCTTGTTTATTTTGAATGTGTACATCAAAAGTATTAATCATACTTTCTCTTGTAGACTGTTACTATTCAAGATGCTGAAGCTCTTGGTGACCAAGTTGCTGCTGTGTTGTTCCAATTTCTGGTAAAAAAAAAAAATGTATATATATTTGACAGATAAAAAGATGATAGCTAGATGGATACATACAGATGCAGCGGCCACACTTCACGCGGTGTATACCTTGGAATACCCATGTCATGGTGCGGGATTTCTTCCAACCGTACTGCATTTAGACGCGTGTGCAGGCGATTGCAGAAAATGGCATTTCAGTGTTCTGGTTTTTAAACACTGGAAATTGACACAATAGCACAGTACTGTACACATTACAATTCATTCATTTCATTGCACACAAAGAAACAGAATCTATGAAATTCAAACAAAGCAACCGCGATAAACACGGGTGCCTGGGGCGATTGGCCACGTTAATGCCGCGTGGAATACAGCAGAGCACACGAAATAACGGCCGCTGGATCTGTATTGACTCAGAGGGCCATACGTTGTTGCTCTTTGGCCACTTTTCCAATCTTTACATTAAGTTGATGTTTTATTAATCGATATACACTGATTATTCATTAAAGATTCTATTGGCAATAGGGGCATAATTCAATGCATCTACTTAAAATGTTGATGGAAAAGATATTTACAATTTAGACATATGGAATATGTTGTACTGTAGGTAAAGCCAAGAGAAAAATGATAAAACAAGGCTCACCTATTTTGTAGAAAGGAGAAAGAAAATTTACATTTTAATACATTATACTCTCTGGAAATATTACATTGTACTGTAAATTCTAACTTTCTTTTCACATGTACTGTAGGAAAACCTTATTGCAAAAGTGACCAGAGTTCTGGTAAGTAGAATATATGGTTAGATGGACTATAATATTTTTTGGGAATAAATGTGTCTTATGCTGTGGAAATAAATATTGCAGTGGGGTATGTGTAATGTAGTTCAGAACACTATAGAACGTTTTTTTGTTTGTTTTTTTAAATCTCCAAAGTGCTCCTTTACATATATTAAAATGACAGGCAAAATAGGAAATGATTAAAAAAAATGTTTTTAAGTGTGAACTTAATTTTTTTAAATAATTTACTGAAAGTGGACATCTATTACAGCTCATAAAAACAGAAGCAAAAGCAGAGTGTACTTAAGTAACAACTGTTTAGGTTAATATTGATATTTGATATTACATAACAATTCCCAAAATACAGCTTATAATAAAGATACTAAAATACCTTTACCAAATTGGTCGGGATATTGTACTGTAGCATACTGAATGTGCAAATCTCTTTACACTAAATGCGTCAGATCAACAATTTCATGCATTTCTGAAATCTCCAAGGCTGTCAACTGGAGTACTGTACAGTAGGTACATGATTAGAAACTGCTTGCTAAATGTTGAAATAAAGAACTAATGGTGCAATGATCTTTCAAAGTCTTTACAAATGTTTTTGTGTCTCATTCCTACAGAAAATTCTGAATTGGGCCTCACCGTGCGATCTTTAATCAGTGTATCAATAGTGGTGATGCTATAAAAATAATACCATTTGCGGTTGTTTATGAAAGTCCCCTGATAGTGAAAGTAATTGAAAGATATTTGTCTCCAAGAAGCTCAGGGGGAGATCCTCAGACAGTCGCTAATTTTGTAATGCTCAATTGAACGTATCCATACCCGTAACGCATATCCCCAAAGTTGCTTAGTGATATGATGTCCTAGAATTTTCCTTAAAAATAACTGGTCGATTCATTTCAATGGATGTCTGGCTCACTCATACGCAAATCATATGATAATGGGCAGTTTACCTAACACCAGAGATCCTCAAACCATTGTTAATAGCACATGGGACTAATGCTATGGTAATTTTGACCTAATAACGTTACTCCTAAGGGCTCTTTGTCTAGTGAAATGATTAAACAAATTGTATTTTTACTATGTATTTTCTTTAATAGCTAATGTACATTATAAGGTGAATAGTTACTTTATGTAAATGCTGTTTCTTCTCTAACATTTAGGATGATGTCCCCCTCTTGGGTGACATATTGGTAAGTTGAAAACATGTTTAAATATACTCAATACTGTATCTTTTTTCAAGATTTTAAGAGGATAATTCATTAGTGTGCTGAAACTTCCTTATATATAAATATGAGCAAAATATTTTTCATGAGCAAATTGTCCAGTGTTTTTATATTCAGTAACATTTCTGTGTTGTGTTTTTATATTATTAGAAGGATAAGCCTCTGACTGGAGATATCAGGGATGTTGCATGTGAAGTGCTGGTAAGAAAACACTATAAAATAAATCTACAAGAGGCTGAATCCCTTTCTTTATAGTAATGGTCAAATGTATAAGGAAGTTTTTTTTTTAGTGCTATTAGGAAGGCAGACATTTCAAGAGCAGGATATTGTCATATTGTCAGTTAAACCCTTTATATTTTAAAATAAATGTTGATTGTTTTCCTTTGCAGTTTGTTATGATGCCATTCACAGATTTTCCACAGACATTCCAGTGTTATACACCAGGGGTGCGCAAACTTTTTCATTTGCGCCCCCCTGTCTGCTCTCCCCCTTGCTCCTGCCCCCTTCCCTTTACATGTGATGTCATGTGTCATGTGACCCTGTGGTGTCATTTGACTCCCCGTTGCCATGGCGACGTGTCACCAGAAGTCGCTGAAGACAAGGTAAGTAAGATACAGCAGCCTAATTCTATTTTTTAATGTCAGTGCAAAACTTTTTTCCTCAATTACGTCCAATAGCATTCTAAACACTCAACTAACCATGATTCTTCTCATTTATTTATTTGACATCTCTTACATGTATCCAGCATCCCTATTGTCTATTCCTGTTTCCCAGTGAAGTAATACATTGGAAATGTTCGAGAAGATTTATGATAGAAATCATTACTTTTTTTTGCCACAATAGCGAAAACAATACAAATCAATGGAATTTAGTCCAATCTATAGTGTTTGGAAGTCCAAAACACCCATCCTATTTTGCAATCTCTAAAAGATTTATATGTGATTTGTTTTGGATGTATAAAAAATGGCTTGATCAAATATTTTGTTTCTGACAGTTGTGATGAATTGGGGATTTTGCACTCTGGATACTACAGAGCCAGTAATGCATTTCAGTTCAAAGGCCAAAAATTACAAGCTCCGATAAGGGTTATTGGCAGACCCTTCCCTAGGTTAGGTGCCACCCTTAGGCAAGCACTAATGAGAATGCCCGCCCCCACCCAAAATAAATAAATGCCCCCCCCCCCCAAAATAAAAAATTCTCCCCATTTCTTTCCCCCTAGACAGGAATCAGTGGAACTCCAAAGCTGAACCACAGTGATTTTCACTCCGGGACCCTTTGTTTCCTGAGATACTTACCTCCTTAGGGGTGCCAGTGTGTCCTGCTTAGGTTTAGCTGTTACATCACATCGGCCCTCAGGAAGCCGTGACATCATTGGCAGCTTCCTATTTTCCCATGTGAGCGGGGGCTTTAAAACTGAGTAGGTGATACTGACACCCCCTAATGAGGTAAATATCTCAGGAAGCACGGGGATGTCCCTGGAGCCGAAATTAACGTGGTTAAGCTCTGGAACCCCTGGAATGCTTCAATCCTAAATATGTAAAAAAATAAATTTAAAAAAAAGGAAAGGAAAGCAGTAGTGCTGCTACTCTCTCCCTCTTACCACCCCTGGAGATTTTTTTTTTAAATCAGTTGTGTAGTATTAGATAATAGTGACTGTTGTTTATTTAATTATTATTCAACTCTAACTGTCATTAGATGTACAGAATAGTGATCTACTTACTTGAAATATTTATCTGAGCGCTGACATTACAAACTACTGTAGTCATACATAAAATTGGAGTACAGTTCAGGGATGAAATGGTGCTCAGTCAGTCTATGTACTCTATGGAGTATTCCCAGTATTAGAACAATAATGTCTGGAAATACCTTCAGTAGTCCACATAAACAGTCCAGATATTTGATGCTTGGGAGAATTCCTGTCTAGTGGTCCCACCACAGTATATGGTGCAATATTTGACTCTCACCTTTGCAAACTTAAGGGAAGTTGTATGAGGGGGGTAACAATCATAAGGCTAATGCCTGTTACCTTTATATGAAGCCCTCTAGGTGGATCTGGCAAATCCTAATAACGTGCGGAATCCGCTGAAAAAGGTGTCCAAATGGTGTCCATATGGAACGGAGCACAGCCTCAAACGAACTAGAACAAAAAGGATCATGACTGGGTAACTCCCATAAAAATATTATTTATTCAGCTCACATCAGCAAAAACAGGTAAAAATAGCCCATCTGCGCGTTATCAAGAGCCCAAAACGCATAGGTGGGGTATTTTTTACCTATTTATGCTTATGTGAGCTGATAAAATAATATTTTTATGGAAGTTACCCTTTCATGATGCTTTTTGTTCCTGTCATGTTGAGGCTGTGCTCTGTTCCACTCTGACACCATTTCTACACAAAATTGGACCCTACTTAAGTTTAGTAGTGCATATTATTCAGATGTTCATTGGATAATACTATACACCTGATACATAATGCTTGGCACCTTACAGACACACTTACTAGAACGCCTTCCTACTGTCTCTGTATGTTCTTCTTACCTACCAATTAGATTGTAAGCTCTTCGGAGCAGGGACTCCTCTTCTTAAATGTTAATTTTTATGTCTGAAGCACTTATTCCCATGTTCTGTTGTTTTGTATTATTTGTTATTTATATGATTGTCACATGTATTACTACTGTGAATTGCTATGTACATTAATGGTGCTATATAAATAAAGACATACATACATACATGTTTGCCTTCTTTCATCTCATGCAGGTAGACATTCTATCAGATTTGGACAAAGTGTTGGTAAGAGAAAAATATCATGTCATTTTAACAGATGTGCCCCTTTTTTCCTGTCACCTATAATATTTACATTTCCTGCTGAGGTTTATTTTCTGAACTGCATGAACAAATCTACAGAATTAAGCTGCAAATGATGAAGTAGATGGATGAAAAAATGTGTTACTTTCCCCGGTCTTGTAAAATGGGTACAATATCTCAAACTTAGAATGGCAATTTTGGATACAATAAGCTAGATAAGACGGAAAATGTACCAAATTGCAGTATGTGACACTATAGCAGCAGTGAAAATAATCATGTACAGTACAAAGCAATAATGCATGACAAAGATATACAAAATATGTTATTATAGTGTCTTAACATACAAGGTGTTTTGAAGTGCAGCAAATACTTGTGTCAATCTATGATCCATTACTGAATGCATTGAGGTTGTCAAAACGCCATTACAATCTAGCTGTAGTATTATTGATTGTTCTTGCCGTGGTTAAAAGTTGTGAAAGAGATTTTGAAAATGTTCCTGAAAATGTTAAATTCCTTTCACACGTGTCCTATTGTACAGTTATGGTACTGTATCTCTTTTCTTCTAAATCATGTTATAATGTTTCTGGCAGAAAATTGTATCAGACATCACAGGAGATCTCGCAAAGCTCAAAGCATAACTCCCAGTTTGGTCTAAGCGATGGGAAATACAGAAAATGATTGTAAGTCATGATTACGTGATGATATGTCCAATATTAATAAGAAGCTGACCATGTATAAAACAATTTACTGTATGGATACATCTATTTTCCTTCATGTGAAACCATGAACACGACTAATACAACATTCTACAAGCTCTGTAAACACTCCCAACTCGCCCTCTTCACTGGTTCGGCTCTTTTGGTTTTGCCACTATAATAATGTTTTTAGGGATTGTCACGTGGGTTTTGGTTCTGGTTTAGCACTTTGTTGTGATTAAATTCACATATTCCCAATAATGTAATCTGAAGCTATTTTTTGCACCATACAGTATATACAGGAATAGCACCTGAATGAAATTACATGGAGGTCTTTAAATGAATGAAATATTTATTAAATATGTTTCTAATTTATAATATTTACAAATAAATTATATTTCCTAATGCATAATAAATATATTTAAACATTTATTATTACAATCTAATAAATGTGTGAATACTTTATATGCATATTCAATATATGATTATATTAATAATATATACTTTAAAATATAGATCTCTAATATATAAAAAAAAAATATATATATATACCTGTACTGTATATAAAAAAGTGATATGTTGGGAGACTTACGGGAGGGGAAGGAGTAAGAAGAATATAACTACTGTATATCTCTACATTACTTGAGTCATTATTAGACCATTTGCATTAATATATATATAATGATTATTGCCAATTAATGAATACCTGTAGGGTGCCATGTCATGTGTGTATATATATATATATATATATATATATATATATATATATATATATATATATATAAATATCAATATCTCTATATATATATAAATGTAAATACAACTGTACTGTATGCTCATCTGCATGTCTTAGGCAGGTCTGCAATCCCACCTTTCCCCATTATCAGCCAGCACACAGCACTTCCACTGCAGCAAGGGATTCTGGGAAATGACATGCAAATGAGCACACAGTGCCACTTTTTGCTTCAAAAACCATTTTTAACATGGTTCCCTATAGGCTTAAGCTTGCTGCATGGTCACAGCTTTGAGCACATCCAGGGTTAAGGTGCATACCCAAAAAACCACCTACAGACAGCTGTTTCGACCTTAATGGGTCTCATCAGTGTGGGGATGATTAACTGGGTATGCAAAGAAGCATATATTTTTATATATGTATATAATTCTGTCTTCTATTTCAGGAATAAAGAAGATGAATTGCTGACTGCAAAATATTTGACTCTTCACTTGTGTTACTTTTGATGCAATAAAATGACCTTACTCTATACATTTCACATCAATGTCATCTCCAAATAACCGCTGAAGCTTTTTCATTTGTTTTCCCTGTTCCTTTGTTATAATAAAGCAAATATCTATCAAACCTGGCTTAGAACCTTTTTATTCATTGAGGAGGAGGTGGAGGCTGCAAATAACTTGGAGAGAGACAAAAAAAATGCAGAACACTTTTTATTATCCTTTAAGCTTAAGACTAATGCAAGTCACCTGGTCACTTTGGTTTATTACTTTCTACTGTATCATATGTATGGAGGTCTGTTGCAGGGTACATGCAACTACACACGCGGGTTTCTTGACATGGCTTATTTATTTAGCCTTAAAAGATATACAGCACACAAAACAAAAATAGCTTTTCATCAGTAAACAAAAGAAAAATGGCTTTTTCTTCAGCAGACAAAACAAAACAGTTTCTCTTTAGCGGACAGTGTAAAAATAAGGCAGCCACCCTTTACTATGCAGGAGACAGACAGTTCATAAACCATGTACTTTGCTAACAGACCTTGTATCAGTAATCTCTTCAGTAGCTTACTCCTCTCTCCTCAACAGCCAGCCCCATGTGTCTACAGCCTGGGGTTTTAACACACCTTGATTAGGCAGCTGGGATCCAACTTATTGTCCTGAGGTTCCCAGCTGAAGTTAACCTAGTCACTGCTGCACTGCAGACTAGACATAGGTCTGCCAGGCATATAGCTGGTGGCTTTTATTTACCCTGTCACAAGGTCACAACATTTAGTAATGCCACAAAACTTTTTATTACTGTATAATAATAATAATCTTTAAACCAAGAGGGGATTACGGGTACTTTGATCCATAGCAAAACTTCTGGAGGTGACTAGCATAATCCTAATATATATATATACACACTGATAGACAGCTCTCTAAAATGAAAATATATAGAATTTGTACAGGGTGCACGGAATGAAGTGGGCCCAAACAACCCCACTGTAAATCATAGGAAGCCAAAAATTTCTCCAGCACACACTGATTAATGGAAAAACATAGAGAGTCTCAGAATAAGCCACAAATTTAATAGCGTGAATAATAAATGAATATACAAAAATGGAAATGCTAAATGACTGTAAATGCAGAGTATGCAGCTCTGAATACCACACAGGTAGGGGGGAATACAGAGGGAAGGGAAGTGTGGGACACAAAAAGGGGTGGGAGGGAAAAGAAAGCAGGTAAACATATAAATACACTGGGGTAGGGTAAGAGGGGCAACATTTCAGGGTAGGAACCCTTTCTTCAGGCCCGTTCCCTTGGATCCAAATGAACCTCAAGGTACTTCCGTTGACCCTTGGCCCCCCTATGTGACATACAATTGCAAACTGAGAAAAAATCACAAAATCATATAGTCCTGACGTGAAAAGCCATCCGTAGTATAGGTAAATATATATGAGAAATTCAAACCGTCCTTATTCTTAGTGTTCACAGGCTACTGGCAACTCTTCTTCTCTTACAATGCAGCGGCGGCTGGACCCAACTGTGTGTGTGTGTGTGTGTGTGTGTGTGTGTGTGTGTGTGTGTGTGTGTGCGTGTGTGTGTGTGTGTGTGTGTGTGTATACATATATCCATAGAGATACAGAGAGACTACAGATATATTCATACACACTAACAGATCTGTTATTGTAACCAAAAATCATAGATGATCACATGCCAACATTATGAACTATGAAAGAAGATTAAGGTAAGTAATGTGTTACAGAGTTAAGACACCAGAAAACACAACATCAAAATGTATGCTGTTATATGGATAGTTACTTAAAGTTGTATGTCAATAATATTAGCATGCAATGACTATCTACATTACCAAACAAACCCAAATACATCTCATCTTGAACAAGCGCTAAGTGAATGTCAGCTTCTATAAACATGGCAAGTGTGTAATGTTGTACCATGAATCAACTGATGATTAATACATATTCATATGTTAATAAATATGCCTTAATTCAGTTAGAGAGCATTTCTAAACATTCATGTGTACAAGGACATACTTGAATGTTATCAAGCATCTGTACATGATCATACATACACTATGCAGGAAATAGTCTGCAGTAAACACCACCAGGACACCAACACATTTAGTGAATGTGATTATTTATTTTTGTTTATCCTTTTGAGAGTGAGTCACAGGCCTGCTTTTTGGCTGTTGTGTTTGCCTTTTCCCTTTGCCAAGTATTTTGGCCTTAACTGTACGTCTTGTACTGGCCTGTGACAGTTCTTTGGCACTGTTTGTGGGCTGTTGCACTTCAGTGGCACTAAGTGTGGCCTGTGGCACTTGAGTGGCACTGGGTGTGGGCTGTGGCACTTCAGGAGCACTGGGTTTGGGCTGTGGCACTTCAGGGGCACTGGGTGTGGGCTGTGGCAATTGAGTGGCACTGGGTGTGGCCTGTGGCAGTTGTGAACCAGTTGCTAAACATTGAACGACTGAGGTTGGAGCAGTTTCTTGTTTTGGTGTTTTAATCTTTTTCCAAAAGCTGGTTAGTAGTAATTGTTGCCCTAACTTTCTTTTTCATGTCTCATTTGTAGGTGTCCGTTCCTGATTTTGAACAGATGTAAGCGGTTGGATGTTGACATGGACCTGCACAGAACTTGCACCTACTGTACCGGTATCATCCACAACTGGGGAATGAAGAACTGATGACTCTGGAGAAAAAGTAGCAGCATGTAAAGATCCATCCTCAGATGGAGTAAAGTGAAATTGTTGTTCTCTTGCAGTAATTCTCAACTGATTAACTTGGCTTAGATTCACAACTATTGCTTGTAATGTCCTGTTTACATTTTGTATTTCTCTAGGAACTTGGATGATGACTCTTTCAATTTGTGACATTTGTAATATTGTCCTTTCCTGCAGTGATATCATCCTTTCAAGCACTGACATCATTTCTGAATGGCGACGATTTTCTTCACCCAAGATTCTTTCTTCAGAAGCTGCAATAGCTGAGTAAGTGTCACGAGCAGGAGGACTTGAATGCTGGGTTAATCCAGGAGTGGGAACATCTTCATGGTCACTTGAGTGAATTTGTCCTTGAGTGGCAACATCTGCTTCTACAAATAAAAAAAGACATTATGAACTGCCATGGAACTTTCACTTGTTTATCAATATAATGAGAGTTGTTCTCACAGTGTAACACGTAACATGTTTCCATAAATTTTCATTTGTGTCAAATTAAAAGTTTATGCTTGAAGTAACAATGATGTTTCGACTCAGTGTGAAAGAAGAATGAATGAAAGGTTGTTGTAACCTCACAACTCCTAGCTGATAGTTTACAACACACACAATACATGTTGTCATGAAAAACTACATTTCTGTGACAATAACTGATGTGAAGTTAATTACATGTGAAAGGCATTTATTTAGCATGGCAAATTAACATCTAGAAATGTACACATTAGATGTCCTGCACCTCATACACTCTCCTTCCATGCTTGATGATGAGCTGGATGAGCCAGGTGATGAGACATGTTCAGTGTCAGGTGACACAAGAGCTTCAGGAGCAACTATATAGAAGAATAATATAATAATTTTATTGACATGTGTACATAATTAACATAAAGTTTGTGTAGTGGGAGTATTTATGGCTAAATATCAGCATCACATAAGGAAATGACAATATGTTTCTGCCAAGCTGTACATTATCCATCTTAACATTAATGTACATGTTAACCTAATTGGCACATTTATTGTAAAAACCATACAACATACAATGTTCATGCAGGAATGCGTTGTAAAATTAAGTGTTCTGTTGTACATACACTGCATATGTTGTGTAGTAATCTAACAATAATAATGTACATCACTACCATGACAGCAAAGTTGACTCTGCTTATAATTCAGTACCTAATTGTGGAAATGTGAATGAATGTTTTTAGTGATCTGTGGGAACATTTAAGAGAAGCAGGTGTAGCGCTCAATGTGGCTGACACTCATCAACACATGCAGTGTGTCGCTCACAGATGCTACTGGTGTGATAATGTGGCGTTTCTATAAGGTTAAAAGAAGATATGAATGAACGAATGACTAACGTACGTTTTCATATATAGTGGGCTGGTGGGTTAAAGTCTTCATAAAATTACCATTTCAAATGAATGTGATGAACTTCTGTTCACCTTGTCAGCTTCTAACAACTGTAGTCCCTCCCCCAAGACGTGACAGCACCCTGACCTTTTATTTGTTTCTACCACCTGTAAGGCGTCCCATAAGACTTGACTGTAACATGACCCTGTGATCTGGCTCGGTGCCCAACACCACCCCCTGTGTTCTCCTCTATGCTGTGATTACATATTAATTGCAGCTGGTTTCACACACTGGTACATGAGCGAATTAAAAATCTGAAGTGAGCTGTATATGAACACAATTAAATGCCATATGGTACATGTTCCTATTTATGCTCTCAGTATACTACATGAAGCAAAAAAGAGCTTTAATTAAACATAACGAAATGTGTTTGTGCAAATTATGAATGTTCGCCTTTGAATGCACTATCTTCCATGCAAGACTTGATGAGGCAGTAATGGCCTGTTTATAGGTGTAACATAGATTATCACTAATTTATGTATATATATATATATATATATATATATATATATATATATATATATATATATATATATTCAAATAACGGGGGGAAAAAAGGGGGGAGGGATAGGGAAAAAAAACCTCGCATCTACTAGTACAAAATTCATGCCACCGTAAGCCAAAGAAAACTAATATATCAATTGCATACCTGAGTGCTCCCATACGGGTTACTTTTTTTCTCTTTTCACTCACATATATATATATATATATATATATATATATATATATATATATATATATATATAGCAACTGTAAATATTAGTGTATGCTCATTTGCATGTATTAGACAGGCCTGCAACCCTGTCTTTCCCCATCATCGCCCAGCATACAGCGCTTCCACTACAGCAAGGGATTCAGGGAAATGACATGCAAATGAGCACTCAGTGCCACCTTTTGCCACCATATATATTAATTGTTACTTTTTGTAGGACAACTAGATATAAATCTATATAGATAGATCGATAGATAGATATAGAGAGAGAGACATATATACAGATATATATGTAGGTATGCTTACATTGGGAAGAAAGTATAAGTTGCAGCGGAAATATAGATAAGAACTGTAACCTACGAAACGCCTAGTACAGTAACATTTGTCACCTTGTGGAAATGGAACAGAATAAATTCCGATATCTCTGTCCCAGGGCAAACCCTCCACGACGACAGGAAGAAATTTTTCCCGCATCTGCTCCTCCAAGATTAGAGATTGTGCTGGCGGCCCACCTCCAGTCTTGGTCCGGGATGGGAAGGGAGCGATGATTTCGGGAACACACCAAAAAATAAAGGATAAAGAAAATAATAGTGCAGTATATTAACACATTATACACTGGCGACACACTTTATTCGAGCTCGGCTAGTCCCACGAATTCGGGTATACCCGGGTGTATTGAGGTTTGTGACTGTTTTCTGCCCGAGTGCATTGAGGTATTTTCCAGGCAGGGATTGAAGCATTTTATTCCCGCTGGCTGCAATACTGCACAGTATATATATATATATATATATATATATATATATATATACTGCATTACAATTCATGAATTTATGCCATCTGGTAGACACGCGAAGCATTGCAGCCTATTAAATCCTAATCATTATCATTTAACAGATCAGCCGCCCGTCAGCCAGGCATGAACCCAGGCTGGGAAGGCAAACGCAACGGGGCTTGTCAGAGGTGAGGAGCAGCGCATTCCAGGTATCTGCCAAGTACATACTGGGTATTTGCTCGAATAAAGTGTGTCGGTGCAGTAGAATGTAATGAACTCTTGGCTCTGTAGAAATTCCTACTTACAACAAGTGGAATAAAAAAGGGCAATGGTCTGACTCTGTCAGAATGTGTGGAACTGGATCCTCAGCAGGGAAGGAGGTTCAAGGTGAGGGATAACTCAAATCGGAGATCGTGCAGATGACGTGAACTCAGATCCAATATAGAATATGGTGTTCATGTAAGATAGAAGCGGACCATAGTATAGATCAAAGATGCAAAATGTATCACATAAAAGCAAGGTAAGAAACGTACTTACAATAAGTACATCACATATGTACACATAAAGGTATCGTGAGACAGAAGAGTGCTGGTCCCGTGTGGAAAGGCTTGCTGTTTCGTCCTCCTATGGCTACCGCCTCACCGCCGATGTATGGCGTCTGACGTCACATCCGGTAAACGGGTGACGACGTCCGTTTGGGAGTAAGAAAGACGAATAGCAGCGGATCAACAGCGACTGATGTGTCTTCACTTCAGGGGCAGCTGCAGCAGACTGACAAGTGGCTCTACGCGTTTCGCCGGACTAAGACAGCTTCCTCAGGAGAAGAACTGTTGATCCGCTGCTTTTGATAACCCTTCTACATTTATTTGTATATTGGTTCATCATGTGTGTGTATATACTGTATATATATATATATATATATATATATATATATATATATATATATATATATATATATTTATATATATATATATATATATATATATAGTTGCATGATGAAGCCACTGTACAAATTCATGGGTGAAGGGTGGGTATCGGGCCAGTGTGGCTTAACCCCTTAATCACCTTTGCGGTTATTATCTGATAAGGTGTTTAAGGGGTTCATTGATATCTGAATGAAAATGCAATGTATTGGCTTTGTATTGGCTATGTATTTTGTGGGCAAGACAAGGATGTTGCTGGCGACGGACACTTCATATTGATGAGGTCAGTATTACTTTATTTATTTGAATATGCTAGTTAATGTTTTTAATAATGGGCAATTTATCTATTATCCATATCTGGATAATAGTTATTTTGCACATTATTGCACTGTAGGTGTTGGGGGGGGGTGTATGTATTGAATGTATAGGCCAGGTTTATTTTTTTTACATTCAGGGTTTGTTCCGTGGTTCTGCGTTGGACCTCTGGAAACCACCTGCGGGTCTCCTCGAGTATCCCACGGGTATCAGGCTGGTGGTTCCACGGGTGACACATGCGGGGATGAAGCGGTGGCCTCACATCTGTGGGGACACCGCCGACCTGTAGTCTGAGGGGATGAAGCTGTGTGGTCCCACTTCTGTGGGGGAACCGCCGACCCGTAGGTGCGGGGATGATGATGTGTGGTCCCACTTCTGTGGGGGCACCGCGGACCCATAGTGAGCACTCGTGAGTTCCCCAGACCCCCGTGGGAACCACCCGAGGCCCCGCAGACACCTGTGGGTCTGACCCGGGGCTCCCAGACATCCGCGTGCCTACCGTGGGGACCCAATTGTGGCCCACGGTGACCCAAGGAGACCACCTAGGGGCCATGGTGCTGGCGGGACCCACCAGCATGCCTCCAGAACCTGTTTAAAAAGGGCTGCTGGTACCCTGTAGGTCTGTCCAGGTGCCCCGCCAGCCCACCGTGGACTCGCGTGGGGCTGCGTTATGAACCCAGTATGTAAAAGTATAAATCTTGTATTTATGGGGGGGCACAGGGGGTGGGTAATGTATTTAATAAATAGAATGATGTTTATTGTGGGTCACTGTATTGTTTTTATTGTGGGTACTGGGGGTGGGGGGTGTTTCCCCAACGGTATGTGGGTAGGCCTCCCTTGTGGGTACTGGGTGAGGGTGGTTAGGCCTCACGGGGGGGGTTTGTGTGGGAGGGTATGTAGGCATCCCGAGTGGTGGGTGAGGGTGGGTTAACCCCTTAATGACTGTAGCCGTTAATAACCGCTATGGTGATTAAGGGGTTGAGGGACATTACTTTGGATGTTTTAATTTTTGTCTCTGTTTTGCAGCAGCGGAGGGGCCATGGGCAGGTGGGTAGTGGGTAGTGGGTGTGGGTGTGGTTATTTACATGGGATCCCCCTCCCCCTCCCCACATTTACATACAGTACACTGCACTCACAGAAACACAGGCAGGGAGATTTAACCGACACAATCGGGGGAAGGGGGCTTACACAGATTAGTCAAAGCAGGGAAGCTTAACAGACACTATAGGGGGAGGGGTTTTTACATAGATTACAGTGAAGGCAGGGAGGTTTAACACACACAATAGGGGGAGGGTTTTTTACATAGATTACAGTCAAGGCAGGGAGGTTTAACACACACATTAAAAATATGTATGTAATGTATTTATTGTTTATGTATTTTAAATACACAGGGGGTGTACTGTATGTTGTTTATTGCAATGTTTATTGGGGGCAAATGTCCCCAATAAACATGCTATTCTTCCTTAACCCTTCATTGCCTCAGCGACTATCAGCTATGGTAATGAAGCAGCATTTCTGTATTTTTAATAATATTGTGCAGGAGCAGGGGGCCCCCTGAGCATTGATTTCTGGCTCAGGGATCCCCCTGCTCACTGTACAATATTATTAAAATACAGAAATGCTGCTTCATTACCATAGCACATAGCCGCAAAGGTAAGGAACGAGTGTTTATTTATATATGTGTTTTATTTATACTGTACATGTGCAGAGGGTCTCCGGAGCAGAAACGTTTTGGTTTTAGGTCCGGGGCCCTCCTGATCCCCGAGATACAGGCCCCTTTAGGGGGTGCCGGTATCCCTCTGCTTGGTTTACAGGCCGCGGTCACGTGATCGGGACTTTTAAATGCAGAGGGATACCGGCACCTCATAAAGGGGGCTGTATCTCGGGGAGCAGGGGGTCCCCGTACCTGAAACTAACACGGTTCAGCTCCCGAGACCCCCTGCACATCTACACTATGAATAAAAATGTATTTTAAATGTATTTATTTATATTCATTTATTTATTTATTTAGATTTATTTATTTATTTTTTGGGCCGCTGCTGTGTGTGAGTTTTTTTTATTGTGGGTAGCGGGGGTGGGTGAAGGGGGTATTAGCCCAAACGGTGATTGTTTAGGGCTTGCTGGGGGGTAGTGGGAGGGGTTAACCCCTTCATGACCGTAGCGGTATTAACTGCTACGGTCGTGAAGGGGTTAAGTGCACCCGCAACACCCCGGCAAGTCCTAAACTCACACCAAGGGCCAAATACCCCCTTCACCCACCCCCGCTACCCACAATAAAGCGGGCACGGTTGGTTAACCCCTTCATTGCCTTAGCGGCTATCAGCTATGGTAATGAAGCAGCATTTCTGTATTTTTAATAATATTGTGCAGGAGCAGGGGGCCCCCTGAGGTTTGATTTCTGGCTCAGGGAACCCCCTGCTCACTGTACAATATTATTAAAAATACAGAAAGGCTGCTTCGCTACCATAGCACATAGCCGCTAAGGTAAAGAATGAGTGTTTATTTATATATGTGTTTTATTTATACTGTACATGTGCAGAGGGTCTCCGGAGCAGAAACGTTTTGGTTCTAGGTCCGGGGTCCCCCGGCTCCCTGAGATACAGGCCCCTTTAGGGGGTGCCGGTATCCCTCTGCTTGGTTTACAGGCCGCGGTCACGTGATCGGGACTTTTAAATGCAGAGGGATACCGGCACCTCATAAAGGGGGCTGTATCTCGGGGAGCAGGGGGTCCCCGTACCTGAAACTAACGCGGTTCAGCTCCCGAGACCCCCTGCACATGTACACTATGAATAAAAATGTATTTTAAATGTATTTATTTATATTCATTTATTTATTTATTTAGATTTATTTATTTATTTTTTGGGCCGCTGCTGTGTGTGAGTTTTTTTTATTGTGGGTAGCGGGGGTGGGTGAAGGGGGTATTAGCCCAAACGGTGATTGTTTAGGGCTTGCTGGGGGGTAGCGGGAGGGGTTAACCCCTTCATGACCGTAGCGGTATTAACTGCTACGGTCGTGAAGGGGTTAAGTGCACCCGCAACACCCCAGAAAGTCCTAAACTCACACCAAGGGCCAAATACCCCCTTCACCCACCCCCACTACCCACCATAAAGCGGGCACGGTTGGTTAACCCCTTCATTGCCTTAGCGGCTATCAGCTATGGTAATGAAGCAGCATTTCTGTATTTTTAATAATATTGTGCAGGAGCAGGGGGCCCCCTGAGGTTTGATTTCTGGCTCAGGGAACCCCCTGCTCACTGTACAATATTATTAAAAATACAGAAATGCTGCTTTGCTACCATAGCACATAGCCGCTAAGGTAAAGAACGAGTGTTTATTTATATATGTGTTTTATTTATACTGTACATGTGCAGAGGGTCTCCGGAGCAGAAACATTTTCGTTTTAGGTCCGGGGACCCCCTGCTCCCCGAGATACAGGCCCCTTTAGGGGGTGCCGGTATCCCTCTGCTTGGTTTACAGGCCGCGGTCACGTGATCGGGACCTTGAAATGCAGAGGGATACCGGCACCTCATAAAGGGGGCTGTATCTCGGGAAGCAGGGGGTCCCCGGACCTGAAACCAACGCGGTTCAGCTCCCGAGACCCCCTGCACATCTACACTATGAATAAAAATGTATTTTAAATAATTTTTAATGTGCCGATGTTTGCGCAGAGAGAGCAGCGGATCTCTCTCTGCTGCAAACACATCTCGCCCCCGCCGGCCCATAGTATCATTGATTTGCATATACTGTACAGTACTGTATGTGTACAGTACTGTATGTTAGGGGTTATAGGGGACGGCTTCAAAGACAACAGCTCGCAAACGCCCCCATGTGTTTTTGTTCGTGGATTGGTTCGTGAGTAAGGTGTGCAAAGGGAGTCGGTGGGGCCAAGTAATGGTAAGTGAACTAAAGAAATGTATTTTATTTAACTTGTTAATTTTTTTAAAAGCTTTTTTAACATGTGTATTTTTTTTTTTGTGGTATATCATTTCTTGCCACTGTATGTATGTATGTATATATGTCTAGAGAGATATATACATACAGGGTAAGAAATGATGTTGTTTTAAAAGCTTGATTTGATGTGTTTTAAATTAATTTGTCTATGCTGCTATGCTTTATTTTGTGTTTAAAGTATTTTAAAATTAGATAGATGTAATCCTTGATATTGTATTGTGTGCTTGTTTTCAGGGATAGCCTTTGTTTTAAAGTTTGTATTCTGGTTGGTACTTATATTTTTTTCACATGCTAAATTGTTCTGCTCCAGGCGTGAATTAGTTAATTGTTTCATTGTTCAGGATGGACTGTCAATTGTTTAGGGATGTAAATAATGATTGCTAATTGATTTTTGTTTACTTGATTGGTTAAAATAGTTTACTTGTTTGGAAGTATGTGTATTTTGCTTGCAATGATATTGTTAACATTCATTTGCAGAATGTATATGGTGCATAGATTTTATGCATCTTTTATTGAATGTAAATGCAATCTATTGATTGGAATGTGAGGTGTTTCATTGGCATTTGATGATTTAGATTGTAAGATCAGTTAGGATTTTTAAAGGAAATTCATTGTAATGTAGTGTGTCTGTATGGAGAAGTGTTATTTGTAGGAAAGTATGGTTTTGATAACCCTTCTACATTTATTTGTATATTGGTTCATCATGTGTGTGTATATACTGTATATATATATATATATATATATATATATATATATATATATATATATATATATATATATATATATATATATATATATATAAATATATACTGTATGTATATATATATATATAGAGATAGATATATATATATCTCTGTGTATATATATATATATATATATATATATATATACACAGAGATATATATATATATATATATATATATATATATATATATATATATATATATATATATATATATATATATATATATATACTGTATATATATAGTTGCATGATGAAGCCACTGTACAAATTCATGGGTGAAGGGTGGGTATCGGGCCAGTGTGGCTTAACCCCTTAATGACCTTTGCGGTTATTATCTGATAAGGTGTTTAAGGGATTTATTGATATCTGAATGTACTTGCAATGTATTGGCTTTGTATTTGCAATGTATTTTGTGGGCAAGACAAGGATGTTGCTGGCGACGGACACTTCGTATTGATGAGGTCAGTAGTACTTTATTTATTTGAATATGCTAGTTAATGTTTTTAATAATGGGCAATTAATCTATTATCCATATCTGGATAATAGTTATTTTGCACATTATTGTACTGTAGGTGTTGGGGGTGGGGGGTGTATGTATTGAATGTATAGGCCAGATTTATTTTTTTACATTCAGGGTTTGTTCTGTGGTTCTGCGTGGGACCTCTGGAGACCACCTGTTGTTTCCTCAGGTATCCCACGGGTATCAGGCTGGTGGTTCCACGGGTGACACATGCGGGGATGAAGCGGTGGCCTCACATCTGTGGGGGCACCGCCGACCCGTAGTCTGCGGGGATGAAGCTGTGTGTTCCCACTTCTGTGGGGGCACCGCCGACCCGTAGGTGCGGGGATGATGATGTGTGGTCCCACTTCTGTGGGGGCACCGTGGACCCGTAGTGAGCACTCGTGAGTTCCCCAGACCCCCGTGGGAACCACCCGAGGCCCCGCAGACACCTGTGGGTCTGACCCGGCGCTCCCAGACATCCACGGGCCTACTGTGGGGACCCAATTGTGGCCCACGGTGACCCAAGGAGACCACCTAGGGGCCATGGTGCTGGCGGGACCCACCAGCAGGCCTCCAGAACCTGTTTAAAAAGGGCTGCTGATACCCTGTAAGTCTGTCCAGGTGTCCCGCCAGCCCACCGTGGACTCGCATGGGGCTGCGTTATGAACCCTGTATGTAAAAGTATAAATCTTGTATTTATGGGGGGGGCACAGGGGGTGGGTAATGTATTTAATAAATAGAATGATGTTTATTGTGGGTCACTGTATTGTTTTTATTGTGGGTACTGGGGTGGGGGGTGTTTCCCCAACGGTATGTGGGTAGGCCTCCCTTGTGGGTACTGGGTGAGGGTGGTTAGGCCTCACGGGGGGGGGGGGGTTAGTGTGGGAGGGTATGTAGGCATCCCGAGTGGTGGGTGAGGGTGGGTTAACCCCTTAATGACTGTAGCCGTTAATAACCGCTATGGTGATTAAAAGGTTAGGGGACAATAGTTTGGATGTTTTAATTTTTGTCTCTGTTTTGCAGCAGCGGAGGGGCCATGGGCAGGTGGGTAGTGGGTAGTGGGTGTGGGTGTGGTTATTTTCACGGGATCCCCCTCCCCCTCCCCACATTTACATACAGTACACTGCACTCACAGAAACACAGGCAGGGAGATTTAACCGGCACAATAGGGGGAGGGGGGCTTACACAGATTAGTCAAAGCAGGGAAGCTTAGCAGACACAATAGGGGGAGGGTTTTTTACATAGATTACAGTCAAGGCAGGGAGGTTTAACACACACAATAGGGGGAGGGTTTTTTACATAGATTACAGTCAAGGCAGGGAGGTTTAACACACACATTAAAAATATGTATGTAATGTATTTATTGTTTATGTATTTTAAATACACAGGCGGTGTACTGTATGTTGTTTATTGCAATGTTTATTGGGGGCAAATGTCCCCAATAAACGTGCTATTCTGCCTTAACCCTTCATTGCATTAGCGGCTATCAGCTATGGTAATGAAGCAGCATTTCTGTATTTTTAATAATATTGTGCAGGAGCAGGGGGCCCCCTGAGCATTGATTTCTGGCTCAGGGAACCCCCTGCTCACTGTACAAAATACAGAAATGCTGCTTCGTTACCATAGCACATAGCCGCTAAGGTAAGGAACGAGTGTTTATTTATATATGTGTTTTATTTATACTGTACTTGTGCAGAGGGTCTCCGGAGCAGAAACGTTTTGGTTTTAGGTCCGGGGCCCCCCTGCTCCCTGAGATACAGGCCCCTTTAGGGGGTGCCGGTATCCCTCTGCTTGGTTTACAGGCCGCGGTCACGTGATCGGGACTTTTAAATGCAGAGGGATACCGGCACCTCATAAAGGGGGCTGTATCTCGGGGAGCAGGGGGTCCCCGTACTTGAAACTAACGCGGTTCAGCTCCCGAGACCCCCTGCACATGTACACTATGAATAAAAATGTATTTTAAATGTATTTATTTATATATATTTATTTATTTATTTATTTATTTATTTAGATTTATTTATTTAATTTTTGGGCGGCTGCTGTGTGTGAGTTTTTTTTATTGTGGGTGGTGGGGGTGGGTGAAGGGGGTATTAGCCCAACAGTGTTTTTTTAGGGCTTGTGGGGGGGTAGTGGGAGGGGTTAACCCCTACATGACCGTAGCGGTATTAACTGCTACGGTCGTGAAGGGGTTAAGTGCACCCGCAACCCCCCCGCAAGTCCTAAACTCACACCAAGGGCCAAATACCCCCTTCACCCACCCCCGCTACCCACAATAAAGCGGGCATGGTGGGTTAACCCCTTCATTGCCTTAGCGGCTATCAGCTATGGTAATGAAGCAGCATTTCTGTATTTTTAATAATATTGTGCAGCAGCAGGGGGCCCCCTGAGCTTTGATTTCTGGATCAGGGAACCCCCTGCTCACTGTACAATATTATTAAAAATACAGAAATGCTGCTTCGCTACCATAGCACATAGCCGCTAAGGTAAAGAACGAGTGTTTATTTATATATGTGTTTTATTTATACTGTACATGTGCAGAGGGTCTCCGAAGCAGAAACGTTTTGGTTTTAGGTCCGGGGACCCCCTGCTCCCCGAGATACAGGCCCCTTTAGGGGGGTGCCGGTATCCCTCTGCTTGGTTTACGTGATCGGGACTTTTAAATGCAGAGGGATACCGGCACCTCATAAAGGGGGCTGTATCTCGGGAAGCAGGGGGTCCCCGGACCTGAAACCAACGCGGTTCAGATCCCGAGACCCCCTGCACATCTACACTATGAATAAAAATGTATTTTAAATAATTTTTAATGTGCCGATGTTTGCGCAGAGAGAGCAGCGGATCTCTCTCTGCTGCAAACACATCTCGCCCCCGCCGGCCCATAGTTTCCTTGATGTGCATATACAGCACTGTATGTGTACAGTACTGTATATTAGGGGTTATAGGGGTTGTTGTTATACAGTATATATATATATATATATATATATATATATATATATATATATATATATACTGCATTACAATTCATGAATTTATGCCATCTGGCAGACACGCGAAGCATTGCAGCCTATTAAATCCTGAACCATTATCAATTAACACATCAGCCGTGCTTCAGCCGGGCATGACCCGTGGCTTGGAACGCGGCATGCTCCGGGTGAACAGTGTCGCATTCCAGGAACCAGCAAGGGACAAACCGGTGATTTGTTAGAATAAAGTCATCCGCAGCAGTACTGCACTATTATTTTCTTTATCATTTATTTTTTGGAGTGTTCCCGAAATTATCGCTCCCTTCCCACCCCGGACCAAGACTGTTTTATAGGGAATCTTTACAAATTCCTTGGAAGGTTGAGAAGTATTTTTTTGGTTACACCCTATTTTCACAGTGTTTATTTTACCACACTAGTATTATCCTTGTGGGTGTTTTCAGCGCCGATTCAAATCACTTGGGCCTACCTCCAGTGCCAGAAGCATGCATCCGTTGTGCTTGTATTTTTTTTTTAAGTTTGCCCTGATATCATCAAATCTCTTCCGACAATTCGCCCGGTCCCTGACATGATTCCCACATGCAGACACAGCCAAGGTTATTTGATCCCACATTTCTTTTTTTGATGCTGAACTTGTCCGCCCTTAAAATACATACAAAATATATGACGTTAATTATTATTATAAAAACGATCAGTTTCCTAAACTGCTACCTGTTCCAAGAGATAACAAACATGCTGGTTTAGGTGTAATATGTGTACCACATGAGCATTTACGTGTAAACATAGAAATGTAAGGAAGCTTGCATGAATATTGTATGAACTTTGCCAACATTTTTAGACTGATTGTTATGGTCATTCTAAAGCATGAAGGAATATGTGTAACAATTAAGTTTAATTGATAGATATTAGATAATAATATTTTGATATTAAGACATCTCACATGACCTAGGATAACATGTCTTTGAAGAATGAATGCAAAGATAGACTTACCTAGTAAATGCCCATGCAGACAGTTATAGTGCTCCAGAATCCCTGTGACAAGAACTGTGTTTTCCTCTTCATTGAACCGAGGATTACGTGGCCGCTCCACACGTTTCTTCTGAATACGTGCAGGCCCACAGCTTGGCTGCTGCTGACTGGACTCTCCTTCTTCCAATGGAAGAGACTCCAAAAGCGGGCCACCAGCAACCACCCCACCACCAGACACCGCAGCAGCACCAGCAACAGAGCCACCAGCAGCACTCGCACTCACAGCAACACCACTCGCACTCCCAGCAACACCATTCGCACTCACAGCAACAGCACTCCCCTGAATCCTACGTTCCCTCAGACGCATACTCACACGACTACCAGTACCACTCACACCAGCATCACTCTTCCCACGCCTTGCGGCCATACCTCTAGCACTCACAAAGAACAGAAAAGAAATTTAAAGCCAATCGCACTGAATAAGTAGAAAAAACAAAAAGGTAGCGCTATATCCCACAGTGAGCTGGCAGCCGGTGATATAACCCTGACCCCTAGTCAGGCTAGAAAGGTGGAAAAGAAGTTATATCAGTGGCGCTCAACACTGTAATGATCAAAGCAATTCTAATAGATATTATAAAATATATATTATAAAATATACAACCAGAGCCACGGAAATCGCCCGTCCGATTGGATGCTTCACGTGGTAAGGGTGAACATATAAATATACAAATAAATCAAATCACAGCATAATACTGTAAAACATACACATACATAAACAAACAACACTTAACAGACGCTGAGAACAACAGGTAACTACTCACAATGGCATTTAATATGGCATATCATTAATATCATAAAATACACTTATTACACATAAAATAGTACATAAAAACATATATTAGGTTCAGGCAAGATTCTCCAACTCGGGTGGGGGTACCTGCTTACCGAAAACAGGATGTAATCAGGCAATGGATAATTCAAAGAGTATCCCCTCTTATGGATAGCTGCTGCTGCTGCTGCTGTTGTTAACACCTGGGCTCAGACGAGGAGTCTCTTATGGGCAGGGACAGGTTTTTCCAGCTAGCTGCGTCTGCCTCAGTCCTCTCCCAGCACTGCAGAAGCTCCAGGACCACACACACAGATACTTCCTGGTCTGCCCGGGCCACGTGCACCAAACACAGCAATGCTGAAATGTTGGATATTCCTACGCCAGCATTTGATTTCCCACAGCTCACAGCTCACAGCTCACAGCTTCGGAAGGGTACAGCACTCACACCCGAGTAGTAGGGACCTCACAGAACCACCCTACGCATTTCGAAAGTCTTGCTTTCTTCCTCAGGGGTAAAAAGTAATGAAAAGTAGTCCCTGTAAGTCCCGAAATATATAGTCCCGGTTTAAAGAGACAGTGCATCCTTGTGATCTTGATCATGCGCAGATGAAAGGACTGGGACACTCAGCGTGTGGACACTCATGGACATGACATACAACAGAGAAAAAACATACACTGGCGACACACTTTATTCGAGCTCGGCTAGTCCCACGAATTCGGGTATACCCGGGTGTATTGAGGTTTGTGACTGTTTTCTGCCCGAGTGCATTGAGGTATTTTCCAAGCAGGGATTGAAGCATTTTATTCCCGCTGGCTGCAATACTGCACAGTATATATATATATACTGCATTACAATTCATGAATTTATGCCATCTGGTAGACATGCGAAGCATTGCAGCCTATTAAATCCTAATCATTATCATTTAACAGATCAGCCGCCCGTCAGCCAGGCATGAACCCAGGCTGGGAAGGCAAATGCAACGGGGCTTGTCAGAGGTGAGGAGCGGCGCATTCCAGGTATCTGCCAGGTACATACTGGGTATTTGCTCGAATAAAGTGTGTCGGTGCAGTATATAAAGGAAATAAAAGAATATAACAATTAGTGCAATACATAAAATACAGATGTGTATCTGATACCTATATATCCTCATGGATAGGAAAAGAAATTTAATAGTACACATATGAATAAAACAAAATGCTTAACAAAAAATATGATTAACAAAAAATATATAAAAAATATATAAAAAATAACCCTATTATTCGTATCTCAAATTGCTAAGACCCGGCCAAGCTAGGGATATGTAGAAGTATGCTGAGCAGAACTTGACCTTCTAGGGGATAGTATATACCACAAATATGATCCCTAAAGTGAACTAATACTGTGTATATATCTATACTTTGAAGTTTATAAGTGAGTGTATATTGAAAATAGGAATAATAAATAATTGAAAGTGAAAGTTATTAGTGATGGTGAAAATGTACCTTTCTGATGGAAATAAGAGTGATACGTAATAGAAGTGGAAGTTAATAGTGTTAAAGGAAATATAACCATCTAAGAATGGTGTTGGGTGAAAATAAGTAATTAATATATGTTGTATAGTATTATAATAAAATGATGATAAATATTATAATATAATAATAATAGAAAGGTGATGGTGATTACTACCTACTTATTGAACCATCCTCATCATGAATGCCCGGACCTTACCATAAAATGGAATGAACCACAGGTTACAGTACATTGCAGCGATTACATTGTCAGCCCAGGAGACTGGTTATCTCATCTATCAAGAAGGAACGGCTTCAGGTCAAATTCTATATTGAGTCCAGACGGTGCTAAAGTTTGTAGTTCGGAAATCCAAAAGGATTCTCTCTTGCCTAACATGCTTGTCTTATCCCCTCCACGCCAGTTAGGTATAACAGCCTCTATGGCTACACATATTAGACCTTTAGGATCTTTACCGTGCACATGAAGGAAATGGCTCGACACACTATGGGACTCTAGACCTTTTTTGATATTGTAGATGTGTTCATAGAACCGTCGTTTGATAGGTCTGGTGGTCATACCCACATACTGCAGACCACAGGGACATTCAAGGAGGTAAATAATATTAGTGCTATTACATGTGATGTGCTGTTGGATAGTATACTTCTTCCGTGTTTTTGTTGAAGTAAAGCATAATTGTTTGGAGCTGAATTTACATGCTGTGCATGTATTACATGTGTAGTAACCCTTAATGGCATTTTTGTTTTTGATTTTATTTTGCTGACCATTGGATTTAAGTGGACAGCTTGGGGCCAACCTTTGGCCTATGTTGGCTGCCTTTGTGAATATGATTTTTGGTTTTGAAGGCAGTATTTGTGCCAAATCTGTATCTTTTCTCCAGATTGGCCAATATTTCCGAATGGTTTTCTTTATCCCAGGTGCCATCTGATTGAATTGAGTAATGATAGGTATTTGCATTTGTGTATTGGATGGTTTAGGTTTATACTCTAAAAGTGTTGATCTTTCCAAAACCTCAACCTCTGATATAATATTGTCAAGGTGATTAGGTGAATATTTCCTGTCAATTAATCTGTTCCTAAGATCCTGTGCCTGATTTTGGAATGCGTCTAAAGTGGAGCTATTTCGTTTTAGTCTGATGAATTGTCCTTTAGGAATGTTATCGATCCATGCAGGGTTGTGATGGCTATCGGCATGTAGATAATTATTCGCTTGAACCTTCTTAAAGTGAGTTTTGGTATGTAAAGTGTTGTTAGAGATATATATAACTAAATACAAAAATTCTATAGAAACATTACTTGAAACAAACGAAAATTTTAAATTATACGAATTGTTGTTCATGTATTCTTGGAATAGGTGTAATTGCTGTAGTGACCCTGACCAAATAAAAATAATATCATCGATGTAGCGCCGCCATAGTACCAGGTCTGCTCCGTAAGGGCAGCCGGACCAGATGGATTCGTTCTCTCAGCTGCCCATAAATAAATTAGCATAACTAGGAGCAAACCTGGTACCCATGGCGGTGCCACATACCTGTAAATAATATAAATTATTAAAATTAAAATAATTGTGTGAAAGTATAAATTGAATGCCAGAAATAAGAAATGATTTAAGTGATGGTGTCATAGAAGGATCATTATCCAAAAAATGGCCGACAGCCTCACAACCCTGAACATGGTCGATAACAGTATATAGTGATGTGACGTCAGCTGTAACTAAATAATAATGTGGCTTCCATTGAATGTCCTTTAGGGTCTGCAGCATGTGGGTGGTATCCCTAAGGAATGAGGGAAGTTTAACAACGTACGGTTGCAAATGATGATCTATGAACTGTGATAGATGTGATGTGAGGGACCGGATGCCCGATACGATAGGATGGCCCGGCGGCTGCTGTAAATTTTTATGAATTTTAGGTATTTTATAGAAAATGGGAATGATTGGAAATTGATTATATAAAAATTCAAATTCTTGTTTGGTAATTGCATTTTGGTCAAGGCCCATATTTAGAAAATCCAATAATTGTTGTTGGTAAGTGACAGTGGGATTAAGGGCGAGGGGTTGGTAAGTAGAGACATCTCCAAGGATACGCATTGTCTCCTGGAGATAATAGGATTTGTCCATAATCACCAACCCCCCTCCCTTGTTTTTGGATTTAGTTATATATATCTCTAACAACACTTTACATACCAAAACTCACTTTAAGAAGGTTCAAGCGAATAATTATCTACATGCCGATAGCCATCACAACCCTGCATGGATCGATAACATTCCTAAAGGACAATTCATCAGACTAAAACGAAATAGCTCCACTTTAGACGCATTCCAAAATCAGGCACAGGATCTTAGGAACAGATTCATTGACAGGAAATATTCACCTAATCACCTTGACAATATTATATCAGAGGTTGAGGTTTTGGAAAGATCAACACTTTTAGAGTATAAACCTAAACCATCCAATACACAAATGCAAATACCATTCATTACTCAATTCAATCAGAAGGCACTTGGGATAAAGAAAACCATTCGGAAATATTGGCCAATCTTGAGAAAAGATACAGATTTGGCACAAATACTGCCTTCAAAACCAAAAATTATATTCACAAATGCAGCCAACATAGGCCAAAGGTTGGCCCCAAGCTGTCCACTTAAATCCAATGGTCAGCAAAATAAAATCAAAAACAAAAATGCCATTAAGGGTTACTACACATGTAATACATGCACAGCATGTAAATTCAGCTCCAAACAATTATGCTTTACTTCAACAAAAACACGGAAGAAGTATACTATCCAACAGCACATCACATGTAATAGCACTAATATTATTTACCTCCTTGAATGTCCCTGTGGTCTGCAGTATGTGGGTATGACCACCAGACCTATCAAACGACGGTTCTATGAACACATCTACAATATCAAAAAAGGTCTAGAGTCCCATAGTGTGTCGAGCCATTTCCTTCATGTGCACGGTAAAGATCCTAAAGGTCTAATATGTGTAGCCATAGAGGCTGTTATACCTAACTGGCGTGGAGGGGATAAGACAAGCATGTTAGGCAAGAGAGAATCCTTTTGGATTTCCGAACTACAAACTTTAGCACCGTCTGGACTCAATATAGAATTTGACCTGAAGCCGTTCCTTCTTGATAGATGAGATAACCAGTCTCCTGGGCTGACAATGTAATCGCTGCAATGTACTGTAACCTGTGGTTCATTCCATTTTATGGTAAGGTCCGGGCATTCATGATGAGGATGGTTCAATAAATAGGTAGTAATCACCATCACCTTTCTATTATTATTATATTATAATATTTATCATCATTTTATTATAATACTATACAACATATATTAATTACTTATTTTCACCCAACACCATTCTTAGATGGTTATATTTCCTTTAACACTATTAACTTCCACTTCTATTACGTATCACTCTTATTTCCATCAGAAAGGTACATTTTCACCATCACTAATAACTTTCACTTTCAATTATTTATTATTCCTATTTTCAATATACACTCACTTATAAACTTCAAAGTATAGATATATACACAGTATTAGTTCACTTTAGGGATCATATTTGTGGTATATACTATCCCCTAGAAGGTCAAGTTCTGCTCAGCATACTTCTACATATCCCTAGCTTGGCCGGGTCTTAGCAATTTGAGATACGAATAATAGGGTTATTTTTTATATATTTTTTATATATTTTTTGTTAATCATATTTTTTGTTAAGCATTTTGTTTTATTCATATGTGTACTATTAAATTTCTTTTCCTATCCATGAGGATATATAGGTATCAGATACACATCTGTATTTTATGTATTGCACTAATTGTTATATTCTTTTATTTCCTTTATATATGTTTTTTCTCTGTTGTATGTCATGTCCATGAGTGTCCACACGCTGAGTGTCCCAGTCCTTTCATCTGCGCATGATCAAGATCACAAGGATGCACTGTCTCTTTAAACCGGGACTATATATTTTGGGACTTACAGGGACTACTTTTCATTACTTTTTACCCCTGAGGAAGAAAGCAAGACTTTCGAAACGCGTAGGGTGGTTCTGTGAGGTCCCTACTACTCGGGTGTGAGTGCTGTACCCTTCCGAAGCTGTGAGCTGTGAGCTGTGAGCTGTGGGAAATCAAATGCTGGCGTAGGAATATCCAACATTTCAGCATTGCTGTGTTTGGTGCACGTGGCCCGGGCAGACCAGGAAGTATCTGTGTGTGTGGTCCTGGAGCTTCTGCAGTGCTGGGAGAGGACTGAGGCAGACGCAGCTAGCTGGAAAAACCTGTCCCTGCCCATAAGAGACTCCTCGTCTGAGCCCAGGTGTTAACAACAGCAGCAGCAGCAGCAGCTATCCATAAGAGGGGATACTCTTTGAATTATCCATTGCCTGATTACATCCTGTTTTCGGTAAGCAGGTACCCCCACCCGAGTTGGAGAATCTTGCCTGAACATAATATATGTTTTTATGTACTATTTTATGTGTAATAAGTGTATTTTATGATATTAATGATATGCCATATTAAATGCCATTGTGAGTAGTTACCTGTTGTTCTCAGCGTCTGTTAGGTGTTGTTTGTTTATGTATGTGTATGTTTTACAGTATTATGCTATGATTTGATTTATTTGTATATTTACATGTTCACCCTTACCACGTGGAGCATCCAATCGGACGGGCGATTTACGTGGCTCTGGTTGTATATTTTATAATATATATTTTATAATATCTATTAGAATTACTTTGATCATTACAGTGTTGAGCGCCACTGATATAACTTATTTTCCACCAATCGCACTGAATACTTACAAAGTGAAAACAAGACAAAGATGTAAACAAAACAACACAGGACAAACCTCTCACAATACACCACAACTGTCTCAGTCAATATGAAATATGTAAATCGGCCAGCTCTGTGTGTCTCTCTCTCTCTCACTCCCAGCAACACAGAGAATGAATAAAAATACACGCTGCCTTTAAATGGGCCGCTCAAAACAAAACATGCTTGCTTCGGCAGATTCAGCAAGAAGTTTCATTGGGGAACCTAACACCACCTCGCCATGCACGCCGATACACCTGTGTGTGATCGGCAAATCATCGGCAGAGTGGGAGCAAATGTTTTCGGCTTGATTCGGAAGGGATTCGGCACTTATTGCATACGGAGAGGGAAAATCGCCAGAATCATGCCGATAAGGCAATTGGCAATTGGCAATTGCACTTTGTCGGCGCTTACTGCATAGAGCCCCTAGTCCTGATGGGACAAAACTGGAGAGATGGGGGACGAAATGTGAAACGGAAGTGACGTCACGTAATGAATGCCGCTCCCCTCACACGTCGCCTGCGGCGGTGGAGGTAGCTTCCGGCGCCGCTCCTAATGGCTGCCGCACGCACCCCCCAATCCTCCCCCCACCCCCACGACTGCTGACATATGTGACGGTGATAGCCGCCGCTCCTAACAGCTGCTGTTCTGTTCCCCGCCCGCTGCCAGGCCGCGCATGTGCAGTTGTGATGGCGCCGCTGACGGATGCCACACATGCGCAGAAGCGGCTGGCAGTGGCGCCGTTCCCCCTACACGGCGCCATTCCACCCTCCACTGACCCGGGTGTTCACGGGCCTTCTGTCTGCAATCCTTCAGGACTCAATCTACCCTTACCTGCCCTCCATGCGAGTCATGTCTGTTCCAACGAGATGGGTCAGATTGACGAGAATGCGAGGATAATCCTCAATGTGGGGGGTACAAGACACGAGACTTACCAGAGTACTTTAAAGACCATGCCAGGGACCCGGCTGGCCCTGCTCGCATGCGAGACGCATAGTGACCAAGGACTGGAGCTACAGCCAGTGCCAGGCCCCTTCCAGAGCAGCCCACGGGGCAATGTTTTCTTCTTCGACCACCACCCCGGGGCCTTCGCCTACGTGCTCAACTACTACCGCAAAGGCAAGCTGCACTGCCCTGCCGATGTGTGCGGCCCCCTCTTCGAGGAGGAGCTGGCCTTTTGGGGCATTGATGAGACGGACGTGGAGCCCTGATGTTGCGTGACCACATACACACACTGACTGACACACATACACACACTGACTGACACGCATACATACACACACTGACTGACACGCATACATACACACACTGACTGACACGCATACACACACACACACTGACTGACACACATACACACACACACACACATTGACTGACACACATACACACACACACTGACTGACACACATACACACACACACTGACTGACACACATACACACACACACTGACTAACACACATACACACACACTGATTGACACACATACACACACACTGACTGACACACATACACACACACACTGACTGACACACATTCACACACACACTGACTGACACACATACACACACACACTGACTGACACACATACACACACACACACTGACTGACACACACACACACACACTGACTGACACACACATACACACTGACTGACACACACATACACACATTGACTGACACACACACACACTGACTGACTGACCCACACACACACACACACACTGACTGACTGACACACTGACACACACACTGACTGACACTCTGACACACACACACTGACTGACACGCATACACACACACACTGACTGACATGCATACACACACACACTGACTGACATGCATACACACACACACTGACTGACACACACACACACACTGACTGACTGACACGCTGACACACACACACTGACTGACACACTGACACACACACTGACTGACACACTGACCCACACACTGACTGACATGCATACACACACTGACTGATACGCATACACACACACACTGACTGACACGCATACACACACTGACTGACACGCATACACACACACTGACTGACACGCATACACACACACACTGACTGACACGCATACACACACACACTGACTGACACGCATACACACACACACTGACTGACACGCATACACACACACACTGACTGACACGCATACACACACACACTGACTGACACACATACACTGGCAACACACTTTATTCGAGCTCGGCTAGTCCCACGAATTCGGGTATACCCGGGTGTATTGAGGTTTGTGACTGTTTTCTGCCCGAGTGCATTGGGTTATTTTCCAGGCAGGGATTGAAGCATTTTATTCCCGCTGGCTGCAATACTGCACAGTATATATATATATACTGCATTACAATTCATGAATTTATGCCATCTGGTAGACACGCGAAGCATTGCAGCCTATTAAATTCTAATCATTATCATTTAACAGATCAGCCGCCCGTCAGCCAGGCATGAACCCAGGCTGGGAAGGCAAACGCAACGGGGATTGTCAGAGGTGAGGAGCGGCGCATTCCAGGTATCTGCCAGGTACATACTGGGTATTTGCTCGAATAAAGTGTGTCGGTGCAGTACACACACACTGACTGACATGCATACACATTGACACTGACACACATACACACACACTCACTGACACACATATACACACTGACTGACACACTGACTGACACACACATACACACATTGACTGACACACACACACACACACACTGACTGACTGACACACACATACACATTGACTGACACACACACACTCACACACACACAGACTGACTGACACGCATACACACTGACTGACACACGCATACACACACAGACTGACACGCATACACACACTGACTGACACACACACACATACACACACTGATTGACACACATACACATACACACACACACTGGATGACACACACACTGGCTGACACACATACACACGAGGAATTCACACTTAGTGCAAATAGCTAATACAGGGGATGTGTGCCGAGCACGCGCATTATAAGTAAAATGTATTTGCGTTTTGTCAATGAAATTGTATTTTGATTTTTAATTAAAACATCACCAATATAAATACAATTTCTGTGACAAAAGTCAAAGAAGTTTGACTTACTATGCGCGTGCACAGCACACACAGCTTTTATTTTTTCATGAATACATAGTATGTTCATAAGTGAAGGAATGTTAGACGGAGATTCTAATCCCATAATATGAGAAATTATTATCTCAGATCATGCCCCAGTATATTTGGAGTTGGAGCTGTGTCTATCTAAACAAAGCCCAAATACATGGAGATTTTAAAATTATTTGTACCAAAAAGAAAATTTTATGAAATATCTAATAAATGCATGGAGGAACTTCGAAACAAATAACGAATATAAATCAAACCCAGTACTATTCTGGGAATCATCGAAAGTAGTAATAAGAGGGAAATATAATGTATGTAAATTGATTTAACAAACTGTCCACCAAAGGATTTAAAACAGCTAGCAAAGAGCTTAGCCAAGCCTATAAAAAGCTTAAAATACATCATTCTAAAACTAACAGAGAAATATACTGGCAAAAAAAAGAAACTTATGAACTGTGGCTCGAAACAGGAAAGATAAAGAAACTCAATAAGAGAAGCTAAATTCTTCAAATATGGCAACAAGGCAGGGAGACTCTGGGGTAATCTGATGAGGGGATTCAATAAAATAAAACCTATATCCCAAATAAAGGAACCAGATGGATACATCTCAACTGACCCAATAAAAATAAGCGAAACCTTAAAAAATTATTCTAAAGAATTATACAAAAAGGGCAAGATAGATGAAGAAACTGAACATCCCAAAAATAAATAAAGAACAAATGGAAAGCATAAATTCCCCAAAACCTCAAAAAGGAATAGTAGAAGCCATACAAAACTTAAAATGCTTCAAAGGCCCAGGCCCAGATGAATTATCAGGAGAATACTTTAAATTGATTAAAGAAGAAGTAGACCTCCCATTGGTAAGGACTTTTCAAGACATTTTAGAAGGGAAGGTAACTATGCCCATGAATGAATTATCTTACCATATATCAAAACCATACAAAAACCAGGAAAAGATCCCCTAGCACTAGAAACCTATAGACCAATCTCTTTGAGAAAGCAAGATATCAACATATTTACTGAAATAATGTCAGAAAGATTGGCCAAAATACTACCTTTACTTATAGATCCTCACCAATCGGGTTTTATATAGATAAGTTCAGCAGGGGAAAATATCAGAAAGGTACTTTCGGTCATACAATGAATTAAATTGCATAAACTAAAACAACTCGATATTAGTGGCTATTGATGCAGAGAAAGCCTTTAATAATATATTGGGAACATGTTTTATATACATTAGAAAAGTTTGGTTTCCATAGAAACTTTAATTAAATGCATCAGGGTATATACAGTAATCAAAATGTACAAACAATAGCAGCAGGTTGCCTATTAGAATTGTTTTTCCTACAGTATATAGGAGGGCAAGACAAGGTTGCACCCTTCTCCCCTACTATTTAATTTGGCAATAAAACCACTTGCTCATTATCTAAAACTAATGGAACAATTTCAGCAAATCTAAATGGGGACTTCCGAATTAAAACTAGCAATGTTAGCAGATAACATTCTTTTCTTTATATCCAAACCTGATAAATCAATAACCGAAATACTACAGATGATAACAACGTTCGGTACATTTGCTGGATTCAAAATTAATGCAACTAAAACAGAATTAATATACATATCAAAACCAGAACACTAATAGGATAAATAAGATTCCACTCAGAATTAGAAGTACTCCAATCAGATACCTGTGGTAATGTTTGAAGCCAATCTAACAAAATTATATCAAAATAACATTAAACATATGTATCCAAGTCCCCTTGGACTACTGATTCCATGGCCCCTCTAGCACTGTAAGTCCTAGTAAAGAGTGGGCAGTTGTCACGGATGCTCACTACAACCTGGACTGGCTGAGGTGGGGAAGATATATAAACACCGCCCTAAGCCACAGGATTGGTCCGGATTGCAGAGTCGAGGATGTATAGCCGGGTCAGGGTAGGAGAGTGGAGAGAGTAGAGGATACTTGCTGTGGTCCGGGGTTGGAGAGTGTAGAATGGTTGAAGTCCGTAAGTCGTGGTCGTGGAGTAGAGAGTGTAGAATGGTCGTAGTCCGTAAGCCGTGGTCGTGGAGTAGAGAGTGTAGAAGTCCGTTAAACAAGCTGTGGTCCAGGGGGAATAGGAAGAGACAGGTCAGGCACAAGCAGGGTCACAACTGAGATTCGGATACAAACAGAGACAGGTACTCCAGGTACTAAGGCTGCAAATGAGCACGGTGCATAGAAGGGTCTATGCTCAGCAACAACCAGAGGGCTGAATCAGTATAAATACAGGAGGGAACCAATTAGGGATGGGTATAAATTTTACTATGTGTATTGTATAACCAAACGCTTTATAAGTTGCAAATGTAACAATATAAGATTTGATCAATGCTGTACTGTGAAAGCTGACATTCTATGTATCTGAGTGATTGGAATACATAAAGTTTAAAAAATATATATATATTCTCATACGAGATACTGTTGATACCTGGAGAACTGTGAGAAAAAAATGTAACCAACCGTATTCTCCATCTAGATTCTCACCAATAGAGGGCAATTATAAATTCCCCCCAGGAAACTGCCAAAAGTTATACGGTACCTGGAGAAAAAAAGAGATTACAAATTTAGATAATTATATAAATAAAGAGACACAGGATGTCATGTCTATCCAGGAGATAAAAGAGAAACATGAATTTCAAGATATACAGACATATTCATATATCCAATTGATGGATTATTGTAACTACACAGCCTGAAAAACAATATATTCAATGACTTTTTCTACAAGTTTAAGGAAAGCAAATACTTCCTAGCAGATTTATACAAATGAATCAGAGACTATGAAATTAAGTAAAATAACAGAAATATTCTTGCAGTAAATCCAGGCAACAGGATTTTTAAAAAAAATCAAACAATGGAGGAAATCATACTAGTTTATGGAAGAGTATGTAAACTCATAACATCAGAAAACTGGAGAGAGATGCAGTTTAGGATAGCTCACAAAGTTTACAGATGCAGCAGCCGTTATCCGACCATTTCTCGGACCAATCTCAGTAACGTTTGCTTTATTCCTCGCAGCATTCACTCAATCATTTTCCCGTGAAGTCTGCCAATCACACCTTTGTTTACCCGTAGAAGGAATTCCAAATAGAAAAAAGCGGAGCACACCTGCAATACAAATGGGCCTAGAACATCAAAAATCTATGATAAAATCACCTTTATTCCGTGGTGGACAACGTGGAGTACAGGCGGAAAAAACTCTTATGTGTTTCGCGCATAATGCTTTGTCAAAGAGTGTGTTCACGTTATCGTAATCTGTGATTAATATAGTATAGTCTCCGCCCCCAGCTTGTAATGATGTGTCGCTGTATTGGCGCGAAAACGGCATAAACAAAACTGATTGGTTGAAGAAACCATCAATCAGTGAGCCGCTCGCCGAACACCACTCGGAGGGGAATGGAGAATATGTGATATAACAAAAACTATATTTAACATACTGTACATACTAAGTGTCTTGCAATACTTGGCACAAATCACGTTTATCTTAGATTGTATGTTTTTATTACAGCACAATTATTTTTTATTTGATAAACAATATTATTTACAGACACAAGGCACTGCAATGGGCACCTCATTTCCACCGTCCTATGCAAACTTGTTTATGGGATTTTGGGAAACTTCACACATTTTCGGTGACACCAATCCATTTAGGAGATACATTAAATTCTATTGTCGCTATATTGACGACTTACTTATGATTTGGTGTGGGGGATCTACAGACACTTTTTGCTTTCTTTGAATATTTGGATTGTAACACTTATAATCTTAAATTCACACATATGTATCATGACAATCACATCAATTATTTAGACCTACATCTCTATGTGGATGTTAATTTAAAGATACAAACAGATATATTTAGAAAAGAGAATTCCCGCAGCTCCCTGCTCAGAGCCAATAGTGCCCACTCTAGATCACTGCTAAATGGTATCCCAAAAAGTTAATTTTTAAGACTTAGGAGGATTTGCTCCACGGAGGAATCCTTCCAATTACAAGCTGAACAGCTCAGAATTAGATTAAAAAATGTGGCTACCATGAAAGTGATCTAGAGTTATCACTCAACCAAGCATTATAAACTAACAGATCAGAACTCTTGGAGAGAGTTACAGTTAAGAAACATACTTATCCCAGACTGAATGTATCATCTGATAAAAAAGGTCAAAACAAAGAGATACCACTGTTTATTACAGCATACTCAAAACAAGCAGAACAAATTAGATTTATCATAAATAAACACTGGGATATTCTTCGTCTAGATAAAGATCTAGACATGCTTACTCGATCCAATCTAAGAATTGTATATAAAAAAGCCAGGACTATAGGTAGCCATCTCTTTCCAAGTATGTTTATGGTTAAAGAAACAAAGAATATGAATATTCCCAAAGGTTTCTTTAAATGCGGTGCTTGCAACCTTTGCAAGTACACGTCACCTTTAAATCATTAAGAAATATATACACTGATCAAAGATATAAAATCAATTCCTTCATGACATGTAACACCAATTATGTTATCTACATTCTAAAATGTGAATGTGGGAGTAGCTATATTGGAAGAACTATAAGAGCTCTCAAGATAAGGATAAGTGAACATCTGAGAACCATAAAAAATAAGGATGAAAAATTCCCAGTCGCTCGTCACTTCATTCATTGTCCAAAAGGATCCATTAGCACTTTCTCATTCAGTGCTATTGAGCATATACAAATTCACCCTAGAGGAAGAGATAGAGAATCTCTCCTTAATTGTCGTGAGATGCACTGGATTTATACCCTTGGGACATTAGCTCCCAGGGGTATGAATGTTGACTGGGAATTGAAGCACTTTTTAAGATGATTTGTACTCACTGTATAAAGTATTATATATCTCTTGATTTATCATACTCACATGTTTAAATATTGATCTCATGAATTGGATATCATTATTACATACTTGATCATATCTTATAATGTATTTAGTTATTAAAACTTGGTCTATGCACTCAATGTTTTGACTGCATATAATGAAAAAAAACTGTTCATAATGTCTTTGTTATTAATGAATATCGGGCATATTTGACAGATGAAATATAAACATAACTATATTCTATTATACATCCTGGTATGATCATAAATTAGAATATATATAGAGGTTTATTCATATATCCAATTCCAAATCATGATTTCAATACATGTGATAGTATATGTTCATTCCTCTGCTTTCTTCTGCCTTCTCCTGTTTTCTGATTCACTATTTTAGCTTACCCTTCTACATCCTTTATTGCATGTCCAATCTGCCTTCATTTGCAAGATATGACCTATTGTATTGTCACAATTATATCAACTGTTTAGTTAAACATGACATGGATAAGATAATCTTCAGATAATATACTTTAGATTTCGTTAGACATTAATCCATGTCATAATCCTCAAAATTCCATTCTAGATTTGTTCATCGTCAAACTCTATATATGTCTTTTTGTTATTATGTCCTTTTATCTTCCTCATAACTCCTTATGTTATTTTTATGTTATGTCATTGCTTATATGCACCCCCGATCAGAGGATTATGATTCTGAGCTCATCTCTCATTGGTCACTTACATCGACCAATCAGATTGATTCTGCCGGTTTCGCGCCACTGCGGTGACCCGTCATGCATCAGCTGGGAGCGGGGGGGACGACTATATCAGCTGTTAGAGACGTTACTGTAAAACACTCTTTGACAAAGGGCTTTCGCCCGAAACGCGTTAGAGTTCCTACCTGCCATAACACCATGATGATTACCATGGAATAAAGCATGTTTACTGGTGTTTAGCCCCCAAGTTTTTTGCTGTACTCCACTTACAAGCGTGATGCATGCCGACGAAACTTCTGTCTCTGAATCGTGAGTACTCCTCTCCATGCAAAGGATTGGAGGTTTATCTTGCTTTTTATGTGCCATTCTCCAGGGTGACTGTTAATAATGGTGTCCACACAGAGCTTTATATACATATATGTTACTCTTATGTTGGAAGCTATACACCACATGTCCCCAATCCAAGGAGATTAATTAAGGCATATTGGATTATTCAACACTCACGAGGCTGGATCAAAGTTATTCCCTAAGATGGTTAAATGTACCTCTCAAGATATTATTGTACTAATGGTCAACATAGTTGAGCACCGAATTTTTGGATTCTTTCCTATTACTGTTTCCCTGACTAATAGTATTCCCTACCAGTATGCTTTTTCTCTCCCCAACCCCAAAAAACCTGAGGATTTAATAATGTACGCATGGTTTACACATAATTTGGTAAATGTAATAATGTACACATAATTTTTTCATGCGTAGCGATGTTTAATCATAATATAGTCATAATGTTCAGTAAATTACTGTACCCCATGCCATGTCCTTTCTCCCCAAACACTCATAATTGCATAATGTAAGGTGCGATTGTTAATATTGAATATTGTCTCTTTCTTTACAGACCAAGATGTCCAAGAAGAGACAGGCAGAAGAAAAAGACAAGAATATTGTAAATTTGGAAGAAGAGGCCACATTATATTTTTGTATTATTCATTTTTACTTTATTATCCTGTACAAATAAAACATTTCATACTTTATAAATACTTGTTGGTGTGTTCATGTTTTTACTGTTGAGATACACTTACAGTAGTACTAAACATAAAGACCTAAAGGCATTTAAATATATATAAATATCTCATTGACATACAGTATATATAAATCTTGAAAATAAGTTGTTTTAACTGCTTAGATACACTTACAGTAATACTATACATAAAGTACTAATGTCATTTAAATATATATCCATATCTAATTGACATACAGTATGTACTGTATAAATCTAAAAAATAAAAGTTGTTTTACTGTTTAGATATACTTACAGCATCACTACTGTAGAGATCTAGTGACTCCATAAGGAAATGTACTGTACAGAACTGTAATTCATTTAACATGTATCTTACTGTACAGTAATTTTATTCTCAACAAGGTTTCATAGTGACACGCATGTGCAGAAATGTGATGACATGCATATGCGTTTCAACAAGGTTCCATTGTAACACACACATGTGCAGAATAAACATTTTACATTTGGAAGAAGAGGTGACGTTGTATTTTTGTATTATTCATTTTTACTTTATTGTCGTGGGCAAATAAAACATTTAATTCTCTACAAATACTTTTTGGTTTATTCATGTTTTTAGTCTTCAAATTACAATTACACACACTTGAAGTACTGTACAGGAATAAAAGACAGGATGCATTGCAATTAGATTTTTAAGACAATAACTCGCGATCGCCCACTTGCATTTCTCAACGGTATTGCAGAAAAAGCTATATTTCAATTTCTGCAATCGATCAAAACACCAGTAAACTCGTACCTTAACGCGTGAAAATTTTCAGAAATAACACGCTAAGCCTAGGTGTGTCAAGGATTTCAACCAGAGAAATGGTCGTATAATGGCTGCTGCATCTGTACATACCATTCACAAGACAACAAAAAAATCTGAAGACAGATAATACTAAATGCTCTACATGTAGGACTAAAGGAGCTGACCTCAAACATTGTCTCTGGGATTGTGAAGTAATCACATTATTTTGGGACCAGGTTTTACAATATATCTTCAAAAGAAATAAGGTTCTGTGAGAAAAACACCCGTTACCCATGATATTTGCTAATACAAGTTGAATTGTAATAGAAAAGCTATCCGACCCACTGAAATGATTTTACTAGCGGCTAGAAAAGCTATTATGACAAAATGGATAGCTCCAGAGCTGCCAACATTAGAACTAGTAAGATCTTGAATCTCAAACTACTGTAATTACCATAGACAAAATAACTCCTGACTCCCCACCGGAGAATTACAATATCAAATGGAATTGGTTCTTGGAAACCATTCCAAGCCAAGAACAGGAAGAATTAAGAAATACTTCAGACTAGCCCAGTACATACCTGAGGACCAGATTTATAGATTGATAACCTAAAAAGCTGACGTTGAGTTATAATTTTAAAAATTCTTAATGGAAAGAAATGACGACCCTTACATATAGTTATATAGTAGATGAGGTTGAAAAAAGATATGCATCCATCAAGTTCAACCCAAGCTAAATTTAGACAACAGATACTTTATCCTAGATCTGTAGTTACAGTATATTGATCTACAGGAAGGCAAACAAAAAACCCCAGTGACATATCATCCAATGATATCTCATAAGGGGAAAAATAAATTCCTTCCTGACTCTAAGGATTGGCAATCAGATTACTCCCTGGATCAATGTCCTTCTCATGTTTACTTATTTGGTATATCCCTGTATACCTTTGCTTTCTAAAAAATGAAGTCCAACCTTTTTTTTAAACAAATCTATTGTATCTGCCATCACAGTCTCCATGGGTAATGAATTCCACATTTTTTTTTTTTATAACTTGAATTTTATTGATGAGTACATGCTTGTTATACATATATATATATAAAAAAAAACATTTAAACAAATATTGTTCAAAATAGCATGTAGTGAACATTAATTAACACATAACTGACCCACATGGTTTTTCGAGCCCTATTTAACCATGTGGTAAAGGATAGTCATTCATATTGTGAGGGGTCGGGGGATAATAATAACAGAAATAAATTATAATAAAAAAAAAAAAAAAAAAAAAAAAATTAAGAGGGGGAGGGAGGAGGGAAGAGGGAAGGGGTGTAGGATGGGAATGGGAGAACGGAGGAAATGGATGGAATATTCTCTGAAGGCTGTTGAGAGGTCTTTGCTGCCGCCGAATAGCCGCAGTAGCTAAGGGAAGGTATATATGAGCGAACTCATATTGTGTGAGGTATTTGTTGTGGAAATGGGCTTCACCCCACTGCAGGAGAACGCATCTATTGCTATCATAGCCAAATTGTGTCACGCTCTACCCCGGGGATGTCTGTCTGTGCTAGCCAAGGGGTCCAGACTTTTAGGAAATTGTCGCCAGTGTCATTAACTAAGCTAGTTAATTTTTCCATCTGGCAAATAAACCAAATACGATTCCGAATCTTTGGGATAATTGGAACTTCGGGGCGTTTCCATAGTGCTGCGATCTCACACCGCGTTGCTATTGCGAAATGTGCAATGAGTTTATTATGCGATTTTGATAGGCCTTTTACTGGTCTGTTTGAGAGAAACAGCCATGGGTCTGGGGGAATAGAGAGGTCAAAAATCCTCTGGATCCAATTCCTAATTTGTTCCCAAACTAGGGAGATCCGAGGGCAAGACCACAGCATATGTAACAGGTCAGCTGTTCCTCCACATTGTTTGGGACACAGTGGGGAGGACCCTGGAGCGAACTTAGATAATTTGAGTGGGGTGAGGTACCACCTCATTAGGACTTTATATGCGTTCTCCTTCAGTGTTGTGCATATGGAACTTTTGGCAGTGGCTAAAAATATGGAGTTCCAATCTTCTTCCTCTAAGGTCTCCCCTAGGTCTAATTCCCATTGGTTTTGGAATGAAGGGGTTTGCAATTTAGATGTAGCGGACTCGACTACCTCTCCATAAATCGTAGATATAAGTCCCTTAGTGTCGGTTTCTACCCGGCAGAGCTTTTCGAAATTTGTCAGGGGAGGGTATGGGGCGGATTTGTTGTAAAATGCTCTTATCTGGAGGTATTTATAGAATTCTGTGTGGGGGATGTCTTTTTCTAGTCTGATATGGTCGAATGTTTTGATTTTTAGGTTGTATCCTTCTAAATCTTTGAGTCTATTATATCCTTTTAGTTTCCAGATAGAACTGTTGTTACCAATTAGGCCCGTGCAAAATTCGGGTTGTTCCAAAGAGGGGACATCAAAGAGCATCTTGATGTGAGTGAGTTTTTAATTCTAGTTGCTTCCCAAACCGATAGAGAGTTGGTCATTGAGGTGAGCGGCAGGGTAGCGGGTTTCCTCGCTAATTTAGGTAACCAAATCAGACTACTGAGCTCTAATGGAGAGCACGCGGCACTTTCTAATTCTACCCATCTCTTCAATGTAGGGTCAGAATGCCATTGAATAATATGACTTAATTGAGCCGCTTTATAGTATGCTAACAGGCAGGGTACCGCCAAGCCGCCAGCTAAGGTAGGTCTTTTCATATTCAGTTTATTTACTCTCGGTTTCTTTCCGTTCCAGATAAAGTTAGATATTGCAGACTGAAGTGAGAGTATATCCTTCAGTTTGAGTGGCACTGGTAGTGTCTGGAAGAGGTATAGGATACGGGGAAGTAGATTCATTTTAACGCTATGTATCCTACCTATCCAAGAAATCTTCTTGGAAGACCATCTGATTAGGTCCTGTTTCAACGTCCAAATTAGGTTGGGATAATTTGCATTGTAGATGCTTTTTGCATCTTTGGTGATATGAGTTCCTAGGTATTTTATAGACTTCTTCTGCCAATTGAATTTGAAATTTAGTTTCAATAGTTTTTCCGTATGTCTAGGGAGATTGATATTCAGAGCTTCAGATTTGGATTGGTTTATTTTAAACCCAGAGATTTTGGAGAATTTGTCTAGTAGATCAAATAGATTTGGTAATGAAGTGAGGGGTTTTGAAATGATTAGTAAGATATCATCTGCATACAGGGCCGCTTTATGGGATTGAGCGTATGCGTTTAACCCTGAGATATCAATATTATCTCGAATGCGTGCTGCTAGAGGTTCGATACATAGGGCAAACAGGAGGGGAGATAGAGGGCACCCCTGTCTTGTGCCGCTTTGAATTTGAAATGGAAGTGAGGGGAAGCCCTGATGTATAACCCTAGCGGATGGGCTTGAGTACAGCGACGTAATCGCTCCGCTCACCCTATCCCCGAAGCCAAATGCTGCTAGCGTCTCTTTTAAGTATGGCCAGTCGATCCTATCAAAAGCTTTTTCAGCATCCAGACTTAATAGCATAGTTTGAGTGTTATTTTTATTTGCCAATTCTAGCAGATCAATAAATCGTCGGGTGTTATCCGCTGCTTGTCTTCCTTTGATGAAGCCGACCTGATCTGGATGTATTAGTCTGGGTAGGATTAGACTTAATCTGTTGGCCAACAATTTAGCATATATTTTTATATCGGTATTGATTAAGGAAATTGGCCTATAGCTTTTACAATTCAGCGGATCCTTGCCAGGTTTGTGTATTAGAGATATAGACGCCCGCAGCATATCCTCGGGGATTGGGGCTCCCGCTAGTATAGCGTTGAACATGTGGAGCAGCTGTGGGGCTAGTGAATTTGAAAACTTCTTATAGTATAGCCCCGAGAAACCATCTGGTCCTGGTGCCTTTGATGGTTTAAGTTCTTTGATGGCCTGAGACACTTCTTCCAATGTGAAGTCGGCACCCAGGGCCTCTTTGTCCTGCTCTGTCAATCTCCCTATCTTTGAGCTGGTTAAGAAATCTCTTAGAGCTCTGCTCGTATTGATATTATGTGCCACTTTCTTACCATCATATAGGGAACTATAAAATGAACCAAATTCTTCTACTATCTTTTTGGGGTTGGCTGTTTGTATGCCTGATTTTAAGCGTATAGCTTGGATGTTAAACTTAGATTGCCTATCTTTTAAAGCTCGAGCTAGCATCGTATCCGGCCTGTTAGCTTTCTCATAGAATTTCCTCTTGGACCAACTCAGGGAGTTATCTGCTCTGGAAGTCAATAGCATGTTTAGTTCAATTTTTGTATCTTTTAGATCATGAGTTGTTTGTGAGTCGGGATTAGATTTGTGGTTTAAGATAAGGGAATGTAATTTAGATTGGAGCAGTTTAATTTTGGAATCTCTTTCTCGTTTTCGTTTAGCTGTGATGTTGATCAATATGCCCCTTAAGGTTGCTTTATGAGCCTCCCAAAGTATCATATGGGATTCCACAGAGCCTGTGTTTATTGTGAAAAATTGAACTATTTCTTGATCTATTATATCACATATTTCAGGTATTTTTAGAATAGACTCATTAAGTTTCCAGTTTGCACCTGGCCGATTGGGTCGGATATTATTGCACCTTAGCTCTATTGGTGCGTGGTCAGACCATGAAATATCATGGATCTCTGTTTGCGTGACCATAGGAACCAGGTGGCACGAGATAAAGAGGTAGTCGATTCTACTGTATGAGGTATGTGGGTGGGAATAAAAGGTGTAATCTTTGGTAGATGGATGGAGCTCTCTCCATATATCCACTAACTGGGTGTCTTTCAGGCCTCTATGAAGGGCGGATTGCGCTTTTTTATTGTCAGAGACTCCTCCTCTTGATCTATCTATATCTGAATGCATTGTTATATTGCAATCTCCTCCTACAATGACGCAGCCTTTGGCTACTGAGTTTAGTATTTTGAAGAATTTATCAAAGAAAGTTGCGTCTTGTATACAGGGAGCGTATAGGGAGGCCAATGTAATAGGCTGTTCATGGATCATTCCTACTAATATAATATAGCGGCCTTCGGTATCTTTTTTAATTGTCTGTGAGACAAATGGGATTTTATTATTGAACAGAATGGCTACCCCTCTTTTTTTGATTGAAGCTGATGAAGTGAAATATTGGGAGAAGCCCTTGTCTAGGAATTTGGGTGGGTTGTTCTTATTGAAGTGTGTCTCCTGCAAGAACAACACATCTGCCTGTTTTCTCTTGTAGTCCGTAAAAGCTAATTTTCTTTTGATTGGACTATTAAAGCCTTTTACATTGTGAGATATTAAGGTTAACGCCATGTGTCATAGTGGTAGAAGTAACCAGTGTAAAGACCCTTATACTCACCTTTAGCCATTGCTCCGTTGAATCTATCCGATGTTCCTCTCATAAGTGCGTCGATTAGTCTCATCCATAGGGCTCCGTTTGTCCATGGGAAGGTAGGGAAGGGGACATAGGAAGGATAGGTAGACAAAACAGAGGAGGCTACAAGAGGGGTATAACGTGGGTTAAAAAGCAACATATAAAAAGGGAAAAGTATAAAAAGGAGTGAACAAAAAACAGGAACGTGTCTCGGGAGCCCCCGAGGGATGTTCCTGTGCCCAGTAGGTAGCTCTGCTGGCTCCATCTCATGGATGAGCCGGACTCCTGTATTGGAGGCAATCCTACCTGGGACTTGTGGTTGGTCTCTCCTGTTGAGGGACCAAAAAGAAAAACACATGCGCGTCGCCGGGGATAACCCCACCGGCACAATTTCCATAAATTCAATAACTTATTAACTGCGGCAGCTTAATTTGGGTTTCTTGAGTGCCTCATAACATTTAGAACCTTAATATGAACAGGGATATCAATTACATTCCTCCTGGGTAACCGTAAAACCCAATGTTAATCATAATCAAAACTTTCTCAACGTATAGCAACTATGAAGCAACATTTGGTAGACTATCGTAAATAATGCTCCGATCTTATTGCGTATATTATTGCGGGGAATGCCTGTACATGACATATGACAAATGATACAAATAAGGCATATAAAACAGATATATGGACATATAAGGTAGATAGGGCGACTATATCTTCCTAGAATAAATAAACATATCTTTAACCAATGCATAGGATAATGAACAATGTAAAATGTATCAACTGTATTAACTGCTATTTTGTTGAGGATAATAATCCAAAAGTTATGAGAGATATAAACATATACACTTCATATACCTCTTATGTATAGTATAGATCTTAATACAGTATTTATATATACATTACACTGCTCAATCACTTACATTATCGATATAAATTATGTGTGGATCTTTTAGGAGTCTGTCGTCTCGTATGGAATCTCTGGGTCAACTATATTGAATCCTATTTTTATATGACATTAGGTGTCTACTATGATTATCTGGGGTATATTGGTAGGGATAATAATGCGACTAACAGTGTAGAAAGTGAATAATAGAGGATAATAGTATATAGAATAAACAGTGTCTTGTATATAGCTAAAGATATACATATAGAATATAGCATAAATTGTACGTATAAAGTCTACCTACCTATATATATATATATATATTCCTACGAATGTATACCTGAACATCCCATATGCACAGATTACTCGTATAGTACACCTCTAGTATCTGCATACTATAGCACATCTCGATATATTATATCTTCGTATAGTATATTACAGAATATATATATACCTGTCTATATTTCTTAGTTATACAGCTCCCTATTATATATATATATCGTGCATATAATATAGCGTATAAATAGAGAACAAAGGGTATATGTACTACCTATATATATATATATATATATATATATATATATATATATACATACATATATACACCGCATACGCAAAACATACATGTATATACAGCCTGTAAATGGCACATAGCATATAGTGTAGTATAGTATGATATAGTATATTTCAGTGAATGTATATACGTCTACAACTCCTAGCTCTACAGCTTCCTAGTGTATATATTTAGAGTACATATATATACTATATAAATGCAAACAGTGTATATATATTGTGCATGTCATACAGCATCTAATGTATTACTTATATGTACATACAGCATATGTATAACCTAGACATATATATAACATGTTTATGGCATATAGCACATGCATATATTCATTTATATTCATTCATAATCTTAAGGGTTTTTTTTTTTTTTTTTATAACTTTTGTGAATAATGTAACTTTATTGTAACTTTATTTTGAAAACTTAGTGTATATATAATCTTGGTATGTTAGGGATTATATTAAATGCACATATCATTATTTATTTATACATAGTTACATCATAGTACACAGTTACATAGTAGATGAGGTTGTAAAAAGACATGTGTCCATCAAATTCAACCTATGCTAAATTTAGACGACAGATACGTTATCCTACAGTATATCCGTACTTACTGTCGCGGCCGAGTTTATTCGAGCATTTGCCCGGTCTCGGCCGCGACAGTAACTTGGCGCGCGCCGGGATGTCCCGGGCGCGCGCCGAAGCCTCGGAGGAGAGGCCCGCCGATCGGGGCTTCCCCCTCTCCTCTCCGGGTCCGCCGGGTCTCCCGGAACCCCCTGCCGCCATCCCCCACATCGCGGGACACCAGGGCTCCCTCGGGGAGCCCTGGACGCGCGTGCAGGGGGCGCAGGCACCCGATGACGCGTGACCGCGCATCGGTGACGCGCGGCACGCCGAGGGGATGCCACTAGCAAGCCGGGAAATCTCCCGGCTTGCGGAACTGGCCGCACTCTAATAAAGTGTGCCGCCAGTGTACAGCATATTGATCCAGAGGAAGGCAAACAAAAACCCCAGTGACATATCATTCAATGATATCTCATAAGGGGAAAAAGAAATTCCTTCCTGACTCCAAGGATTGGCAATCAGATTAATCCCTTGATCAACATCCTTCCCATGTATTTATTTGGTATATCCCTGTATACCTTTCCCATCTAAAAAGATGTCCAACCTTTTTTTGAACAAATCTATTGTATCTGCCATCACAGTCTCCATGGGTAATGAATTCCACATTTTAACTGCCCTTACTGTAAAGAACCCTTTTCTTTGTTGCTGTTGAAATCTCCTTTCCTCCAACCTTACGGGATGACCCCGAGTCCTTTGTACTGTCTTTGGGATAAATAGTTATTTTGAAAGCTCCTTGTACTGTCCCCAAATATATTTGTGTAGAACTCAATATATTTGTTACAGAACTCAAAGAACCAGAAGAAAAAATTAGTACAAAAGAAGAAACTCAAGAACTAGTACGAGCGGAATTTGTTGAAAACTAAGCAATTAGCAATATAGGAAAAATTGTCACAAAGTTCATTATTAAACCATATGTTTAAGAAATGCATTTATAATGAAGACTTTTTATAAAAAATTAAAAATAGCCTTTTTTTCTGTACAATGCACTGTATTTTACCTGCCTTGTCCAAATAAAGAGATTTTGGACAAAAAAATAAATATATCAACATAACAGAACAGCAACCGCCAAAACCCTGCCCGAGTGCACCACCAAGCAGTAAGGCCAAAAGTGCTAATCCATGGTCTGAAACTCCAAGCAAGGTGCCGCACAGCCTTGACCTCTCAAATAATTCACTATCAGCTATTATCTATGCTATGCACTATCAGCTATGAGGATGAGCCTGAAGTACCCACAGCCCAGTAAGCCTTGCCCTCTTGCCAATATATGCTATAGCTAGATATCACTGTACCGACAGAGCTCCTTCTGGAAAGGTTACACCGCACTTAACCAAAAAGGGCTGTTTAACAAAACCCTTACATTAGCCCCAGAGCCTCCAGACCCACCAGAACTGCTTTCACCCTCTCCTGAAGAGAGACAAATAAAACCAGACCCACACCTGGCAATGCTCTCCAGCCACAAAACCTCCATTTTATCAGACAATAGGATGACCAACAATCCTGTCACAGAACTTAAAACAAACAAATAAGCTAATTAAACTTCTTCCAACTCTTCTAAACTGCACTCACCAGTCGGGGCCCTCTCAAAATCATCTTATGAACCCAATTTGGCAAACCAACACAACCTGTACAATGTAACCCACATCTGCATCAAGTCCCTCATGATCACCTGAATTAAATCCAATGACTTCAATGAAACCCCATCTCTAACAACATAGGCTAATAAAACCTAAGAAGGTCTGGCTAGCACCAACAACTCTTTGTTACATTTGCATTTATCGCTTGTTTCTGTAAAGGAGACAGACCGGCTAAGCAGATGTGGGGAGTATAGACCAATCCGTACCTGGGATCTACAGTAGATCCTGAATGAGTGGGAATAGTGTGGTCCAGTTCTGGGGTCAAGGCATAGTGGCTGAGTATAGGTCCCAGTTCCGTGGTTGGAGCAGGAGAGAGACAGAATGGTCCAAAGGTAGGCAAAACAGCACACAGCGATTCTGACAGGAAAAATGTATGGAGAACCTTGCACAGGGAAGAGGAGGGAAATAGGTATGTGAAATTGGGGTGCTCGCAAGACGATCGACACAGAGGGGTCTTATCGGAACTCTAGTCCTGGGCACCGGGAAATCTTTCAGCTGCCCTGACTTTACGTATCTAACTACCCTAAACAAACAACGTCCACTAATTAAAACAACACATTTCATGAAATGTTGTATGCATGTTAAACGTACACTTTAAAAAGCAAGACTAGGTGAAAGACATTCAAAGAGCAATGTGAAAAACAATTTCAACTCTGATTTATTTAATCATGGAAGAGTAAATAATTTCATATTTATTAACGTTGTATAACTAAAAAGATAAGGACTTGTTGAAGGAACATTAAAATAGAAGATAATCTAACAGCAATCATTAAAATAATATTTTTCATCAGTAGCTATTATGGAAAGATCAAGAAATAAAAAGGTAAGGCTGTTGTGTTTGAGGGAAACTTAAGATATCGGAGAGTACAATTCCCAGATAATGAGTGGATTATGTTAAGAGAACAATAAACAAAAATGGGTAAACATACGTGATTTTTTTAAAATTTGGAAATCATTAATGAAAGTGAATAAATATTGACACAGTTGGAATGCCCTTTGTGTATTCCTGTAATATAAAGAGCATTGCTCTGAATTAGGGTCCACACAGACTTTCAATTGAGTGCTGATGTTCAATGCTTGATACCCAATAATCATCTGTATCATGAAATTCACGTGTGCATTCCTTCTAGTAGCTCTAAGCTGCTGCTTTGGTAAAGCTCGAATTATTGGTCGTAATCCTTAGCAATGTTTATGTAAATTGTGGGATATGAAGGCTCTATGGGTGTAATCAATAAAGTCACATAGTGCTGATTTGGCACCATTTTTAATAAGCCCCTTTGTATCACTCCAATGTTGACATTTGTATCCTCTCTCTGTTGGTATTAGAGATCAAAGTACATTACATTTACAGTATCATGACCTGTATCTGCCAGTTTGCAATATGTGGATTGTAAAATGGAGGAGTTAAGAGGTTCTTAAATTATAATGGATGTGTCCTATTCTGCATGTCTCTGTATCCTCTTTATTCTAATGTTAGCATGAAAACACTCAGTCATGTCTGAGGTAGTGTAAACATTCTTGCCGAGTGATCTGTATCAAATATAAGAACTTTGATTAATAAACTTTCAAAATCTCATGCAGCTGCAAGCAGAACTTAAATCACATTTTCTATTGCTTAAACAAATTACAGTCTAAGACCTAGGGTATGAAAGTTCAAGGCACAAGCCAGCAATTTATAGTGAAGAGTTTCTGCCTCGTCAGTACACAAGGGCATCATATATGTTAGCTTTTTTCCTCTTATATATTATTTTATGTTATTTTGTTTACCTATATCTAATGTGTTTGCATTTTAGATACACCAGCTGCCTCTGCTCCAGAGAACTGCATTACAGATCTAGTGGAGGTATGTATATGTACTGTATGACCAACCTAACTTTTCTTCAGCTAAAAAACATCAGCTCAAATTGCCAGCATGAATCATAGATGATATATCAAAAAAGAAATGATTTGGTTTCTTTCTTAAAAACGACATACTTTAAGAATTGTTTTTTTTTTATCGGTGCATTCATAAAATGGATAAGATTTAACCTTATTGTTACATGTGTTGTATGGATGTGTGATGACATTCTACTGTATGTTTTCACCATAATAACCTGTAGTAGATCTCCATTTTGTTTTAAAGAAACATGTAGTATTTAAAGGAACTGAACTTATGAAGTCCTATTATTAGTTTAACTTTTTTATGTTTTGACACATAGGATTTTCCAGATGTTAATAAGGATTTCTCTAATTGTACTCACCCCTTTGTACATGTTATTAATGTACTGTATGGTGCTTTCTTTGTTCTCAGAATGGTGCTCCATCACTTGTTCTGAAGCTGGGAAATCTTCTCTGCAAATATCAGCAAGCAAAGGTAAAACGTAACAGCTGCTATTTGCCAAAATTATCATCAAAGATCCCTTCTGGCCAAATGGTAACACCTTTGAGTTTGGTAGAATCAAGGTTTCATTATCTATACAATTTTTCGGTCGCTGGTACATTTTCATTTCTAGAGCATCCAGTTGAAGACCCATTTCTTTAAAGAATAAAATATATCAATTTGGCCAACTATTTCTGTTGATTTCTTTTGATAGATTTAAAATGCAACTTTCGTGTCACCAAAGTTAAGAAATTAAGGATTTCATAGCAATTTATTTAAAATCTCTTAAAAAAATTTAAATACTGTACTTAGGCCTGCATATACTATACTTCAATATTCATATAACTGTGTGTTAATAAAAGCATTTTTTTACAGCTGTATTTACTAAAGGTTTAACACTAAAATAAAGTAGATCACTCTCCTTTAATTGCAGTCATAAGTGTGGGCTAAATGTAGCACCAGAATTGATAATTAGTATGCAAATGAGTATGCATTGTCTAATTACAGTACATATTTTTACATTTAACAACAGTATTGCAAATAAACATGCAGATGTAGGCCAACTGAGAATAAATGTCTAATTAGCTAAACATGTTATTTACTAAACTACTGTACAATACCTGGAGTTATCAGGTTATCACCCAAAAATGTTGTCGATTTTTATCATCTACCCCCGGCTGACATTAAAACTATATTGCCCATGAGTATAATGGATAAGATAAGACTAGTCAACATAAAAAGAATGATAAAAATACATAATATTAACAATGTTGATCACATTAATATATTAACCCACTTGTTGGTCACTTTGGCTACTGAAGAATTCAAATGTGTACAATATCATGCTTTTTGGACTTCATTTGTAATGTGTTTATGGTGCCTGAAGACATTCCTTGCAATGGATTTGTAGCCTCTGGCATCAAAAGGGTTAAATAATTTTATGTCATAAGTCTTTGTGAGAAATCCGGTTACATAACCATATGGTAAAAAAAAGTGTGATGTCTCCAAACCTTACGCGCACACGCGCATACCCCGTCAGTGCTGATTAATGCACATTTCTTTGAATTAACAAAGTACATTTTTTGTCATTATTTGTAACGCTGAGTTCTCTTTTTTTGGTGTATGCTAATGAGAATCAATACCGCAAACCACATATGAATATATTATTCTTAGTAAAAACAGGAGATATCAGAAAAAATATCACTGCCTTCCTAATTTTTTGTTATGCAGCAATTTTGACTTTTGCAAATTTAGGCCTAAGACAGGAAAGAAAAACACAGAGACGTCAAACTGTATTTATCAAAGTCTGTAAATAAAGGGTAATACTGGGGCATGAGGTTTATCAAAGGTAAACACATGTCATTGCTTCCAATAAGATGCCATTTCTTAAATATATTTTATGCTGCTCCCCCCTGTAGTAGAGGCTAATCACTAAAGTATGATAGAGATTATCAATCATTAACAGACACTGTGAAATAATATGCATGTCTTTTTTGAAGACAAATATCAATATTATCTATCTCTAGAGCAGTGTTTCCCAACTCCAGTCCTCAGGGAACCCCAATAGGTCAGATCTTAAGGATATCCCTGCTCCAGCATAGGTGGGTCAATCAGCGGCTCAGTCAGCCACCTGAGCTGGAGCAGGGATATCCTTAAGACCTGACCTGTTGGGGTTCCCTGAGGACTGGAGTTGGGAAACACTGCTCGAGAGGAATCTGAAAAGAATCGGTATTGGAATGTTGAAAATTCTGGAATACTGTATTGAAATAAATAATTGTAAAATGTTTCATTTGTAAAGTAACATATAACACGACTGTATCTGTTTATCTATTCCATTTAGGAAGCTCAGAACCAGAGCTTGTACATTGCTTTTCTCAATGAGTTGAAAGTGGTTTTGGTAAGATTAATTTTTATTTGTAAAATATCTCAAATTGTAGAGTATTCATGATATAGCTACATTCTTTATGGTCCTATAAATAAAATGTATTAATGTGTTTGGTGATATGTATTTTTACCAGGGGTAATTTATCATCTCTTCAGTCATGTATGTTATGCACTAAAATGTTTTGTATATCAAAATGTACATACAAGCCGTTAATTTGTCAGCATGCTGACCTTAAATGTGAGACACGGGACACGGTAGGGATGAGGTTTGTGGTGTAGGTCGCATTTGACGTAGGCATAGGAAGACAAGATACAGTACGGACTGTGGAAATTGGGAGAATATTTAAAGTAAGTGTCTAAGGGTGATCAAGTGTCACCAATTCCCAGCTATATGCTTTTGTTGTACTGAAATGTATTCACTTGATTGGAAAGCATCACCTCCAACAGGATAGATGGTGGAATTAGCCTATATCAATTTGGTGTTATAAAAAAGGCAGAGAGGGAGTAAAGCACAGATAAAGTGGGCTACATGGAGAGCAATGTGTGATTGGATTAGTAGACCTTTTGATTAGTTTCAGGCTGTGATTACTTTTAGTTGACCAAAATGATAGTTCTTCATAGATTAAGTTACAGTATTTAGGGTTTTCAAAACTTCATAGGTCTCTTTCTCAAGTGGACTGTCAACTGACAGGGAGAGAGAAACTAAGAGAAAGAGGCTCAGATAGAGAGTTGCAGGGGTAAGTCAATATACAGTTCATCTATGCAGCAATGGCCATTAAATTCAATAGGAGTTTTTTTGGCTGGTCACAACGCAATCGCCTGCTTCGTTTATTGAATCGGCACCAAAGACAGAGAGAGAGACACTGAAAGAGAGCTTATAGTTTTTGATTTATACCAATGATTTCAAAATATTGTTTCTCTCCTGATGTGAACTCTAACTCAATGTTAAAAGAAAGAATCTAGTAGTTGCTATTAACTGCCAGTAATTGTGACACACACTTGATGCAAGTAATTATTTTCTTGGCAATGAAAAATCCTCGGTTGTCCTTGTTATAATATGCTGTCCATACAATATCTATTAGTAGTGCAGATGTAGCCTGTTACTTTCTCCATTCTATAATACGTTTCAATAGCTTATGCCGGTACACACTCAAACAGAATAAAATGTAATATTAAATGAAAAATAAGTTAACCAGACCAAGGTGCATATTGGTACTCAATAGTAGAATGCATGTACTGTACCACAAAATAAAATGGTTAATCAAATGTATTTGTAATAACCATAGCCCATATTTTGGTCCAATTGAATCTTCCATTTGTGTATAAGTCCTGATCAAGGTCAGGTTTAGACCAAACCATTGGCAATGGAAAATACATTATGTGATTAATCTCTTTATTTTCAAGCATTCTGCTATTGAACACCTTGTGCATTTTGGCAAGTTATGGTTTGATATATCGCAATATACTGTATTGAACTAACATTACCATTGTCCTATACAAAGTCTGTCATTCTAATACTATGCATTATATATTTTTTTCAAAATTAATTACAAATATATGCAAAATGTTAATTTTTATTGTTACCTGTGGTTTGTAATTGCTACAGTATTTGTTTCCTTTGTTTTTAATTCAGGCAGATGTTGGTTGTACCATGGATAGTCTTCTGGGAACACATGTGGTAACTTTTTTAAAGTATAATCTGTTTTATTGATACTAAGGCCCACATTTATGAAAACAGTTTTAAGCCATACAGTAAGTCCCCATAATTAATGCGACATCAGGTGCATTATTGCTAAGCAAAACTTTATGATTATGACTGTAACTGTGTGCAGTAACCTGCAAATTAATAATGATATTGTGTAACAGCGGATATCCACTGACGCCCGTTAAGGTTAACACAGGAACTTAACATTACGTCCTAGCTAAACTTGGCATTACTCCCATCCAGACTCTTAAACATTACTTTTTCTGCAGACGGAAAGGAGGAGAGAGAAAGAAGGAGTGAGGGGTAAGGGAGAAGGGAATGAAAGAGAGATATGCTAATTTAAATCAACTTAATATACTTTGTAAATCTCTCAGGTATGTTCACAGGTATGCCCCCTTGTGTTGTATTGAGGAGTGTTTTAAAAAGTATTTGTAAACAGGGATTTGCACAAATAGTGCACAGCATAGATTGGTGAATTGTAATTTTGGCAATTTTATTCTAGGAAACTTCCCTTGATAATGTCGAGGAAATTGCTGACAAAGTTGCTCTAGTGCTGTTTGACATTTTGGTAAGAAAACAAATTACATATCTACAGTAATAAATATAAAATATGTCATAAAATTACATCAGTGTAATTCATAATCCCAACTATACTGTGAATGGCTTAATGCATGTATAAGGATGGAATATTTTTATATTCTATACATTTTTACTTTTGTGGCTATAATAACAGTAATGGCTGGACAGAGTTGATGGCTGTATGTGTCTTAAATATCAACTAAAGATCTACAGTACTTGAGCAGGGAAGCTGTAAGGTACAGCTGCTCCCCTCTCCTCCTTGCCTAGTACCCACATAGAACATACAAATAACGACAGAAACCGGATCTGGAGGTATAAAAGGCAGTGGCTATCTATTTTATAAACAAATAACTAATGGAGTAAATGCTACTCCCTGCCAGAGTGCTCCTTTAAAAGGGGTGGGGGGAAGGAATGGTCAGCCAGTCTTTGAACCGCTGACCCAATGCACCTTACGGCTGGGCCCCCATGACCCGGCTGTTGTCGCAAGTGGGCTCCCGGAAGTCATGTCGGAATGACCCCTCCCACTCGCCACTCCCCCCGGCCTTAAACAGCCCATCTCCCTGTCTGGCAAGAACAAGCACCTAACTCCAAGAGCCACGTGACAAAGGCAGACCGCTCACACAACCCCCTCCCCCCCTCTTAGGAACTTCATTCCTTCCATTTCCTTGAAAAGTATAAAGAATTCACACTGTAAGAGAACAAAGAAACATCAATATTCACATATAATATTTAGCTACAATACATGAAAGGCAACCATGGCAATTGTTGACAATTAAGATACATATCATTGTCATGGTCATTGCGAACAAATCTATCAACAAGGGATGGGTCAGCGGGAAATAGCTGGTGGGCAGTGAACAGAACACTCTCCCACCATCCAAGCTTGAAGTAGCCGTCTTTTGGCTCCTCTCCCAGTCCCTTCCCCCACAGCAACCCTCCCCTCCGTGCTGGTGGGGAGGAGAGCATGCAGAGGGGTGGCCTGGAGAGGCAGAGCCTGACCCCTTGGTCATGATGCCCCTCTGCCGAGGGCTAGGAGGCCGCTGACTGAGTGCTTAAATAATTGGTGTTGTATGTGCCTAAAACTCAGTCTTTTATTGTATTCTAGAATGGTTTGCCAGTTACTACAAGGTTCATGGATGTTGCATGTGGAACATTGGTAAGACTAACACATTCTCTTTTTGATGAATCCCACATTGTATGAACATGTTGTGCAGTGTGATTGAGAGTTTATCTATTCTATTGTAAATGTGTTCCCCAGTTCTCTCTCAAATCAATGTAAGGCATTTAGCTTAGCAAATCATTATTCATTTTCACCCATGTGCCATTATCAATGACATTATCACATGTTACGAGGTCCACTTCCCCCCCCCCCTCCTCTCCCGCATTTGTGACCATATGACTGCTTCTCCGAAGTGGTCACATGGTCACTCGCTCCATTACTGATGACAGGAGTCCTCCTCCTTCCATTCCACTTAGTGATAGATCGCGTTCTGAATGTGACCCCCCTAGAAAAATAAGCAGGAACATTATGACGTAGCTACTATGTTTGAAAGGCACCAATATGGTTAATCATGCAAAGCCTTTTTGTGCCAGAAAATTGGACCATAGAAATCTTGATTTATAGAAATCCAGGTGTTACCATGGTGCACAATCAGTGCTTTAAGTAATATGTTTACATAGAAGGATGTAAGTTGCATATAATGTATCAATAACTTTATGCACCATTGTTAACTCTGTACCCCTACTGTACCGCGCTGTGGAATATGTTGGCGCTTTACAAATAAACGATAATAATAATAATTTATTCAGAACGTCAAACAGTTTTTCTATTGTCCTGACCAATGAGAATTTCCTTTGATTAAATTACAAGCGGATAGTATAAAAGATGCAGACTTAACAAAAATGATCTTAGTTGAACTGTTAAATTAGCGAAACCTGTTACCTTAATCATTTGCTCGTTGGGTTTTCGGTGTTTTATTTTTGTGAGTAACACTTGCGTTTAACGCCTGGGACATAGTGAGTTTTAAGCTCGCTGAGGCGGGCTGAGCCGCGCTGAGCAGATGCATAAAGCCCCTTCATCTGTCATCAGCGCGGCTATAGTTTCTCCCTCCGCATGCGTGCTCTTGCGTGCGGAGGCTGAGAAACTTTGCCGAGACAGGCAGGTTTCAAATTTGCCACTCGGGGAAGCGATGTGAGCGGTCACGTGACCGCCCACATCCAATGGGAGCGAGGGACTTGCCTCGTCTACTGCTCCACCTCCTGGCACACCTCTGCTCCGCCTCTGCTCCGCCCCCGCCCCTCTTCCGCCCCGCCCCCTGAGCGCGCTCACTGCCTCGCCTGCACGGACAGGAAAAAGCACCATTTTGGAGCAGGTGAGGCAGAGCAGGAGCACGGCTCAGCGCTGTTTGCTCCTCTATGTCCCAGGCCTAAGTAATAATTTGTCCCTTGTATTTAGGAAAATCTTCTAGCAAAACTGAAAAGTGTACTGGTAAGAACAGTTCCATTTTTAAAACTGATCTTTATGTGAAGATGATTTGCAGGGGGATATTTTCTTAGCAGTGGTTCGGACCGTATTGTAACACTATATAATAATGTAAACCAATTGATATTTAGGTCTAATATTGTATAAATGTGTGAAGATTTATATTATATTTTACTGTATGTTAATTGAAATAAATAAGATAAATTGTACTGCATTATAATTGTATTATATTTTAAATAAACTATAGCCTTTTTTTATATTAACTTGAAAATATGTGAACACCACAGACCTACATATGCAGTATACTGCATGTACTATACAATAGCACAACTTACTTTCAATAAACATACAGTACTCAATACACCTGAGTTCACATTTAAACCATGATTATGCTTGGTTTAATGTGAAGTGTGATATTGTTCGGTACATTTTTTTCATTATCGTATGTATTTCAATTAACATTAACAAGGTCAAATATCACATAAATAATCACAGATTCATGTATAAAATATTAGACCTAAAAATCAATTGGTTTATATTAATCCTACAATGGTAAAGCAACTTTATAGCAATATATATATATATATATATATATATATATATATATATATATATATATATATATATATATATATATATATATATTATACATGTAGAGGTATCAGTACCGTGTTAGCCGAGCTTCAATAATCAAAAAATAAATAGATGATACCGTTCTGTGGCTAACGAAATGCTTTTATTTGTGCGAGCTTTCGAGATACACTGATCTCTTCTTCCGGCGATGTTACAATGAATGAAGCAAGGATAACTTGAAAACAGTGTCTCTTGGAATGTTATCTGTGCTTGTCCTTCCCCCGGTGTGGATCCACACCGGGGGAAGGACAAGCACAGATAACATTCCAAGAGACACTGTTTTCAAGTTATCCTTGCTTCATTCATTGTAACATCGCCGGAAGAAGAGATCAGTGTATCTCGAAAGCTCGCACAAATAAAAGCTTTTCGTTAGCCACAGAACGGTATCATCTATTTATTTTTTTATTATATATATATATATATATATATATATATATATATTTGTACCGTGTCTTCTCCATAACCTGTCTTCTGAAACCCATCTTGTGGAGCTGGACTGTATCTACTGGCAACCACAAGAGTCCTTCCAGAACTTATGTGCCGAATCTAGAAGCTCCAAATTATGACAAACCGCTTCTAAAATGCACGTTTCTTGCAAATTTGTATGTTTTGCTAATCTGTAAGATTACATCACATGTCCAAACCATACAAAAAGCTTTTTTAAAAGCTTTTTCATTCTGGCTGTGCAAATCCGGGTTGAATGATAAAACTTGTGCAAAAGGCTAAATCGCATCTAAATAACTCACATTTTTTGGCAATGACAATTTCAGAGCTACTACAATAATCCCCTTAGTAAGTACAGAGGTAACTGCTAGTTGTATTGTAGCATCAGAGGATAGTATTCTTGATTGCTGCTTAGGGGATATCCAATATGGTCAAAAGCAGCAGTTTGGGATGTTATCAGGAAAAACTTCCATTGATTTCAACGGAGTTAATGATCATAACGGGCTGGATGCTAATTCGGACTATAATGAATGAGTCCCTTAGTAAATTTCACTCACAATATCACAAGGTTGAAGAAGCGGGAAACACATACAGTACTTAACTATATCTCAAGCTGAGGGATAAGTAGAAGTTGCTGAAACAAACTATGACTACACATTCTTCTATAAATTGCTAGAGCTACTTCTGTAGTCATTTTATTTTCTCCACGGTTGTCATGAAATGATTAAATGGAGCAATACTCGAGCTTGATTCCTTTTAACATTTGATATGAAAATCTAAAATATTGGGTGTCGTGTTTTCTTTCTTTTCTTGTTATGATTTTTCCAAACCTTTATGGTAGGAAACAGTTCGACAGACTTTGAACAAAGTTGTGGTAAATATAATTTTATTATTTACTTTAAGAGTATAAAATTATATCGTGAAGGGTTTTAATTCTGTTTAACACATTTTTTTAAATCTTTACATTAGGACAAACTGGGAGTTCAAGGAGGACTTCATCACTAAGCATTGGAAACTTACAGTAGCATTTTGCAGTACTGTACGTATTTAATAATAGTGCTATTGAAAACTATGATTAATGAAATAACACGCATGTTATTTAATGCATTATTTGGTGTGTTCGTTTGCATTAATGCGGTTAATAGCTTTGGGGGAAGAGGAGGAGGAGGGAGAAGAGGGGGAAGAGAGCTGTCACACTGCCATCCCTGGCTAGCTGTGTGGTAAGGCTTATCACAGCACAGATAGTGGTTTAACAAATTATATTCCTGCCTAAAGAAGCACAATTGTTCACATTTATGTGTTATATACAGTGGAGCTTACAAGATAAAAGTACTGTAAATTAGATATTTTAAATGTTCACAAACATGTATACTGTATACGCTATTTTTATTGTTGTTTAGTTTCTACCTACACAGTTCAAAATGCATCCTCTTGGCCCAGATGTCAAAAAGGGGAGGCAGAATAGTAGTGTACCTCAAAACTATTGATTGCATTTGTTAATCTCAGAAATGCATTACTTGTTATTCCAGGTCACATGGTTGTGATGGACAATATATATATTATATTGACTAAATTATTAATAAAAGTTATTACTTTTTCATGACACTAAAATATCTTGTATTTATTAATTTCATTTGCTAATATTACTCAACAAGATGAGTAGCAATGAGTTATACTAAATTGTTCAACATTGCATCGTGTATCTTTATTTTGTCTCTAAATGGTATTTTCTGGGACAATGTTATTGGGTCAATGTACAGTATAAAAGACATCACATATGAGATGTATCATATTTTGCTTTTCAATGTGCTTTTCTTTTCCCCTTTTTTTTTCCTCAAAAAAAGCCACCATATCTAAAGTGGCAGAAGTCTGAAACTCTGCTTCAAAAAACAGAGCAATACTGTACATCAATATACATTTTCCCCAAATGATTAAAATTATTCTCTACTCTCTTTAAGGCAGCACCTTGACAGAATGCAATTGCTAACCAGATGACACTCCTAAAGCAAATTATTTTCTTCACGTTCTGCACCTAACATCATCTTATTATTCTATTCACCATCATGATTTCCAGCTCCCTGTATCTGTATGTGTTCGAATAAAACAATAAATAGCAATGTTTTTCTTGAATACTGTATTTTATATTGCATAAGATGGCTTGCTATAAATGTTGAATCAGCTGAGAAAGGAAAGTAAACTCTACTAGAATTTTCAAATGTGCCCATTTGCTACCACATGTAAAGTACTGTACAAAAAAAGACTTTAAAAAAAATCACTAAGTTGTCTCTATCCCCCCAACCAGAGGGTGGGGGGAAGCTATGAGGGGTTATTGAGGGATACAGAAAAAAGAGGGAAGGGAGGTAAAAGGAGGGGTAGGAGGGAGGGGTGGTTAGGGACATGGCAAGCCAGTTGAATGGTTATAAATACAAAATCTGTGACATATATAGTCTTCTAGTGTCTTTTTTTTTGTTTGTTTAGTATTTGTTTATTTTTCAATATTATTATTCAATACAACATTTTTTTGATTGCCTCTTCCATATTGACATCACAAGTCATCATCGGAGCTGCCACATTCATCACAACACACAGACACCGGTCACCGTCTCTGGATTGCCTTCCACAAACAAGCATAGTCTGGAGTTCCAGATTCTCTCCTACAAACCCTTGTTCTGTCATTCTGTCTAGCTAAGGTCCCCAAATAGTTCTGAATTTGTGCATAGTCTGTTAAATATGATGTAATTTTTTCGTAGCAAAGTGTTAGTCAAACTCGGATGATTATTTTGGCAAAATTTGGCATAGGGCAGTTGAAGGAAGCAGATATGGCGCATCTGGTTGCCGCCAGAGTATGCAAAGTGACCTTACGCTCATAGGGGCCTATTTCATAAACTTCAATAACTTAGTCATCGAGCATTTTGAGCACTTCCGAATGATTTGGCATAGGTAGCTATTCAGAATGCTTTGATAGCATGCCAAACTCGTTCGTGAAGTGCTCCTTCCCGAACGGTAGCGCTGCAGTTCAGACACATTGAGCGGGAGCACAAAAAGAGCTGAAACGTACATTTTTTTGTAAATTCACCCTATTCTAGTAGTTCAGACAATCTCATCAGGTCTGAAACTAAAGATCAACTCACAGATATCATATCGCCACCTCAAGCGTGGCGGGTTGGGATTTGCGATATTACTTAGAAGAAAAATATATTTGTACTGCATCAGATTGAAGCCGGGAGTCTCCAGAACTGACCCACATTAATACCAGCTCCGGAAACCCGCGGCTTCCATCCAATGTAATACAAATACATTTACACGCAGCTTCATTACCTTAACGGTTAACTGTTAATGTAATGAAGGGGTTAAATACCAGTGCCCAGTTTATTGGGGGTAGAGGGAGAGGGTGAAGGTGGTATTTGGTTCGTAGTGGGTGATTATGCATAATGGGAGGGTTGCTTGAGGAGCTAACCCCTTCATTACCTTAGCGATTACAACTGCTAAGGTAATGAAGGGGCTAACCCCACCCACTACCCACCCAGTAGACATAAACACCTAACATGGGCAAAATACCACCTTCACCCATCCCCTCCACCCACATTAAATATTAAAGCACAATACGTGCCAATACACCCATTGATTGCCAGTGTGGTTACCTATGCCCTCAATGGCTGCAGAGGTAACCCTAATGGCAATTATTGGACACCCTACAACCAAACCCCAAAATGTACAGTACAGTAATGGGAAAAAATTATATTATCCAGATTTGAATAATAGCTCATTTACCCATTAAAAATAAAATATTATCCAGCCAACATATAGTAAATTAAAGTTGCACTTAATCCTGCCAGGGTAAAGGCCATCCTTGTCTTCCTCCCCATCCTCATGAACAGTAACATTACAATAAAAAAAAACTACTGGCCACTAACCACTTTATAACCTTAGCGGTTAGTAACCGCTACAGTAATTAAGGGTTTAACCCCCCTCTTCTGCTAACCACCCGGGAGGCCTAACCACCCTCCCCAGAGCAACTACCCCTCTACATATTGGTCATTTCCCTGGCTGGACCACACAGCTGGTCCCAATAGGATTGGAGAGGGCAAGGGAGTTGAATGTTAGAGAATACCTGCGGCGAAACACATTGCTCTATATCGTGAGGAAGAGTGTCCCAGAGAGGCTTCCGTAGTCCTGTTTCAGCACCCGGGTTTGACCTGCGCAGTTTGTTCCCACCGGATGTGGGAGGGGAACCCTGTCACAGCGAGGGTGTTGGCGGTCTGAAGTCTAGCTATTCTGGACATTCCATGCATGTGAGTGTATATTGGCTGCTATTTGTTTAATACATTTTAGCCAATCTGAACTATCCTCCGTTTCTCCCCTTGACTGTTTGGGGGAACAGAGGGTGAGTACACAGTGGGACAGTGCAGCCTCTGAGAATACTTTGAAGTGTTCCAGTGTGTTGTAAGAGAGGACCTGTCCTACAAGGATTTTCTATTTGCCTGTACTTACACATAGTTACATAGCAGATGAGGTTGAAAAAAGACGTACGTCCATCAAGTTCAACCAATGCTAAATTCAGACAACAGATACTTTATTCTATATCTATACTTACTTATTACACATGGCCGTGTAAGTTTCATTTATTATTTTATTCATATATTTATTCCATCCCCCAATCTTCTCTGTAAGGTTATATTTGACACATATTTGATTTTAATCTGTTATGTATATATGCTGCTGATCTGTCCCTTTGCTCCCCCTTCTTCTGTTTTTAATCCCATCAATAGAAACAAGGATACGATTGTGTTAACACCGAAAGTATGCTTTAGGATTAGTAGACTCAGTATAGTGATATCATGTATTAGTGATCTAAAAACTTGCTTAATGAACATACAGTACTGCATACAGCTGCTAATTTATAGAGGAAATTACCATAACATTTTGCAAATAGTCTGCGTATTTATAACTACTTTGTGGTATCCTATTAAAGAAGCTTATAGGTCAGTGGAGTAGTCAATATTAATAGCATATACAGTTAGGTCCTGAAATATTGGACTGACACAATTGTCATAATATGGGCTCTGTACACCACCACAATGATTTGAAATGAAACTTTCAGCTTTAATTCAAGGGCTTGAACAAAAATATTGAATGAAACGTTAAGGAATTGCAACCATTTTCAAACACAGTCCCCTTATTTCAGGGCTCAAATGTAATTGGACAAATTAACACAATCATAAATAAAATGTTCATTTATAATACTTTGTCGAGAATCCTTTGCAGGCAATGACTGCTTGAAGTCTGGAACGCATGGGCATCACCAAACGCTGGGTTTCCTCCTCTGTGACGCTTTGCCAGGCCTTTATTCCAGCAGCGTTCAGTTGTTGTTTGTTCGTGGGTCTTTCTGCCTTAAGTTTTGTCTTCAGCAAGTGAAATGCATGCTCAATCTGGTTGAGATCAGGGGATTGACTCGCCCATTGCAGAATATTCCACTTCTTTGCCTTAAAAAACTCCTGGGTGGCTTTCGCAGTATGTTTTGGGTCATTGTCCATCTGTAATGTGAAGCGCCATCCAATCAACTTCGCTGAATTTGGCTGAATTTGAGCAGACAATATATCAATATACACTTCAGAATTCATCCAGCTGCTTCCTGCTTCTGTCACATCATCAATAAACACTAATGACCTAGTGCCATTGTAAGCTATGCATGTCCATGCCATCACACTGCCTCCACCATGTTTTACAGATGATGTGGTATGATTCAGACCATGAGCCGTTCCAAGCCTTCTCCATAATTTTTTCTCCCATCATTCTGGTACAGGTTGATCTTAGTTTCATTTGACCAAAGAATGCTGTTCCAGAACTGGGCTGGCTTTTATAGATATTGTTTGGCAAAGTCTAATCTGGCCTTTCTATTCTTGAGGCTTATGAATGGTTTGTACCTTGTGGTGAACCCTCTGTATTTGCTCTTGTGAAGTCTTCTCTTTATGGTAGACTTGGATAATGATATGCCTACCTCCTGGAGAGTGTTCTTCACTTGGCTCGATGTTGTGAAGGGGTGAATGGAAAGGAGCCTACAATCATCCACCACTGTTGTCTTCCGTGGACGTCCAGTCCTTTTTTGTGTTGCAGAGCTCACCGTGCGTTCATTTTTTCTCAGAATGTAAAAAATTGTTGATTTGGCCACTCTTAAGGCCTCATTCAAAGAAGGTTGAAAAAAATTATCGCCAGGGCATTTAGAATGCCGTTTTTTTGGGTGTTGCTATCACGTATTCAGATAGCCTCGATACCTGTGATAGCAAAATTCCCAAAATGGGCGAGTTGCTGCCAGCGAGAGCATTGAGCCTCTGAAAAGGCCTAAAACGGCGATTCATTTCTGCTGCAGAGAGAGCTGCTCTGAGAGAGGCCACCTCTCACAGTGGAAATGTCGCATGAAAATTATTTATTTTAATATAAATTTCTTTCAAAGTGTAGATGTGCAGGGGGTCTCCGGAGCTGAACCGTTTTGGTTTCAGGTCCAGGGACCCCCTGCTTCCCGAGATATAGGCACCTTTATGGGGTGCCGGTATCTCCTATGCAAGGAAATGTCCCGGTCACGTGACATGGTACATTTCAATGCAGAGGGATACCTGCACCCCATAAAGGGGCCTGTATCTTGGGAAGCAGGGGTCCCCGGACATAAAAGCAACGCGGTTCAGCTCCGGAGACCCCTGCACATCTACACTATGAAACAAATGTATATTAAAAAATATTTAATAAACATCAATACACGCCCCCCTCCGCCCAAACACACACAGTAATGGTCAAAATAACTATTATCCAGATATGGATAATAGATTATTTGCCCATTATTAAACACAACATTAGCATGCATCAATAAAGTAAACAAATACAGTTCTACTTACCACACCAGCATGTCACTCTGTCCTCCGTTGCCAGAAAGCATATATATACTGTATATATATATATATAATAAAGACATTCTAATGGCCCCTAACCCCTTAATCACCTTAGTGGTTTATAACCGCTATAGTAATTAGGGGGTTAACCCACCCTGCCCCGATACCAACCAGGGAGGCCTAAGCACAAACCCCAGACTGACTATACCATCCTGTACCCATTGAGTAGTATAGTGGTACATCATACCCATATAATAATAATATGGGCATGGTATGGCTCTATAGCACTCAATGGGCACCCTAATTACAATACATTAATGCACCAGACACACAATAATACAACATAACAAAACTCCAAAAAAACATATTCACTAAATAAAAACAGTAGCCAGCTAATCCAATGAATACAAGCAACAACAACATCAATAATGAATTAATTAAAGCATTAACCAATCAAAACAATTAATTCCTAAAACAACTCAGAATTATTTTATACAGTAACCAATCAAACCAATTAATTACTAAACCTACTCAAAATTAATATTCACATTAACCAATCAAACCAATTAATTTATACAACATTAATTAATTGATTAATTGAAACATTAAACTACAAAGAAATAAATTCAATCAATATCTGAAATAACCGTTACGCGCATTAGCTAACATAATACATCATTAAGTAAAAACGAAAAACAATCGCAAACATTTGATTTCAATCAAGCAGAAAAAGACAAAACAATGACATCCACATAATAAACTGTAATTCAAAAAAACATCAGCAATACCAAGCCTGAAATGCCCCCCAAATATTGTCATAATAATGTATTAATCTGTACCCTAAAGTGGTACAGATTAATATATTATCTGTCAATGTGCCTCCCCCAAAAAATCAAAAAACACATTCAATGAAAAAACCTGTAAAAAAAGACATTTACAAACATTCAATATATTACTTACCATTAGAAGCAGTGGCCCTCCGACTCCCGGGGAAACAGGAAACTCACGTACCTTGGAGGCCTCCAACAGCATCCGATGCCATTCGCCATGAAGATCCGGATCAGGTACCCAAATCTTCTTTTTTCTTTCTTAATCACCTTCTTCTATCTTCATCTGTCACCATTTCTTGATCTTCTTTATCTTCTATCTTCATCTGTCAATCCAAAAAGCCACATGGTAAATCCCAACCGATGTTGTCTTCTTGGGCTCAAATGAGGCATCACAGCCTTAAATAGGGCTTGTAACGTCACTTTTAACCTCAAAATGGTTAACAGCAACCTGATTGGCTGTTAAAACCATGTTCTGACTTTAATAAAAAAAAAATGAAATGACGTCACTTAAAGGGAATGATGCCATCCAATCAGAATGGCTGTGCTTCATTTGCCTATAAGATGACGTTAATAAATCCAAGATGGCCGGCGTCATATGGTTTTTCAGCCAATCAGATCGTGGGAATATGTATGTATGTATGTCTCGATTGATATATACATACAGGGTAAGAAATGATTTGGTAGGAAATGCTTGTTTTGCTGTCTTTAAAATGTTTTTGGCTATGCTGCTATGTATAAATGTGTGTGTAATGAATTTTTGAATTAGATAGATGTAATTTTTGGTGTTTTATGCAGTACTTTAGGTCATGGTGAGGCTTGCTTTTGTATATTGGATTCTTTTTGGTACTTATATTTTGTCTGATGGTAACTTGTTTTGTTTAACGATTGAAATAGTTAATTGTGTTATTGTTATGGATGGTATTTTAATTGTTTTGGGATTTGATTAAGGAATGCTAATTGATTTCTGTTGATTTGCTTGGTTTAAATAGTATACTTGTTTGGATTTAATGGTATTTTGTTTGGAATATTTTATTGTTAACATTGATTGGCATAGTGTACATGGTTCATAGATTTTATACATCATGTACACAATGTAAATTCAATGTTTTGATTGGCTTTTGATGCTTTTGATTGAAAGATAAGATTGATTTTTTTAGGAAATAGGATTTTAATTTACTGTGGCTGATATGGAGAAGTGGTATTTTTATTAGAGCATGTTTTTGGTAACCCTTAAACATTTCTTTGTACAGTGGGTTATATATATATATATACAGTGGTTGACAAATCACCAAAAAATCTACTCGCCACACAAAAAAATCTACTCGCCACCTAGTACCAAACGTGTGCTGCTTGGGCCAATATTTACTCGCCCGGGGGTTAAATCCACTCGCCCGGGGCGAGCAAATGTATAGGTTTGTCGAACACTGTATATATATATATATAAATGTACCTTATTTTTACTCAGTTACGTGCTATGGAGCTTGCGCTTTTGTTTGTTTTTTGTTCATATATATATATATATATATTTGAACAAAAAACAAACAAAAGCGCAAGCTCCATAGCACGTAACTGAGTAAACATAATGTACATTTATTTAAAAAATCAGCAACCCATAAGAATGTGCACTTACAGGATTTTAAACAGAACCATTCGTGGGAGAGAAATCTCTCTTGTGGTCATCTGCGGTGGTAGGGTGAGTCCCAGGTTTGCCGAGTGGATGTAAGCAGCCCAGGTTCACCATGAACTCCTATTCCAAATCGGCAGCAAGATAAAAAGGCATCCAATGCCTGCACATCCTTTGCTCCCTCTCATACAATGGTTGCTAGCACTGAAAATTACCGCCAGCTAGAGCGCAGGGAAGCCAGGGACTCCAAATACACCAACACGAACGCGATGACGTCACAAATCCTGTAAGTGCACATTCTTATGGGTTGCTGATTTTTTAAATAAATGTACCTTATTTTTTACTCAGTTACGTGCTATGGAGCTTGCGCTTTTGTTTCTTTTTGTTCATAGATTCCAAAAGTGGTTGGCTATACCACTCCCCTTAAAGCTGAAAAGACGCTCCCTGGATCTTCTATTGGGACTATATTTCTCTCTGATTTTTTGTTTGAGTGGAACATTCAATTTGGATTTTCCTTTTTTTTCACTATCACGTTATGGTTTGTAGATATTATTAGGTTAAATTGTGGTAATTTTAATTTATTTTAATATTTTAAATATGTTATTATAATTTATTATTTATTAGGGTTATTTCACATCCTCTTTAGCGCTACTTAATTTTTGTGTTGTCTTTATATATATATATATATAGTGCAGGGGATACCGGCACCCCATAACGGGGCCTGCTCTCTCTTTGTGCAGCTCTAACAGACTTTGGGAAGATCACAGTAGTAAGACTTAAACAAAAACTGAGATAAGGTCACTGCTATCCGGAGCGGTATTGACATTTTTCCTATCTCAAGGTTTGTGACTTGCTGTAATGCTTCTGATTCTTTCTGAATACCGTGATAACACAAATGTCAAACCGTTCAGTGATGTCATGCCAAAACGTTCCATATGGCACTGATTTTATCGAAGCTACTAAAATAGGCCCCATAGTATGGTATATTTAATAGGGGCTCATTTAGCAGGGCTGACCATGGACTCAGTTTTAATGTTACGTTTAGAACTCTATTTATTAGGCTAGCAAGCTCTGTCTAAAGACCAGCTATTAATGGAAAGTTCCACCAAATATGTGCCATCGTTCCTCTCTGACCACAGCCCCAAAAACATTCTGGGGAGACACTCACATACATTTTGTGTAATCTGTCTTGGGTCAAATACAAATGGTATTACACTGTATATGGGTTTTCTTTTATGTTAGTATTTATAGATACAGAGGATCTCGCTTCCCATATGCCCTCACAAATGGAAGGGTTCTGGGGATCTCCCAAGTCCTCAGCCCATTATCTAATATAAATGTTATCCTGTTCAGGTAAAGGTGGGACAGTTGTTTGGTAAAATGCAGTTAACTGGCTTTTTAATTGGATTTGAGAAACAAGTCTCCTCAAATGTGGTTCTGTTAATGGTCAGGTTTTTATTTGCTTGTTGCAGGAAAAAATGTCCCAGCTGTATATATCTGAATAGCTCAGAGTTGGGCACTTTCCAAGATGGCAAGTCAGTTTCATTTTGCCAGGTTACGACAGATCCAATGTGATCATTGTTCCTGTAATTATACAGGTAAATAAGAATTTTAACCCAGGTGAGTGTTAGGACCTGCTATGGTCATGCCTTGAAAGTGGCAGCAGGCTTAAGACGCTTTGGCCAAAGGGTTAAACTAAATTACCCTTTTTAAAAGCGATATATAGGTATTGCACTGTATATTTTTGTTACATTGGAAGTAGCTTTGGGCATTTTTGTTTTTTTGTTGTATACATCGGATGTTTCTCCTGCATCTGGGCAACAGTTTTGACCCTACCTCTCTATATAATGTCTCCCATTCTGCACAGACCCTGTTTATCCACCAATGATTATTCCAGGGATCATAGCCATGCCAAAACTTTGGGTTATTAAATAGAGGTAACATGGTGGAGACGGGAGTCAGGCTACATTTGATTCGTATTGTGTACCACACCTGTAGAGTGTGTATGGTTATAGGAAGGAGTGTGTCATCCACCACTGTGAGCTCTGGCTATGCACAGGAGAGATCCCAATGGTACCAACCCGGTACAAGGGTCCTCTCTCATTGAAAAATGTCAGAGTGACTTTTGCAGCCCTAACTCTATAATTCTTATTTGGGGGTCCTGTCCTAAAATTGTAAGGAATTATTCACATTCCTTTGATCATAAGTAAAGACACTGATGTTAAAACACCTTGGGACCCTGGTGGAACCCTCCAAAATAGACCCATTCAGGGTATCCCAAAACCTACAGACAAACTGATTCTTCACTTATTTAATTTAACCAGATACACTACAGTAGGTGTTGAATAGTCAGAACTCCCCCCCCCCCAAACACACACACTCCCCCTTTTTAACATAATATTTTTAAAGATTATGGTAATGAAATATTGACAAAGCATTCTAAATAATACTTTTGCAAGATTTCCTCAAAATTGACTACTTTTTGCAATAATCAAACTATTGCCCCAATTAACTAAGTCAAATGCAATAACTCTCTATTTGTTGCTTGTCTGTGGCATATGCTTTATTGTGTGGATAATAGTATACTGTACTGTACTTGCTTTGTATTTGTCTGTCCCCTATCACTCAATAGTTTTGTGTAATCCTGTCATACTCATTTCTCGTTTTGCCTCTCAAACCTTATTCTTTCTGTACGTTCTTCCTTTGAATTGATGGTTATTGTTACTTTTCTCATTTATCTTTAAATGCTAATTTCTAGAAAGGTTTTTTCTGGTACAAATATGGAAAGTCCAGTTTCAGTGTGAAAATATTGTAACAGAGTTCTAACATAAATATTATTCCCAGAATAAATCATGATTTTTTGCAGGCTGCTCTTACTTTGCTAATCACAAAAATAAATGATAGAATAATTGAAACTTGTTTTTATACAAAAGTTTGAAGATACAGTACAGTACATGTAAAAAAGAAACCGTAATGGTCCCAACACACACACAAATATACAATTGTAATGATTGTCCAATGAAGTATCACAGACCATAAATAAAAGAATGGGAAAAAATGTACCGGTAGCCTCATCTAATTTATCTTTGTAGCAAATGTTTAACAAAATTTTGTTATACAGTAGATGTGGTTGAAGTGGTATACTACTTTCACCCTTATATTGCATTTATATTTCCTTAGAGATATTATTATAGGATATCTACATACTGCACCGACACACTTTATTCGAGCAAATACCCAGTATGTACCTGGCAGATACGTGGAATGCGCCGCTCCTCACCTCTGACAAGCCCCGTTGCGTTTGCCTTCCCAGCCTGGGTTCATGCCTGGCTGACGGGCGGCTGATCTGTTAAATGATAATGATTAGGATTTAATAGGCTGCAATGCTTCGCGTGTCTACCAGATGGCATAAATTCATGAATTGTAATGCAGTATATATATATATACTGTGCAGTATTGCAGCCAGCGGGAATAAAATGCTTCAATCCCTGCCTGGAAAATACCTCAATGCACTCGGGAAGAAAACAGTCACAAACCTCAATACACCCGGGTATACCCGAATTCGTGGGACTAGCCGAGCTCGAATAAAGTGTGTCGCCAGTGTAAATACTGTTTAAGTTTTTACAGCTTTTAAGTAAAATATACATTGAAATGATTAAGGTTGTATCTACCTGTCGATCTTTTTTCAAGAAATGAGAATCAACCTACAGTAGTGGCACAGACACTGTCTCTGGGATGTCAGCTCAAGAACAATTTGAATGGGACTAAAGCTTTGCTAAAGCTTAGCACCCTTTTGTGAGTTTGGGATATAGGGGGGCATATTTATTAAGCACTGCTAAGCCATAAAACACCTTATGAGGCCATTTGACAACTTAAGACACCTTACTCACTTAAGTTTTGTAATGTACAAAGGTGCATGCATACACTACTGTATGAGCTCTATATACTGTAAGGTTCAATATTGATTTTCTTTGGGCATGTCCTCTTAGGCAATATAAGTGAATCTCCTCTCTTTCTGTGATACTTTGAATAAATGTACTTATATTTCTAACAAACAAGATAAATCAGTGATACAGTACATATCTACAGTATGCCTCACAGCATAACAAATATGGCTACACAAATATACCTCTACCATTAGCAAATAAACACCTCCAGTCCTCTATAGTGACCTAAACAGCTTTAATGAGACAGTTCCAATGTGGGCAGCGTAATTGTTCTTTGAGGGGTTTTATATTGGGATATTCTCAATATAGTGCACCAATATTGTTATTGAATCTTACAGAATCTATGGATATTCTGAGCCATCACTGGGGGCACTATCAATTGCAACATATTGCCAGTGTATGAGCCAATAGCAGTGTTTCAAGTACAGTATATCGAATTTGTTTGAATTCCTCTTGTGCTGTGTTTGAATAACATTCTCCTAGTGCCATTTCAAGATCACCATTGCAGGGCTGCTTATTAAGTCCACCTTCAAGGGGGTAGAGTGAGCAATAGGGAATAATGAAGCAAGCACTATGTACAGTATATGCCTAATTCCAACAGACAGTATTACATTGTACCCAATCAAATACATGAAACAAGTTCATTTGGTCTATATGTGTAGGAAAAAGTGGTTGCTTCTTTAGTGTGTGGCAGAGGGAAAGGCCAGTGCAGGTTGGAGGTGGCAAAGGAAACAATCTGAATGTATGATCTGGGAAGGGGCTGTCACTTAAATACTGTAATTCTTACCTTGGAATGATCCCAGGGTATTTGCCTTTCCCCTGTAAAAAATAAGATTTAGAGGAGCAGAATCTACTGTACAAATTTGAATGTAATGACAGACCAACAATACTGATGTGTGCATTCTCCCCAAACGTTAGCCTTCACATGTTCTGTACAAATAAAGCAATGAATTACACAGCCAGTAACCAATGCAAGGACAGCATTCACAGGATTAGTCTGGACTAGAGGCTTAAAAGTGTGTTACCCTGGTTTTAAACTCCAGTGCTAGTTCTCTCTTACACCATGGCCAGGTCACTTTTATCTCAGCAACAATGTCACCTAAGGCTGAGTCCATAGAGACTGCAGCCATGTGGAGGCGCGCTGAGGCTGAGGGAAAGCGGTGCTTTCCCTGGCCTTAGAGCACGCGAAGTCCATGGGCGTGTCTGGGGACGGGCCAGTGACGTCACGGAGCTGGTTCGCCTTCATGGTTAAGACACACGCTTCCGCAAGCATGCGGAAGCGTGCACGAGCCCCGGCTAAAGCCGCTCTCATTGCGGCTGCAAGGGCTAACTGGTAAGCTTGCGTGTGCCTCAGCACGGGTCAGCACCTAAGCGCTAACCATTCCCATGGCCTAAAGGACATTGTACGTTCTATACAGTAGCTACAGTACTTGTCTATGTAAGGCAAGATGTACACTTTCCCTGTTATGTATGAACACAATATCATTATTATATGGGAATAACTTAATTATTTAATTTTAAAAGAATTAAATGTTTTATAGAAACATTGCCATACGGCATTTGGGAAAAGGAATGTCTGTAAAAGTTTCTAAAATGACAAAATGTATAGTTTTTCGCACAACAAATGATGAGAAAAAGACAATGATCGCCCAAAATATTCCAGGGTCACATGACCAAGGTGCAGAGTAAATTTGTTATTTGACCTACATCTAAAATTAAAGGCAGAAAATTTGGCAGCATTTTTTTACATTTCACGATTTTAACGAAAAGTAACAAAATAAACATTGTAAAGGGCAAAATGTGACGGATTTATAATAAAGAAACATGACTTCCACAAATTTCCAATGAACACACAAAATGTGTGAATTAAAAAAAAAAACTTAAACGTGGCAGGTTTGCAGTTACATCTTTACTTACACTATCTCAAAGACAGCCCTCAGCCCATGATAAATATAACTAACTTCTATTTAGAAAAAACTCTAGGGAAAAGTCAGCATTCTCAGTGTTCTCGGTGTTTGAGAATGCTGACTTTTCCCTAGAGTTTTTCTAAATTGAAGTTACTTATCTTTATCAGGGGCTGAGGGCTATCTTTGATATATGTTTCCCTCTTGTTGCTCTCTAGGTGATGCGCATATTGGTGGCTTTGACCAGGGGACTTCACAGGGATTGCAGAACAGGAATGTTCTGCTCATGGGGTTACCTTCCCTGAGCTCTGTACTTTTATTGTACTATTGTTTTTACCTCTCCCCACCTCCCCTTCCTCTATTTCCCTCTGTATCCCCCTCTCTCCCCCCATATCAGTTTTTTTGTGGTTGGAGGAGTGATGAGGGTTGCGTGAGGCAGGAGTGTCTATTTACCATTTGGCTGGGTTTCGTTTTGAGGGTGACAATTAGCATGAAACCGCCCATATTGTGCAGGGACCTATGCACATGCGCAGTAAAACAAACAAACCTGTATTAACAGCGCAGCACACCATCTGAGGTGGGCACTATGAGGTTAAGGACTTTGGGCTCTGTCCTCTATCTGCTAGGACAATAGCATGGTAGCATTATGCAAGTTGTTAAGTTTATTCCCTGCACACAGCTCTGATTGGGAGGACGAAAAATTGCGTTTTTAAATACAAGGGGGGTTGTTTTCTGTCCCTCTGGAGCCACCATAGGAGAGTCAGCTGTGTTTTTGGTGCCGAATTACAATGTCTAATGCACTATATTTAAACACAGTGTGAGGCACACTGTTGTAGGGGCTTGATAAAGGACCCCGGTCAGAAACGTTGCTCCATTTTTTCCTGTAGTTCACCCTTGATGATAGTTTGATGCAATAAACCATTTTTACATTGGAAACTTACCAGAGAGTGCTGCGGGTCTTTTTTCCTGTCTATCTATCATTGTTGCTGAGTGGTGATCCCGGCTACAATGCTAGCACCCTGTTCCATTAAGATAAGTTATTTGTCCTACTCTTGCCCAATTAGATTGTCCTGAACATCTTTATGTTTTGTATGTTTTGTATGTGTTATATATATATATACATATATATATATATATATATATATATATATATATATATATATATGTATATATATATATATATACATATACATATACATATACATATACATATACATATATATATATATATATATATATTTATATATATATATATATATATATATATATATATATATATATATATATATATATATATATATATATATGCTCCTTGTTAGCATGTAAAGGAAACATAAAAAAATTACATTGTTTTATCAATATATCATGTGCTTTGAAAATCTTAGAAGGGAATTGTATGAGACAATTCCTACAGAACAAACCACGTACAGTCATATAGTCAAATGATAATGCGTACATTAATTGAATAACTATTATCGGCTTTCTCTGCAATAATTGTACTTTGCCCTGATTTTATAACACACTCAATTTTCTCTTTTTTCTTGTGCAATCAGAAACAACATAAAGAGCTATATATAAACATATGCAATATAAAGAGTTATATATAAATATATAGCTATTTATGTTGTTTCTGGTTGCACAACAAAAAATAGAAAATTGAGTGTGTTATAAAAGCAGGGCAAAAGTACAATTATTGCAGAGAAAGCTGATAATATTTATTCAATTAATGTAAACATTATCATACAGTACATGAATATGTGACTGTATGTGGATTGTTCTGTAGGTATTGTCTCATACAATTCACTTCTAAGATATTCAAAGCACAAGATATATTGATAAAGCAATGTTATTTTTTAACGTTTCCTTTACATGCTAACAACTAGAGTACAAAGGTAAAAAAAAGAAACACATTATTAATCTTATCTCTAGCAAAATCTTTACTGTTTCACATGCGTCTTTCTAAACATAAAGTTAAAGTGTCTCAAAAATATCAGATTAAAGTATTTTCGACAGTGATATATTGTTTTCAATAAAATGCAGAATGAAATCACTTAGCAATGAATCACTTAGCATGGGCAGCTACATTTTGCAAGTGGGGGATATTATATCCTATTGATGCTTATTCAATCAATGCAAACTTTATCAAGCATGAATACTGTATGTGCTGCATATAGCTAGTTCTGTAGGTATTGTGTCATACAATTCCCTTCTGAGGTATTCAACGACATGATATAGTGATAAAACAATGTATTTTTAAAATCATTTCTTTTATAAGCTAACAAGGAGAAAAAAGGTCAGAAAAGTAACAAGTTATTGATCTTAACTTCGGTGGTTTCTTTATTATTTTAGTTAGGAATTCCTAGGTGTCTCAAAAATAATATTTTCCCAGAATCCCATCAAAGTATTTGCGACAGTGATATATATAAATTCACTTAGCAATTAATCATTTTGCATGGACAGCTACATTTTGCAAGTGGTTTTTTATTCCATCAGTGCAAATATAATAATACATTAATATGTGACTGTACTATATGTAGTACAGTATATCAGGTAAGATCTCACTCATATCACTGTGTCCTATGTTTCAAAAAGAGAAGAGAGAGAGTTTAAGGTGACAGTTCTTAGCCAAAGATATTAGGTTGACAAACCAATGTCCCAGAATGACATCACATACTGTATATTTATATATAATCTAAAATACGGTAAGATGCCACATTAACTCATTTGATATATTGATAAAACAATGTTGTTGTTTTTAACGGTAGCTTTACATACTAAGGAGACTACAAAACTAAAAAAATAAATAAAATATTGATCTTACCTTTCTTTGTTTAAGTACATTCTTCTAAACATGAAAGAAAAGTGTCTCAATAATAATAATAATAATAATAATAATAATAATAATAATAATATTTTCCCAGAATCAGTATTCTGGACACTGATCTTTTGTCTACAATAAGATACAGAATGAGTTCACTAAGCAATGAATAATTTTGCATGTTCAGCTACATTTTGCAAGTGGGAAAAATGATATTCTACTCACTTTTATTCCATCAATGCAAACAAAATAATACATTAATATGTGACTGTATGTAGTACAGTATATCAGGTAAGAACTCACTCATATCATTCTCTTATTATTTATTTTTTTAAAGAGCAGAGAAAGTGTTTTAAGGTGCCATTTTTTAGCCAAATATATTAGGTTGACAAATCAATGTCCGAAGTAATCCTTTATTGGTCAACTTTGCTCATATTATTTAACATGATTTACTCCTGCTTTTCTTTATTTTCTAAGATGGAAATACCTACTTCGTGTTTATTTCTTATATTAAGTTATTTGTTCCCTATACTTTAGCAATACTAAGTTCTAATTTAGCAGCATAGCAAATTGCTAAATTTACCCATATTAAATAAGTTATGGTGGGTACTGTATAATTTAAAAAAAAAGGACAAAAACCTGTGAATGAACTCACAGGTGATATTTCTATTTACTACATTTACCCAAAATACGTCATTTATTTTTAAAATGCAACCTTTTTGTACATCTCTTCTTAACAAATGTAAAAAAACAATTAAAAAACACACAAGAAGTGCGTATTTACTATGACATCTCTGTATCTTGATCTCGCTTCATAAGGAAAAAGAGAAAATGGAGTGTGGTGTAAAGAGCAGGACAACAGTACAATTATTCCACAGAAAGCTTTTAATTTATGTGGTTGTGTAGGTTGTGTCTCATACAATTCCCTCCTGAGATGTTCAATAAGTATGATACATTGATAAACATGTCCTTTACATCCTAACAAGATGAGTACAAAGGTAAAATAGAAACAAATGATTGATCTTACCACAATGTCAGTAACTGGCTAAAAGGAAAGAAAAGTGTTTTAAAATATATATTTTCCCATAATGACAACACACGCACACGCACACACACACGATCAAAAATAAGATGCAACATTAATTCATTTGATATATTGATAAAACATGTTGTTATTTTTTTAACGTTATCTTTATATTCTAAGGACAGTACAAAACGAAAAAATAAATAAATGATTGATCTTACCTTCAGCACATTAATTACTTGGTCAATAGCAGTTTTCTAAACATGAAGGAAAAGTGTCTTAATAATAATAATAATATTAATAATAATAATATTTTCCCAGAATCACATCAAAGTATTCTTGACAGTGATCTTTGTCTACAATAAGATACAGAATGAGTTCACTAAGCAACGAATCATTTTGCATGGTTAGCTACATCTTGCAAGTGTGGAAAATGATATTCTACTCATTTTTATTCCATCAATGCAAACATAATAATACACGAATATGTGACTGTATGTAGTACAGCATATCAGGTAAGAACTCACTCATATTACTTTATGCCTTATTTTTCAACTTTGCTCATATTATTTAACATGCCAATATAACATGATGTCCTTTCTGTATCCTTTCCTAAGGAGGAAATACTTATTTTTCTTATGCTGAGATCTTTGTTCACGACAGTTCAGCAAGTTAAATTCTAGGTTACCAGCACATCTATAGTGTTTCACAAGGCTGCACCTGCCTTTATATGTCCAAACAAAAATATCTAACATACAGAATATTACACAACGTCAATGTCTACTTTGATCATGTTTTCAACTAAGGATGTTTATACTGTATAAGTATTATAAAAATGTTGTCATACCACAATCTCACACAACTGCTGATTTCCATCTTCAGTATTTTGATGTAGCTACAATTAATAATAGATAGAAAGAAAGTCTGTATTAGACATTTAAACAAAACTGACATTCGCAAATACAGCAACATACTCCCAGAAGTCCCTATTTATAAATTAGAGATGGGCGAAAAAGTCCAAATCCTTTTCCTGAAATTTCAGAGGTTTCCATGCAAAATCCGTTCCATGGTGTAAAATCCGCCAACAGATTTGTTACAGTTTGAATATGCATGGATTAATCCAGAACTGTGATTGGATACAACCCGCTGGTGAATTGTAATAATCCATCAGCGGATTCCACAATCCACTGACAGATTTAAAAAATCTAATCTGCGGATTGCTAAATCTGTGGATTGGATTTTTAAAACTAATCAGCGGATTGTGGAATCCATGAATAGATTATCGGTGTTAAAAGAAAATTGCTCGCAGTTTGGGAGGTCTCCAAATTTAGATGCTCGTTAACTTCAAGGTATTCCCTGATGGCACCTTTATATGGTAATCCAGATTTTGCTCCGTGGCTAGAAGGTAGGGATTTCAAAACCTGAAGACAACAGGTGTTTATAAGATAAAGAGATTTGGAGGGTAGAATCACTATCAAGGCATTTGAACAGATTAAGTCGGAAAAGGACATTCCCAACACAGAATTTTTTAGATAACTCCAAATACGGGCATTTTAAACCAAACACACAATACGGCTTCCATTGACGAATTTTGAAATGCTCTGTGTGCGAGGAACTGACACACGGGTACTAACATCTAGGTTATACGGAGAAGTGATTAGTTGAGGCAAGGACTACTAAGACCATAGATGACGAAGAGTGGACTGAAATATTTAATGCGGCAGCTAAAATCTCCATCTACACGACATTAAAGGAGAACTCATATAAAGTATTAATGAGGTGGTCTCTCACCCAAGTCAAATTATGCAAATTTGTCCCGGGATACTCCCCTTTGTGCCCCAACAGTGTGGAGAAATGGGGGACTTGTTGCATATGCTGTAGTCCTGTCCTCGTATAGCACCCTTATGGGAACAAATTAGAAATTGTCTGCAGAGGATTTTGGACCTCGAAATTTAGTTTTACCTGTGGCTGTTTTTGCTAAATAAACAATCACAGGAGCTATCCAGAGCGGGAAATAAATTAATTGCTCATTTTGCAACTGTGATGAGGCACGAGACCGCAGCATTGTGGAACCAAAATACAATTCCATCTATTGAAAAGATTCGAAACAGAATTTGGTTTGTCTGCCAGATGAAAATGTTGACAAGTTTAGTCAACGTCACTGGCCCAAATTTCCAAAAGGTCTGGCTGCCGTGGCTGGCCCAGACAGATAGCCAGCGGGTGAGCAATCTCACCGTTTGGCACTGAAAGGAATAAGTGAGTTCTCCATTGATGAGATGCAATAGGTAGGGGACTGGAAAGGCAGACCCGGACAAGGTTTACAAGGAAGCTATGTGGGTCCTGTTAGGCAGTCTACGGACAAACCACAGGGGTATGCCAGGAACCAAGTTCAAAAAGAGCGGACAAGATTTCGGCTCCTCTCAAAAGGGGTACTTTTTGCTTCTTTCCCTACCCTTGCTGAGTTTTATGTTGTATGTCTGTAGGTCTATGTGACATAGGGCATAAGCATGAGATATATGCAAGAAAATTCATGTGATAACATGTATGTTTGTATGTAATGCCTTGTGGACAAAATAAATAAATTTGAAGTTTGAAGTGTAATACATACATATAATATATAAGATCAAGTTTCTCAGGCTTTTTTTAGCGGGGGTTCTCTGACTCAATTCTTTGTTAATTTGTGCTGATCAATTCATGATCATTTGCTCTATGTTGGTTATTTTGCATACACTACCGACACAGTTTATTACACTGCGGTCAGATCCGCAAGCCGGGAGATTTCCCGGCTTGCTAGTGGCTGCCCCTCGGCGTGCCGCGCGTCACCGACGTGCGGTCACGCGTCATCGGGAGCCTGCGCCCCCTGCACGCGCGTCCAGGGCTCCCCGAGGGAGCCCTGGTGTCCCGCGATGTGGGGGATGGCGGCAGGGGGTTCCGGGGGACCCGGCGGACCCGGCAGCGGGAGGGAGAGTGCCCCGATCGGAGGGCGCTCTTCCGCTGCTTCGGCGCGCGCCCGGCACCCTCCGGCACGCGCCCGGCACCCTCCGGCACGCGCCAGGTTACTGCTGCGGCCGAGAACGGGCAAATGCTCGAATAAACTCGGCCGCAGCAGTACTTAACTGTTTATTTTGCAGATTTATTTTACTTTACATTCTTTGTGTGTGTGTCGATTTCCTTATTGATCTGATTTGTGGCCGTGTTATGAAGATAACAGCTTTTGTACTTCTTTGAACATTTGTAGCAATATTTTGATAGTGTGCTACAGGGGTCTTTATGTTGTGGAATATTTCATTTTGTTTCTATTTTTTCACTTTTGCCTCTCCAAGAAACGGTTATTCTCTTAGATTAGTAGGCCCCCCTAATCACAGTGCTCAGTATCTGAGGCACCCCCACAACAGGACAATAAGTCACAGGGCAGAGACACAGTCACAGGAGACACAGAACAGAGACACAGAGGGCAAAGACAATCAGAGAGACACAGAACAAAGACAGATAAATTCACTGGAGACAGAGCGGGTATTGTCACAGGAGACAGAGGGGCAGAGGCAGACAAAAAAGACACACTCAACAGAACAAATACACACACACAACAGAATAAATAGACACAACAAAACAAATACAGACAGACACACTCACAGAGACAAACTCACCTCTGTCCTGCCCCTGCTGCTTCTTCCTTTGCTTGACCACAGACACCTGGTACCACCTTCTGATTGGCTGTATTACCCAGCAGCAACCAATCAGGGTTGAGGAAACTGCTCAGCCCCCTAGCAACTGCCCTACTTTTTCCCTGCTTTGGGTGAACAGAGATATCTTGTGGCATCCTTTTCATCCTCCCAATTAACCCCAGTGTGCCATGGGACCCGTTGGGAAACACTGTCCTAGATCCTTCCATTTTTTTCATTTTATCCATTAATGTATGAAATGTCAGGATATATACCATATCCATATTCCATATACATAGCTTGCAAACTCGCAGACAAACAAATGCTAAAATGAATTACTTTTATAATCCATTTTTTGATTACTTGAAAATGTAATGCCTTTGTCCCAATACCCCACATGTATTGTTTAAACAAAAATAAACATGAGGTGCAAACAAAATATGTTGTCATATGTACATGAACCATATAAATGATTTTTACCTGTTCACAAATATATGTTTTCAGCTTCTCAAGAAATGTATTGATTTCGATCTAGAAATAAATATAAAAACTATGAGAGTGATGTAAAAATTGCAAGCCATCCAGAGTGTCTACTTACTTCTTAAGCGGGCCATACCCAGGTCGATTTGCAACCACATGAGTGTGACCATTCTTCCAAAATTAGCATTTTTCCCATTAATGTTCCAAGATAGAAGATACCTACTGTACTGTATGAGTATCAGTCATTAAACCCCTGTTTTGTTTGTTTCGGAATGAGGTTGCATTATTGATCACATACAAATATTTTAAACTCTGCAACAGTAAGTGCAAAAATCATAAATCATACCGAACATAATAGAAAGCTATACATACTGGCTGTTCTTTCAGTGGCAGGCAAATATATCAAAAAGTGGCGCTCCAAAATTATAAACACAGATGTGAAGAAATGTGATACTTATACAAACATGAATTAATGCTGCTTAACCCAGTGTGGGGTCGTTCTCTCGATCCCGTGGACAGTGAAGAGGTGAAGATCATCAGGAAGCGCAATGTCATGTAAAAAACAGAAGAAAATTCCCTGATGGTGCAGTATTGTGATTGATATGTGATAAATATCAAGGTGCAGTGTGCTGGATACTCACAAGTGTAGAGTGAGCAATGTTCCCATAAAGGTTTCTTTATGTGTGTCAGCCCGTTGGACCGTCAGACAGGTAAGTGGAATGGTAAGTGCTGGAGACCTTAAGTGAATAATAAAACGGACATAGTGCAGACTGTACAAAATATCTTTAAAAGTAAGTATATGTGCAATACACTCACATGGTTTTAAAAGGTAACAAGCGTTTAGATCACACAGGTTGGATCTCAGCAATGAATGAGCTGTTCTCTGTCCCCCCTCTGCCTCGGCAGGCGTGCGTGTCACCGGTGCGTCTCACCCTAACCGGAAACCGGAAGTGACGTCATCTGCTCTGGGGGACGCCGATCCTGTGGGAGTTTTTCTCATCAGCCTCACTCTACGCGTTTCTCCGTATTGCGGTTTCCAATATATATGGTCTTGGCCTGGGCTGGACGCAAATTTGGTCACATGGCGGAGGTACATAGATGATATTATCTTTGTATGGAAGGGTACTATGAAAGATCTAGATGTGTTCCTCTTATATTTGGATGACAATGAGTACAATCTGAGATTCACATCTATGGTCAGTAGCACCTCTATCAACTTTCTAGACCTTTGCATTTATCTGGAAAATGGCCTCATTAAGACCAAAAACTATTTTAAAGAGGTGGACGCAAATAACTATATTTTACAATCAAGCTGCCACCTCAACAAGTGGATTGGAAACATCCCATATGGGCAGTACCGCAGATTAAAGCGTAATTGCACAGATAACCATGTCTTTGAGGAGCAATCCACAGTTTTAACAAAAAGGTTTAGAGAGAGAAACTACAAGAGGGATGTAATAGATAGAGCATTAGCTAGAACTAAGAGTACCCCAAGAGAATCCATGCTCACACCTGCCCCAAAATTACCTGTAGAGATGGACACTATACAAGTGCCTTTTATCACACAATTCAATAAGGATGCCAGTAAGATTAATAGAATCCTTAATAACCACTGGCCGGTACTCAGAAATGACCCAATTTTGGGGGAACATTTGGCGGACAGAGTAAAAATGGTTTATAGGAGAGCACCTAATATTAAAAATTTCCTGTCCCCAAGTGCACTGAGAAATACAATAGCCAAAAAGCACACTTGGCTAGATCCCCCCAAAGGATTTTATGAATGTAAAATGTGCACTGCTTGCCAGCATAGCTCCAAAGAAGTATACAGCTTCAAATCTAATGTAACACAGAAATCTTATAAGATTAAACAGCATTTGAACTGTAGATCCAGTCATGTCATTTACCTTGCGGAATGTGAGTGTGGCTTACAATACATTGGGAAGACCATACGCCCGCTTAGAACGCGCATATTAGAACATCTGGGTAACATAAAACGCAAACTGACAACCCACAGTGTTTCGAACCATTTTTTATTGACACATAGCTCCAATCCTGCCAGCTTCTCATTCAAAGCCATAGAGCAAGTTTTGCCCCATTGGAGGGGGGGCAATAGAGACTTAAATTTAATCAAGAGGGAATCATTCTGGATATTCGAGCTAAAAACCATTTCCCCCCAAGGTTTAAATCTTGAGTTCGACATAAAACCTTTTCTGTGAATGATTCTAACATGCCTGTCTTTTCTCCACTAGATAAACTACATCACCATGCCTGCTATTATATGACTAGCTCAGTTTATTTAGGGGTTAATCATGTCGTAGTGGTTAATTTAATCTATTTTAATTATTTTAGCTATTTTAACCAATTTTATGCATATCGTTATTTTAAGTTCATTCTATTAAAATTCTTTTGGAAGACCCATATATGTATGATATGAGTCTTATAACTTTTATGTCTGTTTATACTCATATATAATTGATATGAGTTGTACAAATATTGCCTGTTTACACCTGTAATCCCTGCCCTAATTACTGATTTTGATTACCATACTTAATTGTCCACCAATGGGATCTGAGCATAGCATATAAAATCCTCCTAGAGCATGTCAGCCATACACTCCTGAAGAAACCGCAATACGGAGAAACGCGTAGAGTGAGGCTGATGAGAAAAACTCCCACAGGATCGGCGTCCCCCAGAGCAGATGACGTCACTTCCGGTTTCCGGTTAGGGTGAGACGCACCGGTGACACGCACGCCTGCCGAGGCAGAGGGGGGACAGAGAACAGCTCATTCATTGCTGAGATCCAACCTGTGTGATCTAAACGCTTGTTACCTTTTAAAACCATGTGAGTGTATTGCACATATACTTACTTTTAAAGATATTTTGTACAGTCTGCACTATGTCCGTTTTATTATTCACTTAAGGTCTCCAGCACTTACCATTCCACTTACCTGTCTGACGGTCCAACGGGCTGACACACATAAAGAAACCTTTATGGGAACATTGTTCTTTCAGTGGAGCTAAAAGGTCTTTATAACCAGTAGAATCAGCAGTAGATTCCGTTTCATCATCTAGGACACAAAGGCAAGGTATTTATGAACCAAGGGCAGTAAATAACCCGAAAATGAGTATATCAGAACAAATTATCTAAGCAATTCAATGTAGTTGATATGTTCATGCAATTAGTTTTATACGTCACATTTTACAGTGCAAGCTTACATATTACTGAGGGCTTTGAGATGCTCTGAAACTTGTACCAAACAGTATTGTTTTTGACAATGAAACTTTGAATTTAAAGGGCTCTATTTACAAAGCACCACAAGATACCTTCCTGCCCTGGAGGACACCTAAGCCAATTCACTTGAATGGCCTGTAAGCTGTTCAGGTGTTGGAAGGTATATTATAAAGTAACATAACATAGTTAATACATGGCTAAATGTAATGTTCAAATACTGTGCAGGAGCTGGATACAGAGCCCTATAAACTTTATAGGTTACTTACCCTGGCAGAAGCTGTGAGTCACTAGCAGAAAAGCAAGAATGAGCTTCATCATGATGATAGAAGAGTATCAAGTCTTTAACTTCAAGTCTTAATATCTCTGTGAAGCTTCCATACAATGCTATTCTATTTATACTGTAGCAAGTCACTGTTACATCATCCAGAAATATTAAACGTGGCGTTCACACATACACTGGCGACACACTTTATTCGAGCTCGGCTAGTCCCACGAATTCGGGTATACCCGGGTGTATTGAGGTTTGTGACTGTTTTCTGCCCGAGTGCATTGAGGTATTTTCCAGGCAGGGATTGAAGCATTTTATTCCCGCTGGCTGCAATACTGCACAGTATATATATATATACTGCATTACAATTCATGAATTTATGCCATCTGGTAGACACGCGAAGCATTGCAGCCTATTAAATCCTAATCATTATCATTTAACAGATCAGCCGCCCGTCAGCCAGGCATGAACCCAGGCTGGGAAGGCAAACGCAATGGGGCTTGTCAGAGGTGAGGAGCGGCGCATTCCAGGTATCTGCCAGGTACATACTGGGTATTTGCTCGAATAAAGTGTGTCGGTGCAGTATTAAGATCTTGGATCTAACAAAGGACTTTCTATTTGTACAAATATTTTTTTTTTGTTATTATTTCTTCATTGAAGATACCTGTATAGATTATATGATTGACAACTTGCTGTTTGTCATGCATAGATAAAAAGCCGGATGTCTCCTTATGAATAACCTTACAGGTTGTGGTCATATTAACAAATGTGTGTTACAATATATTTATTGTCTTCCTACAAGACCTTATCATCATAAGGACAAGCTGCACTATTAAACAAACATTGATAAAAACATGCAATTCTAAGGTTAATCCTCACTGTTATATATTCAGTTAATCCAAAATGTCCTATTGCTCTGCTCTTACTTGACAATCTGTAAAAGGGATCAGAACACCGATTTTCTGTTAGGTAGATAAGTTCTTTTATTTTTCAATCTACTAGTTTTATACATTTTGTGAACCATTTCTGAAAGTGGTGATATTTCTGTTAATATTAGTCATTGACAAGGTAAAGCTTAGTGAAATCATTGTGTTGATTAAAAATTACACAAGCATTATAGAGCCCGATTGTTCAAAACAAATGAGACATATTGTAAAAATGAATTTCCTAGCATTAATGTACCTTATTCCAGTTTATGTGGAGAAATAAGAATTACAAGGCACACAACAATATTGCATGTATCAGTTTTTGGGTGTGAGACTACCCAGTTTCCCTATTACTGTACCTGTAGTAACAATACAAAAATCTCATCAAGATCTGAGGTGAGAAAAACTTTACTGGCAAAATGTAAGGGGCTTGAGGGCCTATTCATTAAAAGGAGAAGTGAGATTTCGACCACAATATTTAATAATCAGTTTGTACAGTATGGTGGATCATGGCCTGGTTAAACTCAATTGTACCAAATAGATGTCAAGTGAATTTTCAGGTGTATATTACTGAGAAGTTTCTGGAAGGCAACATTTGAGCCCCTCCTACCAAGAGCCTCAGACAAACAGGGCAAAGCCTCCTTTTCATTAAGTCCAGAATACTCACTATTGCTGTGTTCCCTGACTGTTTAAAGACACCATTTTACTATTTTTGTGAGGAAGGAAGGGAGGGATAGAGAGGTGTACAGTATATGTGAAGAAAGACAGAGACAGACAATAAGCATAGAGGGTGAGAGAAGAAGGCATTAGCAGAGAAAAAGCAAGCAAAGAGAGTAAGCAAAAAGATGAATGAGATAGAATAGAAAACAGACAGGCTAAAAAAGAAAGAAATGGGTGAATGTCTTATGGTTTCACAATTTTTTTAGTGAGCAGCAAATATACAGTAGAATATGCATCAGTCTTGTGAACTTGCTCGAAAGGTTTGCATGTCCCTACTAATAAGTAAATAAGGCACTTGACAAATATTGTGTGAGGGATGGATAGATATTTTTAAATAAAAAATTCAATCTAAGTGGCCTATTCTAGTAGCTTTGGGAACCAACTCATCGAGTATTTTGAGCAATTCTTGCACAATTTGGCAAGGTTGCTATTCAGAAAGCCTTGATGAGTTGGCCAAATCGTATTGGGACGGACTTTTTCGGCGAGTTCTCACTCCTGGCCAAACTCACCAAGCTGGAGCTGCCAAAAGTCAAAATAGCACCACTTTGAGAAACTAATGGTATTCTAGTAGTCTCGAGAATTTCATCGGAGCTCTGGAATAGGTAGTTTCTCTCAGACCTCATCTCGCCCAGCCAAGGGTGGCGGGATGGGATCTGAGAGCAGGACACAAAAAATGCATTTTCCTGCATCGGATTGAAGACAGGATCTCCAGAGCTGATACACAAGCTCCGGAGACTCCTGGCTTAAATCCTATGCAATAAAAATGCATTTACAGGCAGCTTCGTGAACTTAGCAGCTAACCGCTAAGGCAATGAAGGGGTTAACTACCAGTGCCAGCGTATTGTGGATAGCTGGGGTAGTTTAAGGTGGTATTTGGCTCATAGTGAGTGTTTAGGCCTTGCGGAGGGGTTGCAGGAGTAATTAACCCCTTCATTACCTTAGCTGTTACTACCGCTAAGGTAATGCAGGGGTTAAACCCTCCCACTACACATCCGGTAGGCATAAACACCCACCATGGGCCAAATAACACTTTTACCCGTGATGCACAATAAACAATAAAACACAATACTGAACAATACACCTATTCATTGCCAGTGTGGATACCTTTGCCATCAATGAGAGCAAAGATAACCCCAATGGGAAAGAATGGGCACCTCCTCTACCCCCAACAACCGCCACCCCCGACATATACAGTACAGTAGTGAGTAAAATTACTATTATTCAGATATGCGTAATAGCTCATTTAACCATTCAAAATAAAATAATTTCCAGCCAGCATAAAGTAAATAAAACGTCTTCTTACCCCTGCCAGGATGAAGGCCGTCCTCGTCTTCCTTGCCATCCTTGTCCTCCATTGGCAGGAACACAATAATAAAAAATATAACCTGAAGGCCCTTAACCCCTTAATCACATTAGCGGTTAGTAACCGCTAAAGTAATAAAGGGGTTAACCCCCTTCCCCTGTTACCAACATCTCCAGGGCAACTACCTCCCCCACTACCCATTGATTAGCACGGTGGTACATCATGCCCATATGATATGGGCATTATTAGCCACTATGGCAGTCAATAGGCAACCTAAAATTAAACAATCACCACAAATACACCAGAATAAAAATAAACAATCAACAAAAATAAACCAAGAATCAAAAAATAAATCACCAATAATAAACCACAATTCAAGAAAATCAATCAACAAGAATAAACCAGAATTAGACAAAGCAATCCCCCAAAATAAGCAAAAATAATTAAAAAAAAAACAATCACACAAAATAAACAAAACAATCATCAAAAATACATATCAATGAAATAAAAACAAGCCTTTGCCAAAAAATGCACTGCTTTTTACTGTATTTATCTCTAGCCCTAATGGAGCATAGATAAATACATTTGCAGTCAATGGGCAAGCCAAAAAATTATAATTAAAAAATACAATCAAAATAACTGAAAAATAAAAATTACATACATTGGCAGCCATTTTTTTAAAAGGATGCGACATCATCCCTTAAGGATGATGTCATATCCTTTTAAAAAAATTGAAAAAGGTAACATGGCACAGCTCAACTCCATTATAGCATGATCCGCTATAACGCGGATCCGCAATAACCCGTTTTGAGCATGGACCCCGAATATAAAAAAATAAATTAAAAAAAAATAATAATTTTTTTTGCACACTGCACACACTCTCACTGCATCACTGCTCACTCTCTCACTGCATACACTCTCACTGCACACACTCTCACTGCACACTGCACACACTCCACACACTCTCACTGCACACTGCACACACTCTCACTGCACACACTCTCACTGCACACACTCTCGCTGCACACTGCACACACTCTCACTGCACATTCTCTCACTGCACACACTCTCACTGCACACACTCTCACTGCACACTGCACACACTCACTGCACACTACACACACTCTCACTGCACACTGCACACACTCGCTGCACACTGCACACATTCTCACTGCACACTGCACACACTCTCACTGCAAACTGAACACACTCTCACTGCACACTGCACACACTCTCACTGCACACTGCACACACTACCAGCACACACTGCACACTGCACACACTACCAGCACTCACTGCACACTGCACACACTCCCAGCACTCACTGCACACTGGACCCACTACTAGCACTCACTGCACACTGCACACACTCTCACAACACACACTCGCGCTGCACACACTCTCACTGCACACACTCTCAATGCACACACTCTCACTGCACACTGCACACACTCTCACTGCACACTGCACACACTCTCACTGCCCACTGCACACACTCTCACTGCACACTGCACACACTACCAGCACTCACAGCACACAGCACACAGCACATTCTCACAGCACACAGCACACAGCACACAGTACACAACACACAGCACACTGCACTCTGCACTCTGCACTCTGCACTCACAGCACTCTGCACTCACAGCACTCTGCACTCACAGCACACTACACTACACTGCACAGCACACCACACTCACACCACACGCACACCCCACTCACACACCCCCTCCCCCACCCTACATTTGGTGTTGGCTGCTGAGATCGGAGCAGAGCTGGCATTAGAGGAGGAGGGGGGTGTCGGTAAGGGAGGGGGGTGGTGTGCCGGTAGGTGGGGTGAGTGAGGCGGGGACTTGAGGGCTGCGTGGGCTAGGCCCAAAACTGATTATGCCATGACATGGAGGGTGGGCGTGGAGGACCGGTAGGTGTGCGGGCCTCAGGGATGGGGGGGAGGAAGTGGATGCCGGTGGAGGGGGATGAATGCTGGTGTGGCGTGGGGAGGTAAGAAGTAGGCTGCAGCTGGACTCGGAGGGCCGCTGCTGGGAGACGTGTAGGGCTTCCGGCCACCTCTTCCCTCCCTCCTTCCTTCCTTCCTCCCTCCCGATCGGACGCGCGGCGGCCATTTTTTAAACATTAGCGCGACCCCGGTTCTAGCGCGGTGGGATCGGGTGGCCTCCGAGGACCGCGCTATAACTGGGTTGAGCTGTACTTCAATTAATCGGATTGTGGACAATGAAACGTACCTCCCTTGAAGATGACGTCATATCCTTAAAAAAAATAGAAGCCCATCACATGGTACAGCATTCAATCAGATTGAAGCTGTACTGTATAACCCTAAAATGAGATGTCACAGGCCTTATATATGGCCTGTCCCGTCTCATTTTAGCTTAAGAAGACAACGAGACATCTCCTTATGGATTTAATGGAGAACAAGTACAGAAGATTGAAGAAAGAAGAAAAGAAGAACTTACCTGAAGCTGAGGATCATTGTGTCGTGGATCGAGAGCTTCCTGATACATCGGGAATCGGAGGGTGAAGACATCTAAAGGTAAGAAAAACATTGAATGTATGTTATTTTTATTTTTCAGTTTTTTTTATTGTATTTTCTCATTTGTATTATTTTGCGTGCCCATTGACTGCCAATGTATTTCTCTATGCTCCCTTAGGGACATAGATAAATACAGTGACAAGTAATGCATTTTTTGGCAAATGCTTGTTTTTATTTCATTGATATGTATTTTTGTTGTTTTTTTTTGTTTATTCTGAGTGATTGTTTTTTTTTATTATATTGGCTTATTTTGTGGTCTCCTGAGCTGAACCGCATTGGTTTCAGCCTCAGGGACCAAGTGCTTCCCCAGTTACAGGCTCTGGTATTGGCACTCAAAAAATGCATGTGAACACACAGATGCATTTGGTTACTTGAAATCCTCTTGACAGCCTAAAATCTAAAAAGTTAGAGCTTTGTTAGACACATCAAAATATAAAATCAAAATTAATCTGTCTGGTTTCAGTGGACCAGATCACCTTTATCAGTTATCAGAGAACCAAAAGTACACTAGTACATTTCCTACTTAATCCATATGATATAGATTAGATAAATATGATACCATATCTTTAAGTGTCTTTATCCCCCAAAAAACATGTGGTATAATTACTTTGTCTCACATGGCTTTACTCAATAAATGAAAAAGAAAAAAAGATTACATTAAAAAATAATTAAACTTAAGGAAAAATATTGATTTTTTGTTTACTATTATTCTTGGGGTACATTTTGGAATTAGAGTTGTGAATTAGTGATGATGGATAGTTATATTATTTTACTATTTGACCTATCTCTACAAAGGTGTATTGTATGGCAGATGGTACTCATAATCACGTGACTCTATTAATAAAATTACTATATATAAAAGTTCATGAATATCCAGATATTTTGATGAATGTCCAATTAAACATATATGATGTGATAGCAAGGTCATATAGAGAGCTATAGCCCATTACCTGTCAGCTCCAGGACAGTCCAGTGAATCCAGGACGTGCAGTCTGTAATGCAGGAGATCCAGAGGTTTATAGGTAAATGTAGAACACAGCCCAAAATAGAAAAAGATAGGACATCCAGGGCAACTCAAATATATAAATCTATTTATTTACAAGCTCAACAGCAGATGGACAAGATGTAACACACCTACGCGTTTCGTGCGTCAGCACTTTATCAAGGTGTAGCAGTGCGTAGTTGCATTTCATCTTTTCCATCTGTTGTTGCGCTTGCAAATAAATTGATTTATATATTTGAGTTGCCCTGGATGTCCTCTTTTTCTATTTTTGGCTCTGCTCTGCATCTACTGTACCTACAAACCTCTGTCTCTACATATTCACAATTCGATTCCAGTGTGGTTATTATATTAACCATTTACCTCGGGGTATTAATATTATCAATAGATGTGCAGAGATGCCCTGGAAGTCTGACCAGTCTCTCTCTTCCACTGTGTCTACAGTCATCACCCATCACTCAGTTCCAGTTGAGTTAACATTGTTCTTTTACCCTGACAGAGGGTTTCTACCTAAAATGATGACGGAAACAGAATTATCATCATCATTCTCTCCCTATTCCGTGAATTAAAGAGATCATTATCAAGCAAGCTGCATCATGTGTATTTGACTTCACTAAGAAGCATACTGGTGTCAATCTATTTGATAACCTGGAAAAAAAATCATTTGAAAATGTACTTACCTCTATTGGACTCTACCCACTTTTTGTAATTCCAGATAATTGAGTATACATTGTCTGTGCACATTCCTTCCCTACTATCTCAACCTATAGAACTTTCTTTAAAATGTTAAGACTATATTGGTGATGCTGGCTCTTACATATAAAATCTGCGGTTATTTTTTTATATTTGGCAAAATGCATGCTGAAAAGTGAAAGAGCTGCAACATATCTATAACCTGGTGGTCATGGCATTCGATGAAGCAAGGTATTAAAACAAGATGGAAATACAATTTCTATATGTTTCAGTGAGTTCGGCAACCATCTACACAGCATCACATGATATGGGACATTTATTACTCTATCACAGTGGGAAATTATTACACATTTGTATTAGCTATTGGAACACTTTAAGTAGCAAATCTGAAATGAGTTTTGAGCTTGCCAGTCTGAGTTATATCATATCATTGCACTTTTTGAAAAGGAGGACAATATTCAGTTCCTCTATACCCTGGCTTTATCATAAACTGAGGATTCAACGACTTCAACCTTTTTGTAATCTGAGCAATAAATTTTGCTAACTTTACTAAATCCACACTTTAAGCCAAACTTACCTTCCTATCTTCAATCTGGCACAGATATACAGTACTGTAAACACCTACTGTACAACGAGCTCATAATTGTCAAGGTGTCGGCTGAAATGCTATCTGACATACCTACCTATATTTCCTGCTGTAGCTTCTGTCTCCTGCTGTTCTCAAAACACCCAATTGTTGCTAATAAGCAACAAGCGATAACAAAATTAAATCACTAATGACTACTGTAAGTTTAACCATAATATGTATACATTGTAGGCAATTATAAATTCCTTAATAATAAACTATATTGGACGGTACACATACATTACATTTGTTTATGATGCAGCACTTTAAACACGATTGGATTACTTAAACTTAAAGATGCATCATTAGTAATAAGTAATATCTGCCAATTAAAAGGGTCATGACACCACGTATATAAGAGTAACATGATGTAAGATAGAGGTGAAGCATGTGGAAAACAAAATAACATTTTGAAAATGTTCACATCAGCAGGTGTCACAGCGGAAAAGGTTATATGTTTGGTTTATTTCCAACATACTTCAGAAAATTAATAGTTCAATTACCTGGCATATAAACAAATGAAACCTTTAATCCATGTTTTTATAAGTACTTGTTCCTATCCATCAAATCCAATTTGTTAAAGTATGAAAGTGTTGTGCATAACCGTCCAATATGTAAACATAGACTTGAATGGCCCCAGAAAGAAAAGGATTTGAACTAATATGACTACATGACTGGTCACTCAAGCTTAAAGGATATGACAGAAGATCCTGCTGATGACACTGAAATTTACTCATGTCATTAGTGAGAGAACAAGGATCTTCTATTACGTATATCCTGACCACATATCTAAAAAAAACGAAAAAACTATTAGAAGCACTACTTTATAAGTGGCCAAATGAAAAATCTATTAAACTAATCAAATATATAGGGTCCAATTCACTAACTTTGATACAGTAAGTTCATTACAACATTGATCAGGTTGGAATTTTCCTGCCGAATGCTATGAAATTTATGTAAAAACGGTATTCAGTAAGAAAAATTGCTAATTCTTTAGCGGTTCATTAAAAAATGCCATACCGCAAGAGTTGCTTCACAAGCGAAATTAACTTAACGTTCAATTTCGCACCCGCAGTCTGTAAGAGCTGCACAGAGAGAAGCTACATCTCCCTGCAAAGCTCTTACAGGGACCGCGCTGTTTTAATTTTAATAACATAGTATTGAAGCAGGAGGTCACTGGACCTGAACCGCATTTCAGGTCCAGGGACCCCCTGCTTCCCGAGATACAATTCATATATTGACAACGAGTATTCCATTAGTGCCCACTCTTAACACTCGAATGGAGGTACATATCTTGTTTCTTCACTGTGCTAAGACCCAGTGTCCCCTCCTCATTGTTTTGGGACACCTCTCTTCATTATCTCGGTAATACTATGCCCATTGGGGATCCTACCGGGTCTTGTATACATAGCCCAATACTAACTATTACTTTAAAAACATGGGTGTCTACTATGAGGGCTAGCAAGATCCTTTCTGGGTTTTCAGGTTCCGGTAGGGATTTTGCCCTTGCTCGCCCTCTGTGGTCGAATCGTCCATCTTTGTCTCTGGCAACTTCCATTAAAAGTACAGCCCTCTGAGCAGGAAGTTGCCAAGCAAAGTTCCAGTTCATGCTGAGTTCGTGCAATACTCATACCAAATGTCATCCACATTATCAGAGCCGGCTCACATACCTCGACTATCCTTATTTTCAGCCTATCCCGACCTCTGCATCCACACCGACTACGGAACTCTGCTGCCAGCCCTGACCTTCGGCCTATGACGCACTACTCTATCAGGACTCTGCCCCTTGGCTCAGGTCAGTTCTTTCACCTTCCTACAGTACCTCAGCCCAGCGCGTTTGCTTCTTGCTTGAGACAAGCATTGTTACATTTTGCTCAACTCAAATATGGACCCCGCTGAGGAAAGATGAGCTGTTACCCTGCAAGGAAAGTACTTCGGGGATCATGAGGGAGTCCATCCTGATTAATTATTCAGTAGCTGCAGCAGCCATTCAAGGGAGGATTAACTCCGTGCGAGCTAGAAAGCACACTTACTACACTGTTCCAGCACCTAGAGATACCTGATGGTATCACATATTCCTCCCCCCAGTGAAACATTGTCCTGTGAGCGGCCCGTGCACTATTACTGTGCTCCAGCCTCTTTGTCAGACATGTCTAACATCCACCTCTCCTTTTTCCTTGCCTTGAATTTGAAGAGTCCTTCTTTTGGGGCAAGTATTAGGCCTTCTGGGCCTGCAGTTCGTGAAGATGCACCTCCATGTTTTTCCTCTTGTGCTCAGTCTCCTTTAATCCTTTGTCTTTATGGACATTGGTTTCCGTGGTATCCAGAGGCTAAGGAATGGCCAATGCCTTTTCCTGTAGTGGAGACAGTTGTGCATTCCTGTTCCGAAGAGCGTCACTCATTTTTAACTCTTCCACCCTCTTTTCCACGGACTCCTTCTCCAAGGGTCTTATTCGTATTTGGAACCGCCCGTTGAGCAGCAATAGCGTCAAACATAGCATCCCTCTCAGTCTTCAGAGCCTCGGGCTCCTTGTCTAGGTCATGCTTTTGTTTCTCTGCCATCTTGCGGCCATCACGCTCAGACTCCCGGTCCTTCCTCAGGTTTTGAAGCTGTCCTGCATTTCTTTTCCCACTCAGGGCAGTTGCTATGTCAGCTTCTTTGGCATTGAGTCGCGATTCCACATCTGTCAGCTGATTCAGAGAAAGCTATAAATCAGTTTCCTTTTCTATATTTCTGACCTGCAGATACCGATGCTCCTCCTGGATGTTGTCTAGCTCCCACTGTATACGGGTCCTCTCATTGGCCGGCTGGTCCAGCAGCTTGTGGGCATTGGCCATTTTGCTCTCATAGCGCCGTGTCAGGTCAAACACATGACGGAAGAACACCTCCTCGCACTCTTCCTTTTTGGAGCGCTGTATCTTGAACCCAGGAACCTGCACCTGCAGTTCCGCAATTGGATCCTACAAAACTCCTCTCAGTGCCTTCATCTCTTCCCGGTGCTTGCTCTGGGTTTGCGGCAGCGCATCCTTCAGATTTTGGATCTCTGCAGTTTTTGTCGCTAGGATCGTCGCTGCTGCTGTTTTCCACGCCTCTTTCTCTTGGGTGTACTGACTTTTGGTCATGGAGCAGCCTCTCTGCTTTTCCAGCTCAAAGTTGTGAGTTGCTGGGACACGTTTTCAGCTATCCACTTCAGCTCTAGAACCCTTTTATCCAACTTTTTGTTTTTTTGTATTCTGCTTCCACTGATGTTCGGGTAAGACTCGGGTGGCCTTCAGCTCCTCATGCTGCTCGGTTGGGACCCACTGGGTACTCAGTCGCTCCTGTAGTACTTGCTGCTTTACTTTACCCAGCTCTTTTTTTAACGTGCAAGCCTCTCGCTGTCATATTCTCTAGCCTGCTGTACCCATGCTTGGCCACTGGGAAGTGCTGCCACTCTCAATGTCTTGTTCTTGCCTGCAGTACCTATACTTGTCCACCGGGATTGCTGCTGCTAAACTAAGGAACATTCCAGACTCTGATACCGGACACCTCTGCACCTGTGCTCCACCTCTCAGCCTGCATATATAAACCTCCTTTCCTGTTCCTCCTTTGCCTGTTTATACTGGTTACTTAGCTCCTGCAAGGTTCCTGTGTTTACTGCTGTGCTAGCTATTGCTATCATCCTGTTCCAGTCTCCTCGTTGCCGACCTCTGCTTGTTACCTGACCGCTACCTGCCACCTGCCTCGGACCCCTGCTTGTTTCCTGACTTCGCTACTGCCGCCTGCCTCGGACCCCTGCTTGTTACCTGACTTCGCTATCTGCTGCCTGCCTCTGATCTCGGCTTGTGACCCCTACTTCGCTCCCTGCTGTTCCTGCCACTGGGATCCACTTCAGCCGAAGTCCAATCCTTGGCAGAATAAACAGGCCCTACCATGGATTCAGCTGGAACAGACCCGACCCAGGTTCAGACACTCCATGACTTACAACATATCATAGTTGGTTACCAAGAACAACAAAGACACGTGTTCAATCGTCTTGGCCGCTTGGAAGAACAAACCGCCACCGCGGAAGCTGAGATTCATGAACTACGTGCAGCCTTAATCACCTTGTCTGGTCAAAACACTGTGCCTGTGCAAACCGCACCCCGTATATCCCTTCCGGAAATTTTTTTGGGGAAAAAACAATCTTTCCGGAATTTCCTTAATCAATGCAGATTTGTGTTAAAGCTTCAGCCCATCATTTATCATACCGAAGAATCCCAGGTTGGACTGATCATAACCCTGCTCAAGGATGAGGCCCTTGCTTGGTCTCCCCTATGTTAGAACAAGATAGCCCACTACTAATGGACCTGGAGGAGTTCATCGAAGCCATGAGTCTTAATTATGATGACCCAAATCATAGTACAACTGCTGAGGCAACTCTGAACAATCTTCGTCAAGGAAGACGCTCGACAGCTGAGTACGCCGCTGAATTCCGCAGATGGGTTAACGATACTGATTGGAATGAGGCCACGCAGAAATATCATTTTTGGCAGGGTGTGTCGGAGCAAGTTAAAGACGAACTAGCCCGGGTGGAGCCCCCAGAGAGATTTCAAGACTTTGTCCGTTTATGCATCCAAATTGATCGCAGGCTTACGGAAAGACGATTGGAGAGACAGGGGTTCATGCCAAGCAACCCCGGGTTTAGAGATGTCAGTACCTCAAGACGTTCCAGGGAAACTGAGGAGCCGATGCAAGTAAATACATTGCGGGATCCATCTCAACCGGGGAATGGAATAGACGCCAAACAGAAGATCTCTGTTTATATTGCGGAAACAATGGGCACTATCTCGCTGATTGCCCAAAAAAGTTCAGGCGGTCTTCTTTCCAGAGCCCTAGGAGAAATCAGCTGCACGCTATTTCAAAGACTGTTTTCTCTGCTTCTCAAGGGAAAGATAACCCTCCTTCGCTACACATTCACCTCCTGGTTCCTATTATAATCGAGGAAGGAACACATCGTTTCTCAACCACAGTAATGGTCGACTCAGGGGCAGCAGGGAATTTTATGGACATAGAATTTGCCAAGAACAATTCGGTATCATTTGTAGCCAAGGAATCGCCAGAAAGAATGGAAGTCGTTGACGGTTCTCCCTTGAGCTCTGGACCTGTTACCCATGAAACCAGTAACTTAACACTAATCATGGAGCCCAATCACCAGGAGAAGATTTCATTTGGTCCCATTCCATCACCTTTGTTTCCTGTGATTCTGGGAATTCCATGGCTCATGATCCATAATCCACTAATTGACTGGAAGACAAATACCTCACGTTTCCCTCGGAGCACTGTCAGCTAGCCTGTCTACCTAAAACTCTTATATCAGAGTGTGTAGGAATACATAAGATTTCCTCGTCTCAAGAAAATCTTCTGCCGGCTCCTTACTCTGAGTTTTTAGATGTGTGTGACAAGAAGAACGTGGATACGCTTCCCCCACATCGCTCTTATGACTGTCCCATTGAATTATTACCGGGTGCTGCCATTCCGTTTGGAAGAATCTATTCCCTCTCAAAACCGGAATTGAAGGTCCTCAATGACTACCTACAGTAGTTGACAGGAGAACCTATCAAAGGGTTTTATCCGACCCTCTACTTCTCCAGCAGGCGCTGCGCTCTTCTTCGTGGGAAAGAAAGACGGTTCTCTACGCACCTGCATTGACTATTGGGAACTTAATAAGATTGCGGTGAATAGCAGGAATAGTCACTCATTTTTAACCTTTCCACCCTCTTTTCCACGGACTCCTTCTCCAAGGGTCTTATTCGTATTTGGAACCGCCCGTTGAGCAGCAATAGCGTCAAACATAGCATCCCTCTCAGTCTTCAGAGCCTCGGGCTCCTTGTCTAGGTCATGCTTTTGTTTCTCTGCCATCTTGCGGCCATCACGCTCAGACTCCCGGTCCTTCCTCAGGTTTTGAAGCTGTCCTGCATTTCTTTTCCCACTCAGGGCAGTTGCTATGTCAGCTTCTTTGGCATTGAGTCGCGATTCCACATCTGTCAGCTGATTCAGAGAAAGCTATAAATCAGTTTCCTTTTCTATATTTCTGACCTGCAGATACCGATGCTCCTCCTGGATGTTGTCTAGCTCCCACTGTATACGGGTCCTCTCATTGGCCGGCTGGTCCAGCAGCTTGTGGGCATTGGCCATTTTGCTCTCATAGCGCCGTGTCAGGTCAAACACATGACGGAAGAACACCTCCTCGCACTCTTCCTTTTTGGAGCGCTGTATCTTGAACCCAGGAACCTGCACCTGCAGTTCCGCAATTGGATCCTACAAAACTCCTCTCAGTGCCTTCATCTCTTCCCGGTGCTTGCTCTGGGTTTGCGGCAGCGCATCCTTCAGATTTTGGATCTCTGCAGTTTTTGTCGCTAGGATCGTCGCTGCTGCTGTTTTCCACGCCTCTTTCTCTTGGGTGTACTGACTTTTGGTCATGGAGCAGCCTCTCTGCTTTTCCAGCTCAAAGTTGTGAGTTGCTGGGACACGTTTTCAGCTATCCACTTCAGCTCTAGAACCCTTTTATCCAACTTTTTGTTTTTTTGTATTCTGCTTCCACTGATGTTCGGGTAAGACTCGGGTGGCCTTCAGCTCCTCATGCTGCTCGGTTGGGACCCACTGGGTACTCAGTCGCTCCTGTAGTACTTGCTGCTTTACTTTACCCAGCTCTTTTTTTAACGTGCAAGCCTCTCGCTGTCATATTCTCTAGCCTGCTGTACCCATGCTTGGCCACTGGGAACTGCTGCCACTCTCAATGTCTTGTTCTAGCCTGCAGTACCTATACTTGTCCACCGGGATTGCTGCTGCTAAACTAAGGAACATTCCAGACTCTGATACCGGACACCTCTGCACCTGTGCTCCACCTCTCAGCCTGCATATATAAACCTCCTTTCCTGTTCCTCCTTTGCCTGTTTATACTGGTTACTTAGCTCCTGCAAGGTTCCTGTGTTTACTGCTGTGCTAGCTATTGCTATCATCCTGTTCCAGTCTCCTCGTTGCCGACCTCTGCTTGTTACCTGACTTCGCTACCTGCCACCTGCCTCGGACCCCTGCTTGTTTCCTGACTTCGCTACTGCCGCCTGCCTCGGACCCCTGCTTGTTACCTGACTTCGCTATCTGCCGCCTGCCTCTGATCTCGGCTTGTGACCCCTACTTCGCTCCCTGCTGTTCCTGCCACTGGGATCCACTTCAGCCGAAGTCCAATCCTTGGCAGAATAAACAGGCCCTACCATGGATTCAACTGGAACAGACCCGACCCAGGTTCAGACACTCCATGACTTACAACATATCATAGTTGGTTACCAAGAACAACAAAGACACGTGTTCAATCGTCTTGGCCGCTTGGAAGAACAAACCGCCACCGCGGAAGCTGAGAATCATGAACTACGTGCAGCCTTAATCACCTTGTCTGGTCAAAACACTGTGCCTGTGCAAACCGCACCCCGTATATCCCTTCCGGAAAATTTTTTGGGGAAAAAACAATCTTTCCGGAATTTCCTTAATCAATGCAGATTTGTGTTAAAGCTTCAGCCCATCATTTATCATACCGAAGAATCCCAGGTTGGACTGATCATAACCCTGCTCAAGGATGAGGCCCTTGCTTGGTCTCCCCTATGTTAGAACAAGATAGCCCACTACTAATGGACCTGGAGGAGTTCATCGAAGCCATGAGTCTTAATTTTGATGACCCAAATCATAGTACAACTGCTGAGGCAACTCTGAACAATCTTCGTCAAGGAAGACGCTCGGCAGCTGAGTACGCCGCTGAATTCCGCAGATGGGTTAACGATACTGATTGGAATGAGGCCACGCAGAAATATCATTTTTGGCAGGGTGTGTCGGAGCAAGTTAAAGACGAACTAGCCCGGGTGGAGCCCCCAGAGAGATTTCAAGACTTTGTCCGTTTATGCATCCAAATTGATCGCAGGCTTACGGAAAGACGATTGGAGAGACAGGGGTTCATGCCAAGCAACCCCGGGTTTAGAGATGTCAGTACCTCAAGACGTTCCAGGGAAACTGAGGAGCCGATGCAAGTAAATACATTGCGGGACCCATCTCAACCGGGGAATGGAATAGACGCCAAACAGAAGATCTCTGTTTATATTGCGGAAACAATGGGCACTATCTCGCTGATTGCCCAAAAAAGTTCAGGCGGTCTTCTTTCCAGAGCCCTAGGAGAAATCAGCTGCACGCTATTTCAAAGACTGTTTTCTCTGCTTCTCAAGGGAAAGATAACCCTCCTTCGCTACACCTTCACCTCCTGGTTCCTATTATAATCGAGGAAGGAACACATCGTTTCACAACCACAGTAATGGTCGACTCAGGGGCAGCAGGGAATTTTATGGACATAGAATTTGCCAAGAACAATTCGGTATCATTTGTAGCCAAGGAATCGCCAGAAAGAATGGAAGTCGTTGACGGTTCTCCCTTGAGCTCTGGACCTGTTACCCATGAAACCAGTAACTTAACACTAATCATGGAGCCCAATCACCAGGAGAAGATTTCATTTGGTCCCATTCCATCACCTTTGTTTCCTGTGATTCTGGGAATTCCATGGCCCATGATCCATAATCCACTAATTGACTGGAAGACAAATACCTCACGTTTCCCTCGGAGCACTGTCAGCTAGCCTGTCTACCTAAAACTCCTATATCAGAGTGTGTAGGAATACATAAGATTTCCTCGTCTCAAGAAAATCTTCTGCCGGCTCCTTACTCTGAGTTTTTAGATGTGTGTGACAAGAAGAACGTGGATACGCTTCCCCCACATCGCTCTTATGACTGTCCCATTGAATTATTACCGGGTGCTGCCATTCCGTTTGGAAGAATCTATTCCCTCTCAAAACCGGAATTGAAGGTCCTCAATGACTACCTACAGGAGAACCTATCAAAGGGTTTTATCCGACCCTCTACTTCTCCAGCAGGCGCTGCGCTCTTCTTCGTGGGAAAGAAAGACGGTTCTCTACGCACCTGCATTGACTATTGGGAACTTAATAAAATTGCGGTGAATAGCAGGTACCCATTACTTCTGATTCCTGAACTATTGGAAAGAATTCGGTCAGCCAAAATCTTTACCATATTAGATCTCAGAGGAGCGTATAATTTGGTCCGCATTCGACCCGGTGACGAATGGAAAACAGCCTTCCGAACCCGTTATGGGCACTATGAATAGCTGGTGATGCCTTTTGGACTCTGTAATGCCCCTGCTACCTTCCAGCATTTAATCAATGATGTCCTCTGAGAGTTATTGGACCAATTCGTAGTGGCATACCTGGATGACATCCTAGTCTTCTCAGAAAACATCATGGATCACCAGAGACATGTCGGAATTGTCCTTGAGCGTCTCCGTAAGTACAAATTGTACATCAAGTTAGAAAAATGCGAATTCGAAAAGACCAGCATGCAATTTCTCGGTTACATCATCTCTCCCGAGGGTTTGAGTATGGACCCAGGCAAGATTCAAGCCGTGGTGGAATGGCCAATCCCTCAAAATGAAAAGGACATTCAGAGATTTGTGGGTTTTGCCAATTTCTATAGACAATTTATTAAAAATTTCTCTGGCATTATTGCCCCAATCACCCAACTCACATGGAAAGAATTCCCTTTCAAATGGTCTCCTAAAGCGGATGCGGCATTCAAACAATTGAAGTCACTCTTCACATCTGCCCCAATCCTCATCCATCCAAATCCAGAATTACCATTCATCTTGGAAGTGGATGCTTCCGACTCCGCTGTTGGTGCCATTCTGTCACAAAGAATTTGACCCAAGATGCTCCTTCATCCATGTGCCTTTTATTCATACCAAATGTCAACAGCTGAACGAAATGATGACATCGGAAACAAAGAACTATTGGCTATAAAAGCTGCATTCTCTGAGTGGAGACATCTACTGGAGGGGGCCAATCACCCAATTACGGTCTTTACGGATCACAGGAACTTAGAATTCATTCGATCCGCAAAGAGACTGTCTGCGCGACAAGCCAGATGGGCTCTCTTCTTTGCAAGATTTCAGTTCAACATCTCATACCGCCCTGGCTCCGAGAATGAGAAAGCCGACGCCTTGTCACAGTCCTTTCCTAATCCTAGTTCAGACAAAGAGCAAGAAGAAACTATTCTTCCAAAAAGACATTTTTTGGGCGTCACATTCTCCGCCGATCTCCTCACACGAATAAAGGGGGCCTACTCAAATGACTCTTTTCTTAAAAACCCTCCTCCGGAAGCAGAACTATTTCTATGTGATGTTCTCTAGAACTGTAAGGATGGTCTGTTCGTCCCTAGGGAGGTACGATTAGAGGTGCTCCATTTAATGCACGACTCCCGACCCGCTGGTCACCCAGGTGTCCTCAAGACACAAGAACTGTTGTATCGCTCTTTTTAGTGGCCTAAATTAGCACAAGATGTTAAAGACTATGTCCTCTCCTGTGAGACTTGTACTAGGACCAAGACCCCTCAAGCATCACCTGTGGGTTTACTGCAGCCTCTTCCGGTTCCAACTCGTCCTTGAGGGTCCATATCAATGGATTTTATTGTTGACCTGCCCCGATCAAGTGGACATAATACCATCCTGGTAGTGGTGGATCGACTTACAAAGATGGCTCACTTCATTGCAGCAAAGAATCTTTCTTCTGCAGACCAGACAGACAAGTTGATTGTGAAAGAGGTGTTTCGGCTTCACGGGGCTCCTCATGAGATCACATCCGATAGAGGGGCACAATTCACTTCAAAATTTTGGAGGACCTTCTGTTCCTCTCTAGGAATTCGTTTAAATTTTTCGTCTGGCTATCATCCACAATCTAATGGCCAGACAGAAAGGACCAATCAGACTTTGGAACAATACTGCACCGACACACTTTATTCGAGCAAATACCCAGTATGTACCTGGCAGATACCTGGAATGCGCCGCTCCTCACCTCTGACAAGCCCTGTTGCGTTTGCCTTCCCAGCCTGGGTTCATGCCTGGCTGACGGGCGGCTGATCTGTTAAATGATAATGATTAGGATTTAATAGGCTGCAATGCTTCGCGTGTCTACCAGATGGCATAAATTCATGAATTGTAATGCAGTATATATATATATACTGTGCAGTATTGCAGCCAGCGGGAATAAAATGCTTCAATCCCTGCCTGGAAAATACCTCAATGCACTCGGGCAGAAAACAGTCACAAACCTCAATACACCCGGGTATACCCGAATTCGTGGGACTAGCCGAGCTCGAATAAAGTGTGTCGCCAGTGTACTTACAATGTTTTGTTTGTCATCTCCAGGATGACTGGATTGATTTCCTACCATTAGCTGAGTTCTCATACAACATCTCACATCATTCATCGACTCAGAAGAGCCCCTTTCTCTCAAATTTCATCCAACCTATATTCTGCTTTTTCCATCTTCGGCCCCATTCCAGCAGTTACAGAGAAACTGGAGACTCTGCGAGACATCCAGGAGACCCTCAAAGAGACACTTTGTGAGACTCAAGTAAAGTACAAAAGAGCAGCAGACCAACACCGCAGACCCTCCCCAGAATTTCAAGTCGGGGATAAAGTCTGGCTTTCTACAAGAAATCTACGTCTTAAGGTTCCAACCATTAAAATGGGCCAAAAATACATCGGGCCATTTCGCATCTCAGCACTAATAAATCCAGTGTCCTTCAGATTGGAGCTTCCTAGGACCATCAAAATACACCCTGTGTTTCATTCTTCTCTGCTGAAACCTTTCCATGAGAATCCGTTTCCTGGACGGAGACTTCCTCCCCCTGAACCCTTCCTCGTGGATAACGAAGAGGAATTCATTGTGGAGAGAATTTTGGATTCCAGGTTACACCGAGGGAAACTACAGTACCTGGTTCACTGGGGGGGTTATGGCCCAGAGGAGAGGTAACCCAAAGATTTTGTACATGCTCCGCGACTAGTCAAAGCTTTCCACCGGAGATATCCTCCAAGCCTAGCAAGGATCGTCCAGAGAACGCTCTTGGGAGGGGGGAGTAATGTCATATTCTCTACCCTGCAGTACTTATACTTGTCCACCGAGGGGTAAAAAGAACAAAGAACAAAGGGATTGTCTCCCGAAACGCGTCAGAGTGTTCTTTGTACCCCTCACTCACCATGGAATAAAGGTTTTTTAATAGATATTGCTGGTGTCTAGCCCCAGTTTCTCCACACACAGCTGTGCTCCGCATTGGATCTCTGGACCGTCTTCTCCGTCCTCCTCTTCTGAACTGCAAGGATTGTGTTTGATCGTAGAAACCCAGTGCGAAAAATGCCCCACAGAAAGGTTACATTCCATTTGGTCCATGTTCCGAGGGCAAACTGGCATTTGTAGCACTCTGTATACTTTCCAAAACTGGGTCAGGGTTTTGTCTCCAGTCTACTGGGATTAATGGGACCAGAGTCCCTCCTAGACTTCCCACTCCTTTATGCAAGTCTATGAGTCCTTGGGGACTGTTATTCCGAGGAACAGTCTTATCAGACGTCCTGATGCGCATGAAACGAGAACCGGAAAACTCATCTGGACTTGAACTCCTGGACATCTCCTCGGCAGTCAAGTAACGTTCGACTAAGGCGACCAACTGTTCTGCGTCTTTGGGGTCACTCTGGTTCACCCACTTCTGGATGGTGTGGGGAAGACAGCTTAGGAACCGGTCTATAAAGACTATTTTGACAAATGCAGCAATGGTACATACCTCAGGCTGGAGCCACTTCCTTGCAGAGTGTATAAGGAGTTTAAAGTGGGGTGTCTTCTCTGTATCATAACGCCAGGAATGGAACCGTTGTGCCCGAACCACGAGAGTGACCCATAGTTGTGCCATAATCTCTGCCATCAGCGTGATTTATCAGGGCTTATTGAATCGCTGTAGGCGGTTTTGGCGAAAAGTTGTCGATAAGTGGCTTATCGGCGCTTAGTGCATAGGCCCCTATTTGTTTGGTTTATTTCCAACGCACATCAGAAAATTAACAGTTCAATTCACCAGACATAGAAACAAATGAAACCTTTAATCCATTTTTTTAACTACTACTGTAGTTCCTATCCATCAAATACAATTTGCTAAAGTATTAAAGTGCATAACTGTCCAATATGGTAAACATAGACTTGACTGGCCCCCCGAGAGAAGATGATTGGAACTAATATGTCTACATGAGTGGTCATTCAAGATTAAAGGATATGAGGGAAGTTCCTGCTGCTGATACTGAAACCTACGAATGGTATAAATGTCAGAAGCAGGATCTTCTGTATGTATGTACTGTATAAGTATCTTTATTTAAATAGCGCAATCAGGTACATAAAGCTTCACAGGAGAAATAAATGTGATATAATAATATAATAACATAATCAGAATAAGCGCTTCAGACATACTGTAACAGTAACAATAGGAAAGAGAGCCCCGAAGAGTTTACAATGTAAGTGGTAATTAGAGAAAACTTACAGAGATAGTAGGAGGGTGTTATGGTAAGTGCATCTGCAAGGAGTCATTGCATCTGAGATATATAACATCAGCAAGCAGAGCTACCCATATGCTTCATTAAAGAGGTGTGTTTTTAGATAGGTGGAAAAGGTGGAGAGAGGTTGCCAGTCAGATATTGGGGGGAACTACATTTCAGAGGTGTGGGCAGTAGAGGATTTTCCATTAGGCCCGGGCATAGGGTAGCACAATTTTGGGGCTGCAAAAATGTCAGCTCCCATATACTTTTGCCACGCTTCTGGGCTATCAACCCTAATGTGAAGTCATTTTATCTATTGCAGCCGGCTCCTTACCTGCTGCCCTCCTCTTCTTTCTGAACCACAGCATCAAATGATGCCAGGGACGTCACCACCATGTCACGACGTCTCGTTGCCACAACGTCACGTTGGTGATTCTGTGGCGTCATTTGACGCTGTGGCTCGGAAGGAGGAGGGGGCCCGCAGGTAAGGAGGCGGCCACAACAGCTGTACCTAGGGGTGGCGGAATTTTAATTCTGCCACTTGGTGTGGAGCAATGAGTGTGAAAGGTTTTAGGCAGGAGAGGGCTTTAGATACAAAAAGAGTAGACAGAAGACATACTTGAGCAGAACGCAAAAGTCAGGTAGGTGTACAGATGCAGCCACCAGTATCCGATCACTTGTGTGGGTAAAAACTAAGGAATCTCACAGTAAATGCCTCAACATTTCTGTGAGATTAATTGCCCATGGGATTAGAATAGCAGGGGTCCCTGTTGTCCCATTCAGTTTTAATGGGACTGCAGGGACCCCCTGCTGTTAATCCAATGGGCCATTAGTCTGGCTGCAGAAGTCTCACAGAAATGTTGCAGTTTATTGGGAGATTGCCCCAGATATTCCAAGGTAAGTGATCTAATACTGGTGGCTGCATCTGTATAGCGAGATATTAGGGCTGAAATATAAGGGGCAGAAGAATGAATAGCCTTGAAAGTGAGGAGGAACATTTTTTGTAAATGATACAGAGTTTAATTGGAAGCCACAAGGGATTTCAGAAGGAGAAATGCTGAGACCGATTTAGGAGGGAGTAAAGTGATTTTAGCAGCACATTTAGGATAGATTGTAGGAGAGACAGGTGAGAGTCAGGAAGGGGAGAAAGTTGAAGGTTACAATAGTCAAAATGGGAGAGAATGAGGGCCTGCATTACAATTTTAGCATTAGAGGGATAGAGGGAAGGGCATATCTTTGCAATGTTATGGAGGTAAAAATTATAGGTTTTAGCTACATTGTGAATGTGAGGGAGGAGTCAAATGTGACACCTGTCGTGGGAGACCAAGGCTTGTAACACCTTTTAACCAGGATCATTCAATATGCAAAACAAAGTAGTGGAATAAAATGAGGTTTATTCGGGTAAACCCGTGTACACACAGTGAAATACAAAATACAGACAGAACACACACTTACTGGGAGTCTGGGGGTGAAAACTAGTCTCAAATAGGTGCAGGGTGCCTGCTTCGGAACGCTTACCCTGACTGGGTAATCCCTCCTGGCTTCCTTGTCCTCTTTTTGGCTAAAAACCTTTGCGGTGACCGTTACGTTCTTTTCTGAGAACTTGGACTTCGCGTCTGACTTAGTCTCTGCAGGGTAGGCTTTTCTAGTTTCAAAAATGAAGCATGCTGCTCTGCCATTTGTAACAGAGCAACTTTGAAAAGTCTGCCCGGGTTTCACTGACATAAGCCACAAGATGGTCTGGTTCTCTGCCTCGGCCATCTTCATACATACCCTCTGCTGTTCTGTCTTCAGCATGGAAGTAGGAGGAGTGACCAGTCAGAGCATGAGAATTCCCTCCCACCAGCCAATAGAAATGGGGGCTCGTCTCTTGGCTGACGTCAGAAGAGAAGGCATGCCAAGCCGGCTCGAAAAGCCAGGTGTGCGAGAAATATGAATTATTCAATGGGAAATGCGTCTTTGAACTAACCCATTACCACCTGCTTGGTGGCTCCACCAGATCTGGCAGTCTCAAAAGGTGTCCCCTCAGGGTGCCCTTTATACTTCGGACCTGGAAAAATTGACTTTCCCCTCTCACCAAACGGTTTTGTCACCTCTAGACATCCTCTCTCCTTTGAACTCCGATGTCTATGCAGACATCCCGGCACCTATGTGGATGCCCGGGCTGACTGCATAGACATTTAATGAACAAAAGTACCTGGGCGCTAGCTCAAAATAGAATGTTTGGGGAAAATAATTATACAAGATATTATGACCTTATTGATTATATTGGAATCCCCTTGGCTTCGTAGTCCCTTCCTATGACTCTATACAGGATCCTTAACGATAATGGAATATAGAAAAGAAGGGGGAGCACAGATTAAGGGATAGGGGGGGTAATAAAAACGCGGTGATAAGGTTTGAGTGTATTAATATACTCATGTGTAGATTCATGTGTAGAATCCCACTGGTAATTCTGGGGGTAGTGATGTGTAAAATATTATATCACAATCACTTACACGGCCTTGTGCAAGGGCTATTGCATTAAGGTTTTTTTTTTGTTTTTATTTCTTTGTTCTGCTGGTGTGGCGGTCTGTCTTCCCTGGTCTATGTAGTATCTTCTTCAATCTGCTTGCAGCTCTTGGTTGTGGTATCCCCCTATTCTGCTGATCTGTCTCTTTGCTCCCCCTTCTTCTGTTTTTAATCCCATCAATGGAAACAGGGATAAGATTGTATTAACACCAAAAGTATGCTTTAGGATTAGTAGACTCAGTATAGTGATATCATGTATTAGTGATCTAAAAACTTGCTAAATGAACATACAGTACTGCATACAGCTCTAGTTTATATAGGAAATTACCATAACATTTTGCAAATAGTCTGCGTATTTATAACTACTTAGTGGTATCCTATTAAAGAAGCTTATAGTTAAGGGGAGTAGTCAATATAAATAGAATATACAGTTAGGTCCTGAAATAATTTGGCTGACACAATTTTCATAATTTGGGCTCTGTACACCACCACAATGGATTTGAAATGAAACTTTCAGCTTTAATTCAAGGGGTTGAAAAAAAATATTGAATGAAATGTTTAGGAATTGCAACCATTTTCATACACAGTCCCCTTATTTCAGGGGCTCAAATGTAATTGGACAAATTAACACAATCATAAATAAAATGTTCATTTTTAATACTTTGTCGAGAATCCTTTGCAGGCAATGACTTCTCGAAGTCTGGAACGCATGCACATAACCAAACGCTGGGTTTCCTCCTCTGTGATGCTTTGCCAGGCCTCTACTACAGCAGCCTTCAGTTGTTGTTTGTTCGTGGGTCTTTCTGCCTTAAGTTTTGTCTTCAGCAAGTGAAATGCATGCTCAATCTGGTTGAGATCATGTGATTGACTCGCCCATTGCAGAATATTCCACTTCTTTGCCTTAAAAAACTCCTGGGTTGCTTTTGCAGTATGTTTTGGGTCATTGTCTATCTGTAAAGTGAAGCGCCGTCCAATCAACTTCGCTGAATTTGACTGAATATGAGCAGATAATATATCAATATACACTTCAGAATTCATCCAGCTGCTTCTGTCTTCTGTCACATTATCAATAAACACTAATGACCCAGTGCCATTGTAAGCTATGCATGCCCATGCCATCACACTGCCTCCTCCATGTTTTACAGATGATGTGGTATGATTCGGACCATGAGCCGTTCCCAGCCTTCTCCCATCATTCTGGTACACAAGGAAAATAGGATTGGTATGAAACTGCGACGTCCAAAAATAAAGCACCCTCAGCTCACCAGAAGGTAGAACGAATAAAAAAGTTTATTGAACTACATAAAAAACAAAAAATGACAAACAAAACACAACAAAAAAACCTCCTACGCGTTTCAGGCTCTAAAAGCCCTTTCTCAAGGAGTATGGTTGGGACTGTGTGTTAAGCACCTTAATATAGCCCCTCCTGTGTACTTAGAAAGCAGCTGAAGGTAATTGCAATGAGCTGTAATCACACCCGTTGTTATGACATTAAAGAACACACAATATAAAACATAATTGGAATCATAGATGTTAAACAAAAAATACATGTTATGATAAAGTATATTCTATCAAAACTGTAGATTATTCTTAATAAAGATGTATTATGATCCAAATCTGTGATAAAGAAAAAACTGCTTAAGATAAATTGCACAAAGCAAAATATATATCATTTGTTAAAAACAGTTAATTCTCCTGTCTAGTGCAATGAATATAATACATCAAGGACATCCTAAAAAAGAAAGAGGAACCCAAGATATAATATACTATTGGTTAAGGTAGAATGAATAATAGTTAGTCTGATATAATAATGAAATCTCAAAAAACCATTGTTTCAATATAGGGACAGAAATTAGAATTGGGTAAAGTTAATTTACCAATATGTATATATCTCTATATGCAATAAGTCAAAGATTTTACAGCAACAAGGTTTGGACATAGTACAAAAAAACAACCAGGCATAGTGTTTGGTACTCAAAGACAGTATTTCAGATCCCACTCTGTATTTAACCCTTTAGGGATCAGTGTATCCAGCGTGAAAATCCAGTGAGCCTCTCTGCGGTAGAGTGCATTAACTCTATCCCCGCCTCTGTAATGGATCTGAACATGTTCGATACCAATTTATTTAAAATTGTTGAGGGACCCATTTTGGCATATACTGAAATGTTTAGACACTGGATGCATCTGATCTTTTTTCAAAATCAGTCTCATGTGTTCAAGGATTCTCAATTTGAACATTCGTGTGGTGAGACCAATATATTTCTTCTTGCAACCACAAATCAACATATAGATAACATATTCAGTCTTACAGTTTATAAAACATGAGATATTATAAGATTTGGTATCATCTATATTCGTAAACATTCTAGATTGTTAGACATATTTACAGATTTTGCATCTCCCGCAGGCAAAGCACCCCACTAGTTTAGAAAAAAAATCTTTTTTGGTAACCATTCTGTCTTTCCTAATTACGCTAGGGGAAACCACGTTTCCCAAAGTTTGTGATTTTTGGAAGACAAACTTAGGTCTGACTGCGGTGATCCCTTTAAGCAAGTGGTCTATCGTCAGAATAGGCCAATGTTTGTTTACAATATTCCTAATTGCACCAGTCTGTCTACTGAATACTGTAATGAAATATGGAGGGTCTATATAGACATGAACATCTTTTTTATTAATATTTCTCCTTGATTCATTTTTTTCTAGTGATCTGTGTATGAGATCATCTCTATTCTGGTGAAGCGCATTGAAGGAAAATCCGTTATTCCTTCACCTACGCTTCAGAACCGAGAGGAACCTTTCCTCTGCCAGGTACACTGAAGCCTTGTGACTGGATACACCATCTGCACCGTTTTGCAGCAGACTTCCCAGGAATCTTTCACGCCCTGCAACTGTTATCTTCGATTTTTGATGAACTAATCAGGCCTGGTAGACGAACGAAATGAAACGTAACGCAAGCCAGGTTTCAAATCCTTTGTCTCAATTTATTACTCATAGGGTAATGACTTTTATACAGAAAAAAAAAAGATATTGGTTAGAGGCGTAACATAGGCGTAACATATGCGTAACATAGGCGTATCATAGGCGTGTCTTGGGCGTAGCTTTGATTAGAGGCGTGATTTAGGGGCAGGACATATTAGTGGCGTGACTTTTGGGACATGTCTTTTCCAATACAAACAATTGTCTGAATACATAGCTTATTCATTGTCTGTTATCAAAAGAGACCTTGAGTCTTTAGCAACTATATTACACTATTTTGCTTCTTGCAGAGAACCATTCTATTATATTCTAACTAAAACACCAGGAAATTGACAACACAAAAGTATCGTAGTAATATCCTGACCAGGAAGAAAGGAAATGCAATTTTGGCAGAAACTGAGTGCATTTAGGAATTATATTTCAGCAAAAGGCTGACTACAGAATCTTAACTAGTTATGACCATACAAAATGGAAGCTTAACATGAGTGCAGATTCTGGCCTGACATATTGGTCCTAACACGCATTATGATATGCTTCTAATAGAATCTCATAATCATATCCTCTGGATAAAAAACGGTCAGTTAATTCAATTGATCTCAAATGGTAATCCTCGAGATTCGAACAATTTCTTCTTAGGCGTATGAATTGCCCATAAGGAATGCCTTTAAAGAGACTCCGACTATGTCCACTGCTTGCATGTAATAAAGTATTTTTTGAATTTTCTTTACGGAAAATATCCGTATGTACCTGTTGATCAAGACCCACATAGAGTTTCAAATCTAGGAAGTGAATAAAAGTGGAATGGTATTGTGATGTGAAAATCAAATTGAGTGTATTTAGATTAATATATTCAATGAACAAATTTAGTTCTTCTTCAGAACCATTCCAGATAAACAGAATATCGTCGATATAGCGACGATAAAAGTGAATGTGGTGACGAAAGGGGTTTCTATCTCCAAACAAATGGGTTGCTTCCCACCAACCCATGAATAAATTCGCATAGGAAGGTGCGAAACAAGTACCCATGGCTGTCCCACGTGCTTGGAGGTAGAAAGTCCCTAAAAATAAAAAATAGTTGTGTGTGAGTAAAAAGTGAATACAATCTAATAAAAAAGCTATGTGAAGTGGTGATAAGGATGCATCTAATTCTAAAAAATATCTCGTGGCTTGGAGGCCATGTGAATGTGCAATGATAGAATATAAAGAAGAAACTTCATTCTGGTACAGGTTGATCTTAGTTTCATCTGTCCAAAGAATGCTGTTCCAGAACTGGGCTGGCTTTTTTAGATATTTTTTGACAAAGTCTAATCTGGCCTTTCTATTCTTCAGGCTTATGAATGGTTTGCACCTTGTGGTGAACCCTCTGTATTTGCTCTCGTGAAGTCTTCTCTTTCTGGTAGACTTGGATAATGATATGCCTACCTCCTGGAGAGTGTTCTTCACTTGACTCGATGTTGTGAAGGGGTGAATGGAAAGGAGCCTACAATCATCCACCACTGTTGTCTTCCGTGGACGTCAAGGCCTTTTTTGTGTTGCAGAGCTCACCCGTGCGTTCTTTTTTCTCAGAATGTACCAAACTGTTGATTTGGCCACTCTTAATGTTCCTGCAATCTCTCTGATGGATTTTCTTTTTTTTTTTGTAGCCTAAGAATGCCCTGTTTTACTTGCATTGAGACCTCCTTTGATCGCATGTTGTGGGTTCACAGCAACAGCTTCCAAATGTGAATGCCACACCTGGAATCAACTCCAGACCTTTTACCTGCTTAATTGATGATGAAATAATGAAGGAATAGCCCACACCTGTCTATGAAACAGATTTTGAGTCAATTGTCCAATTACTTTTGGTCCCTTGGTAAAAGAGGGGGCTACATATGTATCTAAAGCCCTCTCCCACCTTAAACCTTTTTCACTGACTGCCCCACACCTCTGGAATGCCCTTCCCCTCAGTACCCGACTAGCACCCTCTCTATCCACCTTTAAGACCCACCTTAAGACACACTTGCTTAAAGAAGCATATGAATAGCACTGTGGATATTCTGAACACATGATACATAAAGCTTGGCCCCCTGCAGACGCACTTACCAGAACTCCCTCCTACTGTCTCTGTACATTCTACCTACCTACCAATTAGACTGTAAGCTGCTCGGGGCAGGGACTCCTCTTCCTTAATGTTACTTTTATGTCTAAAGCACTTATTCCCATGATCTGTTATTTATATTATCTGTTATTTATTTGATTACCACATGTATTACTACTGTGAAGCGCTATGTACATTAATGGCGCTATATAAACAAAGACATACAATACAATACAATATGTAATTCTTAAACCATTCCTCCAATTTGGATGTGAATACCCTCAAATTAATGCTTATAGACTGCACTTTAAGCCCATATTCATTATTTAACTAACTTGAATTTATTTTGGTACGCTGCCGAAATAACAAAACTTGTATCTGTGTCCAATTATTTCCAGACCTAACTGTACACTGTATATCCAAATCCTGTAGGCATAGAGCAAAAAGGAGTCCATATAATATAGGATAATCTTCGTAACCAAAGATCTTGCTACCTTAGGTTATTTAGGTTGTTTACCCTCATCATGTAGTGCTCATGAGATGACTCCTGGTCAATTCCCCAAAGTAAACCTCTACAGTCCTTTGGGATCAAATCATTAAAAGCCACCTGTATATTCTCATGGTGAACAGTGAACAATAATATGTAATTAGCAAATGATAGTTACAGTACCTGCCTGGTACCCATATATTCCCTAAAAACAGGGTTGATGGAGTCTTGGTGCAAACCTTCTTACACCAGATAATAACCCATGGATAATGGCAATTCACTGTATATACTGTAATGATAATGGTATCCTAGGTATATATACTGTAGCAGCAGATCCCTTAAACAAAGTATCCAGAGTATGCCCACATAACCTAACACTGTTGTTATATTTAAATAAACAATGCAGCCATATATAATAGGGTAGTCATATGTAGCTAGTAATGTGAGAACTCGCTAGGACTCCTAGGTATTGTCGGTGTTATAAAACACCCCCATAGTTGCTCGGCTTGCATGGAGGCTATTTTGACGAGTCTTTCTACTTGCAGGGAAGCGCTGGTGAGTCCGTCTCTCCCTCAAGCACTATCTCGTAAAATTCCCTGCTCGTGCACGTGAATGTGCATGTACCGCCGAAGTGCGCGTTTCACATGTGGGTCACGCTTTCTCAAGGCGTAGGTGGGGGGGGGGGTTTCCAGTCCATTCCTGGGAGCCTTTTAAAGCCATGTTCTGATAGGAGTTGCTATAAATACGCAAACTATTTGCAAAATTTGATGGTGATTATCTATATAAATTAGCAGCTGTATGCAATTTGTTCATTTGTCAAGTTTTTAGATCTCTAATACTTGACATCACTATACTGAGTCTATTAATCCTAAAGCATACTTTCAGTTTTAACACACTCTTATCCCTTTCTATTGGTGGGATATTAGATTCGAATTGGTTGGTTACTATAGAAAAGGAGATTGAGGATTATATATAAACCTTTACTCATTAAATATATAGGGGGTCATGCACTAAGCTCCGATTAGTTGTATTAAGAACGCAAAGTGCTCTTCGAACGTGATGTTGCGCTGAACGCGATGCACAGAGACACGCAAACAGGCACTTTGTGTTCTAAAACTGACTTTTTTCAGGAAATTTTTCTAAGTCCAACTTTGCACGTTCGTTAACCTGTTTGCGTTCAATTCTGCCCCTATGCGGGATGCACTAAGCTACGCAACCTTAGCGTACGCGAAAGTTGTATTCAACAAAACACGTCAGCTCAAGGTAGCCGCAAAAAAAGCTGAACTTACAAAAATTTCTTTGTTTACATTTTTGCATGCGCAAAAGCCACATAACAGGCAGGCGGGTGTCCCCGGCTGAACCCGTGGGGGTCCCTGAGGGAGGCCAGGGGTCGCGCGGGTGTCCCGGCTGACCACGTAGGGGTCCAGGAGTCCCCGGCTCACCAAGCCGGGGTCCTCGTGGGAGTCAGGGTGTCCCCGCGGGCGTCCCGGGGTTCCCGCAAGAGTCCCGGGGTACCCTCGGGCCTGCGGTGCCAATGTTGCGCCTCCAAAAATAATAAACAATATTTATAACTAAATACACCCCCCTAACACATACAATACAGTAATGGGCAAAATTACTATTATCCACATATGGATAATAATGCATTTGCCCATTTTAAATACATATAAATTACATAAAACACAGTTAATACATATTTCACTTATCTTTTACAGGCACCCACGATGAAGGCCGTCTTCATACTCATCTTCATCCTGCCCCTGTCGCTCCGGTGCTGCAAAACATACACAACAATCAAAATAGCCAATGTAATGTCCCCTAACCCTTAATCACCTTAGCGGTCATTAACCGCTTCAGTCATTAAGGGTTAACCCACCCTCACCCACCACTCGGGAGGCCTAAATACCCTCCCCCACTACCCATCCCGTGAGGCCTAACCACCCTCACCCACTAACACAGACGGAAGGCCTATCCACATACCCTTGGGGACAATACCCCCTTCCCCCACCCCCAGTACCCACAAGAAAAACAATACACAGCCCCACAATAAACATCATTATATTTATTCTATACAAAACCCACCTCCTGTGCCCCCCCATAAATACATGATTTATTATTTTACATACAGGGTTAATACCCCAGGCCCATGGGAGTCCCCGGTGGGCCTTATGGGTCACCTCACAGACCTCACAGTAGCCCAGCACCATGTTTCAAACAGGGTCTGGAGGCCTATGGGTGGTCCCCGCCAGGCGCCATGGTCCACGAGGTGGTCTCCACGGATACGCCAGCGGCTGTCTGGGGGGCCCCGGGTCAGATCCACAGGTGTCTGATGGGCCTCGGGTGGTTCCCACGGGGGTATGGAGACCCTCGGGTGGTCCCAACGGGTCCGCGGTGCCCCCACAGATGTGTGGCCACCGGTTTTTCCCCGCAGGTGTCCCCCGTGGACCGGCAGCCGTTTACCCGTGAGAAGCCCGAGGAGACCGCAGGTGGTCTCCATAGGTCCCCCGCAGACCAAAAGGAACCAACCCTGTATGTATTAAAAATAGACCTGACCTATACATTAAATACATCAATCCCCCTCACCCCCCCCCCCCCAACACATATAGTACAATAATGTGCAAAATAACTATTATCCAGATAGGGATAATAGATTATTTGCCCATTATTAAACACATTAACTAACATAATAAAAGATATGGAAGAGAGAGAACCCAATGTAGCACTCAGGTTCACACTCTGGAGCTGAGTGAATGAATTAAAAACATAATCTTTATTAATAACAACATATATAAAATAGTTGATGATAGAACGACGTACTGAAGGTAGGTTAATCCTAAATAAAGATAGCCATATTGGCTCCGGATCAAACTTGATAATGTGTGCCAGATAATTTTAATAAACCACTGGTAATATGTCAACACAGTGTTCCTGATGCGGACCTGTGTGGTGGGTGAATACTCCAGGTGTGTCCGGGTAAGTACTGAGACTACAGATCACAAGGATAAAATCTATATCCTAGTACTTAATGGTAGGTGTGACCAGTAGCAACTGATAGACATATAAAACAAATATACTATGTACACTGGCGACACACTTTATTCGAGCTCGGCTAGTCCCACGAATTCGGGTATACCCGTGTGTATTGAGGTTTGTGACTGTTTTCTGCCCGAGTGCATTGGGTTATTTTCCAGGCAGGGATTGAAGCATTTTATTCCCGCTGGCTGCAATACTGCACAGTATATATATATATATACTGCATTACAATTCATGAATTTATGCCATCTGGTAGACACGCGAAGCATTGCAGCCTATTAAATCCTAATTATTATCATTTAACAGATCAGCCGCCCGTCAGCCAGGCATGAACCCAGGCTGGGAAGGCAAACGCAACGGGGCTTGTCAGAGGTGAGGAGCGGCGCATTCCAGGTATCTGCCAGGTACATACTGGGTATTTGCTCGAATAAAGTGTGTCGGTGCAGTATATCAGTAGTGGTAATGTGCAATCAGCTATGCTCCTCTGTAAGGTGTATGCCCATATCAGTGTCAGGATGACCTGAGGTAAACCTCTGGGTGCTGTTCTCCAGGGGTGTGTTGACCTATAGTAACCTGCGTGGCTAAAATCAGAGGTAAGTATCCTGACTGTAGGTCATGGGGGAGGTCAGTGAAGTCCCAATGAGGGAGACACTGATAATGGGGGGCAGACTGGTATCTCAAACATAAATCAGAGGGCTGGATAGTGGCTTAAGCTGAAAGATAAATCCTCACTGATGCTGTGCAGAATACCAAACACAGCAAGGCAGCTATAGTGTTGCTGCAGGCAAGGTTCCTCAGTACATATAAATAACGGAGCACTATCCCTGTATACACTTCTAAACGAGGCTAAGAGTGACTGTCGGGGCACTTATATCCTATATAGAACTGCACTAGCAGACTACCGCATCAACTCGCGGTCTCAGAGAATCATGTGGAGGCAGTGACTGATCTGCGCGTGCACGTGTAGGTAGGAGCCGACGCGCGCGTTTCGCGAGAGGCTTTCTTAAGGCGAATGGTTAGTAACACTAAGGATACCCTGCAGGTAGGCAGGTATATATAGGGCCCCCAGTGATGACGTCATGAATTAACCCCTGGTGTGCCATGATATGCTTGGTCCTGTGACTAAGCATAGTAAGTATGCCAATGTGTATAACTGCATATCCAGCACACTGAAGTATTAAAAAATCTGACTAAAATTGTGTGTGGTTATTGCCTAATTGTCAGATTCATGCAATGTGAAGCAATGATACACTCCAAATCTGCTACAAGGGTAGTGATAGGTGATGTCTAATATGATCATGTAAATGTGTACATTATAGTGTTAGGGTCCAGAGAGGCCCTATTAGGGATAATATCACCACTCTTGGGTGGTGGTGGTCTGTGTACATGATTGGGGAACTACCTGATGCAGACATGGCAATGCTGTTCAAATGTATATATAAGCGGTCGTGAGGTCACGAAGCGGTGTAGGGTGGACAGAGAATATGTGCAAACATGATCCCAGGTGATATAAGGATGAAAGGATATACACTGCCTATAGGAATGGGGTGTACAGAAACCCCTCATTCAGGCCTCTGGGTGCCAATGTCCCAAGTATGTAAATCCATTTGGCTTCTATTTGGAGGAGAACTTTGTCCCAGTCTCCTTTCCGAAGTCCTCTAGTTGGATGGTCAATCCCACAGAAGGTGACGGCCTTGAGGTCCCCGCCATGACACTGATTAACGTGTCTTGACAGGGGTTTGTCCGCCTTATTCCTCATGGTTCCTATGTGTTAGAGCACCCTCTGTTTAAGACATCTGCTTGTTTTCCCCACATAGACTTTACCACAGACACATTTGCCTTGGTATATGACACCTGTGCTGAGGCAGTTGATGAAGCTACGTATAGGGTAAGAGTTGGTGTCATTCCAGTTTCCAAATTGTTTTGTGGTGTTCATGTACTGGCATGCCTTGCATCGCTGGCAAGTATATGATCCAGTGGGTTTTGGTGGTAGCCATGTTCTTGGTTTCTCCTCCACAGAGTGGCTGTGGACCAATAGGTCTCGCAAATTCTTGGCTCGTCTGCTAGTCATGGATGGGCGATCTTTGGTAACACCTTTAAGGAGGTCATCCGCTCTTTGGATGTGCCAGTGTTTCTCAAGGATAGCTCTTGCCTGGGGCCATTCGCGGTTAAAAGTGCCTACAAAATGGATCACTTTGTCTGGTAAGCTGGGTGGTTTGTCCATGATAAGGGATTTGCGTGAGGTGTATTTTGCTCTCTTATAGGCCTTCTTTATACTCTTCCGGCTGTACCCTCTATCCACAAAGCGTTGTGTCATGGTTTTTGACTGTCTTTCATATTCCTGATCAGTGCTACAGTTCCTTTTGAGTCGAAGGAACTGGCCTGTCGGTATGCCATTAACCTGAGCCTTTGGATGGTGGCTGCTGGCTTCTAAAAGGTTATTTGTGGCAGTTGCTTTGCGGTATATGGTAGTATGGAGGAAACCCTCGTTGCCCCTTGAAATTTGTAAGTCTAGGAAGCACATAGTGTCCTTATTGTATTCCAGTGTGAGATGGAGATTGAACATGTTGGTATTGAGCGTACTGATGAACTCTTTGAGCACTACCTCTGGGCCTCGCCACAGGACAAATACATCGCCGATGTAGCGGACCCAGAGCTCAATGTGCTCAGTGTATGCCTCCATATCTTCTGTAAATACTACCTGGGATTCCCACCATCCCAGGTAGAGGTTGGCATAAGTAGGGGCACATTTGGTGCCCATTGCTGTGCCCCTTAGTTGATGATATATTTTACGGTCATAGAGGAAATAGTTACGTGTTAATACAAATCTGAGCAATTCTAGGGTGAATGAGTTATGCTTAGTATACCAGCGACCCCTTGTCTTTAGGAAGTGGGATACTGCCTCGAGACCATACTCGTGGTCAATGCTGGTATATAGGCCCTCTACGTTGAGGCTGACCATAATAGTGTCTTCGCTAATACAGACATCGTCCAGCCTTTTTAGGACATCCTTGGTGTCCCTCTGGTAAGATGGTAGGGCCATGACGAAGGGCCTGAGCACTCGATCTACATAGGAGATTGCCCGCTCAGTTAGGTTCCCTATTCCTGACACAATTGGTCTGCCAGGAGGGGGGATCTTGTTTTTATGCAGTTTGGGCAAGCTGTAGAAGGTAGCTATTTTAGGTGTTTTGACCCATATGTAGGCTAGTTCATTTTTATCAATGACCTTGTCTTCAAGGCCTTATTGGAGAATGTTATTCAGCTCAGTGTTAAATTTCATAGTGGGGTCTCCTTCAAGTATCTCATAGCAAAGAGGGTCTGATAAAAGTCTCAAATTCTCCTTTTTGTAGCTGTTTTTATTGAGAATCACCAGGTTTCCCCCTTTGTCAGATGGTTTTATGACTATATTGTCATTCGTGGCTAGTTCCTTGAGTGCTTTCCTTTCTTCGATTGTCAGGTTGTTAGGGAGTCTACTCAGTTTTAGATGTTCTAAATCTTTGGTGACTAGATCGACGAATACATCAATATTTGAGAAATTTTCACTGAAGGGAATGAACTTTGAGCTGGGCCGTAGGTCAGTGAATGGGCCCTCGCCTGGAGTTCTTTCATTCTCCTCTAGAAGTGCTCTTAAGTTTTCATGTATCTCCATGTCTTGTGTGTCAAGGGGTACAACATCCATTGAGTTGGCTATTCTGATCTCTCTTAGACGAAAGAATTTATGGAGTTTTAGTTTTCTGCCGAAGAGGTTAGTGTCTTTGACCCATTCAAATCGGTCCATACTTGTAGTGGGTGAATAGGACAGGCCTTTGCTAAGTAGCTTGAGATGGTGTTCACTCAAAATCATTTCCGACAAATTCACTATTTGTAGTTTGGCACTGTCTAGTATCTCGGGGGTTTCCCCCTTTTCTTCTGATGCTGTGACCCTGTCGCTCGGCTCCTTAGCACCCAGATCTTTTCCTCTTCTTGTTTTCCTTTGGGTCTTTGGCCTGATGCCGTTCGATGCTGCTCTAAAAAAGGAACCTGGGGCGGGGGCAGGGTGTGTGATGTAGAGGCAAGCTGATGTGTCATACCCTCAGTCAGTAGTGAGGTTGATCTTTCATCCTCGCTGTCTGATATTTCCCACTCAGTGGATGATGCTTTTTCAGGTGTTTTAGTTTTGGGCTTTTTTTTGGTCAGGTTATAGCGGAAGATCTTATTTTCCTGGAAATCCTTTTTATCCCTTGCGTACTTGATGCGTTTCCGTTCCTTGAGTTCTTTTGAGAATTTATCTAGGTTTGTCTCTAGTTTACCCTCAAGTTCGCTGAATTTGGGGTTAGGTCTCCAAGAGTCAACCTCTGTAGTTTATGCTCAAGTACGCTTTCTATATTTTTTAGTTTATCTTTATGGAATTCCAGAAGTAGATTCATGAGCATGATTGAACATTGTTTCAAAACTAGCTCCCATGATCTGATGAAGTCAGCATCCACTATATTATGTGCTGGGGCAACATTGGCACATAGGCCTCTGGGGATCAATTCTGCTGCTAGATAATTTTCAAAGCCGAATATCTCCCACCATGCCCTCATGCGTTGTCTATAGGTGTTATCTAGTTCTGTGAAGAATTTGGAGGTATCTGGTTGTGCGGTCGTGGTTTCTCCCTCAAACTCGCTAGAGAAGACTGTTTCTGCTTCTTATTGCCATTTTTGGAAATCAGGTAGACCAGACAGGAATCCTGACATAGTCTGTAAGTATAGGGCAAGCTAGGGGCAGAATAGGCAAAGGACACCTAAGTAAACTGATTGGAGAAAGTAGGGGAGCCCCTGCTGCAGCCGCAGTGGAATGATGATGTGAACGGTGCTTTGGGTGTAAATACTGTAGTAGATATGGAAGAGAGAGAACCCAATGTAGCACTCAGGTTCACACTCTGGAGATGAGTGAATGAATTAAAAACATAATCTTTATTAATAACAACATATATAAAATAATTGATGATAGAACAACGTACTGAAGGTAGGTTTATCCTAAATAAAGATTGCCATATTGGCTCCGGATCAAACTTGATAATGTGTGCCAGATAATTTTAATAAACCACTGGTAATATGTCAACACAGTGTTCCTGATGCGGACCTGTGTGGTGGGTGAATACTCCAGGTGTGTCCGGGTAAGTACTGAGACTACAGATCACAAGGATAAAATCTATATCCTAGAACTTAATGGTAGGTGTGACCAGTAGCAACTGATAGACATATAAAACAAATACACTATGTATATCAGTAGTGGTAATGTGCAATCAGCTATGCTCCTCTGTAAGGATCTGTATGCCCATATCAGTGTCAGGATGACCTGAGGTAAACCTCTGGGTGCTGTACTCCAGGGGTGTGTTGACCTATAGTAACCTGCGTGGCTAAAATCAGAGGTAAGTATCCTGACTGTAGGTCGTGGGGGAGGTCAGTGAAGTCCCAATGAGGGAGACAGTGATAATGGGGGGCAGACTGGTATCTCAAACATAAATCAGAGGGCTGGGTAGTGGCTTAAGCTGAAAGATAAATCCTCACTGATGCTGTGCAGAATACCAAACACAGCAAGGCAGCTATAGTGTTGCTGCAGGCAAGGTTCCTCAGTACATATAAATAACGGAGCACTATCCCTGTATACACTTCTAAACGAGGCTAAGAGTGACCGTCGGGGCACTTATATCCTATATAGAACTGCACTAGCAGACTACCGCATCAACTCGCGGTCTCAGAGAATCATGCGGAGGCAGTGACTGATCTGAGCGTGCACGTGTAGGTAGGAGCCGATGTGCGCGTTTCGCGAGAGGCTTTCTCAAGGCGAATGGTTAGTATCACGAAGGATACCCTGCAGGTAGACAAGTATATATAGGGCCCCCAGTAATGACGTCATGAATTAACCCCTGGTGTGCCATGATATGCTTGGTACTGTGACTAAGCACAGTAAGTATGCCAATGTGTATAACTGCATATCCAGCACACTGAAGTATTAAAAAATCTGACTAAAATTGTGTGTGGTTATTGCCTAATTGTCAGATTCATGCAATGTCTATCTGGAGCTGATACCTGGATAGATGAACTATTTCAGGGATGTGCAAAATACACATTGTAACTGCAAGTGAAGCGAAACATGATCACTGTAAATGTGCAAAATAAATGTGAAGGAATAAAACATATATACACACGTGTGGATGACTTGGCTGACTGGAAACTAGGTGGGTATATAAATGCTGAAAGCACTCATCCATATAACGCCTAATGCATAGTGTAAGAAATGATAATGCAATGATGGCTCTATGCATCCTGTCAGGAAGCGACACCTTAAAACCAACAAAAATACATAATGCAGACAATGTCAAATAGAGAAACTGGTAATAAATTAGAGTAAATGCTGTGTCACACTCTCAGCAACCATTGCCACAGGTGGCTCTTGAGTAAAAGGGACCTGAGGTATCTGACACACTGTAATGCACCAAGTATGTATGGTTAATGCAACATCATACATAGAAAGTGAAACAGTGCATCAAAGCATAATAATTTGCACAAACAATGTGGCAACTATGTGAAATATCATCCAATGCAAATGAAGGCCAATATCACCCCTTATCTTTCTGTAGTAAATTATTATTTGTGTTAAACAGTATCTGGCTGGCTGATGTCCATGATCAGCATGTACAGTATATGCTGTGGAAAAGATTCCTAGTATCGGCAAACAACCTAGTGGGACTGTGCCCCTCAATACCCATTAGGGATTAGTTACATGGAGGAAATGCAGCTAACTGGCTGACACCCCAAGGCAGTATGCGCTGGTTTTGCTGTTAAAGATGAATCCTAGTATCAGCAGGTAGCTCAATGGGCCAGGTGCGGAAATTACAGGAAACAGCTTAATCTGAAGTCCTCATTTAGACCCCGTGGGTTATATTGATAACCCTGGCTGTGCTCAAAGCTGTGACCATGCAGCAAGCTTAAGCCTATAGGGAACCATGTTAAAAATGGTTTTTGAAGCAAAAAGTGGCACTGCGTGCTCATTTGCATGTAATTTCCCAGAATCCCTTGCTGCAGTGGAATAGCTGTATGGTGGGTGATAATGGTGAAAGGTGGGGTTGCAGACCTGCCAAAGACATGCAGATGAGCATAAAGTTGTATTTGCATATTTGCTTTCCTGTGGAGGGTTTTTGTCCCTTTTATACTCACTATAACTTAACTCAGTATTATGGTATATATATATATATATGTCTCCGATATCTGTCTCCAATATATGTCTCCGATATCTCCGAATTTTTCGGGGATTTTTCCCAAATGCCACGCACTTCACTGCGTTAATGCCGCATTCATGTTGCATTCATGCTGTCGTCACCCGCGGTTGATGTGTTTATTGATGTGTTTATTGATAATGGTTCGGATTTAATTGGTTGCAATTCTTCGCGTATCCTCCAGGTGGCAGATATTCATGAATTGTAATGCGCATGCGCTTCAGTAATGTGTCGACTTGCAGGTGTTTAAAAAAATACCACAGTGTCCATTGTAAATTGACCTTGGTACTGAAGAAGTTACAATAATGTATCAATTTAGGCTTTTCATATTAAAAACTAAATGCGCAGTGTCTGGTGTTCTATTGGCCTGAGAGTTCCGAGATGAGTGCACCGCTGCAGTTTGTGTTCCAAAAACCCGACATAACGTACGCTTATTTAATATGGGCCGCGATTAATGCAACAGATGATAAGATGGCAACAGTTGGTCAAATGTATCAATATTTTATAGAAAACTATGACTTTTACAAATTTTCACAGATGCTCATGTGTGGAAGCGTGCAATAAGGAAAAAGTTATGTATGGATCCGTGTTTTTTTCGAATTGATCCCGCACACGGTGTTAAAGGAGGGTATTGGTGTGTAGCACCAGATTTTTCCCGTATCTTTGATCATGGAGACTTCAAAAGGTGAAAGGTCATGTTAAAACCAACAAAGAAACATCAGTTGTAGGCAAGCAATGCGCCAGCGACAGCACCGGCTTCCAATAACGGTCTGACCATCAGTGAAAACCTGGTGACCAGCAACCCTTGCTGTCTGTCCCCCGCCCTGATACCTGCAGCCCGAGCCGGATTTCGCGTTCAGATTCCAGCAAGCTTGCATGTACCAAAGCGATTTCCAGCCTCATCAGCTGTCAACTACAGGTGTAGTAGTCCCTCTGTCACCTGTCAACTACGTGTATAATCAAGAATACGGGACTGGCAGTGGCTTGGCAACAGCTGATTGACAAAGTCTATGGTGAGTAATGTTGCCGTATTTTATTCTGTTTTTGAAATATCAATATCAATGCACAGTCAAGCGATTCTCCTGTAAGCAATATCATTGGCTGAGCAGCTTCTACAGTAGATACTGAACAATTGGTGGAAAGCTAGGCGCATGCGCATTGGAACCTTCTTGAAACACATATGCGTGTCATCACATCGACAGTAGGCGCATGCGCATGTGAACAGGAGACACCCCCCGAGAAAATTATTGGTGGGACTGACTGTGGGAACTTCTTTAGGGGACTGACTGACCATTACAGTAAAACTTGTACTTTTGTTTTTCCTCAGAAAGAAAACTTTGTCATCACATGCGGAAAACGGCAAATGGAGGGATTTCGATGTATAATATCGCTTTATATAAAAATGCATGCACATTGCTGAATCGGATTTTAAAAACCACGTGCCGGAGTCAACAGTTTAGTGGCCGTTGTTATTGATTAGGATAGAATACTGTAACTGAGAGCTTCATAGAAAACCTGAAACAGTATGCTGTTGTTTTCAAACCGTATACAATACTTTTTTATATATATACTGTATAATAAACCCGAAAAATAAAAAGTATGCATTTATTGTACATGTTTTCCAGTACATATGTGTATTCTATACCCATACAGCATGTATTGTTTTAATAACCTTGTGATGTACAGTACTGAACATGCCTACAGTATACAGTACAGTATGCCTGGACAGTACTGTACTGTATGTTCTAGAAACACTGTATTTTGTTACAGTATAAAAGCAGACAATGGAACAATTTCAAACAAATCAACATTTTATTTTATTGGTGGAGTAAGTACAAAAAGTGTACAGCAATTCAAAACATTTACAGGTGTATTGTGTACTGCTAGTAAAAACATTTATGTACAGAAAGTCAAAACATTTACAGCACAACAGTATGGTGTTAGTAAAAAACATTTATTTATTAATACAAGTCAAAACAAGCAACAAGTCAAACAATAAACAAGATTTGAACAGTCACGCAAATTCAATCCCCACCAGATTATCCTTCCAGGGCCGATGCCTTGTATGACGCAAAATGCCATTAATGGCGTCTCTCACGATTTTCATTCCAGGATCTGTAATTGAAAAAAAGCACAGCAATTCCTCCACAATAGTCCTTCTTAAATTTTCAGGAAGCGCCCTTTTTTCGCGATTTCCTTCGTAGTTTACATTGGTGGCCCACTCGCAGTACACCAAGTAGGACACAAGGTGCTTGAAAATTAACATGCCAAACTTCTGGGGTAAACCAGCACTCATCACCCTATACTACTCCCTGAGTGGATTGGGCAGCTCGCGCAGGATGATGTCGGGCACCGTATCGATGCAAGCGTATGTGGGTTGGATTCTGGTAGCGGGTGTTCTTCTGGGAGCGGGTGTGCTTGTGGCGACGGGCGAGGGTAGGTTGTCTGGGAGGATGCTTTCCTCCTGTCTTGGTCGCCGTGTTGTCTCCTGCCGTGGTCTTGACGGGGTTGTCATGTCATCCTCGTCAACGGCATACATGTACACATATTCTTCTGGTGGAGGGGGTGGTGATGGAAGGCGGTCAAAGGTCCCATTCATCCCATCCATGCCACCCTCCTGCTCTGGCGTCGGAGATACAGGGGCATGAACTCCGAGCAAATTATGTATCCCTGCTATGTCAGTCTCTATCTTCTCCATCCGTTTATCCATCTTTTCCATCCTTTGATCCATCTTCTCATCCTTTCATTCATATTTAGCATGGTCTCTAAAAGAAGATCTATCTTTACCAGCATAGTAGAGTTCCCGGGATATCGACACAACCCATTCAGCAAGCGGTCTAATGAGCTGGATCTCTTGCATGGGGTGCTGTGGACATCTGGGTGGGTGGGTGCTACGGAGGATGAGATGGGGGTTTCCTGGGGAGATGCGGCTGCATCTTCGAAGAAGGATGGAGGAGGTGACCTGTGGATTTCCGGGAGAGGAGAAGCGGCAGAGTCGTCGAAGAGGGATGGAAAAAGTGACCTGTGGATTTCCGTGAGAGAAGCGACAGTGTCGTCTAATCGTAATGGAGAAAGTGACCCATGGATTTCCGGGAGAGCAGCGTCAGCGTCGTGGACGAGTAGTGGAGAAGATGGGCTGTGGAGTTCCGGGAGAGCAGCGGCAGAGTCGTCAAAGCGTAATCGAGGAAGTGGCCTGCGGGTTCGATGGGTTGGCTGCCATTTGTTTTGCCTTGAGTGTACATCAGCGAATTTCTTCTTGACATAATAAGGCTTACGTGTATTAAAACCCTTAGCCTTTGGGGTCAGCAGAAGGTTTTCTTTATTAGCCTTAGCCTTTCGCTTTGGCCTTGGCTTGGAAATGGCTCCTGCCTTTCGCTTTTTCTGTGTGACAGGCACGGCAGAGGCGAGTGGGTTCTTGTGTCCGTAGAATCGGGGTTGATCCATGGAAGCAGATGGCACAATGCAGTATCTGGACAAGGGAAAGTTCAGATACAGATCATCGAGTGGTGGGCTATGCAGAGTGTGTAACCTTTTATGCATGGCGACGAGGTACAGGTGTTAAAAGTGGGCGTACTCTAATGTGAGTCATTAACGTATAAATACACCATCCATTTTGTGGATTCACTGCACATTGAATACACATCGACTAAACATCGAATATACATTCTTGTGCTTGTATTTCTTTCTACTCGCAGCAATGCATGTTAAAAAGATTTCAAAGGATCTCAGCATGAGAATAAAGCAGATGTACACGAGCGGACAATGAATTGCAGATATCCAACGCTGGTTAGCTGCTTCTGGCCTCATTGTGCCAACAACCACCGTGTGCTATCATGCACACGGAAAGACCAAACAACGCACGAGGACACCAACGGTAACTAAGTCGTATGTATATTTATATTACAGTACTATATAATATAGTATATCTATCTATTATTGTTTATATTGCTGCATATTAATATAACTATATAGTATAGATCTATCTAATATTATGGTTATTTCTGTTTATTTATATTACTATTTAATATAGTATATCTATCTATTATTTGACAGGAAACAGGGTTTCCAGGTACCGTGCTCAGCTATATGGTATCACTGTAAACATAGGTGTATAAACATATCCAATGAATATCAAAGCAGCAAGGAAAAAACACTCTCTTCATTTATATATAATCCGTTTCCATATATATAGCTCCTTCCATATGTGGGTGGGACCTGCATATATAGGTATAGTCAGTAATAAATATCTGACCACCTCATGAACAGTAAATGTGCCCCCCTGGATAAAGACACTGGTACAATGGAACACCCAGACCGCAGTGAACGGAATGGGGTACTCACGGTTTGGAGAGCAGGTAATTCCTTAAGCGTGCATCACGCTGGTAGTAGAACAGAAGGGAAATGCTCAAGGGAGCGTAGCGGAGCACAGCGAACAAAGGAAGGGGGCTAGACACCGGTGAATATAAAAATCCTTTAATCCATGAGTTACATCATGGCCTGGGATAGGTAAAAAAACCTCTAACGCGTTTCGGGCCGTCGGGGGGCGGCACACATCAGCTGCGCAATTACAGTGTGTCAATGAGACATACTATAACAAATATATAATGATACCATAAATGTATAATGAAGATATTATACATATATGATATCATTATATATTGGTTGTATACCAATACATTTATAAAGATATTAGGTTAGAGATTTAACAATTGATGTTTATCTATAGACAGCTTGAGTAACATAAGCAATGAGATAAGATGCTATATATTATGTTGATTTCTATACTAGTATATTGTTCATATATCATACTATTACTATTTGATACCATAGATATTATATGAGCAGTATTATCCATTGCTATCTCTTTCCTCACCACTTCATTCTATTAGACTGTTTGTTTTTAAATTGTTTTTAATGTTCGTTACTATTTGTATTTATTTGTTATTGTATGTCTCATTGACACACTGTAATTGCATAGCTGATGTGTGCCGCCCCCCGACCTGAGCGTTTAGTAGTCAGTTCATTCATCCTATTGGCTCTGTGATAGAGCCACTTGGATTGTAACTTGGCCATTTCGCGCCATTGAATCATGTGACACAGATCAGCTGGAGGCGGGGGACTCCTATATCAGCAGTCGCAGACACAGTCTGTAAAAATAGTCTCTTCGATAAAGGGCGACGGCCCGAAACGTGTTATAGTTTTTTTACCTATCCCAGGCCATGATGTTACTCATGGATTAAAGGATTTTTATATTCACCGGTGTCTAGCCCCCTTCCTTTGTTCGCTGTGCTCCGCTACGCTCCCTTGAGGATTTCCCTTCTATCTATCTATTATTGTTTATATTGCTGCATATTAATATAACTATATAGTATAGATCTATCTAATATCATAGTTATCTGTTTATTTATATTGCTATTTAATATAGTATATCTATCTATTATTGTTTACTGTAAATGATGTGCTATACTTGTGTCCTACTGACTGTAACTTATCGGATTGTTGTTTTTCTGTACACTGTAGGGAGACAACTATTCTGGTCGACAAAATAAGTGAAGAGAATGATAAGAAGAGTGCCTTAAGGGTCAAATACACTCTGCTGCAAAATCACAATCTCACTGTATCCGAGACCAGCATAAAGAAGATGAGAAACAGAATTGGATGGAAATATGGACGTGTGAGGTTAGTACTGGACAGTACAGGAGGTTAAAGTGTTGTTTAAGAAACTGTACTGTACCTATGAAACTATTCCTTGTCATTACAGAGCGTACCCTATGATAAGGGACGTTAACAAGATCAAGAGAGTGGTTCAGGCCCAGGCATATATCGACAGTGGAGAAACTTTCCAGGATTGCATCTTCACTGACGATTCTACTGTATCGCTGGAGAGATTTTCCACCTTTGCATTCCACAAAAAAGGTTGCATATCTATGAAGCCGCGTCCAAAACACCCAGTGAAGATGCATGTGTGGGGTGCCATCTCTAGGCGTGGACCAGGATGCATTGTCATCTTTGAAGGTAAAATAAGTCACACGCTTTTGCATTATGCACTGTACTGTACTAGTGTGCAGTTTTTTGAGCACTTTTCTTTTCTTGTTATAGGAATCATTAATAAAGCTTTTTTCCAAGAGCAAATTGTGCCTGAGATTGTGGAATACATCACACGTGAGTTCCCAGATGGTCACCGTTTCTACCAGGAAAACGATCCAAAGCACACCGCGTCAGCAGCGCATATTCTTGAGCGCGGTATCAACTGGGTGAAGATGCCAGCGGAGTAAGTGCGGTAACATGTCTCATTTTTTCCCACTGTTTTTACTGTGTATCTCTTTAACTAATTGTCCTTTTTTTCCCCCTCCAATAACAGATCGCCTGACTTCAATCCTATCGAAATGGTCTGGCATCAGCTGAAGGATCATATCCAAAAAGTCGTGAAACCCCCCAAAAAGGATGAGTTGGCGCAAGGCATAATGAGTTTTTGGAACGATGTACTCACCGTGGAACGATGCAATAAATATATTGACCATATTGCGACTGTGTTGCCCATTGTGATCGAGCGTAATGGCAAGCCTCAGGAAGTTAATATGGTATAGTACTTTACTGTAGTATGGTAAGTACAGGCACACCAAGTACAGTATGATACAGGTAAGTATGGCACAGATTTTTTCTTTCCTGAGAGAGCAGCACTAGCCATCTGGTGACAAAGCATTTAACAGTAGTTACAGTATACATTAGTTCCAGTATTGACTAGTTTGACAGTACTAACTGGATACTGTAGTCCAATATGGAGTAGCTATACAGTACACAATGCCATAATATGCACCTAACTGCACTATTTTTTTTATTTTCTTGTCTTTTCAGAGAAAAAGGGATGGAAAGGGGGAGGGGGGGTATCATGTGTACATTGTGTGAACTGTGTGTACAGTAAAGTGTATCTAAAGTGCAGTCATGATTTACACAAAACCTCCCCTCTCTCAATGAACTACACAGAATGAGGAAGAAGATAAAGACGGAAAATGTTATATTATTATATATATTATTATATATTATTAATTAATATTATTATCAATGTGCATTATTCATGATTATCCACTGGCCCTCAATTTTCAACTGACAGAAGAACTGAATAAATACTGCATTTTCTACTATTCATGATTATTTGTATATTTGATTTTTTGTTCCTGATAAAATAAATATTTCTTTACATTCATTATTATCATAATCATTTACACCCCCCCTCCTACACCAAAGAAAAAGAAAGAATGACAAAAATTGGTAACTTACTGCATCAAAAACATGAATCAGTTTATGTTTTTTTTAACTCTCAATTTCACAGTGCTGTGTTAATCAGATTTTTTTTTTGGTCACTCTTGAACTTTGCAAGCAATTCAAGCATGCGTAGTAATAATCATCTACAGCTCCCTTCCCAAAGAGGATTACACGCAGGCGCAGAGAGGTGACTCAGAGCCAAAAATAGGAACATTAATGAGTGGTCTGAGAGAGGTGTCGATAAGAGATTGAAATCCTTGAGCGAGCCCTGTGTGTGTGTGTGAGGGATAGGGGGGGTAAAGCTGCATGAAAGATTAACTGTACTGTAGTTCAAATACATGACATATTTTCAACAGGCAGGTCATCATAATAATTTGATCCCCACACCCCCAAATACATAAAAATCACACAAATCAATCACGTGCAGTCAAACGCACAGTGTCGCAGTCAAAAGCTACAGCGCAGATTGAATATCGTAATACCAAGATGGTTGAGGCAGGCACATGTCCATGTTGAGAAAATTAAAAATTACGAGAAAAAAAAAATATATATTTTTTTGGGTCACTCTTGAACTTCACAAGCAATTCACGCATACGCAGTAATAATCAACTACAGCTCCGTTCCCAAAGAGGATTACATGCAGGCGCAGAGAGGTGACTCAAAGCCAACAATAGGAAAATTAACGAATGGTCTGAGAGAGGTGTCGATAAGAGGTTGAAATCCTTGAGTGTGCCTTGTGTGTGTGTGTGTGTGTGAGGGGAAGGGGGGTAAAGCTGCATGAAGGATTAGCTGTACTGTAGTTTAAAGACATGACATAAAAATCACACAAATCAATCATGTGCAGTCAAACGCACAGTGTCGCAGTCAAAAGCTACAGCACAGATTGAATATTGTAATATCAAGATGGTTGAGGCAGGCACATGTCCATGTTGAGAAAATAAAAATAAAAATGACGAGAAAAAAAATAAATAAATTTTTGGTCACTCTTGAACTATTTTTCCCCCAATGAGCATTAATAATCAACACAGAAGAATACAGTAAATCAAACCAGGCTCTGCACTGCACGTTATAGACACACTTTATTCGAGCAAATACCCAGTATGTACCTGGCAGATACCTGGAATGCGCCGCTCCTCACCTCTGACAAGCCCCGTTGCGTTTGCCTTCCCAGCCTGGGTTCATGCCTGGCTGATGGGCGGCTGATCTGTTAAATGATAATGATTAGGATTTAATAGGCTGCAATGCTTCGCATGTCTACCAGATGGCATAAATTCATGAATTGTAATGCAGTATATATATATATATACTGTGCAGTATTGCAGCCAGCGGGAATAAAATGCTTCAATCCCTGCTTTGAAAATACCTCAATGCACTCGGGCAGAAAACAGTCACAAACCTCAATACACCCGGGTATACCCAAATTCGTGGGACTAGCCGAGCTCGAATAAAGTGTGTCGCCAGTGTATATATATATATATATATATATATTTATATATATATATATTTGAGAGGATTTATATTAATAAATTAGTTTTTAATTATGTCATAACACATTCATTAGGGGATTTGAGTGCCCAAAACTGGTTTACCTGTCTTGTTATAGTATAATATATATCCCTTAACCCAGAGGAGCACCTTCCCCTGTTACATCTATTTCAAGCGGAGCCGGAGTTTCTTTGTTGTTTTGTTTTCTTCTGTACAGTACTGTAATTCAATTGGGGGAGGATGTGTCCTGTCTTTTTCTAGGGCTCAAATTAGATAGGACAGGACTTATAGTAGGTCTGTGATGTCACATTTGATTGTCAAATGGTAAACGCCCAAACCGATTGGCTGGTGTACCATGTGGCAGGTTCCCATTTTTTAGACTGTGACATCATCAAAAAGGAAGGAAAGTCAGCCAATCAGGTAGTCAATGCCTTCCTTTCTCTGTGCAGCTCTCTTTGTGCAGCTCTAACAGACTTTGGGAAGATCACAGTAGTAAGACTTAAACAAAAACTGAGATATGGTCACTGCTATCCGGAGCGGTATTGACATTTTCCTACCTCAAGGTTTGTGACTTGCTGTAATGCTTCTGATTCTTTCTGAATACCGTGATAACACAAATGTCAAACCGTTCAGTGGTGTCATGCCAAAACGTTCAATATGGCAGTGATATTATCGAATCTACAAAATAGGCACCATAGTATGGTATATTTAATGGGGGCTCATTTAGCAGGGCTGACCATGGACTCAGTTTTAATGTTACATTTAGGACTAAATTTATTAGGCTAGCAATCTCTGACCACAGCCCCAAAAACATTCTGGGGAGACACTCACATACATTTTGTGTAATCTGTCTTGGGTCAAATACAAATGGTATAACACTGTATATGGGTTTTCTTTTATGTTAGTATTTATAGATAGAGGATCTCGCTTCCCATATGCCCTCGTAAATGGAAGGGTTCTGGGGATCTCCCAAGTCCTCAGCCCATTATCTAATATAAACGTTATCCTGTTCAGGTAAAGGTGGGACAGTTGTTTGGTAAAATGCAGTTAACTGGCCTTTTTAATTGGATTTGAGAGACAAGTCTCCTCAAATGTGGTTCTGTTAATGGTCAGGTTTTTATTTGCTTGTTGCAGGAAAAAATGTCCCAGCCATATATATCTGAATAGCTCAGAGTTGGGCACTTTCCAAGTTGGCAGGTCAGTTTCATTTTGCCTGGTTACAACAGATCCAATGTGATCATTCTTCCTGTAATTATACAGGTAAATAAGAATTTTAACCCAGGTGAGTGTTAGGACCTGTTATGGTCATGCCTTGTAAGTGGCAGCAGGCTTAAGACGCTTTGGCCAAAGGGTTAAACTAAATTACCCTTTTTAAAAGAGATATACCGTATTTCCATGATTGTAAGACGCAGGCTTTTTCCCTTTTTCATGTGGCTGAAATAGATCTGCGTTTTACAATCGATGTACTGGAAAAAGAAAACAAAAAAACCAGGGGGCGCTGCTGGAGATGCATGCCGGGTTTTCTGTGTGCATCAAAAATGTCTGCAATCACGGGCCCCCCTCCTCCCCCTCGTGCAGAGAGATATGCTGCAGATGCCGGCCGTGTTTTAGCATAACAGCATAGTTGCGATCACAGCCCCACTCCCCTCTGTGCAGAGAGATCATGGCCGCACCATCTCCATGAGGTGCAGAGAGTTCAGTGGAGATTCCACGGACAGGGGTATGTCTTCACCGCAACCCCCCTCTCACCTGTCATATCTCTATGTGAGCTGCACATGCAGAAGGAGATCTGTGTGTGTGTGTGTGTCTGTCTGTCTCTCTGTGTGTGTCTGTCTGCCTCTCTGTGTGTGTTTGTCTCTCTATGTGTGCCTGTCAGTCTGTGTGTGTGTGTGTGTGTGCGTGTGTGTGTGTGTGTGTGTGTGTGTGTGTGTGTGTGTGTGTGTGTGTGTGTGTGTGTGTCTGTCTCTCTGTGTGTGTCTGTCTGTCTCTCTGTGTGTGTCTGTCTCTCTGTGTGTGTCTGTCAGTCTGTGTGTGTGTATGTGTGTCTGTCTGTCTCTGTGTGTCCTTCCATTCTCTCCCTCTCCCCATCCTTCCTATCTCTCTCCCCCTTCCCTTCTATATCTCTCCCCAACTTCCCTCCTATCTCTCTCCCCCCTTCCCTCCTATCCCTCCCCCGTCCCTCCTATCCCTCTCCGCCTTCCATCCTATCCCTCTCCCCCCATCCCTCTCCCCCTTCCCTCCTATCCCTCTCCCCCCCTTCCCTCCTAACCCTCTCCCCCCTTCCCTCCTATCCCTCTCCCCCCTTCCCTCCTATCCCTCTCCCCCTTCCCTCCTATCCCTCTCCCCCTTCCCTCCTATCCCTCTCCCCCTTCCCTCCTATCCCTCTCCCCCCCATCCCTCTCCCCCCTTCCCTCCTATCCCTCTCCCCCCTTCCCTCCTAACCCTCTCCCCCCCATCCCTCCTATCCCTCTCCCCCCTTCCCTCCTATCCCTCTCCCCCCTTCCCTCCTATCCCTCTCCCCCCTTCCCTCCTATCCCTCTCCCCCTTCCCTCCTATCCCTCCCCCTTCCATCTTATCCCTCTCCTCCTCTTCCCTCCTTTCCCTCTCCCCCCCCTTACCTCCTATCCCTCTCCCCCCTCCTATCCCTCCCCATTCCCTCCTATCTATCTCCCCCTCTTCCCTCCTATCCCTGTCCCCCATTCGCTCCTATCCCTCTCCCCTCCTATCCCTCTCCCCCCCTTCCCTCCTATCCCTCGTCCCCCCTTCCCTCCTATCCCTCTCCCCCCTTCCCTCCTATCCCTCTTCCCCTTCCCTCCTATCCCTCTCCTTTTCTCTCTCCCCCCTCTCCTATTCTCTCTCCCCCCTTTCCCCTCACTCCCCTCCCCCTTCTTCCCTCCCTCCCTCTCTCCCCCTCTCTTCTCTCCTTCCACCCTTCTCTCCTCCCCCTGCCCCTCTCTATCCCCTCTCTCCCCCCTCTCTTTCTCTCCCCTCTCTCTCACCCCCCCCTCTCTCTCTCCCTCAGAACAAAATTCTGCACATGTAATATAACGTTTTTCCCCAAAAAAAAATTATTAAATCAAGGGTGCATCTTAGGATCGATGGCATCTTAGAATCGAGGAAATAGGGTATAGGTATTGCACTGTGTATTTTTGTCACATTGGAAGTAGTTTGGGCATTTTTGTTTTTTGTTGTTTACATTTAGCCACGCCCACTAGCACTCTTTTGACACTTATATGCATATATATATTGTGTGGTAATTGTTGGGGTTTCTCAGAGCTTGTTGGGAATCTGTGTATTTTGTTAACTGTGTGCAGCTGGTCTCAGTTGCTTATGGGAGGGTAGTGGACCTTCCCCCCCCCCCAAGGTTTAAGCTTGCCCCACCCACTTTCCAAGTTGGCAGGTCAGTTTCATTTTGCCAGGTTACGACAGATCCAATGTGATCATTCTTCCTGTAATTATACAGGTAAATAAGAATTTTAACCCAGGTGAGTGTTAGGACCTGCTATGGTCATGCCTTGTAAGTGGCAGCAGGCTTAAGACGCTTTGGCCAAAGGGTTAAACTAAATTACCCTTTTTACAAGAGATATATAGGTATTGCACTTTGTATTTTTGTCACATTGAAAGTAGCTTTGGGCATTTTTGTTTTTTTGTTGCATACATCGGATGTTTCTCCTGCATCTGGGCGACAGTTTTGACCCTACCTCTCTATATAAGGTCTCCCATTCTGCACAGACCCTGTTTATCCACCAATAATGATTCCAGGGATCATAGCCAGGCCCAAACTTTGGGTTATTAAATAGAGGTAACATGGTGGAGACGGGAGTCAGGCTACATTTGAGACGTATTGTGTTCCACACCTGTAGAGTGTGTATGGTTATAGGAAGGAGTGTATCATCCACCACTGTGAGCTCTGGCTATGCACAGGAGAGATCCCAATGGTACCAACCCGGTACAAGGGTCCTCTCTATCCACCCATCTTGTGGAGCCAGGTGTAGCATGCCACAGCGTCAGCTGAGCCATCTGGGCTATTGACTGTAGCATTTTATATGTGGTACTGCCAGGCCTCCCTCCTGCTTTGGTCTTATTAGGGTGTTGAGTCTAATGCGCGGCTTTCTGTTATTCCAGATAAACCTGGTGATAAAACTCTCAAGACTAGAAATATCGCTATTCTTAAGTGGTATCGACAGGGTCCTATAGAGATACAGAATTCTAGGCAGGAGGGTAATTTTGACCACCGCTATTCTGCCAAACCGTGATTGAGTACTTATACCAGGACTCGAGATCTTTTTTTCGTTTCTTGTACATTGAGGGAAAATCCACCTGATACAGCGTGTGGTTTGAGTTTGTAATTTGAACTCCTAAATAAGTTAGGTTATTTTATAAGGCAATCAAAATTGAGTGAAAGGAGTTTAGTTACTTCCACTGGCAGATTCTGACACACACCTCTCAACAAACTTCTGCGTCTGTGAAAGCCTGAGAAAAAGGGTAACTTGGGTTCTTCTTTAAATTACAAAAAGCCTTTTTTCCAGCCTAAAAATGAATGATGAGCCTCAAAAATATAAAGGGCGTGGGGGATGTTCAGACTATTAGATAAATAGATGAGTCTTTTCACTACATGCTGCGAAATATTTCAATGTTTTAAGGTGTAAGGGTCAGTGTACAATTTAATTATTCAAATATGTTATGTATCCAATCACAGGCAATAAAATCATAATCCAGATAGTTATGCTCACAGATTTCTTTATTATGGAAGCAGTACAAGTATCAACTGGAAAAAAATCCATTACCATTAGAGGTAATGTGAGAAGCTTAACTGACATGCAAAAGTAGGAGAAAGGTTGCTTGAATCAATGAAAGTAGAGGAAAGGATTTGAAAATCCTCATTTGCCACGGTGACCCCTGAAAAAGAAGAGAGAACAATTAATATAATCCAACTTTGCCTACACTACAAGAAATTGCCAAATCCTTAAAATCAATCACTTTTCCTTGGCTGCAGAGTAAGAGCATCAATGTCTATGGCTTTATAAAAGCATTAGGCAATACGTGAAGAATTATGGGTTAAATAAATATTTAGATCAAGCTGTAATAACCTATAAATGTTTAGAAGAGAACAAAGAAAACAGGCAATAATGCTAGTGCTCTTAAAAAAAAAACATAATTATGTAGTTTTTTAAATTCCACTACATAAATCATATAACATGTTTTTAATCATTAATAAGCAAATGTATTATTCTCCATGAGCAGCCATTTTTACGCTCCTGTACAGCCTCATACATACCTGTCTCCAATGAGAGGATCACAACACACTACAGAAAAAAAACATTGACGTCAACAAATGTATTCTTTATATTCATTGATTTTCCATTTACATTTTTGTAATTATATCTTATTAATTTATTTCCTGGCACTCATAGGGCAGTACGAGTACATTGGGTAGATCAGGAAAATAATGTAGTCTTCCCCTCGACAACTTAATACATTACACATTATGGATACCTACATCAGATCATCTCAATTTTCTCGGTCTCAAAACATACTTTTTTTGTGGAATAAGTGGACTGACAGAACCTTGTTATAATTTCCCTGTCCCGTTTGACTTTTTATTGTAATCCCTTCAGTATTTGAAAAATGTCATAGTGACTTTTGCAGCCCTAACTCTATAATTCTTATTTGGTGGTCCTGTCCTAAAATTGTAAGGAATTATTCACATTCCTTTGATCATAAGTAAAGACACTGATGTTAAAATACCTTGGGACCCTGGTGGAACCCTCCAAAATAGACCCATTCGGGGTATCCCAAAACCTACTGACAAACTGATTCTTCACTTATTAAATTTAACCAGATACACTACAGTAGGTGTTGAATAGTCAGAACCCCCCCCCCCCCAAACACACACACTCCCCCTTTTTAACATAATATTTTTTAAAGATTATGGTAATGAAATATTGACAAAGCATTCTAAATAATACTTTTGCAAGATTTCCTCAAAATTGACTACTTTTTGCAATAATCAAACGATTGCCCCAATTAACTAAGTCAAATGCAATAACTCTCTATTTGTTGCTTGTCTGTGGCATATGCTTTATTGTGTGGATAATAGTATACTGTACTGTACTTGCTTTGTATTTGTCTGTCCCCTATCACTCAATAGTTTTGTGTAATCCTGTTATACTCATTTCTGTTTTTGCCTCTCAAACCTTATTCTTTCTGTACGTTCTTCCTTTGAATTGATGGTTATTGTTACTTTTCTCATTTATCTTTAAATGCCAATTTCTAAAAAGGTTTTTTCTGGTACAAATATGGAAAGTTCAGTTTCAGTGTGAAAATATTGTAACAGAGTTCTAACATAAATATTATTCCCAGAATAAATCATGATTTTTTGCAGGCTGCTCTTACTTTGCTAATCACAAAAATAAATGATAGAATAATTGAAACTTGTTTTTATATAAAAGTTTGAAGATACAGTACATGTGAAGAAGAAACCGTAATGGTCCCGACACACACACAAATATACAATTGTAATGATTGTCCAATGAAGTATCACAGACCATAAATAAAAGAATGGAAAAAATGTACCGATAGCCTCATCTAATTTATCTTTGTAGCAAATGTTTAACAAAATTTTGTTATACAGTAGATGTAGTTGAAGTGGTATACTACTTTCACCCTTATATTGCATTTATATTTCCTTAGAGATATTATTATAGGATATCTACATAAATACTGTTTCATTTTTTTACAGCTTTTAAGTAAAATATACATTGAAATGATTAAGGTTGTATCTATCTGTCGATCTTTTTTCAAGAAATGAGAATCAACCTGCAGTAGTGGCACAGACACTGTCTCTGGGATGTCAGCTCAAGAACAATTTGAATGGGACTAAAGCTTTGCTAAAGCTTAGCACACTTTTGTGAGTTTGGGATATAGGGGGCCATAATTATTAAGCACTGCAAAGCCATAAAACACCTTATGAGGCCATTTGACAACTTAAGACACCTTACTCACTTAAGTTTTGTAATGTACAAAGGTGCATGCATACACTACTGTATGAGCTCTATATATTGTAAGGTTCAATATTGATTTTCTTTGGGCATGTCCTCTTAGGCAATATAAGTGAATCTCCTCTCTTTCTGTGATACTTTGAATAAATGTACTTATATTTCTAACAAACAAGATAAATCAGTGATACATATCTACAGTATGCCTCACAGCATAGCAAATATGGCTACACAAATATACCTCTACCATTAGCAAATAAACACCTCCAGTCCTCTATAATGACCTAAACAGCTTTAATGAGACAGTTCCAATGTGGGCAGCGTAATTGTTCTTTGAGGGGTTTTACTGTATATTGGGATATTCTCAATATAGTGCACCAATATTGTTATTGAATCTTACAGAATCTATGGATATTCTGAGCCATCACTGGGGGCACTATCAATTGCTACATATTGCCAGTGTATGAGCCAATAGCTAGTGTTTCAAGTACAGTATGTCGAATTTGTTTGAATTCCTCTTGTGCTGTGTTTGAATAACATTCTCCTAGTGCCATTTCAAGATCACTATTGCAGGGCTGCTTATTAAGTCCACCTTCAAGGGGGTAGAGTGAGCAATAGGGAATAATGAAGCAAGCACTATGTACAGTATATGCCTAATTCCAACAGACAGTATTACATTGTACCAAATCAAATACATGAAGCAGGTTCATTTGGTCTATATGTGTAGGAAAAAGTGGTTGCTTCTTTAGTGTGTGGCAGAGGGAAAGGCCAGTGCAGGTTGGAGGTGGCAAAGGAAACAATCTGAATGTATGATCTGGAAAGGGGCTGTCACTTAAATACTGTAATTCTTACCTTGGAATGATCCCAGTGTTTTTGCCTTTCCCCTGTAAAAAATAAGATTTAGAGGAGCAGAATCTACTGTACAAATTTGAATGTAATGACAGACCAACAATACTGATGTGTGCATTCTCCCCAAACGTTAGCCTGCTACATTGGGAAACATGTTCTGTACAATTAAAGCAATGAATTACACAGCCAGTAACCAATGCAAGGACAGCATTCACAGGATTAGTCTAGACTAGAGGCTTAAAAGTGTGTTACCCTGGTTTTAAACTCCAGTGCTAGTTCTCTCTTACACCATGGCCAGGTCACTTTTATCTCAGCAACAATGTCACCTAAGGCTGAGTCCATAGAGACTGCAGCCGTGTGGAGGCGCGCTGAGGCTGAAGGAAAGTGGTGCTTTCCCTGGCCTTTGAGCGCGCGTCGTCCATGGGCGTGTCTTGGGGCAGGCCAGTGACGTCATGGAGCTTTTTCGCCCTCATGGTTCGCCTCCCGTGAGCGCCGAAACGAAAGATTTGTTAAGACACACGTTTCCGCAAGCGTGCGGAAGCTTGCGCGAGCCCCGGCTAAAGCCACTCTCATTGCGGCTGCAGGGTCTCACTGGTAAGTTGCGTTTGCCTCAGCACGGGTCAGCACCTAAGCGCTAACCATTCCCGAGTCCTAAAGGACATTGTACGTTCTATACAGTAGCTACAGTACTTGTCTATGTAAGGCAAGATGTACACTTTCCCTGTTATGTATGAACACAATATCATTATTATATGGGAATAACTTAATTTTTTAATTTTAAAAGAATTAAATGTTTTATAGAAACATTGCCATACGGCATTTGGGAAAAGGAATGTCTGTAAAAGTTTCTAAAATGACAAAACGTATAGTTTTTCGCACAACAAATGATGAGAAAAAGACAATGATCGACCAAAACATTCCAGGGTCACATGACCAAGGTGCAGAGTAAATTTGTTATTTGACCTACGTCTAAAATTAATGGCAGAAAATTTGGTAGCATTTTTTACATTTCACGATTTAATGAAAAGTAACAAAATAAACATTGTAAAGGGCAAAATGTCACGGATTTATAATAAAGAAACATGACTTTCACAAATTTCCAATGAACACAAAAAATGTGTGAATTAAAAAAAAAAAACTTAAACGTGGCAGGTTTGCAGTTACATCTTTACTTACACTATCTCAAAGACAGCCCTCAGCCCCTGATAAAGATAAGTAACTTCTATTTAGAAAAAACTCTAGGGAAAAGTCAGCATTCTCAGTGTTCTCGGTGTTTGAGAATGCTGACTTTCCCTAGAGTTTTTCTAAATAGAAGTTACTTATCTTTATCAGGGGCTGAGGACTATCTTTGAGATATGTTTCCCTCTTGTTGCTCTCTAGGTGATGCGCATATTGGTGGCTTTGACCAGGGGACTTCACAGGGATTGCAGAACAGGAATGTTATGCTCATGGGGTTACCTTCCCTGAGCTCTGTACTTTTATTGTACTATTGTTTTTTCCTCTCCCCACCTCACCTTAATCTATTTCCCTCTGTATCCCCCTCTCTCCCCCATATCAGTTTTTTTTGTAGTTGGAGGAGTGATGAGGGTTGCGTGAGGCAGGAGTGTCTATGTACCATTTGGCTGGGTTTGGTTTTGAGGGTGACGAATTAGCATGAAACCGCCCATATTGTGCAGGGACCTATGCACATGTGCAGTAAAACAAACAAACCTGTACTAACAGCGCAGCACACCGTCTGAGGTGGGCACTATGAGGTTAAGGACTTTGGGCTCTGTCCTCTATCTGCTAGGACAATAGCGTGATAGCATTATGCAAGTTTTAAGTTTATTCCCTGCACACAGCTCCGATTGGGAGGACGAAAAATTATGTTTTTAAATACAAGGGGGGTTGTTTTATGTCCCTCTGGAGCCACCATAGGAGAGTCAGCTGTGTTTTTGGTGCCGAATTACAATGTCTAATGCACTATATTTAAACCCAGTGTGAGAAACACTGTTGAAGGGGCTTGATAAAGGACCCCGGTCCGAAACGTTGCTCCATTTTTTCCTGTACTTCACCCTTGATGATAGTTTGATGCAATAAACCATTTTTACATTGGAAACTTACCAGAGAGTGCTGCGGATATTTTTCCTGTCTATCTATCATTGTCGCTGGGTGGTGATACAATGCTAGCACCCTGTTCCATTAAGATAAGTTATTTGTCCTACTCTTGCTCAATTAGAGTGTCCTGAACATCTTTATGTTTTGTATGTTTTGTATGTGTGTGTATATATATATATATATATATATATATATATATATATATATTTATATATATGCTCCTTGTTAGCATGTAAAGGAAACATAAAAAAATAACATTGTTTTATCAATATATCATGTGCTTTGAAAATCTTAGAAGGGAATTGTATGAGACAATACCTACAGAACAAACCACGTACAGTCATATAGTCATGTATGATAATGCGTACATTGATTGAATAACTGTTATCGGCTTTCTCTGCAATAATTGTACTTTTGCCCTGATTTTATAACACACTCAATTTTCTCTTTTTTCTTGTGCAATCAGAAACAACTAAAGAGCTATATATAAACATATGCAATATAAAGAGCTATATACAAACATATGCAATATAAAGAGTTATATATAAATATATAGCTATTTATGTTGTTTCTGGTTGCACAACAAAAAATAGAAAATTGAGTGTGTTATAAAAGCAGGGCAAAAGTACAATTATTGCAGAGAAAGCTGATAATATTTATTCAATTAATGTAAACATTATCATACATCAATATGTGACTGTATGTGGATTGTTCTGTAGGTATTGTCTCATACAATTCCCTTCTAAGATATTCAAAGCACAAGATATATTGATAAAGCAATGTTATTTTTTAACGTTTCCTTTACATGCTAACAACTAGAGTACAAAGGTAAAAAAAAGAAACACATTATTAATCTTATCTCAAGCAAAATCTTTACTGTTTCACATGCGTCTTTCTAAACATAAAGTAAAAGTGTCTCAAAAATGTCAGTGATGTATTGTTTTCAATAAAATGCAGAATGAAATCACTTAGCAATGAATCACTTAGCATGGGCAGCTACATTTTGCAAGTGGGGGATATTATATCCTATTGATGCTTATTCAATCAATGCAAACTTTATCATGCATGAATACTGTATGTGCTGTATATAGCTAGTTCTGTAGGTATTGTGTCATACAATTCCCTTCTGAGGTATTCAACGACATGATATAGTGATAAAACAATGTATTTTTAAAATCATTTCTTTTATAAGCTAACAAGGAGAAAAAAGGTCAAAAAAGTAACAAGTTATTGATCTTAACTTCGGTGGTTTCTTTATTATTTTAGTTAGGAATTCCTAGGTGTCTCAAAAATAATATTTTCCCAGAATCACATCAAAGTATTTGCGACAGTGATATATATAAATTCACTTAGCAATTAATCATTTTGCATGGACAGCTACATTTTGCAAGTGGATTTTTATTCCATCAGTGCAAATATAATAATACATTAATATGTGACTGTACTGTATGTAGTACAGTATATCAGGCAAGAACTCACTCATATCACTGTGTCCTATGTTTCAAAAAGAGCTGAGAGAGAGTTTAAGATGACAGTTCTTAGCCAAAGATATTAGGTTGACAAACCAATGTCCCAGAATGACATCACATACTGTATATTTATATATATATATATATATAAAATCTAAAATACGGCAAGATGCCACATTAACTCATTTGATATATTGATAAAACAATGTTGTTGTTTTTTAACGTTAGCTTTACATTCTAAGGAGACTACAAAACTAAAAAATGAAATAAAATATTGATCTTACCTTTCTTGGTTTAAGTAAATCCTTCTAAACATGAAAGAAAAGTGTCTCAATAAAAATAATAATAATAATAATAATAATAATATTTTTCCAGAATCACTATTCTGGACACTGATCTTTTGTCTACAATAAGATACAGAATGAGTTCACTAAGCAATGAATAATTTTGCATGGTAAGCTACATTTTGCAAGTGGGAAAAATGATATTCTACTCACTTTTATTCCATCAATGCAAACAAAATAATACAATAATACGTGACGTTATGTAGTACAGCATATCAGGTAAGGACTCACTCATATCACTGTCTTATTTTTTTTTTTTTTTAAAGAGCAGAGAAAGATGTTTAAGGTGCCATTTTTAGCCAAATATATTAGGTTGACAAACCAATGTCCGAAGTAATCCTTTATTGGTCAACTTTGCTCATATTATTTAACATGATTTACTCCTGATTTTCTTTATTTTCTAAGATGGAAATACCTACTTTATGTTTATGTCTTATATTACTTTATTTGTTCCCTACACTTTAGCAATACTAAGTTCTAATTTAGCAGCATAGCAAATTGCTAAATGTACCCATATTAAATAAGTTATGGTGGGACCAGTATAATTTAAAAAAAAAAAGACAAAAACCTGTGAATGAACTCACAGGTGATATTTCTATTTACTACATTTACCCAAAATATGTGATTTATTTTTAAAATGCAGCCCTTTTGTACATCTCTTCTTAATAAATGTAATAAAACAATTAAAAAAACACAAGAAGTGCGTATTTACTATGACATCTCTGTATCTTGTTTCTCGCTTCATAAGGAAAAAGAGAAAATGTAGTGTGGTGTAAAGAGCAGGACAACAGTACAATTATTCCACAGAAAGCTTTTAATTTATGTGGTTGTGTAGGTTTCGTCTCATACAATTCCCTCCTGAGATGTTCAATAAATATGATACATTGATAAAAATGTCCTTTACATCCTAACAAGATGAGTACAAAGGTTAAATAGAAACAAATGATTGATCTTACCAGAATGTCAGTAACCGGCTAAAAGGAAAGAAAAGTGTTTTAAAATATATATTTTCCCATAATGACACACACACACACACACACACACACACACACACACACACACACACACACACACACACACACACACACACACACACACACACACACACACACACACACACACACACACACACACACACACACACACACACACACACACACACACACACACGATGCAATATTAATTCATTTGATATATTGATAAAACATGTTGTTATTTTTTTAACGTTATCTTTATTTTCTAAGGACAGTACAAAACGAAAAAATAAATAAATGATTGATCTTACCTTCAGCAGATCCTTTGCTTGGTCAATAACAGTTTTCTAAACATGAAGGAAAAGTGTCTTAATAATAATAATAATAATATTTTCCCAGAATCACATCAAAGTATTCTTGACAGTGATCTTTGTCTACAATAAGATACAGAATGAGTTCACAAATCAACTAATCATTTTGCATGGTTAGCTACATTTTGCGAGTGAGGAAAATGATATTCTACTAATTTTTATTCCATCAATGCAAACATAATAATACACAAATATGTGACTGTATGTAGTACAGCATATCAGGTAAGAACTCACTCATATTACTTTATGCCTTATTTTTCAACTTTGCTCATATTATTTAACATGCCAATATAACATGATGTCCTGTCTGTATCCTTTCCCAAGGAGGAAATACTTATTTTTCTTATGCTGAGATCTTTGTTCACCTCAGTTCAGCAATGTTAAATTCTAGGTTACCAGCACATCTATAGTGTTTCACAAGGCTGCACCTGCCTTTATATGTACAAACAAAAATATCTAACATACAGAATACTACACAAAGTCAATGTCTACTTTGATCATGTTTTCAACTAAGGATGTTTATACTGTATAAGTATTATAAAAATGTTGTCATACCAAAATCTCACACAACGGATGATTTCCATCTCCAGTAATTTGATGTCGCTACAATTAATAATAGATAGAAAGAAAGTCTGTATTAGACATTTAAACAAAACTGACATTCGCAAATACAGCAACATACTCCCAGAAGTCCCTATTTATAAATTAGAGATGGATGAACCAGTCCAAATCTTTTCCTGAAATTCCAGATGTTTACATGCAAAATCCGTTCCATGGTGTAAAATCCGCCAACAGATTGTTAGAGGTTCAATATGCATGGATTAATCCAGAACTGTGATTGGATACAACCCGCTGGTGAATTGTAACAATCCATCAGCGGATTCCATAATCCACTGACGGATTTAAAAATCTAATCTGCGGATTGGATTCTTAAAATTAATCAGCGGATTGTGGAATCCATGAATAGATTATCGGTGTTAAAAGAAAATTGCTCGCAGTTTGGGAGGTCTCCAAATTTAGATGCTCGTTAACTTCAAGTATTCCCTGATGGCACCTTTATATAGTAATCCAGACTTTTCACCGGGGCTAGAAGGCAGGGATTTCAAAACCTGGAGACAACAGGTGTTTATGAGATTAAGAGATTTGGAGGGTAGAATCACTATCAAGGCATTTGAACAGTTTAAGTCGGAAAAGGACATTCCCAACACAGAATTTTTTAGATACCTCCAAATACAGGCATTTTATACCAAACACACAATACGGCCTCCATTGACGAATTTTGAAATGCTCTGTGTGCGAGGAACTGACACACGGGGACAAACATCTAGGTTATACAGAGAAGTGATTGGTTCAGGCAAGGACTATGCATGGAAACTTAGTTTCATGTCTCAGTGGGAGACTGACGTAGACAAGACCCTAGATGACGAAGAGTGGACTGAAATATTTAATGCGGCAGCTAAAAGCTCCATCTGCACGACATTAAAGGAGAACTCATATAAATTATTAATGAGGTGGTATCTCACCCAAGTCAAATTATGTAAATTTGGCCCGCGATACTCCCCTTTGTGCCCCAACGGTGTGGAGAAATGGGGGACTTGTTGCATATGCTGTAGTCCTGTCCTCGTATAGCACCCTTATGGGAACAAATTAGAAATTGTCTGCAGAGGATTTTGGGCCTCAAAATTCAGTTTGACCCGTGGCTGTTATTGCTAAATTAACAATCACAGGAGCAATCCAGAGCAGGAAATAAATTAATGCTCATTTTGCACCTGTGATGAGGCACGAGACCGCAGCATTGTGGAACCAAAATACAATTCCATCTATTGAAAAGATTCGAAACAGAATTTGGTTTGTCTGCCAGATGAAAAAGTTGACAAGTTTAGTCAATGACACTGGCCCAAATTTCCAAAAGGTCTGGCTGCCGTGGCTGTCCCAGACAGATAGCCAGGGGGTGAGCAATGTCACCGTTTGGCAGCACTCAAAGGAATAAGTGTGTTCTCCATTGATGAGATGCAATAGGTAGGGGACTGGAAAGGCAGACCCGGACAAGGCTTACAAGGAAGCTATACAGTAAAGGTGATTTGGTGCTCAAGCATGGAATCCCATTATTCTGAGTATATGAGGGGGACACTTCTGGGACATGAGATATTAAACCTTTAAAGAGCTCCAGTTGCCCTGAAGGTAGGGGTAAATGCACAAAGACACCCCCCCTAACCTCATTGGGCTGGCCCCAGGTAAGTACTCACGATTGTGTCACCAGTAGTCCTTCTCAATCTGCGTGCAGTTGCCAGTAGGGAGAAATCCAGTGCAAATGGGTTGGTGCAACGCACAGCAAAAAAAAGAAGTAATGGAAATAGATAGAGATACACTGCTTCCCACCAGGGAATCAAGAACGAGGGATGTTAGTCAAAAAAGTGGTAAAGCTAGAAATAAAAAATTGGGAAACACATCCCCCTTGTTTATTTCCCAATACAGTAAGGCCAGCGGCCAAGTAAATAAAATAATCAACAAACATTGGGGTCTACTACGTATGGATCCCATCCTGGGGGAGTATACCAAAATGGGACCCAAAATAGTCTACAGGAAGGCTAAGACCATTGCCATTTACCTATCTCCGAGTGTCATCCCAGATATTAGGACCAATACAAACACATTCAATACAAAGGGCTCCTTCAGGTGCAATAATTGCAATATGTGTCGGTACATGAAACCCTCCAGATTTGTCTCTTCCCACAGCCCACATAGACGCTTCAACATTAACAACTTTATTGATTGTAACACATCCTTTGTGGTCTATGTAATAAGTTGTGGCTGTGGGAAGAGATATGTCGGAAGGACAACAAGGTCCCTCAAGACTAGAATGCAAGAGCATTTTAGACTCATTAAGAGAGGAGACTTGGCGCACCCGGTCTCCAAGCACTTCACAGAATGCGCCAAGGGCGGCCCCGAAAGCTTTTCATTTATGGGAATTGAGAGAATTTTACCCAATATCAGGGGTGGCGATTTGACACAACGCTTAGATTGTAGGGAATCATTCTGGATTTTCATGCTAAAAACCCGTTATCCAGATGGAATTAACATTGAATGGAGCATTAATCATTTTCTGAAATAATCTATGGTCAGATTTCTCTAGATAGTTATGTAGTGTGCATAGTCTCATCGCTCCAAGGTCATCGATGTGTAACATTAGGTGCATTAACTGTAACAATTTTGTGTCTTTGAATTTGACCAAGTAATCTATAATGTTCAAAGAATGTTTTGGACTGAAATTATTATGGGGGCAATTATCAGCAACTTAAGTCTAACCACATTCCCAATTATTGGACAAACTGAATAAGTGTTAATGTATGCAACTTTTCTCCTTACATAGTTTAAGAAAAATCTTAAAAAACAGAATATATGTATTTTCCATTTATTAGTCATCCTTTGTTCTTCTGGAAGGCTGCTTATATGTTTTTAATATAGGTATAAGTTAGAATTTCACAATAATGTTATACTATGTTTGATTATATATGTATATCTTTTGTTTCTAAGGTCACAATCAATGTATGTTTTGCATAGGCGATGTGCAGTCTGCCCAATTTGGCCCCCAACATGAACAATGCATACACTTTAGAATATTTAGTTTTCCCATCCCTACTTCCCTCTCTTTTCCAAATAATTTTCTCTTTTTCCCTTTTTTTAAATCTTTTTTTCTCTTTCTTCTTCTTGTTTTTCTCTCTTCTTTCTTTTCATCCCCCCAGCTCTTTTCCTTCCTTTTTCCCCTTCTCCTTTTCTTCCCCCCCCCTTCCCCCCTTTTTCTCTCTCTCTTTTCTTTCTTTTCCTTCTTCCCCTTTCCCCCTCCATCTTTCCCTTCTCCCTTTCCCCCTCAACTCTATTTTCTCTTCTTTTATTTTCTCCCATTATTTATCTTTCCCTTTCCTTTCCTTCTCTCCCTTTTTCTTCTTTTCTATGTCTATTTTGTTCTTTTTCCTCTTACCCTTCTATTTTCTTTTTCTTCTTATCCGTTTTTTTTCACCCCCCCCTTTTCCCCTTCCCCCCCCCCCTCCCTACCCCTCCTCTTGTTTTCCCCCCCACTGCACTTTGGATAATTGGTGTGAGTGTCAATATGTTTACAGGCATCTCCATCAACATCCTCATTATGTGGTGGGGTTTATACATTTTACCAGTCACCAACGAGCATGGGGACGCATGCGCGAGCACATAGTACTCTGTGGGCATTGCCCTTGTGATTTCTGACTGCTTCATGACATACTTTGCTCTGCGCATGCGCGGAATGAACGTGGCTAGCATGAGGCGCATCTCGCGAGATTTGGCCCTCCATTGCAGTGCGGTGCGTGTCACCGAGCTGGGTGTTTGGAGGCGGCTCTCCTGCGAGTGCCAACAGGTAATTAGCCATCCCCACATGCCCTAACAGATATACACTAATTGTTTAAGCAGTTTAAGGGGCTTGAGGTTTGTAATTAGAGAGTTTTGGCGCCAAAATCGGCAGACTGTGCCCCTATATATACCTGATGTATACCATGTTGATACACTTCTTGATAAAGTGCAATTTGTCTGCACGAAACGCGTAGAAGGTTGCAGCCTTCTGTTTTTATGTCCACCCAATAAAGAAATATTTTTGCCAGACCTGCCATCACCCCCTTTTTTTTTTTGCTGTGCGTTGCACCAACCCATTTGCACTGGATTACAAGGAAGCTATGTGGGTCTCGTCAGGCAGTCAAAGGACAAACCACAGGGGTATGCCAGGAACCAAGTTCAAAAAGAGCGGACAAGACTTCGACTCCTCTCCCCCCTACCCCTTTTGCTTCTTTCCCCACCCTTGCTGTGTTTTATGTTGTATGTCTGTAGGTCTATGTGACATACAGTAGGGCATAAGCATGAGATTTATACAAGAAAATTCATGCGATAACATGTATGTTTGTATGTTATGCCTTGTGGACAAAATCAATACATTTGAAGTTGGAAAAAAATAATGCAATTTTTGAGACTGATTCACGGGAATTCGCACACCAAAGGAACCAGACAGTCCAAGGCGGATCCAAATCCGCAAAATAAATTTACCCATCTCTATTATGAATGCTCAGCTAAATGCTGCATTAGGGAATCCGAACCATGGAGCTCACAGTGACATTGAAACTCAGACAAATATCCCTCCGCCCACCCTACAATCACTAATCACATCTTTCATTAACACAATAGGGTAGCTCAGTAACTACAATTTTTGTATAGCCATAGAAAGGTAACGTCTATTTGTTTTGATTTTATATATATATATATATATATATATATATATATATATATATATATATAGCAAATTAAAAGATCACTAGTGAGCACATTCACATGTTTTAGACAGGCCTATTTCCCTGCCTTTCACCATTATCACCTAGCATACAGTGCTTCCACTGCAGCAAGGGATTCTGGGAAATGACAAGAAAATGAGCACACCATGTCACTTTTTGCCTGAAATCCATTTTTACATGGAACCCATGTAACTAATGCTCACTGTTAACACAGCTTTTAAGCACAGCATGGGAATCAGCTGCAAAGCCAGGGAAACCCCTCACAGATATGTATCAACCTTAATGGGTCTCATCAATGTGAGGTTGGTTGTACTCGTATTGCAATTTTCAAGGCAGTAGGATTTACCATACACATTTTAAGATATTGTGGGTAAAAAAGGCGACAAGAAACCTCCACTGTATAGCATATAGCAAATATTTGCTATATGCTATACGGTGGAGGTTTATTGTTGCCTTTTTCACCCACCATAACTTAAAATGTGTATGTACGGTGTATACTAACAAATTAATCTCTGTGCATTACTTATATTTCTCTCACTCCTTTTTTCTAATACTGAGACTTGGCTCACTCAGTCTGACTCTACACTGGAAGCTGTCCTCTCTTATGGTGGCCATTCTTTCTCTCCCACTGCATTCTGATGGCAGGGGTGTTGGTGTAGGGCTACTCTTCTCCTCGAACTGCCATTACTGAATCCTTCCTAATCTTCCCTCTCTTTCCTTTCCTTCCAGGATCACACTGTCCAGATCTTTTCCCTTCTACCTTTCCATGTGGTGGTCAACTATCGTCCACCTATCTCTACTCATCCCCCTTTGGTCTTTCTCTATCATTTGAATCTTGGCTTTCCTTCTTTCTCTCAGACTCCCCTGTTCTTCTCCTTGGGGACTTCAACTGCCACATTGATTTCCCCTCTTTTCCTTGGGCGTCCCGCTTTCTCTCCCTAACCTCTTATTTTGTCCTTCAACAGTGGACTACTGCAAGCACCAAAAGGATGGCCACTAACTGGGCCTGGTTTTCACTAAAACAAAAATATCACTCTCTGACTTCTCCATTTCCCCCTTTCCTCTCTCTGACCATCATCTTATCTTGTTTTCTCTCTCAGTTTTCCCCTTATCCACCTCCATCTACTCCCTCGTTTCTGCACAAACCAAGGTTCCATAACTTCCTGGCTCTTGACTTTACTTTGCATTCTAACCTTTCCTCTCTCAGCCCCGCTACAGACTCTGACAAATTGGTCAGGAACTATAACTGTGCCCTATCCTCTTCTCTTGATCTGCATGCCCCTTTTTTTCTCTCCTGCTGTCGCCCTTCTAATCCCAGACTCTGCCACACACACATACTCTGCCCGAGCACTAACTCCTCTAAACACCTCTGAAGAAAATCTCATACTCTTGCACACTTCTTTCACTACAAATGTATCCTATCCTGTTTCAATTGTGCCCTCTCTTCTGTAAAACAACCCTAATTTTCATCACTAATCAACACTCACAAGTCTAACCACACAGACTCTTCTCGGTCTTTGACTCTCTAATCAGACCACCACCTGTCTTTCTTCCCCATTTCACCTCAGAACTTTGCTGACTACAGTATTTCAAGACTACGGTGGATTCTATTCATCAAGACATCACCTCAGTATACTCCTCACATTCTATACCTCTTCCTGCCTCCCTCAACTCCTTTTCCTCTATCACAGTGGAGGCCTTGTCACTACTGATCTCCTCTTCTCCCTCTACCACCTGCCCTCTTGGCCACATTCCATCCCAGCTTTTTAACCTCTTACTCCTACTACAACCCTACACTTACTGTACACATATAGTACAGTATATTCAACTCCTTCCTATAGCATCTCCTTCAACAGTTATATCCGTATTTAAAAACAGCAATATTGACCTTACCTGTCTCTAATTTTCACCTTAGTTCCCTCTTACCCTTTGCTTCTAAACTTTTTGAACTCTTGTCTCGCCTGCTTGCTCCACTTTCTAACCACCTACACTCTCCTAGACACTCTACAATCTGGCTTCCACACTTCTCACTCCCTCAAAAACAGCCATCACCAAAATAACTAAAGATCCCCATGCTGCAAAAAAACAAAAGGTCATTACACTTTGCTCATATTATTCAAGAGAATATATAGGTAATGCACTGTGTATTTTTGTCACATTGAAAGTAGCTTTGGGCATCTTTGTTTGTTTTGTGTTGTATGTATGTATGTATGTATGTATGTATGTATGTATGTATGTATTTATATACACACATACACACACACACATATATATTATTCAAATATATATTTAGATTAGTTTATTTTATACATATATATATATATATATATATATATATATATATAATTTTAGTACACACATATAATATATAAGATCAAGTTTCTCAGGCTTTTTTTAGAGGGGTTTCTCTGACTCAATTCTTTGTTAATTTGTGCTGATCAATTCATGATCATTTGCTCTATGTTGGTTATTTTGCATACTTAACTGTTTATTTTGCTGATTTATTTTACTTTACATTCTTTGTGTGTGTCGTTTTCCTTATTGGTCTGATTTTTGGCTGTGTTATGAAGATAACTTAGCCTTTGTACCTCTTTGAACATTTGTATCAATATTTTGATGCTACAGGGGTCTTTATGTTGTGAAATATTTCATTTTGTTTCTATTTTTTCACTTTTGCCTCTCCAAGAAACGGTTATTCTCCTAGATTAGTAGGCCCCCCTAATCACAGTGCTCAGTATCTGAGGCACCCCCACAACAGGACAATAAGTCACAGGGCAGAGACACAGTCACAGGAGACACAGAACAGAGACACAGAGGGCAAAGACAGTCAGAGAGACACAGGACAAAGACCGAGATTCACTGGAGACAGAGTAGGTATAGTCACAGGAAAAACAGAGGGGGCAGAGTCACATTGGGAAGCTATAGACACAGGAAAGAGACAGACAGAGTCACAGGAGACAGAGGGGCAGAGACAGACACAAACGACACACTCAACAGAACAGAACAAATACATACACAACAGAATAAATAGACACAACAAAACAAATACAGACAGACACAGACACACTCACAGAGACAAACTCACCTCTCTCCTGCCCATGCTGCTTCTTACTTTGCTTGACCACACCCACAGGCACCTGGTACCACCTTCTGATTGGCTGTATTACCCAGCAGCAACCAATCAGGATTGAGGAAACTGCTCAGCCCCCTAGCAACTGCCCTACTTTTTCCCTGCTTTGGGTGAACAGAGATATCTTGTGACATCCTTTTCATCCTCCAAATTAACCCCAGTGTGCCATGGGACCTGTTGGGAAACACTGTCCTAGACCTTCCATTTTTTTTTCATTTTATCCATTAATGTATGAAATGTCAGGATATATACCATATCCATATTCCATATACATAGCTTGCAAACTCGCAGACAAACAAATGCTAAAATGAATTACTTTTATAGTCCATTTTTGGATTACTTGGAAATATAATGCCTTTGTCCCAATATCCCACATGTATTGTTTAAACAAAAATAAACATGAGGTGCTGTGTGGCAGGATCATACAAACAAAATATTTTGTCATATGTACATGAACCAAATAAATGATTTTTACCTCGTCACAAATACATGTTTTCAGCTTCTCAAGAAATGTATTGAAGTCGATCTAGAAATAAATATAAAAACTATGAGAGTGATGTAAAAATTGCAAGCCATCCAGAGTGTCTACTTACTTCTTTAGCGGGCCATACCCAGGTCGATTTGCAAGCATATGAAAGTGACCATTCTACCAAAATTAGGATTTTTCCCATTAATGTTCCAAGATAGAAGATACCTACAGTATGAGTATCAGTCATTAAACCACTGTTTTGTTTGTTTCGGAATGAGGTTGCATTATTGATCACATAAAAATATTTTAAACTCTGCAACAGTATGTGCGAAAATCATAAATCATACAGAACATAATAGTAAGCTATACATACTGGCTGTTCTTTCAGTTGAGCTAAAAGGTCTTCACAAGGAGTAGAATTGGCAGTAGATTCAGTTTCATCATCTAGGACACAAAGGCAAGGTAGTTATGAACAAAGGGCAGTAAATAAACCATAAATGAGTACATCAGAACAAATTATCTAAGTAATTCAATGGAGTTGATATGTTCATGCAATTAGTTTTATACTTCACATTTTACAGTGCAAGCTTTACATTTACTGAGGGCTTTGACATGCTCTGAAACTTGTACCAAACAGTATTGTTTTTGACAATGAAACTTTGAATATAAAGGGTCATATTTACTAAGCACCACAAGATACCTTCCTGCCCTGGAGGACACCTAAGCCAGTTCACTTGAAAGGCCTCTAAGGTGTTCAGGTGTTGAAAGGTATATTATGAAGTAACATAATATAGTGAATACATGGCTAAATGTAATGTTCACATCATGTGCAGGAGCTGGATACAGAGCCCTTTAAACTTTATAGGTTACTTACCCTGGCAGAAGCTGCGAGTCACTAGCAGAAAAGCAAGAATGATCTTCATCATGATGATGGAAAAGTATCAAGTCTTCAACTTCAAGTCTTCAACTTCAAGTCTTAATATCTCTGTGAATCTTCCATACAATGCTATTCTATTTATACTGTAGCAAGTCACTATTACATCATCCAGAAATATTAAACGTGGCGTTCACACATATTAAGAGCTTGGATGCAACAAAGGACTTTCTATTTGTACAAATATTTTTCTTTTTTTGTTATTATTTCTTCATTGAAGATACCTGTATAGATTATATGATTGACAACTTGCTATTTGTTATGCATAGATAAAAAGCCGGATGTCTCCTTATGAATAACCTTACAGTTTGTGGTCATATTAACAAATGTGTGTTACAATATATTTATTGTCTTCCTACAAGACATATCATCATAAGGACAAGCTGCACTATTAAACAAACATTGATAAAAACATGCAATTCTAAGGTTAATCCTCACTGTTATATATTCAGTTAATCCAAAATGTCATATTGCTCTGCTCTTACTTGACAATCTGTAAAAGTGATCAGAACACCGATTTTCTGTTAGGTAGATATGTTCTTTTTTTTTCAATCTACTAGTTTATATACATTTTGTGAACCATTTCTGAAAGTGGTGATATTTCTGTTAATATTAGTCATTGACAAGGTAAAGCTTAGTGAAATCATTGTGTTTATTATAATTTAACTAAAGAAGAAAGAACTGAACTTACTATTCTGCAAAATGACAATTCAATAGTCATTAAGAATGCGGACAAGGGGGGAGCGGTGGTGGTGCAATCCTCGTCCAGCTACCAATTAGAAGCACTTAGACAATTGAGTGATGCTTGCTCATATAGGAAACTGGGGAGTGACCCTACGACGAAATTTCTTAAGGAGCTAAAAGATTTGTTAGATTTGGGGGTGATGCTGTGTGTCCTCAACAAGAAAGAATTTGATTTCTTGTTGTGTACACATCCCATCGTCCCGGTGTTCCACCATCTCCCAAAGATCCATAAGTCACTAACCTGCCCGCCTGGTTGGCCTATAGTGGCTAGTATTGGATCTTTGGGAGATGGTGTATCACGCTATATTGATGGTTACCTTCAACCGCTGGTTCACTCATTGCCTTCCTTCCTGAAGGATTCAAATCAACTTTTGACAGACCTAAAAGAGGTTGAGTGGAAAACCTCTTACAGTTGGGCTACTATGGACGTCACGTCACTTTATAGCATTATACAACACAACCAAGGGATTTCTGCTGTACAACATTATCTTCATCTATCCAAACTACCTATTACACTTTGCACGTTTCTGATTGAATGTATCACATTTGTATTAACACACAATTATTTTACGTTTGATTCACAATTTTTCTTACAACTTAAGGGCACTGCTATGGGGACTTCATTTGCACCATCTTATGCTAATTTGTTCATGGGTTTCTGGGAATCTATTTTTATTTTTAGTGATCAGAACCCTTTTAGAGAGCACATTATCTTTTACAGGCGTTATATCGACGATCTGTTCTTTATTTGGGATGGTGATTTTCTTTTATTTGAAGCTTTCTTTAACACTCTTAATATTAATCAATACAATCTCAAATTCACTTATGATTTTAATATTCAACACATTGCATATTTGGACATAATGTTGTACATAGATGTCAATAAAGTTATTCAGACGGACGTCCATAGGAAGCCCAATTCACGCAATGCGTTCTTGATGGCAAGCAGCAATCACTCCAGGCCTCTCAAAAAGGGGATTTTGAAAGGGCAATTTTTACGACTGAGAAGGCTTTGCTCTACTGAGGAATCCTTTAATACACAATCTGAGGATCTGGTTCAGAGGTTCCTCAAGAGAGGATATAATAAAGTCCATATTTTGGAATCCCTTGATGTTGTAAAAACTCTAGATCGCACAGATCTCTTCACTAGTGGTAAGAATTATAAAAATAAGGATAAAAGAACCATGATGACAAAGAAAATGGACAATAGGCCCCCTTTTTTTGTAACGCAACAGTGTAAACAGGCAGACTCCATTAGACGTATCATTTACAAACATTGGGATACCCTAAAATTGGACAAAGATTTGCAAAATGTAGTTAAAGAGGGACCAAAATTTGTTTTCAAAAAAGCGAAGTCATTGGCAGGTTTTCTGTCACCAAGCATGTTTCACTCCAATCATCCACATCACATGTCCAATATACCTAAAGGTTTTTTTAAATGTGCCCATTGTGTGGTCTGCCAATATGCAACGCCACTCAAATGCATCAATGCTTTAAAACCCAAAAAAACGATAAAAATATCCACATTTATTAATTGTAATTCCAGCTTTATTGTGTACATACTTAAGTGTGGGTGTGGTAAACACTACATTGGACGCACCATAAGACCTCTGAAAATTAGGATAATGGAGCATGTCAGAGCTATAAAAAATCTTACTACCACACATCCGGTGTCACGTCATTTTGCCCATTGCGCACATGGAGGTATCCAGAACTTCTCTTTTTCGGCTATTGAGCATGTTCCCCCACCCATTCGTGGTGGTGACAGATTGAACATGCTCAATAGACGTGAGATGTTCTGGATCTTCACCATGGATTCCCTATACCCAAATGGGATCAATCAAGATTGGGAACTAATACATTTTTTATAAAACCATTTTTTATAAAACCATTTTATGTTCTGACTTTACCTCCATTTTCTCATAATAATCTCTTATCACTAATGTATATGTTCATTATTAGGTACATAAATGATTAATATTATATACATTTCAATCTAATATATTTTTCTATTGAATCAATATTTGTATTAATATACTTTATTCTTTGTTTTTTTCTGATATCCGTGACTCTGATAGGATGAAGTTAATCCAATAGCCTATTACTGGGTGATAACAACATTATGATCTTATAAATGTATTTTTCAAATTTTCTGTTTTAAGATGATAATTATACAGATGTATCTCTTTAACTTTATTATTATTGCCATTATTTTTGTATTGAGACTAGTTTATTTATTTTGAGTCAACATAAACATTCATGTTTATTATTATATTTAGTGATAACAGATACACTACTATCAGAGTGATGGGTCTATTGATGGGTATATTTCTTCATGTTCCCAGTTATCTAATGAGAGTTTAATATTTATTTTATATTTCTTTATATGTTTGCTTTTTTACTTTATGTACTTTACATCTCTTTATTCAGTATGTTATAGTCCATTTATCTCATTTTTTTACTCTTGTGTAATGTCTGTGTTATGTGTTGTCACCAGACTCATCAATCTGGCTATGTACTGCTGCGGCACAGTTTATTCGAGCATTTGCCCGTTCTGTGCCGCAGCAGTAGCCTGGCGCGCGCCCGAGTGTGACGGGCGCGCGCCGAAGCAGTGGAAGAGCGCCCTCCGATCGGGGCGCTCTCCCTCCCGCTGCCGGGTCCGCCGGGTCCACCGGAACCCCCTGCCGCCGTCCCGCAGATCGCGGGACACCAGGGCTCCCTCGGGGAGCCCTGGACGCGCGTGCAGGGGGCGCAGGCTCCCGGAGACGCGTGACCGCGCGTCTATGACGCGCGGCACGCCGAGGGGCGGCCACTAGCAAGCCGGGAAATCTCCCGGCTTGCGGATCTGGCCGCACTGCGATAAAGTGTGTCGCCAGTGTATGCAGTTTTGTATTTCCGCCTTTGCTTTTTCAGCACGGAGGTGTTTTTGCCCTATGAGGCCACCGTAGTTTTTTACGTGGTTTCAGCTTCAGTCAGAGTTTTGACTGATTTTTGGCGCGAAATCACCTCCGTGGGGAACAGCATATAAGGGGGATCAGGGGAGACAGGAGTTACTCTTTGATAAAGCGCTGTCATAGCGCGAAACGCGTTAGAGGACCCTTTTTAATGTAGCTGTTGCTACCATGCATCTGGAATAAAGCATTTTTACTTTTCACGGATCTGCCTCCAGCCCTAATTCTTTGCAGTGCTCCACCATCTCCCTACACATATTTAATAATCAGTTTGTACAGTATGGTGGATCATGGCCTGGTTAAACTCAATTGTACCAAATAGATGTCAAGTGAATCTTCAGGTGTATATTACTGAGAAGTTTCAGGAAGACAACATTTGAGCCCCTCCTACCAAGAGCCTCAGACAAACAGGGCAAAGCCTCCTTTTCATTAAGTCCAGAATGCTCACTCTTGCTGTGTTCCCTGACTGTTTAAAGACACCATTTTACTATTTTTGTGAGGAAGGAAGGGAGGGATGGAGAGGTGTACAGTATATGTGAAGAAAGACAGAGACAGACAATAAGCATAGAGGGTGAGAGAAGAAGGCATTAGCAGAGAAAAAGCAAGCAAAGAGAGTAAGCAAAAAGATGAATGAGATAGAATAGAAAACAGACAGGCTAAAAAAGAAAGAAATGGGTGAATGTCTTATGGTTTCACAATTTTTTTAGTGAGCAGCAAATATACAGTAGAATATGCATCAGTCTTGTGAACTTGCTCGAAAGGTTTGCATGTCCCTACTAATAAGTAAATAAGGCACTTGACAAATATTGTGTGAGGGATGGATAGATATTTTTAAATAAAAAATTCAATCTAAGTGGCCTATTCTAGTAGCTTTGGGAACCAACTCATCGAGTATTTTGAGCAATTCTTGCACAATTTGGCAAGGTTGCTATTCAGAAAGCCTTGATGAGTTGGCCAAATTGTATGGGGACTGAATTTTTTGGCGAGTTCTCACTCCTGGCCAAACTCACCACGCGGGAACTGCCAAAAGTCAAAATAGCACCACTTTGAGAAACTAATGGTATTCTAGTAGTCTCGAGAATTTCATTGGAGCTCTGGAATAGCTAGTTTCTCGCAGATCTCATCTCGCCAGCCAAGGGTGGCGGGATGGGATTTGAGAGCAGGACATAGAAAAAAAATGCATTTTCCTGCATCGGATTGAAGACAGGATCTCCAGAGCTGATACACATTAATAGAAGTTTCGGAGACTCCTTGCTTCAATCCTATGCAATAAAAATGCATTTACAGGCAGCTTCATGAACTTAGCAGCTAACCGCTAAGGCAATGAAGGGGTTAACTACCAGTGCCAGCGTAATGTGGATAGCTGGGATGGTTTAAGGTGGTATTTGGCTCATGGTGGGTGTTTAGGCCTTGCAGAGGGGTTGCAGGAGGAATTCACCCCTTCATTACCTTAGCTGTTACTACCGCTAAGGTAATGAAGGGGTTAAACCCTCCCACTACACACCCGGTAAGCATAAACACCCACCATGGGCCAAATAACACTTTTATCCAAACCCGCGACCCACAATAAACATTAAAACACAATGAAGGCTGTCCTCGTCTTCCTCGCCGTCCTTGTCCTCCATTGGCAGGAACACAATAATAAAAAATATAATCTAAAGGCCCTTAACCCCTTAATCACATTAGCAGTTAGTAACCGCTAAAGTAATTAAGGGGTTAACCCCCCTCCCCTGTTACCACCATCCCCAGGGCAACAACCTCCCCCACTACCCATTGATTAGCACTGTGGTACATCATGCCCATATGATATGGGCATTATTAGCCACTATGGCAGTCAATAGGCAACCAAAAATTAAACAATCACCAAAAATACACCAGAATAAAAATAAACAATCAGCAAAAATAAACCAAGAATCAAAAAATAAATCACCAATAAAAAAACACAATTCAAGAAAATCAATCGACAAGAATAAACCAGAATTAGACAAAGCAATCCCCCAAAATAAGCAAAAATAATTAAAAAAAACAATCACGTAAAATAAACAAAACAATCAACAAAAATACATATCAATGAAATAAAAACAAGCCTTTGCCAAAAAATGCACTGCTTTTTACTGTATTTATCTATAGCCCTAATGGAGCATAGATAAATACATTTGCAGTCAATGGGCAAGCCAAAAAATTAAAATTAAAAAATACAATCAAAATAACTGAAAAATAAAATTACATACATTTGCAGCCATTTTTTTAAAAGTATGCGACATCATCCCTTAAAGATGATGTCATATCCTTTAAAAAAAAAATGGAACGTGTAACATGGTACTTCAATTAATCGGATTATGGACAATGTGACGTACCTCCCTTGAAGATGACGTCATATCCTTAAAAAAATAGAAGCCCATCACATGGTACAGCATCCAATCGGATTGAAGCTGTACTATATAACCCTAAAATGAGATGTCACAGGCCTTATATAATGCCTGTCCCGTCTCATTTTAGCTTAAGAAGACAACGAGACATCTCCCTATGTATTTAATGGAGAACAAGTACAGAAGATTGAAGAAAGAAGAACTTACCTGAAGCTGAGGATCATTGTGTCATGGATCGAGAGCTTCCTGATACATCGGGAATCGGAGGGTGCAGACATCTAAAGGTAAGAAAAACATTGAATGTATGTAATTTTTATTTTTCAGGTTTTTTGATTGTATCTTCTCATTGTTATTATTTTGCGTGCCCATTGACTGCCAATGTATTTCTCTATGCTCCCTTAGGGACATAGCTAAATACAGTGACAAGTAATGCATTTTTTGGCAAATGCTTGTTTTTATTTCATTGATATGTATTTTTATTGATTTTTTTGTTTATTTTGTGTGATTGTTTTTTTATTATTTTGGCTTATTTTGGGGGATTGCTGTCTTATTTTTGTTCAGTGATTTGTTTAATTATTTGTTTGGTGTTTGCTAAGTTTAATTTTTGTCTTTTTTGGCGATTAATTAGTTTAATTCTTGGTTTATTTTTGGTGATGCATTTATTTCCCGGCTGCCTATTGACTATTATGGTGGCTAATCATTCCCATATGGGCATGATGTAAAACTGTACCAATAAATGGTTAGAGGGTGGGTGTAGTTGCCCTGGGGGAGGTTGTTAGGCCATCCGGGTGGGTAGCGGGGGAGGGGGTTAACCCCTTAAATACTATAGCAGTTACTAATTGCTAAGGTGATTAAGGTTTTGGGGGCCATTAGTTTGTATTTTTTATTGTACTGTTCCTGACCACAGAGGACATGGACGTGGAGGACGGTGATGAGGATGGCCATCAACCTGACAAGGGTAAGTAGAAGTTTTATTTACTTTATGCTGGCTAAATTATGTTTTATTTTGAATGGGCAAATTAGCTATTATCCATAGCTGGACAATAGTAATTTTGCCCATTACTGTACTGTGTGTTGGGGGAGGAGTTCGTTGGGGGTAGAAGAGGTTGTTATTAGGGTTGTTGTGATTTTTAATGTTTGTTGGGGGTAGAGGAATTGGGTGAAGGGGTAGTTGCCCCAGGGGTAGGTGGTTATGCCTCTTGGGTGGGTAGCTGGAATAGTTAACCCCTTCATTACCATAGCAGTTCCCACCGCTATAGTAGTGAAGAGGTTAACTCATCCCACTACCTTTGCAGCAGGCCAAACCATCCACCCTGGGGCAACTACCCCCTTCATCCTACCCCAATAAATAGGCTATTCAGGTCCAACCCCTCCATTGCTTTAGCGGCTAGTCACTTAGGTAATGAAGATGTTTTTATTTTAATGCTAGTTTGCGGGAGCAGGGGGTCTCCTGAGTTGAACCGCATTGGTTTCAGCCTCAGGGACCAAGTGCTTCCCCAGTTACAAGCTCTGGTATTGGCACTCAATAAATGCATGTGAACACACAGATGCATTTGGTTACATGAAATCCTCTTGACAGCCTACAATCTAAAAAGTTAGAGCTCTGTTAGACATATCAAAATATAAAATCAAAATTAATCTGTCTGGTTTCAGTGGACCAGATCACCTTTATCAGGTATCAGAGAATCAAAAGTACATTAGTACATTCCCTACTTAATCCATATGATATAGATTAGATAAATATGATACCATATCTTTAAGTGTCTTTATCCCCCCAAAAACATGTGGTATAATTACTTTGTCTCACGTGGCTTTACTCAATAAATGAAAAAGAAAAAATGATTACATTAAAAAATAATTAAACAAGGAAAAAAATTGATTTTTTGTTTACTATTATTTTTGGGTTTGGAATTAGAGTTGTGAATTATTGATGACGGATAGTTATTATTTTACTATTTGACCTGTCTCTACCAAGGTGTATTGTATGGCAGATGGTACTCATAATCACGTAAGTCTATTAATAAAATTACTATATATAAAAGTTCATGAATATCCGGATACTTTGATGTATGTCCAATTTAACATATATGATGTGATAGCAAGGTCATATAGATAGCTATAGCCCATTACTTGCCAGCTTCCAGCACAGTCCAGTGAATCCAGGGCGTGCAGTCTGTAATACAGGAGATCCAGAGGTTTATAGGTAAATGTAGAACACAGCCCAAAATAGAAAAAGATAGGACATCCAGGGCAACTCAAATATATAAATCTATTTATTTACAAGCTCAACAGCAGATGGACAAGATGGAACGCACCTACGCGTTTCGTGCATCAGCACTTTATCAAGGTGTAGTAGTGCGTGGTTGCATTTCATATTTTCCATCTGTTGTTGCGTGTGCAAATAAATTGATTTATATATTTGAGTTGCCCTGAATGTCATCTTTTTTCTATTTTTGGCTCTGCTCTGCATCTACCTACAAACCTCTGTCTCTACCATATTCACAATTCAATTCCAGTGTAGTTAATATATTAACCATTTACCTCGGGGTATTAATATTATCAATAGATGTGCAGAGATGCCCTGGAAGTCTGACCAGTCTCTCTCTTCCACTGTGTCTACAGTCATCACCCATCACTCAGTTCCAGTTGAGTTAACATTGTTCTTTTACCCTGACAGAGGGTTTCTACCTGAAATGATGACGGAAACAGAATTGCCAGCATCATTCTCTCCCTATTCCGTGAATTAAAGAGATCATTATCAAGCAAGCTGCATCATGTGTTTTTGACTTCACTAAGAAGCATACTGGTGTCAATCTATTTGATAAACTGGAAAAAAAATCAATTGAAAATGTACTTACCTCTATTGGACTCTACCCACTATTTGTAATTCCAGATAATTGAGTATGCATTGTCTGTGCACATTCCTTCCCTACTATCTCAACCTATAGAACTTTCTTTAAAATGTTAAGACTATATTGGTGATGCTGGCTCTTACATATAAAATCTGCGGTTATTTTTTCATATTTGGCAAAATGCACGCAGAAAAGTGAAAAAGCTGCAACATATCTATAACCTGGTGGTCATGGCATTCGATGAAGCAAGGTATTAAAACAAGATGGAATTACAATTTCTATATGTTTCAGTGAGTTCGGCAACCATCTACACAGCATCACATGATATGGGGACATTTATTACTCTATCACAGTGGGAAATTATTACACATTTGTATTAGCTATTGGAACCACTTGAAGTAGTAAATGTGAAATGAGGTTTGAGCGTGCCAGTCTTAGTTATATCATATCATTGCACTTTTGAAAATGAGGACAATATTCAGTTCCTATATACCCTGGCTTTATCCATAAACTGAGGATTCAACGATTTCAACCTTTTTGCAATCTGAGCAATACATTTTGCTAACTTTACTAAATCCACACTTAAAGCCAAACTTACCTTCCTATCTTCAATCTGGCACAGTTATACAGTACTGTAAACACCTATTGTACAAAGAGCTCATAATTGTCAAGGTGTCGGCTGAAATGCTTTCTGACGTATCTACCTATGTTTCCTGCTGTAGCTTCTGTCTCCTGCTGTTCTCAAAACACCCAATTGTTGCTAATAAGCAACAAGCGATAACAAAATTAAATCACTAATGACTACTGTAAGTTTAACCATAATATGTATACATTGTAGGCAATTATAAATTCCTTAATAATAAACTATATTTGACGGTACACATACATTACAATTGTTTATGATGCATCACTTTAAACACGATTGGATTAATTAAACTTAAAGATGCATCATTAGTAATAAGTAATTTCTGCCAATTAAAAGGGTCATGACACCACGTATATAAGAGTAACATGGTGTAAGCTAGAAGTGAAGCATGTGGAAAACAAAATAACATTTTTATAATGTTCACATCAGCAGGTGTCACAGAGGAAAAGGTTATATGTTTGGTTTATTTCCAACATACTTCAGAAAAGTAATAGTTCAATTACCTGGCATATAAACAAATGAAACCTTTAATCCATGTTTTTATAAGTACTTGTTCCTATCCATCAAATCCAATTTGTTAAAGCATGAAAGTGTTGTGCATAACCGTCCAATATGTAAACATAGACTTGAATGGCCCCAGAAAGAAAAGGATTTGAACTAATATGACTACATGACTGGTCACTCAAGCTTAAAGGATATGACAGAAGATCCTGCTGATGACACTGAAATTTACTCATGTCATTAGTGAGAGAACAAGGATCTTCTATTATGTATATCCTGACCACATATCTAAAAAAAACAAAAAAACTATTCGTAGCACTACTTTATAAGTGGCCAAATGAAAAATCTATTAAACTAATCAAATATATAGGGGCCAATTCACTAAACTTTGATACAGTAAGTTCATTACAACATTGATCAGGTTGGAATTTCCCTGCCGAATGCTATGAAATTTATGTAAAAACGGTATTCACTAAGAAAAATTGCTAATTGTTTAGCGTTTCATTAAAAAATGCCATACCGCACGAGTTGCTTCACAAGCGAAATTAACTTAACGTTCAATTTCACACCCGCAGTCTGTAAGAGCTGCACAGAGAGAAGCTACATCTCCCTGCAAAGCTCTTACAGGGACCGCGCTGTTTGAATTTTAATAACATAGTATTGAAGCAGGAGGTCACTGGACCTGAACCGCATTTCAGGTCCAGGGACCCCCTGCTTCCTGAGATACAATTCATGTATTGACAACGAGTATTCCATTAGTGCCCACTCTTAACACTCGAATGGAGGTACATATCTTGTTTCTTCACTGTGCTAAGACCCAGTGTCCCCTCCTCATTTTTTTGGGACACCTCTCTTCATTATCTCGGTAATACTACGCCCATTGGGGATCCTACCGGGTCTTGTATACAGAGCCCAATACCTTCACCTTTATGGTAACTGCTAATTCCACTTCAGCTTGAGAGGAAGGTCAGTGGAGATCCGCAGATAGAGCTGATCCACCAGCATCCGGGAATCTATATTTCTGAGGCCCTTCTAGTGCATGTCGTTTCACTTAGCAAATACACTGGACCCATTAGTCTTCCATAGGGATCTTGACTAACTATTACTTTAAAAACATTGGTGTCTAATATGAGGGCTAGCAAGATCCTTTCCGGGTTTTCAGGTTCCGGTAGGGATTTTGCCCTTGCTCGCCCTCTGTGGTCGAATCGTCCATCTTTGTCTCTGGCAACTTCCTTTAAAAGGACAGCCCTCTGAGCAGGAAGTTGCCAAGCAAAGTTCCAGTTCATGCTGAGTTCATGCAATACTCATACCAATTGTGATCCACATTATCAGAGCCGGCTCACATACCTCGACTATCCTTATTCTCAGCCTATCCCAACCTCTGCATCCACACCGACTACGCAACTCTGCTGCCAGCCCTAACCTTCGGCCTATGACGCACTACTCTATCAGGACTCTGCCCCTTGGTTCAGGTCAGTTCTTTCACCTTCCTACAGTACCTCAGCCCAGCGGGTCTGCTTCTTGCTTGAGACGAGCACCGTTACATTTTGCTCAGCTCAAATATAGACCCCGCTGAGGAAAGATGAGCTGTTACCCTGCAAAGGAAAGTACTTGGGGGATCATGAGGAAGTCCATCCTGATTAATTATTCAGTAGCTGCAACAGCCATTCAAGGGAGGATTAACTCCGTATGAGCTGGAAAGCACACTTACTACACTGTTCCAGCACCTAGAGATACCTGATGGTATCACATATTCCTCCCCCCAGTTAAACATTGGCCTGTGAGTGGCCCGTGCACTATTACTGTGCACCAGACTCTTTGTCAGTCATGTCTAACATCCACCTCTCCTTTTTCCTTGCCTTCAATTTGAAGAGTCCTTCTTTTGGGGCAAGTATTAGGCCTTCTGGGCCTGCAGTTAGTGAAGATGCACCTCCATGTTTTTCCTCTTGTGCTCAGTCTCCTTTAATCCTTTGTCTTTATGGACATTGGTTTCCATGGTATCCAGAAGCTTAGGAATGGCCAATGCCTTTTCCTGTAGTGGAGACAGTTGTGCATTCCTGTTCCGTAGAGCATCACTCATTTTTAACTCTTCCACCCTCTTTTCCACGGACTCCTTCTCCAAGGGTCTTATTCGTATTTGGAACCTCCCCTTGAGCAGCAATAGCGTCAAACGTAGCATCCCTCTCAGTCTTCAGAGCCTCGGGCTCCTTGTCTAGGTCATGCTTTTGTTTCTCTGCCATCTTGCGGCCATCACGATCAGACTCCCGGTCCTTCCTCAGGTCTTGAAGCTGTCCTTCTGCATTTCTTTTCCCACTCAAGGCAGTTGTTATTTCAGCTTCTTTGGCATTGAGTCGCGATTCCACATCTGTCAGCTGGTTCAGAGAAAGGTATAAATCAGTTTCCTTTTCTATATTTCTGACCTGCAGATACCGATGCTCCTCCTGGATGTTGTCCAGCTCCCACTGTAGACGGGTCCTCTCATTGGCCGGCTGGTCCAGCAGCTTGTGGGCATTTGCCATTTTGCTCTCATAGCGCCGTGTCAGGTCAAACACATGACAGAAGAACACCTCCTCGCACTCTTCCTTTTTGGAGCGCTGTATCTTGAACTCAGGAACCTGCACCTGCAGTTCTGCAATTGGATCCTACAAAACTCCTCTCACTGCCTTCATCTCTTCCCGGTGCCTGCTCTGGGTTTGCGGCAGTGCATCCTTCAGATTTTGGATCTCTGCAGTTTTTGTCGCTAGGATCGTCGCTGCTTCTGTTTTCCACGCCTCTTTCTCTTGGGTGTACTGACTTTTGGTCATGGAGCAGCCTCTCTGCTTTTCCAGCTCAAAGTTGTGAGTTGCTGGGACACGTTTTCAGCTATTCGCTTTAGCTCTAGAACCCTTTTATCCAACTTTTTGTTTTTTTGTATTCTGCTTCCACTGATGTTCGGGTAAGACTCGGGTGGCCTTCAGCTCCTCATGCTGCTCGGTTGGGACCCACTGGGTACTCAGTCGCTCCTGTAGTACTTGCTGCTTTACTTTACCCAGCTCTTTTTTTAACGTGCAAGCCTCTCGCTGTCATATTCTCTAGCCTGCTGTACCCATGCTTGACCAGTGGGACTGCTGCCACTCTCAATGTCTTGTTCTAGCCTGCAGTACCTATACTTGTCCACCAGGATTGCTGCTGCTAAACTAAGGAACATTCCAGAACCTGATACCTGACACCTCTGCACCTGTGCTCCACCTCTCAGCCTGCATATATAAACCTCCCTTTCCTGTTCCTCCTTTGCCTGTTTATACTGGTTACTTAGCTCCTGCAAGGTTCCTGTGTTTACTGCTGTGCTAGCTATTGCTATCATCCTGTTCCAGTCTCCTCGTTTCCGACCTCTGCTTGTTACCTGACTTTGCTACCTGCCACCTGCCTCGGACCGCTGCTTGTTACCTGACTTCGCTACTGCCGCCTGCCTCGGACCCCTGCTTGTTACCTGACTTCGCTATCTGCCGCCTGCCTCTGATCTCTGCTTGTGGCCCCTACAGTATCGGCACACTTTATTCTAACAAATCACCGGTTTGTACCTGGCAGGTTTCTGGAATGCGACACTGTTCACCTGGAGCATGCCGCGTTCCAAACAAGGGGTCCTGCCCGGCTGATGCGCGGCTGATGTGTTAATTTATAATGGTTCAGGATTTATTAGGCTGCAATGCTTCGCGTGTCCGCCAGATGGCATAAATTCATGAATTGTAATGCGCCGAATCAGTACTTGTAATGTGTGGGCTTGCAGGTGTTTCGTTTAAAAAAGATACTGTACCACAGTGTGCCATTGTAACTTGGCCTTGGCCTTGAGACTGAAGGAAGAGTTGCAAAAATGTATCAATTTAGGCTTTACATATTAAATAAAGACAAAGACCAGTTTCGCTTACACTATTCTCCAGAGACCCGCCCGCCATGAGTGTTCAATTGCAGCCCGCTTTCCAAAAACCTGACAGAAGCTACGCTTGTATAATATGGGCCGCGATTAATGCAACAGAGGAGAAGATGGCAACAGTTGCTCAAATTTATCAGTATTTTATTGAAAACTATGACTATTACAAATTTTCGCCACCTCCTCATACCTGGAAGTGTGCAGTAAGGAAAAGGTTATGCAGTGATCCCTGTTTTCACCGTATTGAGCCCCAATTTGTTGGAGGGTATTGGTGTGTATCACCGGGTTTTTCCGGTATCTATGATCATGGAGGCGGCAAAAGGCGAAGGGTCATGTTAAAACCAACTAAGAAACGACAGTCGCTGCCAAGCAATGCACCAGAACCAGCACCAGCACCGGCTTCCAATGACGGTCCCACCGTCAGTGACAACCCTGACCTTGAGCCTGCGTCTGAGCTGGATTTTGTGTGCAGTTTGGATGAAGCTTGCATGTACCTAAGCTATTTCCCGACTCACCTGCTGACTACAGATGGACTAGTCCCGCTGCTAACTATCGACGTGGATGATGAAGAAAGCTGGACTGGCAGTGGACCGGCCCCGGCACTACAGTAGCTGAATTGGAAATTCAATGGTGAGTACTGTATTGTTGCCGTATTATTTTGGTGGGGCTGGCTGGGTACTTCTTTAGGGGGCTGACCATTACTGTACATTAAAACTTTTTTTTCTTGTTTTTCCTCAGAAAAGAAAATGGCTAATGGGGGGATTTCGATGGATAACATTGTACTGTATGCTGATGTTTTCCGGCCGTACAGTATACTGTGTAATAAACCCGAAAAAATAAAACTATGCATTTATTCTACATGTTCAGTATCGTTTCAATATGTGTCTTGTACTGTATACTGACTGTGGTATACAGTGCCTAACATCTGGGGGCAAAAATAATTTTATTTCTAGGTGCCCTAGAACAGAAGTTCCCACGCCAATTGTCCGTGAACTTGACCGAGGCCCTAAGCAGTTCCCACGCCAATTGCGCGAATATAATGTAAAATAACACGTTCTGTGTGTCTGAGCGGGTTGAAAGTCGCCTGGTCGTCATGCGGAAGGACCCTTGCCATAGTGGCTAAATATCAGCTTTGCACGACCCCCGGAACCGGAGATCCAAAAAGACATTTTAAAAGCACATTTCCAAAGTGGCTTTTTTTCTGCCATGCAAGTCAATGGCAGAAACCTGAACTTTAACATCACCCTGACTCCGTTCTGTTGCCACGAGAGGGTCGCAATTTGCCATGCAATCCTGCCGCAACTAGGACTACATGGTGACCGAATATGGGCCCTCTAGGTTGAACAGAACCGGACTTGTGGGTTCCAGGTTTCTGCTCATTCTGACTTAGCCGGTTCAAAGCTTTGACCGCCATTACGCTCAATGCTAGGACTCTCCTCGCCGGCGTGACCCTTTCTCGCCGCCATTACTGCTCGGGCCCTGTTGGGGTCAAGTGAGGGGGTTCCTAACATCTGGGGGCAAAAATAATTTTATTTATAGGTGGCCTAGAACAGAAGTTCTCACGCCAATTGACCTAGTTCCCACGCCAATTTCCCTAGTTCCTACGCCAATTGTGCGCTCATTGCTCTTATTTTACAATGTTACGGATCTTGCGGCTGTGAGGTCTGGCAGTAAAAAAAACAGTGCAGTAAGTCTCTACATTTGTTACACTGACAAAGGAGCAAATGGAAACAATGGGAGATAATCATGTTCTTTAATTGGTGGAGTCAGTACAAAAACATTTATTTACAAATACTGAACAATGTTGAAACATTTCAAGTGCACAGCAATTCAAAACATCAACACACAATAATACATACAGTACTGCAGCCTTTATTAAATTCTTCTGCCACATTGAATTCGGAGAAACTTTTACAAAACATTTGTAAAACATGGAGATACCTAATAAATGGACGTTACACTTTGAATATTAATTTATAATACAGTATATACAGTAGTATATATACTGTACTGTGTATAAAATCTGTTTGTTTTTGGTGCATGGGGCACAGGGAGTTAGAGTGACTTGCTTTTTATGTACTGTATTTGGGGCTTGTCTTTGGGGGTTTATTCATCCAATTATTCTGATGAACTGCCTTTTGAAATTACAGTGCTTGCTGCTACAGTAACTATTTCAGCCACACACCTCCAGAGTTTTTAATCCCTCCCTAGCCAAGCGTCAATGGTCTGACTCACACTATCCTGGCAACAACCCCCCACCCCCCTCTCACTATTCGGTCGTTAACCTTCTGGGTATTGCCATTGTGTTACTAATCCTCCCTCCCCTAGCCCAGCTTCAAACGCTCAGTACGCCTGCGTGTAATCACACCATCCCCCTCCCCCAACCATAGAGGCCTGCTTTGGAAAATCCCCTCTCGAATTTGAAATGTAAATCTGACTGTGATGTGCACAGCACTGTGAGAATTGAGCGTAAACTGATACATGTTTTCACACCCTGATGAAATACAGTGTCAGCCAGTATGGTTTACAGTCACATGTTTTAAATTAAATACAGTACATTCTTTAATATCTTTAAAAAAATATATATATAAGTATAATGTAAAATAACCCGTTCTGTGTGTCTGAGTGGGTTGAAAGTCGCCTGGTCTTCATGCGGAAGGACCCTTGCCATAGTGGCTAAATATCAGCTTTGCACGACCCCCGGAACCGGAGATCCAAAAAGACATTTTAAAAGCACATTTCAAAAGTGGCTTTTTTTCTGCCATGCAAGTCAATGGCAGAAACCTGAAATTTAACATCACCCTGACTCCGTTCTGTTGCCACGAGAGGGTCGAAATTTGCCATGCAATCCTGCCGCAACTAGGACTACATGGTGACATAATATGGGCCCTCTAGGTTGAACAGAACCGGACTTGTGGGTTCCAGGTTTCTGCTCATTCTGACTTAGCCGGTTCAAAGCTTTGACCGTCATTACGCTCAATGCTAGGACTCTCCTCGCCGGCGTGACCCTTTCTCGCCGCCATTACTGCTCGGGCCCTGTTGGGGTCAAGTGAGGGGGTTCCTAACATCTGGGGGCAAAAATAATTTTATTTATAGGTGGCCTAGAACAGAAGTTCCCACGCCAATTGACCTAGTTCCCACGCCAATTTCCCTAGTTCCTACGCCAATTGCGCGCTCATTGCTCTTATTTTACAATGTTACGGATCTTGCGGCTGTGAGGTCTGGCAGTAAAAAAACAGTGCAGTAAGTCTCTACATTTGTTACACTGACAAAGGAGCAAATGGAAACAATGGGAGATAATCATGTTCTTTAATTGGTGGAGTCAGTACAAAAACATTTATTTACAAATACTGAACAATGTTTAAACATTTCAAGTGCACAGCAATTCAAAACATCAACACACAATAATACATACAGTACTGCAGCCTTTATTAAATTCTTCTGCCACATTGAATTCGGAGAAACTTTTACAAAACATTTGTAAAACATTGAGATACCTAATAAATGGACGTTACACTATGAATATTAATTTATAATACAGTATATACAGTAGTATATATACTGTACTGTGTATAAAATCTGTTTGTTTTTGGTGCATGGGGCACAGGGAGTTAGAGTGACTTGCTTTTTATGTACTGTATTTGGGGCTTGTCTTTGGGGGTTTATTCATCCAATTATTCTGATGAACTGCCTTTTGAAATTACAGTGCTTGCTGCTACAGTAACTATTTCAGCCACACACCTCCAGAGTTTTTAATCCCTCCCTAGCCAAGCGTCAATGGTCTGACTCACACTATCCTGGCAACAACCCCCCACCCCCCTCTCACCACTGGGTCGTTAACCTTCTGGGTATTGCCATTGTGTTACTAATCCTCCCTCCCCTAGCCCAGCTTCAAACGCTCAGTACGCCTGCGTGTAATCACACCATCCCCCTCCCCCAACCATAGAGGCCTGCTTTGGAAAATCCCCTCTCGAATTTGAAATGTAAATCTGACTGTGATGTGCACAGCACTGTGAGAATTGAGCGTAAACTGATACATGTTTTCACACCCTGATGAAATACAGTGTCAGCCAGTATGGTTTACAGTCACATGTTTTAAATTAAATACAGTACATTCTTTAATATCTTTAAAAAAATATATATATAAGTATAATGTAAAATAACCCGTTCTGTGTGTCTGAGTGGGTTGAAAGTCGCCTGGTCTTCATGCGGAAGGACCCTTGCCATAGTGGCTAAATATCAGCTTTGCACGACCCCCGGAACCGGAGATCCAAAAAGACATTTTAAAAGCACATTTCAAAAGTGGCTTTTTTTCTGCCATGCAAGTCAATGGCAGAAACCTGAACTTTAACATCACCCTGACTCCGTTCTGTTGCCACGAGAGGGTCGAAATTTGCCATGCAATCCTGCCGCAACTAGGACTACATGGTGACATAATATGGGCCCTCTAGGTTGAACAGAACCGGACTTGTGGGTTCCAGGTTTCTGCTCATTCTGACTTAGCCGGTTCAAAGCTTTGACCGCCATTACGCTCAATGCTAGGACTCTCCTCGCTGGCGTGACCCTTTCTCGCCGCCATTACTGCTCGGGCCCTGTTGGGGTCAAGTGAGGGGGTTCCTAACATCTGGGGGCAAAAATAATTTTATTTATAGGTGGCCTAGAACAGAAGTTCCCACGCCAATTGACCTAGTTCCCACGCCAATTTCCCTAGTTCCTACGCCAATTGCGCGCTCATTGCTCGTATTTTAAAATGTTACGGATCTTGCGGTCTGAGGTCTGGCAGTAAAAAAACAGTGCAGTAAGTCTCTACATTTGTTACACTGACAAAGGAGCAAATGGAAACAATGGGAGATAATCATGTTCTTTTATTGGTGGAGTCAGTACAAAAACATTTATTTACAAATACTGTACAATGTTGAAACATTTCAAGTGCACAGCAATTCAAAACATCAACACACAATAATACATACAGTACTGCAGCCTTTATTAAATTCTTCTGCCACATTGAATTCGGAGAAACTTTTACAAAACATTTGTAAAACATTGGGATACCTAATAAATGGACGTTTACACTATGAATATTAATTTATAATACAGTATATACAGTAGTATATATACTGTACTGTGTATAAAATCTGTTTGTTTTTGGTGCATGGGGCACAGGGAGTTAGAGTGACTTGCTTTTTATGTACTGTATTTGGGGCTTGTCTTTGGGGGTTTATTCATCCAATTATTCTGATGAACTGCCTTTTGAAATTACAGTGCTTGCTGCTACAGTAACTATTTCAGCCACACACCTCCAGAGTTTTTAATCCCTCCCTAGCCAAGCGTCAATGGTCTGACTCACACAATCCTGGCAACAACCCCCCACCCCCCTCTCACTACTGGGTCGTTAACCTTCTGGGTATTGCCATTGTGTTACTAATCCTCACTCCCCTAACCCAGCTTCAAACGCTCAGTACGCCTGCGTGTAATCACACCATCCCCCTCCCCCAACCATAGAGGCCAGCTTTGGAAAATCCCCTCTCGAATTTGAAATGTAAATCTGACTGTGATGTGCACAGCACTGTGAGAATTGAGCGTAAACTGATACATGTTTTCAGACCCTGATGAAATACAGTGTCAGCCAGTATGGTTTACAGTCACATGTTTTAAATTAAATACAGTACATTCTTTAATATCTTAAAAAATATATATATATAAGTATAATGTAAAATAACCCGTTCTGTGTGTCTGAGCGGGTTGAAAGTCACCTGGTCCTCATACGGAAGGACCCTTGCCATAGTGGCTAAATATCAGCTTTGCACGACCCCTGAAACCGGAGATCCAAAAAGACATTTTAAAAGCACATTTCCAAAGTGGCTTTTCTTCTGCCATGCAAGTCAATGGCAGAAACCTGAACTTTAACATCACCCTGACTCCGTTCTGTTGCCACGAGAGGGTCGCAATTTGCCATGCAATCCTGCCGCAACTAGGACTACATGGTGACCGAATATGGGCCCTCTAGGTTGAACAGAACCGGACTTGTGGGTTCCAGGTTTCTGCTCATTCTGACTTAGCCGGTTCAAAGCTTTGACCGCCATTATGCTCAATGCTAGGACTCTCCTCGCCGGCGTGACCCTTTCTCGTCGCCATTACTGCTCGAGCCCTGTTGGGGTCAAGTGAGGGGGTTCCTAACATCTGGGGGCAAAAATAATTTTATTTATAGGTGGCCTAGAACAGAAGTTCCCACGCCAATTGACCTAGTTCCCACGCCAATTTCCCTAGTTCCTACGCCAATTGCGCGACCAGGCAGTAAAAAATCAGTGCATCAAGCCTCTACATTTGTTACTCTGTATTTTGTTATACAGTACTATCTAAGGAGCAAATGGAAACAATGCACAGTACAGTGAGAGAAATGAACATCTTCTTTTATTGGTGCACTCAGTTCAGAAACATTTATTTACAAATACAATGTTGAAACATTTTAAGTAACAGTAACAGTACAGTGGGATGGTGCGCAACACTGTCAGTCAGACCTGCACCAGTTCAGTCCTAGAGGGCAGTAAACAGGGCAGGTTTTCAGGGCAACCTATGTTTAAGTACAGCAGGTACTGTAGGGCACAACATGTGCAGTTCAATACAGTTCAGCACAACAGTATGGTCTCACTGAAAGTCCTCCACATTGTCCATCCAGGGCCGATTCCTTGCATGGCGCAAAACGCCATTAATGCAGTCTCGAACGCCTTTCATTACAGGATCTGTAACAGGATAAAAGCGCCGCATTTCTTCCACAATTTTTTTCCTTAAATTGGCAGGAAGGGCCTTTTTTTGGCAATTCCCATCGTAGTTCACTTTGAACACCCACTCGCAGTACAACGTGTAGGGAACATGGTGCTTAAAAATGATCAAGGCATACTTGTGGGGTATACCAGCACTCCTCACCCTATACTTCTCCCTGAGTGCCGATGGCAGATCACACAGGGTGATGTCGGGCACTGTTTCTATGCGAGCGGGTGTAGGCCTTTTGGGAACGGGTGTGCTTGAGGCGACGGGTGATGGTAGGTTGTCTGGAAGGAAGCTTTCCTCCGATTGTGGTCGCCGGGTTGTCTCCTGGCGTGGTCTTGACGGGGTTGTCATGTCCTCCTCAATGGCATACATATACATTACATCTTCTGGTGGAGGGGGTGCGCTTGGTGATGGGGGTGCGCTTGGTCCAATGTCCCATTCATCACATCCATGTCACCCCCCTGCTCCAGCGTCGGGAAACAGGGGCATTAACACCGAGCAAATAATGTATGCCCGCTATATCAGCCTCTATCTTCTCCATCCGTCGATCCATCCGTTGTTCTATTTGTAGCATCCGTTGGTCCATTTGTAGCACCCGCTGCTCCACATTTAGCATTGTCTCCAGAACCAGATCTATCTTTGCCAGCACAATAGAGTTCCCAGGAAGATCCACACTTATCCCATTCAGGATCCGGTCTAATGAGCTGCTTGTGCATGGCGTGTGGACATCTGGGGGGATGGGTGCAACGGAGGATGAGATGGGGGTTCCCTGGACAGAAGCGGCATCGATGGAGAGTGGAGGAGGGGACCTGTGGATACCCGGTAGAGGAGAAGCGGCAGCGTCATCGAAGAGGGATGGAGAAGGATCGGGATCAGATGGACCCGGAGAAGATGGGGGTGGAGAAGACGGGATGAAGATTTCCGGGATTTCTGGGACAGCTACAGCAGAGTCGTCGAAGCATATGGGAGGAAGTGGTCTGCGGGTTCAATGGGATGGCTGCCATTCGTTTTGTGTAGAGAGCGTATGACCGTATATCTTCTTCACATAATACGGCTGACGTCTAAGAAAACCCTTAGCCTTTGGGGTCAGCAGAAGGTTTTCTTTATTGGCCTTAGCCTGTCGCTTTGGCCTTGGCGTGGAAACGGCTGCTGCCTTTCTCTTTTTCAGCGTGACAGGAACAGCAGAGGTGAGAGTGTTCTTGCGTCCATAGAACCGGGGATGCTCCATGGAAGCGGGTGGCACAATGCAGTATCTGGACCAGGGCAAGGTCAGATAAAGATCAGCGAGTGGTGGGCTATGCAAAGTGTGTGACCTTTTATGCATGGCGACCAGGTACAGGTGTTGAAAGTGGGTGTACTCTAATGTGAGTCATTAACGTATAAATACACCATCCATTTTGTGGATTCACTGCACATAGAATACACATCGACTAAACATCGAATATAAATTCTTGTGTTTGTATTTCTTTCTACTCGCAGCAATGCCTGTTAAAAAGATTTCAAAGGATCTCAGCATGAGAATGAAGGAGATGTACACGAGCGGACACCGAATTGCAGATATCCAGCGCTGGTTAGCTACTTCTGACCTCGTTGTGCCAGCAACCACCGTGTGCTATCATGCATACGGAAAAAACAGAGACCGCAAAAAGGCACCATGGGTAATTAACGCGTAAGTATATTTATAAAACTTAACAAAAAAAAAAATATAGAAAACTGTACTGTACATCTACAGTACAGTTCTGTATCTACTGTAATACTGTTGTTATTTCTGTTGATTTATATTACAACATATTTATACTGTAGTACAGCTGTATACATTTTTTGTATATTTCAATTCATCTTACAACGGTATATTTAGGATGTATATTTATATTTATAGTACTACAGTATATATATGTAGTCTATTTATATTTATAGTACAACAGTATATATATTTTGTCTATTTATATTTATAGCACAGCTGTATACATTTTTTGTATATTTCAATTAATCTTACAACGGTATATCTAGGATGTATATTTATATTTATAGTACTACAGTATATATATGTAGTCTATTTATATTTATAGTACAACAGTATATATATTTTGTCTATTTATATTTATAGCACAGCTGTATACATTTTTTGTATATTTCAATTAATCTTTCAACGGTATATCTAGGATGTATATTTATATTTATAGTACTACAGTATATATATGTAGTCTATTTATATTTATAGTACAACAGTATATATATTTTGTCTATTTATATTTATAGCACAGCTGTATACACTTTTTGTATATTTCAATTAATCTTGCAACGGTATATCTAGGATGTATATTTATATTTATAGTACAACACAACAGTATACATTTTTTGTATATTTATATTTACTGTATATTACAACATTACATTTATATACATTTTATATTGCTGCATATTAATAAAACAATATAATTTCTTTACATTGTAGGGAAACAACTCTTCTGGTGGACAAAATACAGTACTCTATATTTGTTTACCTGATATGTGTTTGGGCATGCGCAAAAGGCTCAGGAATTGCATAATGTTACTGCTGAGAGACTACATAAGTCTGCCAAACCCAGCGATATCTTGGATAACCGGAGAGAGTGCGCATGGGCTAAACTGATCTGGAGCTGATACCTGGATAGATGAACTATTTCAGGGATGTGCAAAATACACATTGTAACTGCAAGTGAAGCGAAACATGTGAAACACCTGATGTGCTCACCGTAAATGTGCAAAGAATGTGAAGGAATAAAACATATATACTCACATGTGGATGACGTGGCTGACTGGAAACTAGGTCAGTATATAAATGCTGAAAGCACTCAGCCATATAACGCCTAATGCATAGTGTAAGAAATGATAATGCAATGATGACTCTATGCATCCTGTCAGGAAGCGACACCTTAAAACCAACAAAAATACATAATGCAGACAATGTCAAATAGAGAAACTGGTAATAAATTAGAGTAAATGCTGTGTCACACTCTCAGCAAACATTGCCACAGGTGGCTATTGACTAAAAGGGACCTGAGGTATCTGACACACTGTAATGCACCAAATACGTATGGTTAATGCAACAGCATACATAGAAAGTGAAACAGTGCATCAAATCATAATAATTTGCACAAACAATGTGGCAACTACGTGAAATATCATCCAATGCAAATGAAGGCCAATATCACCCCTTATCTTTCTGTAGTGAATTATTATTTGTGTTAAACAGTATCTGGCTGGCTGATGTCCATGATCAGCATGTACAGTATATGCTGTGGAAAAGATTCCTAGTATCGGCAAACAACTTAGTGGGACTGTGCCCCTCAATACCCATTAGGGATTAGTTACATGGAGGAAATGCAGCTAACTGGCTGACACCCCATGGCAGTATGCGCTGGTTTTGCTGTTAAAGATGAATCCTAGTATCAGCAGGCAGCTCAATGGGCCAGGTGTGGAAATTACAGGAAACAGCTTAATCTGAAGTCCTCATTTAGACCCTGTGGGCTCAATGTGCCCAAACTGTAGATGAGTCTGGCTTCAAGCTGTAGTAGTGACCTGTTGCAATTCCCTCCTCTCCCCGAAGTCCGTGCCTGGGCAATTGGCATACAACGCAAGGTGGCGAGCCCATGCCTCTTCTCTTTGTAATATCTTGCTACTTGTTGATGTGACAAATCCTCCTTGTTTTCAGTATCAGCCAGTGCCTTCCGTATGGCAGAACGATGTAGGGCTAATCTCTCTTTAAGCATCCTCATTGTTTTCCCACGTAATAAAGGCCACATGGGCATTGTATAAAATATACAACGTGTTTGGATTCACAATTCATTGTATCCTTGATCTTCTGGCGGATGCCAGTGTGAGGGTGTGGATATGAATTCCCCAATATCAAGTACTGGCAGTTGATGCAACAGCGACCTTTATACACGCCTGCTGGTCTGGATAGCCACATTAGTTTTGCAGCATACTTGGCGGTAGGATCTGCTTTTGTAAGATAGTCGCCCAGGTTTCGGCCCCTTTGATAGCAGAATCTGGGTGGTTTGATAAAGTTGTTGCCAATCACTTTGTCATTGGTCAAGATGTGGCTATGCTTAGGTATGCACCTCTTGATGAAGCCAGATGCTGTACTGAAGGTGCGTCTAATGTTGAACCGGTTATCGTCAGTCTTTTGGTCTTTGGGTGTCAGCAACCTGCTTCTGTCCACACTTTTGGCCTGCTCCAATTCCGTGTCCTCCGTTGCCAACAAAATACATAGCCAATACATTGCAATTACATTCTAATATCAATGAACCCCTTAATCACCTTATCGGATAATAACCGCAAAGGTAATTAAGGGGTTAAGCCACCCTGGCCCTATACCCACCCTTCACACATTCATTTGTACAGTGGCTTCATCATGCAACTATATATATATATATATATATAATATATATATATATATATATATATATATATATATATATATATATATATATATATATATATGCAAATACAACTGTATGCTCATCTGCATGTCTTAGGCAGGTCTGCAACCCCACCTTTCACCATTATCACCCAGCATACAGCAATTCCACTGGAGCAAGGGATTCTGGGAAATGACATGCAAATGAGCACGCAGCGCCACTTTTTGCTTCAAAAAACATTTTTAACATGGTTCCCTATAGGCTTGAGCTTGCTGCATGGTCACAGCTTTGAGCACAGCCAGGGTTAAGGTGCATACCCAGAAAATCACCCACAGACAGCTGTTTTGACCTTAATGGGTCTCATCAGTGTGGGGTTGATTAACTGGGTATGCAAAGAAGCTATGGGATAGGGTATACCATAATACTGAGTTAAGTTATGGTGAGTAAAAAAAGTGACAAAAACCCTCCACAGGAAAGCAAATATGCAAATACAACTGTATGCTCATCTGCATGTCTTAGGCAGGTCTGCAAACCCACCTTTCACCATTATCACCCAGCATAGGGTATATCATAATACTGAGTTAAGTTATGGTGAGTAAAAAAAGTGACAAAAACCCTCCACAGGAAAGCAAATATGCAAATACAACTGTATGCTCCTCTGCAACCCCACCTTTGCTGTATGCTTCTCGGCCTTTTGGCTAAGATCAAGTGTAGGGTCTGTCCTGTGAAGGATAGACCCACTCTGGCTGCACTTGGTCCTCTGGTCATGGCCTGAGAACGAGGATGCAAAGTAGCCCAGGCATTTTTAATCTTGCACCACCAGGCGTGGAAAACCTGGTGGAGTATCACTTGCTGCACTGTGGATGGCTGGTTTTGACATGCGGCCTCAACTTACGAGCACTTGATGAGCATAGATGATTTTGCACCATCCCCTATTTTTCCCGCACTTGGCCCCCCTTATTGCCTTCGACTGAGGGGACAAGCCAATTATTTTTGTCACCGCCTGGCCTTGCACGGGGCCGGGCGTGCACTTTTGCACACTTTTTTGTGTTTGTACATCTGAGCACCTCCTGCACTGCATCTCACAGAGCACTGGAGCACTCGCACCATGGATTTTGTTTCGGTTTCGTGTTGGGTTATCGTCACCCCTCTCTCCGGAGAGCAAAGACTGAGTGCTGGCTAGTAGTCACCATCCCTTCGGGGGAAGATTACGGTGGGTTAGTAGGCTCCGGCCGAAAACCCTAAAGATTTGGACCCTCCTGCTGCGCCTACTGCATGGGGAGGGAACAGGATGGACGTCGGAATCCTCGGATGACGGCGTCGATGTAACAGCAGGACTCCCAGGCTTCGGCTGAAGAGGACTGTCTATGGCATGGACTGGCCTACTCTCCGGAGCGGACTTTGTCACAAGTTTTGAGCACCTGGTCTCACTGGACCATGAGCACGGTTTTTGAGGTGGAATCACTTACAAAAAAAAAAAAAAAAAAGCTGTCTTTGGGTGGTTTTCTGGATATGCACCTTAACCCTTGCTGTGCTCAAAGCTGTGACCATGCAGCAAGCTTAAGCCTATAGGGAACCATGTTAAAAATGGTTTTTGAAGCAAAAAGTGGCACTGTGTGCTCATTTGCATGTCATTTCCCAGAATCCCTTGCTGCAGTGGAATACCTGTATGCTGGGTGATAATGGTGAAAGGTGGGGTTGCAGACCTGCCTAAGACATGCAAATGAGCATAAAGTTGTATTTGCATATTTGCTTTCCTGTGGAGGGTTTTTGGCAGATTTTTTCCAAATGCCACGCACTTCACTGCGTTCATGCCGCATTCATGTTGCATTCATGCTGTCGTCACCCACGGTTGATGTGTTTATTGATGTGTTTATTGATAATGGTTTGGATTTAATTGGTTGCAATTCTTCGCGTATCCGCCAGGTGGCAGATATTCATGAATTGTAATGCGCATGCGCTTCAGTAATGTGTCGACTTGCAGGTGTTTAAAAAAATACCACAGTGTCCATTGTAAATTGATCTTGGTACTGAAGAAGTTAAAATAATGTATCAATTTAGGCTTTTCATATTAAAAACTAAATGCGCAGTGTCTGGTGTTCTAATGGCCTGAGAGTTCCGAGATGAGTGCACCGCTGCAGTCTGTGTTCCAAAAACCCGACATAACGTATGCTTATTTAATATGGGCCGTGATTAATGCAACAGATGATAAGATGGCAACAGTTGGTCAAATGTATCAATATTTTATCGAAAACTATGACTTTTACAAATTTTCACCAGATGCTCATGTGTGGAAGCGTGCAATAAGGAAAAAGTTATGTATGGATCCGTGTTTTTTTCGAATTGATCCCGCACACGGTGTTAAAGGAGGGTATTGGTGTGTAGCACCTGATTTTTCCCGTATCTTTGATCATGGAGACTTCAAAAGGTGAAAGGTCATGTTAAAACCAACAAAGAAACGTCAGTTACAGGCAAGCAATGTGCCAGCGACAGCAAAGGCTTCCAATAATGGTCCGACCATCAGTGAAAACCTGGTGACCGGCAACCTTGCTGTCTGTCCCTGCCTGGATACCTGCAGCCTGAGCCGGATTTCGCGTTCAGATTCCAGCAAGCTTGCATGTACCAAAGTGATTTCCAGCCTCATCAGCTGTCAACTACAGGTGTAGTAGTCCCTCTGTCACCTGTCAACTACGTGTATAATCAAGAATAAGGGACTGGCAGTGGCTTGGCAACAGCTGATTGACAAAGTCTATGGTGAGTAATGTTGCCGTATTTTATTCTGTTTTTGAAATATCAATATCAATGCACAGTCAAGCGATTCTCCTGTAAGCAATATCATTGGCTGAGCAGCTTCTACAGTAGATACTGAACAATTGGTGGAAAGCTAGGCGCATGCGCATTGGAACCTTCTTGAAACACATATGCGTGTCATCACATCGACCGTAGGCGCATGCGCATGTGAACAGGAGACACCCCCCGAGAAAATTATTGGTGGGACTGACTGTGGGAACTTCTTTAGGGGACTGACTGACCATTACAGTAAAACTTGTACTTTTGTTTTTCCTCAGAAAGAAAACTTTGTCATCACATGTGGAAAACGGCAAATGGAGGGATTTCGATGGATAATATCGCTTTATGTAACAATGCATGCACATTGCTGAATCGGATTTTAAAAACCACGTGCCGGAGTCAAAAGTTTAGCGGCCGTTGTTATTGATTAGGATAGAATACTGTAACTGAGAGCTTCATAGAAAACCTGAAACAGTATGCTGTTGTTTTCATACCGTATACAATACTTTTTTTTATATATATACTGTATAGTAAACCCGAAAAATAAAAAGTATGCATTTATTGTACATGTATTCCAGTACATATGTGTATTCTATACCCGTACAGCATGTATTGTTTTAATAATCTTGTGATGTACAGCACTGAGCATGCCTACAGTATACAGTACAGTATGCCTGGACAGTACTGTACTGTATGTTCTAGAAACACTGTATTTTGTTACTGTATAAAAGGAGACAATGGAACAATTTAAAACAAATCAACATTTTATTTTATTGGTGGAGTAAGTACAAAAAGTGTACAGCAATTCAAAACATTTACAGGTGTATTGTGTACTGCTAGTAAAAATATTTATGTACAGAAAGTCAAAACATTTACAGCACAACAGTATGGTGTTAGTAAAAAACATTTCTTTATTAATACAATTTAAAATACGCAACATCTCCTTTATTAAAGTACAGAAATACAAAACATTTACAGCACAACAGTATGGTGTTAGTAAAAAGCATTTCAGTATTAATACAAGTCAAAACAAGCAACAAGTCAAACAATAAACAAGATTTGAACAGTCACGCAAATTCAATCCCCACCAGATTATCCTTCCAGGGCCGATGCCTTGTATGACGCAAAATGCCATTAATGGCGTCTCTCACGATTTTCCTTACAGGATCAGTAATTGAAAAAAAGCACAGCAATTCCTCCACAATAGTCCTTCTTAAATTTTCAGGAAGCGCCCTTTTTTCGCGATTTCCTTCATAGTTTACATTGGTGGCCCACCCGCAGTACACCAAGTAGGACACAAGGTGCTAGAAAATTAACATGCCATCCTTCTGGGGTAAACCAGCACTCATCACCCTATACTACTCCCTGAGTGGATTGGGCAGCTCGCGCAGGATGATGTCGGGCACCGTATCGATGCAAGCGTATGTGGGTTGGATTCTGGTAGCGGGTGTTCTTCTGGGAGCGGGTGGGCTTGTGGTGGCGGGCGAGGGTAGGTTGTCTGGAAGGATGCTTTCCTCCTGTCTTGGTCGCCGTGTTGTCTCCTGGTGTGGTCTTGACGGGGTTGTCATGTCATCCTCGTCAACGGCATACATGTACACATATTCTTCTGGTGGAGGGGGTGCACTTGGCGATGGAAGGTGGTCGAAGGTCCCATTCATACCATCCATGCCACCCTCCTGCTCCGGCGTCGGAGATACAGGGGCATGAACTCCAAGCAAATTATGTATCCCTGCTATGTCAGTCTCTATCTTCTCCATCCGTAGATACATCTTCTCCATCCGTTGATCCATCTTCTCCATCCTTTCATCCATATTTAGCATGGTCTCTAAAAGAAGATCTATCTTTACCAGCATAGTTGAGTTCACCGGGATATCGACACAACCCATTGAGCATGCGGTCTAACGAGCTGGATCTCTTGCATGGGGTTCTGTGGACATCTGGGTGGGTGGGTGCTACGGAGGATGAGATGGGGGTTTCCTGGAGAAATGCGGCAGCATTTTCGAAGAAGGATGGAGGAGGTGACCTGTGGATTTCCGGGAGAGAAGCGACAGTGTCGTCTAATCGTAATGGAGAAAGTGACCCGTGGATTTCCGGGAGAGCAGCGTCAGCGTCGTGGACGAGTAGTGGAGAAGATGGGCTGTGGAGTTCCGGGAGAGCAGCGACAGAGTCGTCGAAGCGTAATCGAGGAAGTGGCCTGCGGGTTCGATGGGTTGGCGGCCATTTGTTTTGCCTTGAGTGTACATCAGCGAATTTCTTCTTGACATAATAAGGCTTACGTGTATTAAAACCCTTAGCCTTTGGGGTCAGCAGAAGGTTTTCTTTATTAGCCTTAGCCTTTCGCTTTGGCCTTGGCTTGGAAATGGCTCCTGCCTTTCGCTTTTTCTGCGTGACAGGCACGGCAGAGGCGAGTGGGTTCTTGCGTCCATAGAATCGGGGTTGATCCATGGAAGCAGATGGCACAATGCAGTATCTGGACAAGGGAAAGTTCAGATACAGATCATCGAGTGGTGGGCTATGCAAAGTGTATAACCTTTTATGCATGGCGACGAGGTACAGGTGTTAAAAGTGGGCGTACTCTAATGTGAGTCATTAACGTATAAATACACCATCCATTTTGTGGATTCACTGCACATTGAATACACATCGACTAAACATCGAATATACATTCTTGTGCTTGTATTTCTTTCTACTCGCAGCAATGCCTGTTAAAAAGATTTCAAAGGATCTCAGCATGAGAATAAAGGAGATGTACACGAGTGGACAACGAATTGCAGATATCCAACGCTGGTTAGCTGCTTCTGGCCTCATTGTGCCATCAACCACCGTGTGCTATCATGCACACGGAAAGACCAAACAACGCACGAGGACACCAACGGTAACTAACTCGTATGTATATTTATATTACTATATAATATAGTATATCTATCTATTATTGTTTATATTGCTGCATATTAATATAACTATATAGTATAGATCTATCTAATATTATGGTTATTTCTGTTTATTTATATTACTATTTAATATAGTATATCTATCTATTATTTGACAGGAAACAGGGTTTCCAGGTACCGTGCTCAGCTATATGGTATCACTGTAAACATAGGTGTATAAACATATCCAATGAATATCAAAGCAGCAAGGAAAAAACACTCTTCATTTATATATAATCCGTGTCCATATATATACCTTCTTCCATATGTGGGTGGGACCTGCATATATAGGTATAGTCAGTAATAAATATCTGACCACCTCATGAACAGTAAATGTGCCCCCCTGGATAAAGACACTGGTACAATGGAACACCCAGACCGCAGTGAACGGAATGGGGTACTCACGGTTTGGAGAGCAGGTAATTCCTTAAGCGTGCATCACGCTGGTAGTAGAACAGAAGGGAAATCCTCAAGGGAGCGTAGCGGAGCACAGCGAACAAAGGAAGGGGGCTAGACACCGGTGAATATAAAAATCCTTTAATCCATGAGTAACATCATGGCCTGGGATAGGTAAAAAAACTCTAACGCGTTTCGGGCCGTCGGGGGCGGCACACATCAGCCGCGCAATTACAGTGTGTCAATGAGACATACAATAACAAATATATAATGATATCATATACACTGGCGACACACTTTATTCGAGCTCGGCTAGTCCCACGAATTCGGGTATACCCGGGTGTATTGAGGTTTGTGACTGTTTTCTGCCCGAGTGCATTGGGTTATTTTCCAGGCAGGGATTGAAGCATTTTATTCCCGCTGGCTGCAATACTGCACAGTACATATATATATACTGCATTACAATTCATGCATTTATGCCATCTGGTAGACACGCGAATCATTGCAGCCTATTAAATCCTAATCATTATCATTTAACAGATCAGCCGCCCGTCAGCCAGGCATGAACCCAGGCTGGGAAGGAAAACGCAACGGGGCTTGTCAGAGGTGAGGAGCGGCGCATTCCAGGTATCTGCCAGGTACATACTGGGTATTTGCTCGAATAAAGTGTGTCGGTGCAGTATGTATAATGAAGATATTATACATATATGATATCATTATATATTGGTTGTATACCAATACATTTATAAAGATATTAGGTTAGAGATTTCACAATTGATGTTTATCTATAGACAGCTTGAGTAACATAAGCAATGAGATAAGATGCTATATATTATGTTGATTTCTATACTAGTATATTGTTCATATATCATACTATTACTATTTGATACCATAGATATTATATGAGCAGTATTATCCATTGCTATCTCTTTCCTCACCACCTAATTCTATTAGACTGTTTGTTTTTAAATTGTTTTTAATGTTCGTTATTATTTGTATTTATTTGTTATTGTATGTCTCATTGACACACTGTAATTGCGCAGCTGATGTGTGCCGCCCCCCGACCTGAGCGTGTAGTAGTCAGTTTATTCATCCTATTGGTTCTGTGATAGAGCCACTTGGATTGTAACTCGGCGATTTCGCACCATTGAATCATGTGACACAGATCAGCTGGAGGCGGGGGACTCCTATATCAGCAGTCGCGGACGCAGTCTGTAAAAATAGTCTCTTCGATAAAGGGCGACGGCCCGAAACGCGTTAGAATTTTTTTACCTATCCCAGGCCATGATGTTACTCATGGATTAAAGGATTTTTATATTCACTGGTGTCTAGCCACATTCCTTTGTTCGCTGTGCTCCGCTATGTTCCCTTGAGGATTTCCCTTCTCTTCTACTACCAGCGTGATGCACGCTTAAGGAATTACCTGCTCTCCAAACCGTGAGGATTTCCCTTCTATCTATCTATTATTGTTTATATTGCTGCATATTAATATAACTATATAGTATAGATCTATCTAATATTATAGTTATCTGTTTATTTATATTGCTATTTAATATAGTATATCTATCTATTATTGTTTACTGTAAATGATGTGCTGTACTTGTGTCCTACCGACTGTAACTTATCGAATTGTTGTTTTTCTGTACACTGTAGGGAGACAACTCTTCTGGTCGACAAAATAAGTGAAGAGAATGATAAGAAGAGTGCCTTAAGGGTCAAATACACTCTGCTGCAAAATCACAATCTCACTGTATACGAGACCAGCATAAAGAAGATGAGAAACAGAATTGGATGGAAATATGGACGTGTGAGGTTAGTACTGGACAGTACAGGAGGTTAAAGTGTTGTTTAAGAAACTGTACTGTACCTATGAAACTATTCCTTGTCATTACAGAGCGTACCCTATGATAAGGGACGTTAACAAGATCAAGAGAGTGGTCCAGGTCCAGGCATATATCGACAGTGGAGAAACTTTCCAGGATTGCATCTTCACTGACGATTCTACTGTATCGCTGGAGAGATTTGACACCTTTGCATTCCACAAAAAAGGTTGCATATCTATGAAGCCGCGTCCAAAACACCCAGTGAAGATGCATGTGTGGGGTGCCATCTCTAGGCGTGGACCAGGATGCATTGTCATCTTTGAAGGTAAAATAAGTCACACGCTTTTGCATTATGCACTGTACTGTACTAGTGTGCAGTTTTTTGAGCACTTTTCTTTTCTTGTTATAGGAATCATGAATAAAGCTTTTTTCCAAGAGCAAATTGTGCCTGAGATTGTGGAATAGATCACACGTGAGTTCCCAGATGGTCACCGTTTCTACCAGGACAACGATCCGAAGCACACCGCGTCAGCAGCGCATATTCTTGAGCGCGGTATCAACTGGGTGAAGACGTCAGCGGAGTAAGTGCGGTAACGTGTCTCATTTTTTCCCACTGTTTTTACTGTGTATCTCTTTAACTAATTGTCCTTTTTTCCCCCTCCAATGACAGATCGCCAGACTTATCCTAATCCTATCGAAATGGTCTGGCATCAGCTGAAGGATCATATCCGAAAAGTCGTGAAACCCCCCAAAAAGGATGAGTTGGCGCAAGGCATAATGAGTTTTTGGAACGATGTACTCATCGTGGAACGATGCAATAAATATATTGTCCATATTGCGACTGTGTTGCCCATTGTGATCGAGCGTAATGGCAAGCATCAGGAAGTTAATATGGTATAGTACTGTACTGTATTATGGTAAGTACAGGCACACCAAGTACAGTATGATACAGGTAAGTATGGCACAGATTTTTTCTTTCCTGAGAGAGCAGCACTAGCCATCTGGTTACAAAGTATTTAACAGTAGTTACACTATACAGAGGCGGCACGTTTAATTCGAGTGCGGCTAGTTCCGCAAGCCGGGAGATGTCCCGGCTTGCGAGCCGCATCCCCTCGGCATGCCGCGCATCACCGATGGGAGCCCTGGTGTCCTGCGATGTGGGGGACGGCGGTGGGGGGTTCCGGGGGACCCGGCAGACCCGGAGAGGGGAGGGGGAAGCCCCGATCGGAGGGCGCTCCTCCAAGGCTTCGGCGCGCGCCCGGGACATCCCGGCGCGCGCCCGGTTACTGTCGCGGCCGAGACCGGGCAAATGCTCGAATAAACTCGGCCGCGACAGTTCAGTAGTTCCAGTATAGACTAGTTTGACAGTACTAACTGGATACTGTAGTCCAATATGGAGTAGCTATACAGTACACAATGCCACAATATGCACCTAACTGCACTATTTTTTTATTTTCTTGTCTTTTCAGAGAAAAAAGGATGGAAAGGGGGAGGGGGGTATCATGTGTACATTGTGTGAACTGTGTGTAGAGTAAAGTGTATCTAAAGTGCAGTCATGATTTACACAAAACCTCCCCTCTCTCAATGAACTACACAGAATGAGGAAGAAGATAAAGACGGAAAATGTTATATTATTATATATATTATTATATATTATATATTATGAATTAATATTATTATCAATGTGCATTATTCATGATTATCCACTGGCCCTCAATTTTCAACTGACAGAAGAACTGAATAAATACTGCATTTTCTACTATTCATGATTATTTGTATATTTGTATTTTTTGTTCCTGATAAAATAAAATAAATATTTCTTTACATTCATGATAATCATAATCATTGACACCCCCCCCCCCCTCCTACACCAAAGAAAAAGAAAGAATGCCAAAAATTGGTAACTTACTGCATCAAAAACATGAATCAGTTTATGGATTTTTTAACTCTCATTTTCACAGTGCTGTGTTAATCAGATTTTTTTTTTTGGTCATTCTTGAACTTTGCAAGCAATTCACACATGTGCAGTAATAATCAACTACAGCTCCCTTCCCAAAGAGGATTACACGCAGGCGCAGAGAGGTGACTCAAAGCCAACAATAGGAAAATTAACGAATGGTCTGAGAGAGGTGTTGATAAGAGGTTGAAATCCTTGAGTGAGCCGTGTGTGTGTGTGTGTGTGTGTGTGTGTGTGTGTGTGTGTGTGTGTGTGTGTGTGTGTGTGTGTGTGTGTGTGTGTGTGTGTGTGTGTGTGTGTGGGGGGGGGGGGGGAAGGGGGGTTAAGCTGCATGAAGTATTAGCTGTACTGTAGTTTAAAGACATGACATAAAAATCACACAAATCAATCATGTGCAGTCAAACGCACAGTGTCGCAGTCAAAAGCTACAGCACAGATTGAATATTGTAATATCAAGATGGTTGAGGCAGGCACATGTCCATGTTGGGAAAATAAAAATGACGAGAAAAAAAATAATTTTTTTTTTGGTCACTTTTGAACTATTTTTCCCCCAATGAGCATTAATAATCAACACAGAAGAATACAGTAAATCAAACCAGGCTCTGCACTGCACGTTATACACACAGGAATGTGATGACAGGAATGTTATTGAAGCCAGAAACCATCAGTTCAAAGGAATGGCGTGGGAGAAGTGTACTGTAGATAAGAAGTTGAAATACTGCAGTACAGTACATTATCCTGTGTGTGTGCAGGGGCGAGCGAGGGAAGAGTGCTATATATGCCAAAATGTGATACTGTTACAGTACACGCCTATGTGTTTCAACAATGTTCAAATGTTACAATTACTGCGCGCGCACACGTAGACTGTGTACTGACGTAGGTTGAACTGCTACAGTATTAGACTTTGAAGACAACAGCTCGCGAACGCCCACCTGAGATTTTAGACGGTATTGCAGTATTGCATACAGCGCTACTAATATGCTAATTTTACGAGCACTAAAATACCGGAACATATTCCGAAAAAAAAAAAATATACTGCATCTGCCCGCGGTTATCAGAGTTTCGCCGCTACGGCCGCATTAGGATAAAGGCGGCTGCAGCTGTGTATATATATATATATATATATATATCAGAGAGAACACAGAGTATACCGCATCAACACAGTACGTAGCTGTTGCCCAAAAACTGTCTTAGTATAGGATAATATGTCAATAGACAGTGGTGCTTAAAGGATAATAGATGTATAATGCATCAAAAAAGTATCCTTGTAGTAAAGCACACAGGCATTCCAAGAGAATTATACAAATACAAAATGTATTGATGTAATAAAAACAAGGGGAGAAGGATTAAAAGAGGAGGGGGACTCACACTACCAATATATATATTCCATGAGGCAAAGGTACATAAAATGGTCAAAATAATCACCAAGGTAATCAACATAGGCAGCCAGAATCAATAGAAGCACCAAAAAATACTTGTTATAAAAAAAACATGTATCTATCTAGTAACACAAACTGCAGACTTGTACACAAAAAATAGGAGAAATGCTTAAGTTGAAGCAATGAATGCAAAAAAGAGGCAATATAGCATATTGCAGAGTAAGTACATTGCATCACATAGCTTGAAGATGCAAATACATCACCAATTGAGTATAGATGTTGAAAACCAAAATATGGTTAGCTAGAGACTCCTGTACTGGAAACTGGCAGGGGTCTCCCTTCACAGACTCCCACTCCAACGCGTTTCGACAAACGGTCTTCTTCAGGGAGTGGAGTTGTGGGGAGGGAGCCTAGCATTTATAATGGAGTCAGGGGATATAATTTTCAAATTTTGCGCCAAAATCACAAAGAGAACAGCTGAGAAGCATTATAACAGTGAAGGGGAAAGGGAATCGCCATTATGCGATCGACGTCATAACGTGTGACGTCATCACGCATTAGCGCCATGACATCATGACGTCATGACGTCACTGTCAACCGATCTGGAGATGCGGAGACATAGGAGGACTGAAACTACCATAATACGTGCAGTGCTGTCAGAAGAGTAATGGCAATAAAACAGGCAGCAGAGTAACACATGGAGTGACTCCCTAATGAAAAAAGGAGGATTATATCACTTAAAATCGATCGCGCAGTAGCATATAACATACAACCTCACTGCGCAAAAGGTACCAAATACAGAAATGGAAAGCCTCGGACTATACCAGCATATAGCTGCTCCAAATAAAGTTACAGGAAAGACCTCATAAAAAGAAGAGCATCATTAGGTTAACAAATGTAAAGTGAAGGCACAGATTATCATAATGATGTTAAAATAGAGGACACATATAAACAAATGTACTAAAACATTCATCATTAGGTGAAACGCATTATGGTCAAAGAGCAAACAAGCACATATATTCGAAATTGTACTAAATGAGATGTTAAAGAATAAAGGACTTAAACTCTCTCTCTCTTTTCTTCCTATTGACATATTTATCATAAACTAATCCTGAATAAGAACAAATACAGTAGCCAAATAGAATGTTGTTGAACAAAGTTCTTGGCAGCATCACTATTCATAATTCCAATCCGGAGTGATAGGCTTCAAGATTGGTAAATTGTATTAGAAACCTGAAGAGTGAAGTCACATGATAGATTGTCCAAAGGAGGATGCGCATCAACACTATATTGGCATCCTGAAGGGCAATCATGTAGAGTATTCTCAAAGCCGAAATCACATGGCAAGTTGCCCAGAGGAGGATGCCTGTGGCCCAGAAGTCTTCATCCAGATAGAGGGACACAGCACCATTGTCCCATAGGGAGGTGTTGGTCCAAAATTTCCATAAGAATTCAATGATATACGCAACATGATCTGTGGGAAGTAACTAGTAAAGGCTCCGTGATGTAAAACGAAGGGAAATTGCTTCACGTCATCATCAGTCACAGATATTTATCCATGACAGTCACTCATGTAGTAGAAAGATGGCTTGATCCAAGAATCATGGAGGCCGATCACACGAGGAAATTTCATAGGTAGAATCACGTGGCAAAATATCCCACCGGGAAGTGCTGGTCCAAAGTATGTAGCATAAAAGAGACAAGAAAAAGAAAGAACCATATATTAGAGTATATCGCATAAAGGTATATTGGTAGAAATTGAAGTAAAAAAATTTATAAAAACATAGCAAAGCCCAGGTAGTCATTAAGCCCTTGCGGAACCATGGTGCCCAACTGTACGATCCACCTACATTCCCTTCTCAACTGTGCCTTCTCAAGGTCACCACCACGGACACCCAGAGAGAACCTGTCGAAGGCGAACGCACAGTCGGACTCATGGTGATGCAGAAAATGACGAGCCACTGATGTGATTTTCTTAAATGAATCCAAGTCACGCTTAGCATTTTTGATATTGCGCGTGTGTTCAAGCACACGAAAACGTACCTCCCTTGTATCAGTGAATGTTGTTGTTTGTTACATATACCTGCAGGCTGAACATGTCCCGCACTTAAAAAAGCCTGGCTTAATTTGTTTAGATAGAAAAGTGGGATTGACCTGAGAGGTATAGTGACTGTGTATTAGTTTGTCTCGTAAATTTGGAGACCTACGGCTGGCAAGACTAACATGGTCTCCTAATGCATTCTTTAATTCCACATACATACATACATACAGTGGCAAGAAATGATCTGTAATAAAAAAAATATATCACATGTAAAAATTAAAAAAAAAACATGTACAAGTTAAAAAAAGACATTTCTTTTGTTGACTTACCATTACTTGACCAACTCACCGACTCCCATTGAACACCTTACTCTCGAACCAATACACGCACAGGAAACCATAAAATAATAAACCATAAAATAATAAACCATAACAATCCAGGGGTCTTCTCTTTGTAATCCATCTTCATCTGTTTTCTTCTTTCTTGTTTCTTGTATCTTCTTCCACTCTCTTCCGGGGTCCTCTTCTCTTCTTCGGCCACGCCCTGGCCTTTTTTCTTCAGTAGGAGGTCCTTCCACCTTGGCGTCTGGCTTCATAATGAGACGACTAAATCTTTTATAGGCCTATGTCGTCACATTTTGGTCAAATGTTTCCCACGGCCCAATGTGATTTGTCAAAAAAAAACAAAAAAAGGATGACGTCATTTAAAGGCAATGACGCCAGCCAATCAGAATTTCTGAGCTTCAATTGCCTTTAAGATGACGTCATCAAAACAAAGATGGCCGGCGACACATGACACACTCTGATTGGCTGAAGCAAAGACTCTGTCACATGGTCTACCAGAGCCAATCAGAGTTGGGATTTCGTTCCCACGCTCTGATTGGCTACCGTACCATGTGTCGCCGGCCTCTTTGTTTTGATTACATTATTTTTTTTATTACAGATCATTTCTTGCCACTATGTATGTATGTATGTATGTATGTATGTCTCGATCGATATATACATACAGGTAAGAAATGATTTGGTAGGAAATGCTTGTTTTGCTGCCTTTAAAATATTTTTGGCTATGCTGCTATGCATAAATGTGTGTGTAATGTATTTTTGAATTAGATAGATGTAATTTTTGTTGTTGTATGCAGTACTTTAGGACATGGTGAGGCTTGCTTTTGTATATTGGATTCTTTTTGGTACTTATATTTTGTCTGATGGTAACTTGTTTTGTTTAACGATTGAAATAGTTAATTGTGTAATTGTTATGGATGGTATTTTAATTGTTTTGGGATTTGATTAAGGAATGCAAATTGATTTCGGTTGACTTGCTTGGTTTAAATAATATACTTGTTTGGATTTAATGGTATTTTGTTTGGAATATTTTATTGTAAACATTGATAGGCTTAGTGTACATGGTGCATAGATTTTACTGTATGCATCATGTATACAATGTAAATTCAATGTTTTGATTGGCATGTGATGCTTTTGATTGGAAGATGAGATTGATTTTTTTAGGAAATAGGATTTTAATATACTTTGGCTGATATGGAGAAGTGTTATTTTTATTAGAGCATGTTTTTGGTAACCCTTAAATATTTCTTTGTATATTGGTGTTATATATATATATATATATATATATATATATATATATATATATATATATATATATATATATATATATATATAGTGCTCGACAAACGCGGTCGCCAACTCGCCAGCTGCGATCGGATATTGGCTCGTGGCCAGTAGCTTTTCCCCTGCTCTGCAAAAACAAAATCCCCTGCTCGAAAAAAAAAAAAACCCCTCTAGCTGTGACGCGGCTTGGAATTGCCAGGACTTCAAACCGCCCTTCCTTCTCTGCACGGGTAAGTAATGGGGGGGGGGGGTTGGGGGTGCGCGCGCGCGTGCATCTGCTACTCCTCCTCCTATATATCCTCCTGTATAATTGTGTCACCTCCTGCTTACAAGACCTGCACTGATCCGGTCATGGAGAGGATTGTGGACAGATGCTTGAGGTGGGGGGGAATTTAATGCACTGTAATAAATATTTATATACTGTACTGTTCTGGTGCTTCATCCCCCTCCCTCCGGTGCTCCCGCTGCCCGCGCGGCTCAGGTGCTTCACCCCCCTCCCTCCAGTGCTCCCGCTGCCCGCGCGGCTCAGGTGCTTCACCCCCCTCCCTCCGGTGCTCCCGCTGCCCGCGCGGCTCAGGTGCTTCACTCCCGCTCCCTCCGGTGCTGCCCGCGTGGGTCGGGTTTTTCACCCCCCTCCCTCCGTTGCTCCCGCTGCCCGCGAGGCTCGGGTTTCACTCCCCCCTCCCTCCGATGCTCCCGCTGCCCGTGCAGCTCGGGTGCTTCACCCCCCTCCCTCCGGTGCTCCTGCTGTCCGCGTGGGTTGGGTGTTTCACCCCCCTCCCTCCGGTGACCGCACGGCTCGTGTCTCTCCCCCCTCCCTCCGGTGCTCCCGCTGCCTGCGCGGCTCGGGTGTCTCTCCCCCCCTCCCTCCGGTGACCGCGCGGCTCGTGTCTCTCCCCCCTCCCTCCGGTGCCCGCGTGGCTCGTGTGTCTCTCCCCCCTCCCTCCGGTGCCCGCGCGGCTCGTGTGTCTCTCCCCCCCATCCCTCCGGTGACCGCGCGGCTCGTGTCTCTCCCCCCTCCCTCTGGTGCCCGCGCGGCTCGTGTCTCTCCCCCCTCCCTCCGGTGACCGCGCGGCTCGGGTGTCTCTCTCCCCTCCCTCCGGTGCTCCAGCTGCCCACGCGGGGCGGGAGGTAGTAGCAGGGGGGAGGGTGTGTGTGTGTGTGTGTGTGTGTGTGTGTGTGTGTGTGTGTGTGTGTGTGTGTGTGTGTGTGTGTGTGTGTGTGTGTGTGTGTGTGTGTGTGTGTGTGTTATGAGAGAGAGAGAGAGAGAGAGGTATGGGAGAGAGAGAGAGAGAGAGAGAGAGAGAGAGAGAGAGGTATGAGAGAGAGAGAGGTATGGGAGAGAGAGAGAGAGAGGTATGGGAGAGAGAGAGAGGGGTATGGGAGAGAGAGAGAGAGAGAGAGAGAGGGTATGGGACAGAGAGAGAGAGAGGGGGTATGGTAGAGAGAGAGAGAGAGGGGTATGGGAGAAAGAGAGAGGGGTATACGAGAGAGAGGGAGAGAGTGTATGGGAATGAGAGAGTGTGTGTATGGGTATGAGAGAGTGTGTATGTGTGTGTGTGTGTATGAGAGAGAGAGAACGTGTAGGACACCAGAGGTACCCAGTAACCCCCCACCCAGTCAGTCAGTCATCCCCCCCACCCAGTCAGTCAAAAGTCAGTCATAGTCTGTCATCCCACCCCCCTGCCCAGTCATCCCACCCAGTCAGAGAGTCAGTAATCCCCACCAAGTCAGACATCCCATCACCCCACCCCCCCAATCACCCCACCCCCACAATCACCCCACCCCCCCCAATCACCCCACCCCCCAATCACCCCACCCCCCAATCAATCACCCCACCCCCCAATCAATCACCCCACCCAGTCACCCCACACCCCCAATCACCCCACCCAGTCACCCCACACCCCCAATCACCCCACCCAGTCACCCCATCCACCCACAGTCACCCTCTCTCTGTCTCTCACCCTCTGTCTCTCTCCGTCTCTCTCACACTCTCTCTCCATCTCTCTCACCCTCTCTCTCCGTCTCTCTCACCCTCTCTCTTCATCTCTCTCACCCTCTCTCTTTGTCTCTCTCACCTTCTCTCTCCATTTCTCTCACCCTCTCTCTCCGTCTCTCTCACCCTCTCTCTCCGTCTCTCTCACCCTCTCTCTCCGTCTCTCTCACCCTCTCTCTCCGTCTCTCTCACCCTCTCTCTCCATCTCTCTCACCCTCTCTCTCCGTCTCTCTGTCTCACAATCTGGATCTGGATATCTTATTTACCCTGTATATCTTAACTGCCCTACACTACACCGAAATAACCTATTCTGCTTTCTTCCAGATCTGACTCAAGCTTCACACGGGAGACATCGGAACCCCCCTAACCCAGAAGACAGGTAGGACAGCTTATCTCAAGGAAGCTTTTCGCCAACTTGGGGATTTGTCCTCCTACTCTGAACTACCACGGGATCCTACAGCGCCCTATTTGAAAGAATTATTGGATCTTATTGATTTAGGGTCGGCTACTCAGGTTCTTAGTAAAGAAAGAAATTGGTTTTTTGGTTAATCCTCATCCAGTTATTCCCATTTTCCACCATCTCCCAAAGATCCATAAGACACTGGTTGACCCTCCTGGTCGGCCAATTGTCTCGAGTATTGGATCTTTGGGAGATGGGTTGTCCCGTTACGTTGATTCTTATTTGCAGCCATTTGTAAGGGCCCTGCCGTCTTTCATTCTGGATTCAGGGGATCTTTTAGTGCAATTGGAGGGCATCTCATGGAAACAGGATTATCTATGGGTGACCATGGATGTGGTCTCCCTGTATTCAATTATAGAGCATGATCTGGGGTTAACAGCTGTCCGTCACTTCATTGAATGTCCAGGAAGCTCGATTTTCATGACTACATTTATCACGGAATCCATTCTTTTTCTTCTCACACACAATTATTTTCTTTTTGAGCACCAGTTTTACTTACAACAACGGGGAACGGCAATGGGGACAAGTTTTGCCCCCTCTTATGCTAATATTTTTATGGGGTGGTGGGAGCATGTTTTCATTTATAATAGCACTAACAAATATAGACACAATATTGTTTTTTTATAAACGTTTTATTGATGATTTACTTATTATTTGGCACGGGAGCACGGACACTTTGAAATCATTTTTTGAATATGTTAATGACAATACTCTCAATATTAAATTTACTACTGATTTTCATGCACATCACATCAGCTTCCTTGACATTCTATTATTTATTGATATGGATCAACATATACAAACAGATATCTTTAGAAAAAGTAACTCGAGGAATTCAATTCTTAGGGCGGACAGCTGTCACCCCAGATCAGTGATTGCTGACATTCCCAAGAGTCAGTACCTCAGACTGAGGAGGAACTGCTCCACGCACAGCGGGTTTCTGACTCAGTCTGAGGCTCTTACCAATCGTTTCATGGAAAGAGGCTATGACAGGGAGACCCTCCAAACCATAGCAGGAGAAATAGCCAAAAAGGAAAGGAAAACACTACTTCCCGCAAAGGGATCCAGAGCGAGAGATGGCAGTTTCAGGAGAGATAGGAGGAAGGTGGAAAACACATCACCTATGTTCATTTCCCAATTCAGTAAGGCCAGTGGCCAGGTTAATAGAATTATTAACAAACATTGGGGCCTGCTACGCATGGACCCTGTACTCAATGAATACATCAAAAAGGGACCTAGGATCGTCTACAGGAAAGCGAAAACCATAGCCAACTATGTATCCCCAAGTGTTATCTCCACTCCCATTAGAGAAACATACTCCTTTTCAACCAAGGGATCATTTAGATGCAACAATTGCAATATGTGCTACTTCATGAAACCCTCCAGATGTGTCTTTTCCCACAGCCCACAAAGACGTTTTAATATCAATAGCTTTATTAACTGCAATACGTCGTTTGTAGTACAGTATATCTTACTACTTGTGGCTGTGGGAAAAGATATGTTGGAAGGACTACAAGGGCCCTGAAAACTAGGATGCAGGAGCATTGTAGGTTAATTAGGAAAGGAGATTTAATGCACCCAGTTGCTAAACATTTTTCTGAATGTGCTAAGGGGGGCATAGAAAACTTTTCATTTATGGGTATAGAAAGACTTATGACTAAAGAAAGGGGAGGAGATCAGGTCAGGAGGTTGGATTGTAGGGAATCTTATTGGATATTCATGCTGAACACGAGATTTCCAGAAGGAATGAATATTGAATGGAATATCAATCATTTCTTGACCTGATCATCTATCCGTGGAGGATGTTAAATCTGTAACAACAATATATTGATAAACATGTATGTACAAATGTATATGTACAAAGAATTTGATATTCATGGGGAATATTACTTTCTTGATTATTGCTAATTTTCACTTATTGCTGACTTAAATTTATGTTTCAATTATGTTCTGCAGTTCATCTGAGGTCCAAGTATACACATAGTAATGATTTGCGCAAGCAATCATTTGTCAATTCGTCCTTTTGTCTATTCAGAGCATCGTGCCCCCAATAATCCTAGATTCTCTGGAAAGTTGTTGTAATGGAATGTTGTTAAGAAATCAATCAACGGTCATATTTAGCCCACAAACAATTAATTATTGCTCATATTTAATAAATAGTTAAGGAAATATATATGAAAAATTGTAAGATATATTTATATGAGCTATCAAAATATATGTGAGGAGTAAGTAATTCCCAGGGTTATTCCAATTGAATTTTATGTATAACAATTATACTTATGAAATATATCCTCTGCTCCAAAGGAGGGTTGTTTATATTTGTTTTTAATATAGGTTTAGGGACATGTTTATAAAGATTTTCTTTATATAGTTTAATTAAATGTTCATTGTGTTGTTGTTAAGATTTCACTGCATGACTTTATAGGTGATTGTCTGCCTGACTTGGTTCTCCAATAGTACCAGTCCTTTCCCCCGTGCAAATACATGCTCCCATTACATTATGTTATCCCCTCCCCAGGTGGTGTTTCTCATAGGAGTGTTCTTGTCTATGTTTTCATATGAGAAGAGCTCTTGAGCCACAGATCTGGGGTAGTTGGATACATATTTTAATAGTTGGATACATTTTTTATTACTTATGACTTTCTTATTTTGTCCCAATGCTGAGCAACGTTATAGCGCATATTGTGCAGTAAACAGGGAGGTGGATGGGCTGTTGACCTAATCTCGCGATATTATGCCCGACTGGTATAACGTCCGCGCATGCGCAGGCAGGTGAGACTTGATTGAGCCGCATCTCGTGAGAGTTCGCCGCTCACTTCCCCTCTGGGTGCGTGTCATCTAGGGGGGCGTGTTCGGCGATGCGTCTCACAGTGAGACTCAGCTGGGTATTGGTCTGCATGGCGCGTGCGCGGCGTACTCTGGTTGTGTTTAGAGATTTCAAGTGATGTCACACGCTGATTTTTGGCGCCAAAGCGGCAGACGATCCCTATAAAAGGTACCTGATCTATGTTTTAGGCACTTCTTGATAAAGTGCATTGTTGTTGCACGAAACGCGTCGAAGGTTTCACAACCCTCTGTTTTATGATCTCTTAATTTAATAAAAGATTTTTTGCCAGACCACTCTTGCCTTTCTGGCTGTGTGCTGCACACTTCACTACATTGGACCCCCCCACCCAGTCAGTCAAAAGTCAGTCATAGTCTGTCATCCCACCCCCTGCCCAGTCATCCCACCCAGTCAGACAGTCAGTAATCCCCACCAAGTCAGACATCCCATCACCCCACCCCCCAATCACCCCACCCCCACAATCACCCCACCCCCCCAATCACCCCACCCCCCAATCACCCCACCCCCCAATCAATCACCCCACCCCCCAATCAATCACCCCACCCAGTCACCCCACACCCCCAATCACCCCACCCAGTCACCCCACACCCCCAATCACCCCACCCAGTCACCCCATCCACCCACAGTCACCCTCTCTCTGTCTCTCACCCTCCGTCTCTCTCCGTCTCTCTCACACTCTCTCTCCGTCTCTCTCACCCTCTCTCTCCGTCTCTCTCACCCTCTCTCTTCATCTCTCTCACCCTCTCTCTTCGTCTCTCTCACCCTCTCTCTCCGTCTCTCTCACCCTCTCTCTCCGTCTCTCTCACCCTCTCTCTCCATCTCTCTCACCCTCTCTCTCCGTCTCTCTGTCTCACAATCTGGATCTGGATATCTTAATTACCCTGTATATCTTAACTGCCCTACACTACACCGAAATAACCTATTCTGCTTTCTTCCAGATCTGACTCAAGCTTCACACGGGAGACATCGGAACCCCCCTAACCCAGAAGACAGGTAGGGAACACATCCCCTCCAATGTATAACATTGCGGGAATGAGGGTACCTGGACATTGACGGACTGCAGATCAGGTAAGATCCCAGGCGGGATTGCTGCTTTAAATATTGTGAAGTGGGGACGTCCAGACACTGGTTAAGGGGTTCAGGAAACTAGTCATTTTTTTCTAGATTTGACATTTATACACAAGGACTAATTGTAATATAATGTAATACAATAAATAAACTTATGTCAAAAACAAATGTTCTTACTAGGAATTTATTCAATTTATTTCATTTATGGTTTTTTTAAATGCGGGGCTGGGGGCGGGATTAGAGGCGGGGTTGGGGGCTGGACTAGGGGCGGGACTAAAGGCGGGGTTGGGGCGGGACTAGGTGGCGAGTAGATTTTTTGGTTCGGCGAGTAGATTTGTGGGTGATTTGTCAAGCACTGTATATATATATATATATATATATATATATATATATACATATATACTGTCGCGGCCGAGTTTATTCGAGCATTTGCCCGGTCTCGGCCGCGACAGTAACACCAGTGCGAACATATGGGCTTAATTTGAAGCTCTGCATGAAGTGATTACATTATTGCCTGCACTGATGTGCGTGATGTAGCTCAACTGAGCAGGTATCTTTAATTGGACAGGAAAATACCATCAAAGCTGGAACTGATTACTTTACCCCCTATAAAACACTGCTCGCCTTCACTTTAAATTTTATCACTCCGGGTAGAAGCCCACCGACGGGTGAAATGTGTAGAGTGTTTAGTTTACCACAGCCTTTATGTAATCTTTATTCTGAGGGACTTACGATGGATCTGATGCAGCATTTTGGACTTTATTCTTTGTTCCTGTTATAAGCAGACTTTGGAAACACATCCTGTACAAACGATATGGACATACGTTCAACACAATCTAGCTGCAGCTGAGTATTACCCTCCTTACTGTTTGGGCATTACCTGTCCTTGCAGTGCTGCGCATTGTGGTGTTTTCAATATGCATGACTCTGTTTGCTAATATGTCTTTATTAGTTATATTTTTTGTTTGCTGCATCAGTTCTCATTGTTTTTATTTTTGGGAAATGCTGTTCAGGGTATAACTATTATTATTGTTATATTATTTTTCCCTGTGTGCTCCTTTCCCCCCCCCCCCTGTTTTTGGTATACATATTTATTTCTTTTCCTGGCTATATACTGGGTCATTGACTATATACTTTTTCCAACGCAATGATTTATCATTTTTTCAGGTATATATGTCAGTGGGAATATATTTTGTATTGCCTATTATGTTAGACTAAACTACTTTGTTGTCACTATTTAAATCTTATTTAGACACACTTTAGTCTTTTTGTAATACTGATAGTATTTTATTAGTAGTCCTCTATTTATATTTTTGATACATATATATTTTCATAGGCTGTCTTTAGTATTTTCATGTTTTTAAGTTAGTGTGTCTTGCTGTTAAATCAATAAAATCTTGTTCATTTTTTCTGAATTGGCAGAGCATCTGTTTCTTTTAAACAATCTTTATTTTATGGATTAGTTTAGGTGTAATTTAGAGTGCTATTAAAGGGATTGTCTTTGTCCTTTTCATTTGTGTGTCTTATATAGTTTTCACTATCCCCTAGCACCATCAGGTCCCATTTAATCTATTTACTGACTTTATTTGGGGTATATATTTTATTTCACCCTTATAGTTAGTTCTAATTAAAGGGCTTGAGTTAACCTTACTGTATATACTAGGTGTTGAGCAACTTTTCCTTCTGTGTGTTCTATATATATATATATGTAGAGGTATCAGTACTGTGTTAGCCGAGCTTCAATAATCAAAAAATAAATAGTGTATCTCGAAAGCTCGCACAAATAAAAGCATTTCGTTAGCCACAGAACGGTATCATCTATTTGCATATTATATATATATATATATATATATATATATATATATAACTGAGTTCTCGCGGTACCTGGAGCTGAGAACTCCCTGTGTGACGCCGGATTGAGAGGAAAGCGGCGTCCCTCGTGTTCCCCGGGCTGCGGACGCGTCCACAGAGGCTGCTGCAGTGTATCTACACCGTATACTGAAGTTTTCCGTTACCGGGTTCCTGCGTCTGGCTGGCTGAGTTATACTCAAAATTGCTTTTTATTAAGCTATGTTTGTGAGTGTGCATTTTTAAATCCTTTACTCCATAAATATTGTTATACCTTTTTTTTTTTGTAACAATTTCTTTTTATTGGTCATGTTCACATATTATCGTACATACATTTTTGTCATGAGCCCATGACCTTTACCATAGTTTAGATACATCATGACCAACATCTTTTTTCTCGTTTTCCTAGTGTGAAAGAAGAGGTGAAAGAGAAAGAAAAGAGCAAGGAAAAGATGTGGGGGGGGGGGGGAGGGGGGGGAGTGGAGGGCCGGGGGGGGGGGGGGAAGGGGGGAGGCAGGCTAACAAAGGGGAATAGGGGGGTGGGAGTGTGGGGCCCCGAGGCCTTTCTAGGATCCTCGCCTTAGATTCATTACAGGTTTGTCTAGTTCAGGGTTTCCCCCGCTTATCAATCTTGGGGCTTATCTCTCTATCCATGGGTTCCAGGTATTTTGGTGTTGAGGCATTCTCTTTTGGAGCATAGCAGTCAGCTTCTCCATAGACATCACCTCCTCTATTCTCCTGATCACTGAGGTTCTCGATGGGGCCCTGATTTGTTTCCAGGCTGCTGCTATAGAACACCTAGCTGCCGTTAGTATAGCCATGATGAGCCTGGACATTGGGGAGGGGACATCTTCTATTGGTTTGTTCAGCACCAGAGTCAGTGGGTCGAGGGGAAGGGAAAGTCCTGTTACTCCGAAAATAAGCATCTGGATCATGGTCCAGAACCTTTGTATCTCCGGGCATGACCACCAAATGTGGGCCATGTCCCCCTTTTCACCACATCCCCGCCAACAAAGGTCTAGCGTGCCGGGGTAGATTTGGCTCAGTCTAACTGGAGTCAGGTACCATTGATACATAATTTTGTAGATGTTTTCTTTTGTTACTGTACAGATTGAGGTTTTTGTTGCTTGCTCCCAGATCTCAGCCCAATCTTCCCTGTCTATCTGGAGGTGGAGGTCCTCTGACCATTTTTGCATATATCTGTGGTCTGGGTCTTGGGATGTAATCTCCAGATCTTTGTAGATCTCAGATATCAGTCCCCTTTGATATGTGGTCTTAATGCAGAGAGATTCAAATCTGGTGAGTGGAGGGAATTTGGCGGTTGGGGCCAGTGTCAGTAGAAAGTGGCGAACCTGGAGGTATTTAAATAGGTGGAGGTCTTCTATCTGATATTTACCTTTTAGCTCTTGATAGGTCAGTATTCCCTCTTTCTGCAGCAGATCAGCAACCAGCTTTATATTGTGACCCTGAAATTGGTCAAATTGTCTTGGGGAACACCCTGGAGGGAAGTTGGGGTTCCCGAAGAGAGGTGTGAGCTGGGAGGGGGATGCTAGCAGACCGTACTTCCCTTTGCTTTTAAGCCATACATTCCACGTGCATCTCATTGCTCCTAGTTCATACCTCTGTGAACCCACCCCGCTATTGCTCGGGGACCACATTGCCACCTGAAAGGGGTTGTGACGCGCATAGTAGGTCTCTATTTCAAGCCAAGAAGCCAAGGCCGGGTCGCAACTCCAAACTACAGCCTGCTTCAGTTGCGTCGCTTGGTAATATTTAACTATATCAGGGACTCCTAGACCTCCTCTCTCTTTTGATGAGAGCATCACTGTTCTGGGGGTTCTAGGTTTTTTGTCGTTCCAGATAAATTGGGAAAACTGGGATTGGACGTTTTTTAACACTGCTTGTGGGATAGGGATTGGGAGTGTTTGAAAGTAATAGAGTAGTCTTGGAAGGATATTCATTTTTAGTGAGACTATCCTCCCAAACCACGATATTTGGTACTTTTTTCATGCTTCTAGATCTTTTTTGATTTGATCGAATAGGGGGGGGTAGTTATATTGATAAAGTGTATTATAGGAGTTAGATATTTTAACTCCCAGGTATTTTATGCAGGTATTACTCCATTTATACTTGTAGTTGGCTTGAATTAGTTTCCACGTTTGCTCAGAGAGGGACAAATTTAGGGCCTCTGACTTGTCCATGTTTACTTTGTAGTCAGAGACTGCTCCGAATTGTGTTAAGGCTTTTTGGAGGTTGGGAAGGGAGACATGGGGGTCCACGAGTGTCAAAATCACGTCATCCGCAAACAGGGAGATTTTATGCTCCCTATCTGCTATTTGGATTCCTTTTATACTATTTTCATCCCTAATTGTGGCAGCGAGGGGCTCAATGGTTAGGGCGAATAAGAGAGGTGATAGCGGACAGCCTTGTCTAGTCCCATTCCTGATTTGTATTGGGTTTGTGAGGCCCCCTGGAAGTTTTATATGGGCCGTGGGATTTTGGTAGAGGGCTCTCACTCCCTCTAGATAGGGTCCACAGAAGCCGAACCTCTGCATAGTTTGGTCTAGAAAGGACCACTTGATTCGGTCGAATGCCTTTTCGGCATCCAGACTCAGAATCATTGCTTTGGAACCTGTGAGATGCACGTGGTCAATTATATCCACAATTTTGCGGGTATTGTCGGAGGCCTGTCTTCCCGACACAAAACCTACTTGATCAACATGTATAAGTCTAGGGAGAATTGGGTTTAACCTGTTTGCTAGAATCTTGCTGTAGATCTTGAGGTCTGTATTTAGTAGGGAGATGGGCCTATAATTCCCGCAAAGGAGCGGGTCCCTTCCCTCCTTGTGAATTATGGCTAGGTTAGCGGCTGTTATTGTTGCGGGGATTGGTTGACCCTGGAGAAAGGAATTAAACATTTTGAGTAGGTGGGGTGAGAGGATGGACCTGAACACTTTGTAATAGGAGTTCGAAAAGCCATCCGGGCCCGGGGCTTTGGATAATTTCAAAGAGCTTATGGCTTGTTTTAATTCTTCCTGTGTTATCTTTTTATTGAGTGTCTTTATTTCCTCATTGGACAGTTTTGGTAGGGAACATTTCTCCAGATATTGGGTGATTGTGTCCAGACTGACCTGGTCTTGCCCCGGGGGATGCAGGTTATATAGATCAGAATAGAAATCCGCAAATTCCTGCGCTATCTCTCTTTCGACATACGTAACCTGTCCCTTTTTGGTCTTGATACGGGTTATTTGGGACTTAACTTTGGTGCCCCTCAGTTTAGCTGCCAGTAGTCTATCTGCCTTGTTGCCCTTGTCAAAATATTTTTGTTTAGTCCACCTGAGTGCCTTTTCAACATCCTCCAATTGGGACTGTTTAAGGGCTGACCTAGCTAGGTTTAGTTGTTTAAATATTTTTTTTGACATTGTGGCTTTGTGTTGTTGTTCAAGGTGAGCAATTTTATCTATTAGTTCTTTTTGGAGTTTGTTTTTTATTTATTTTTTGTATGAGGCTAAGGAAATTAGATCTCCTCTAATTGTAGCTTTATGGGCCTCCCAGAGCATGGCTGGGGTGGAGACAGTCCCCGTATTCTGCTGGAAGTATAGTGAGATTTTCTGTCGGATAGCTATCTCCGTGTCTGGGAAGTTTAGCATGGAGTCATTTATCTTCCATTTGTATTGCGTATTTTTAACAAAGGGTAGGGATAAGGTGAGATCTATGGGTGCGTGGTCAGACCAAGTGATTGAGCCTATACTTGATTGGGCCGAGGCCTGGAAAACATTTTTTGTACCTAGAAAATAATCGATCCTCGAGTAAGACTGATGAGGGGAGGAGAAAAAGGTATAGTCCCTCTGACTCTGGTGCTGGGCCCTCCAGATATCCACTAAAGCGAATTCCTCCATAATGTCCCTAAATTTCTTGGCTTTTTTTGGGGACTGTAAAATATATGTGGCTTGGGGGGGTGGTGTGGTGGTGGTAGTAGGGTTTGACTTATCTTGAGTATGGGAGGCTACCATATTAAAGTCTCCGCCTATAATCAGAGATCCGAGAGATTGTTGTTCCAGTGACTCAAGAAGTTTTCTTAGGAAGGGAATTTGATTTTCATTAGGGGCATAGATATTGACCAATGTGATTGGTGTGCCTGCTAGTGTCCCTTGGACTATTAAAAATCGGCCGTCTGGGTCTGACTGGGTCTTGGAGAGCACAAAGGGGGTCCCTGCTCTGATAAGAATAGCTACTCCTCGTTTGCTCTGCTTTTTACATTTGGCATAGTTGTCGTGAGCAACCTTGGGGGGAGGGAGGGGTGGGTTGGGAGGGTGGTGAGTGTGGAGGGGGGGAAGAGAGGGGGGGAAGAGAGGGGGGAAAGGGGGGGGAGAGAGGGGGGGGAGGGGAGGAAGGGGAAGTGGGAGGGGAGGGGGGGAGAGGGGGGAAAGCGGGGGGGAACGGGGACCGCGTTGCTCTGTTTTTTACATTTGGGACGGTCATTTTCATTGAACAGTGCTGGTATTTACATGTAATGGTACATTTACACAGTTAATCTTCTGAAGCATATGCCTTAGCCTGGTCTGTGTCCAACAGACCTGCTTGGCAAATATTGTGTATATCCACGCCTGAAAGTATATTGTTACAGTTGTCATTCACTTCAGGCCGGGAATATTTTGAGCGCCTCAGGAGTACACAGTTTGGCTTGAGCAATCTTGGGGGGAGGGGGGGTAGGTTGTGAGGAAGTAGACATATTTATCCCACAGTTCAGCTTTATGCATAGGGTGGTACATTTATGTAGTTAACATTCACGAACGGGTGGGAGGGGGGGGAGAGGGGGGGGCATGTCGCTCTGCTTTTTACATTTGGTATAGTTGCCTTGAGCAACCTTGGGGGGAGGGAGGGGGTGGGGGGGAGGGACAGGGGGGGTGGGGGGGGTGAGGGGGAGAGGTGAACATGTATTTTATTTTTACATTTGAGGCAGACATATTTATCCAACAGTTCAACTATATGCATAGGGTGGTACATTTACGTAGTTAACATTCAAGGCTGTGTGCTTTAGCACAGTCTGTATCCAACAGGCCTGTTTGGCAAGTATTATGAATAGGGGTGGGGAGGGGGGGGAAAGGGGAGGGGTGGGAGGGAAAGGGGGGGGGAGAGGGGGGGCATGTTGCTTTGCTTTTTACATTTGGCATAGTTGCCTTGAGCATCCTTGGGGGGAGGGAGGGCGGTGGGGGGAGGGGGGGGGAGTGCAGGAGGGGGGGGAAAGGGGAGAGGTGAACATGTTATTCTATTTTTTACATTGGAACTGACATTCAATTCAGGGTAACATTGTTTCTGATGACTCAGAAATACACAGTTTGTTTTGAGCGACCCTGAGAGGGGGGGGGGGAGGAGAGGGAGGGTAGAGGGGGGGGGAGAGGGGGGGGAGGGGGTGGAGGGGGGGAGGGGGGGGGAGTGGGGGGGGGGGAGTGGGGGGGGAGTGGAAAGGGGGGTGGGCAGGGTGAGTTCTGTGCATTTCTTTCTAGATATACATGGGTTACCCGGCAAAGTATATGTTTGCTTATTGACAGGGTTATACATTGTGTGTCGTTTTAGCTTTGTTAGGCCCTCTTGGCCTGTTGGCTAATGTGTCCCTTGTCCGAGTATTATAGAGACCAGAATCAGGCCTTACTCTGGTGAGTCAGCTCAACCCTGGAGGGGACGTGCATGTCTGTTTGCCTCTTTGAGTACGGGTACCCGCCGGGGAAGGGAATGGTCCGGCCACGGGAGGGAGGGAGGGGGGGGGGAAGTGGCGCTCTCTCGGCGGCTGGAGTCGTGCCCTGTTTTTCCCCTTTGTCGCTCAGTAATGACAACCGGGACCGTTCTCATGGGGGGGGGGGGTCGGGGGGGTGGGGGTTTCTCCGCGGGCTTTGAGGGAGCAGTACTTACTGTTCGGAGTCTTCCGCCATGATATAGTGGAGCCCGCCACCTCCCTCCTCCCACCCCCCAGGCCCCGACCCCCGGAACCATGCCGGTCCCATAACTGTGGAGATCCAAGCCGGACGGGCCGCCTCCACCCGAGGGGGAAACTGGGAAACGGTTAACTGGCAACTTAAACATCTTTGTGGTTGTTTAGCCACAAACTTTTATGGATGCCTCTCCGTCTTGGGGCACCTGATCTCAAGCTTCTGAGTTCCCTCGCTGTTAAGCTGTGCCCTCGGCGGTGGGGAATTAGTCCCGCGTTGTTTGCGCTGGGAAACATCGCGGTAGTGTAGATAGCGCTGGATCGGGATCGTCTTCTCCTCCGGTCCTCTCAGCGTTTGGGCGTCTTGGTGCGTGTTGAGGCGCCTCTTCTTCTCGGCTCGACGTTGCTGTCCTCCTCTTCGTTCTGGGCTGAGGCCTGATGTTGATCCTGCATCCACTCCGCGGGCGGTGTCAGTCCCAGCGCGCGCGCGAACGGGCCCATGTCTTCAGGAAATCTAATCGTAAGGTACTTGCCCTTGTCATTTCTGGCTGTAAGCTTAAAGGGAAACCCCCAACGATACCTGATCTCGTTATCACGCAACAGGGTCGTTAGGGGCTTCATCTCTTTTCTCCGCAGCACAGTTTTGCTGGAAAGGTCACTGAAGACTTGAAGCTTTTCGTTGAGGAAGGACAGTGTTTCTTTTCCTCTGCATGCTTGAAGTATATTCTCTTTAGCAGAATAGCTATGCAGCCTTACTATCACGTCTCGCCTTCTTTCAGGGTCCTCAGATCTGGGCCCTAAGGCCCTATGGGCTCGGTCTATTTCCAAGTCCTCATCTTTTATTGTGTCACACACAGATTTAAACAGGTCCAGAAAGTATGGACGAAGGAGGCCAGGGAGAACTGTCTCGGGGATGTTACGTATACGGAGGTTTTGCCTCCTGTCCCTGTTCTCCTGGTCCTCCAATCCGTCCCTGAGCATGGCGACTTCCTCTCGGAGCTTGAAGATCTCATTCTCCGTTGCTGTCTGGCGTGTGTGGGTCTCCTCCATCTCTCCCTCCAGCGTGGCGGTTTTATCCGCCAGGCCATTAATCTGCTGTGTGAGATCATGGACCGCGGCTTTTATCTCCATTTGTAGGGAAGCATGCATTTTGGTGTGTTGGGCCGCCATCAGCTGCTCCATGAAGTCCCTGGTTAAAGGCTGCTCCTGCGTGGAGGTTTCTCTAGCTTTAGCGGTCTTGCCCTGTAATGGTTGTTCACCGCGTGCGCCGCCGCCATCTTGTGCAGCAGGCTGTTGTTCGGGGCTTTTCTGCTGCGGGGAGAAGTATTTCGTTACTGCTTGCGATGCCGGTTTCTTTTGCTGCCTGGACATCTTAGCGTTGCCTCCCCCACTAGAGGATATTCTTTTTATGGGAAAATTTTAAGTGAAAAGGTGTTTATTTTTAAGTTTATTCGGATGAGTCTGCGGAGCTCCCAGGCTGCTACTCCATACCAGCTGACGTCACCGGAAGTCTCATTGTTATACCTTTTTACGCTATGAGTGTGCCTGTTTTTTCTGTGTTTATATATATATATATATATATATATATATATATATATATATATATATATATATATATATGTGTGTATCCCACTGTACAAATGAATGGGGGCAGGGTGGGTGACCGGATGCCCATCATTGCCAGGGAGTAATTAGAACACAATTTATTTATGCTGATTTATGTGTTTAATAATGGGCAAATCTATTATCCATATGTGGATAATAGTTATTTTGCCCATTACTGTATTGTATGTGTTAGGGGGCGGGGCGATGTGTGTGAATATTGCTATGTTTATTGGGGGCAATTGTCCCCAATAAACATGCTATTGTGCCTTAACCCATTCATTGCCTTAGCGGTTACCCGCTAAGGTAATGAAGCTGCTTAATGTATTTTTATTAATAGTGTGCGGGAGCAGGGGGTCCCCTGAGCAGAACCGCATTGATTTCTGCCTCAGAGACCCCCTGCTTCCCGAGTTACAGGCCCCGTTTTTTTGGCATCGGTGCCAGTGTTGCCGCCATGTTTATAGCGTCCACGTTGTGTATGGGATGCTATAAAGATGGCGGTGACACTGGTACCGATGCCCCATACCTTGCCCTGTAAGTCAGGAAGCAGGGTGTCTCTGAGGCAGAAATCAATGCGGTTCAGCTCAGGGGACCCCCATCACACTATTATTAAAATGTAAATTAATGCAGCTTCATTACCATTGCAGATAGCCGCTACGGTAAGGAATTATTGTTTATTGACATGTGTGTTTTGAATGTAGTGTAGATGTGTAGGGGGTCTCCTGAGCTGAACCGCATTGGTTTCAGCCTCGGGGACCCTCTACTTCAGGAGATACAGGCCCCGTTATGGTTATGGTTGATTATAGTAGGTCTGTGATGTCACATTTGAGTGTTAAATGGTAAACGCCCAAACCGATTGGCTGGTGTACCATGTGACAGGTTCCCATGTTTTAGACTGTGACATCATCAAAAAGGAAGGAAAGTCAGCCAATCAGGTAGTAAATGCCTTCCTTTCTCTGTGCAGCTCTCTTTGTGCAGCTCTAACAGACTTTGGGAAGATCACAGTAGTATGACTTAAACAAAAACTGGTCACTGCTATCTGGAGCGGTATTGACATTTCCTACCTCAAGGTTTGTGACTTGCTGTAATGCTTCTGATTCTTTCTGAATACCGTGAATACCGTGATAACTCAAATGTCAAACTGTTCAGTGGTGTCATGCCAAAATGTTCCATATGACAGTGATTTTATCAAAGCTACTAAAATAGGCACCATAGTTTGGTATATTTAATGGGGGATCATTTAGCAGGGCTGACCATGGACTCAGTTTTAATGTTACATTTAGGACTATATTTATTAGGCTCGCAATCTCTGTCCAAAGACCAGCTATTAACGGATAGTTCAACCAAATATGTGCCATCATTCCTCTCTGATCACAGCCCCAAAAACATTCTGGGGAAACACTCACATACATTTTGTGTAATCTGTCTTGGGTCAAATACAAATGGTATAACACTGTATACGGGTTTTCTTTTATGTTAGTATTTATAGATACAGAGGATCTCGCTTCCCATATGCCCTCGCAAATGGAAGAGTTCAGGGGATCTCCCAAGTCCTCAGCCCATTATCTAATATAAACATTATCCTGTTCAGGTAAAGGTGGGACAGTTGTTTGGTAAAATGCAGTTAACTGGCCTTTTTAATTGGATTTGAGAGACAAATCTCTTCAAATGTGGTTCTGTTAATGGTCAGGTTTTTATTTGCTTGTTGCAGGAAAAAGTGTCCCAGTCGTATATATCTGAAAAGTGGGATTGACCTGAGAGGTAAAGTGACTGTGTATTAGTTTGTCTCGTAAATTTGGAGACCTACGGCTGGCAAGACTAACATGGTCTCCTAATGCCTTCTTTAATTCCACATACATACATACATACAGTGACAAGAAATGATCTGTAATAAAAAAAAAATATCACATGTAAAAATTAAAAAAAAAACATTTCTTTTGTTGACTTACCATTTCTTGACCAACTCACCGACTCCCATTGAACACCTTACTCTCGAACCAATACACGCACAGGAACCCATAAAATAATAAACCATAAAATAATAAACCATAAAATAATAAACCATAACAATCCGGGAGTCTTCTATTAGTAAACCATCTTCATCTGTATTCTTCTTTCTTGTTTCTTATATCTTCTTCCACTCTCTTCCGGGGTCTTCTTCTCTTCTTCGGCCACGCCCTGGCCTTTTTTCTTCGGTAGGAGGTCCTTCCTCCTCGGCGTCTGGCTTCAAAATGAGACGACATAGGCTTTTATAGGCCTATGACGTCACATTTTGGTCAAATGTTTCCCACGGCCCAATCAGATTGGGCCGTGATAAACATGTCATTTGTCAAAAAAAAACAAAAAAATGATGACGTCATTTAAAGGCAATGACGCTAGCCAATCAGAATTTCTGAGCTTCAATTGCCTTTCAGATGACGTCATCAAAACAAAGATGGCCGGCGACACATGACACACTCTGATTGGCTGAAGTAAAGACTCTATCACATGGTCTACCAGAGCCAATCAGAGTTGGGATTTCGTTCCCACGCTCTGATTGGCTACCGTACCAAGCTGCTTTAATGTATTTTTATTAATAGTGTGCGGGAGCAGGGGGTCCCCTGAGCAGAACCGCATTGATTTCTGCCTCAGAGACACCCTGCTTCCCGAGTTACAGGCCCCGTTTTATTGGCATCGGTGCCAGTGTCGCCGCCATGTTTATAGCGTCCACGTCGCGTATTGGATGCTATAAAGATGGCGGCGACACTGGCACCGATGCCCCATACCTTGCCCTGTAAGTCAGGAAGCAGGGTGTCTCTGAGGCAGAAATCAATGCGGTTCAGCTCAGGGGACCCCCCGCACACTATTATTAAAATGTACATTAATGCAGATTCATTACCATTGCAGATAGCCACTACGGTAAGGAATTATTGTTCATTGACATGTGTGTTTTGACAGTAGTGTAGATGTGTAGGGGGTCTCCTGAGCTGAACCGAATTGGTTTCAGCCTCGGGGACCCTCTACTTCAGGAGATACAGGCCCCCTTATGGGGTGCCGGTATCCCCTGCAGAATGTAAATATCCCGGTCACGTGATGCGGGAGTTTGAAAGTGCAGGGGATACCGGCACCCCATAACGGGGCCTGTATCTCCTGAAGTAGGGGGCCCCCGGACCTGAAACCAATGTAGTTCAGGTCCTGAGACCCCCTGCTCATGTACACTATTATTAAAATGTATTCATTTAGTGTACGATCGCCTGTAACAGCCTTACATGGAGATGGCAAATCTCCATGCAAATGTTACAAGCAGCTTTTTTTCTATCAGCTAGCGTACGTAAAGTTTAAGAACGCTAGCAGGGGAAAAAAGCAACCCGTACGCTGTGGCTGTTTTGAGCCCGTACGTTAGAAAATGGGCTCAAGGCCTTAGTGAATCGCGTCTCCGGCTTCACTTTTTTACGGACATGCTTTTTGTTTTCATCTGGATGCAAAAGCCTTGAGCTTAGTGCATAGCCCCCATAGATCCTAACACCTACATGGGTGTTGAGGGATCCAACTCTGTTGTTGTTTATATATATATATATATATTTGAGAGGATTTATATTAATAAATTAGTTTTTAATTATGTCATAACACATCCATTAGGGGATTTGAGTGCCCAAAACTGGGTTTATCTGTCTTGTTATAGTATAATATATATCCCTTAACCCAGAGGAGCACCTTCCCCCGTTACATCTATTTCAAGCGGAGCCGGAGTTTCTTTGTTGTTTTGTTTTCTTCTGTACAGTACTGTAATTCAATTGGGGGAGGATGTGTCCTGTCTTCTTCTTGGGTTCAAATTAGATAGGACAGGACTTATAGTAGGTCTGTGATGTCACATTTGTGTGTCAAATGGTAAATGCCCAAACCGATTGGCTGGTGTACCATGTGACAGGTTCCCATTTTTTATACTGTGACATCATCAAAAAGGAAGGAAAGTCAGCCAATCAGGTAGTAAATGCCTTCCTTTCTCTGTGCAGCTCTCTTTGTGCAGCTCTAACAGACTTTGGGAAGATCACAGTAGTAAGACTTAAACAAAAACTGAGATATGGTCACTGCTATCCGTAGCGGCATTGACATTTTCCTACCTCAAGGTTTGTGACTTGCTGTAATGCTTCTGATTCTTTCTAAATACCGTGATAACACAAATGTCAAACCGTTCAGTGGTGTCATGCCAAAACGTTCCATATGGCAGTGATTTTATCGAAGCTACTAAAATAGGCACCATAGTATGGTATATTTAATGGGGGCTCATTTAGCAGGGCTGACCATGGACTCAGTTTTAATGCTACATTTAGGACTAAATTTATTAGGCTAGCAATCTCTGTCCAAAGACCAGCTATTAACGGATAGTTCCACGAAATATGTGCCATCGTTCCTCTCTGACCACAGCCCCAAAAATATTCTGGGGAGACACTCATATACATTTTGTGTAATCTGTCTTGGGTCAAATACAAATGGTATAACACTGTATATGGGTTTTCTTTTATGTTAGTACAGTATTTATAGATAGAGGATCTCGCTTCCCATATGCCCTCGTAAATGGAAGGGTTCTGGGGATCTCCCAAGTCCTCAGCCCATTATCTAATATAAACGTTATCCTGTTCAGGTAAAGGTGGGACAGTTGTTTGGTAAAATGCAGTTAACTGGCCTTTTTAATTGTATTTGAGAGACAAGTCTCCTCAAATGGGGTTCTGTTAATGGTCAGGTTTTTATTTGCTTGTTGCAGGAAAAAATGTCACAGCCATATATAGCTCAGAGTTGGGCACTTTCCAAGTTGGCAGGTCAGTTTCATTTTGCCAGGTTACGACAGATCCAATGTGATCATTCTTCCTGTAATTATACAGGTAAATAAGAATTTTAACCCAGGTGAGTTTTAGGACATGTTATGGTCATGCCTTGTAAGTGGTAGCAGGTTTAAGACGCTTTGGCCAAAGGTTTAAACTAAATTACCCTTTTTAAAAGAGATATACCGTATTTCCTTGATTGTAAGACTCAGGTTTTTTCCCTTTTTCACGTGGCTGAAATAGATCTGCGTTTTACAATTGATGTACTGGAAAAAGAAAAAAAAAACAGCCAGGGGGTGCTGCTGGAGATTCCTGCCGGGTTTTCTGTGTACAGCAAAAATGTCTGCAATCACGGTCCTCTCCTCCCCCTCGTGCAAAGAGATATGCTGCAGATCCCGGCTGGGTTTTAGCATAACAGCATAGTTGCGATCACAGCCCCACTCCCCTTTTTGCAGAGATATCATGGCCGCACCCCCTCCATGAGGTGCAGAGAGTTCAGTGGAGATTCCACGGACAGGGGTAAGTCTTCACAGCAACCCCCCTCTCACCTGTCATATCTCTGTGTGAGCTGCACATGCAGAAGGAGATCTGTGTGTGTGTGTGTGTGTGTGTGTGTGTCTGTCTGTCTGTCTGTCTCTCTGTGTGTGTCTGTCTGACTCTCTGTGTGTGTCTGTCTCTCTGTGTGTGTCTGTCAGTCTGTCTGTGTGTGTGTGTGTGTGTGTGTCTGTCTGTCTCTCTGTGTGTGTCTGTCTGTCTCTCTGTGTGTGTCTGTCTCTCTGTGTGTGTCTGTCAGTCTGTGTGTGTGTATGTGTGTGTAGCCCTCTTACCCCCACCCTAAGTGAGATTGAGGTGGGTAGGTGTATCTGACTACCTATCAGTGTGGTGCGGTACCTGTTTGGCAACCAGGAGGGCTGAGCTTCCGCCACGAGGATCCTGGGGTATGTACTTACACTCAGTGCAGCGCCTCCACCTGCGATGGCTCCCACCCAAGGGGGAGTGGTTCCTCGCAGGACAAACACAATAATCACATAGACATGAAGGTATAACTAAGGACTTTACTAACATGTAATAATAACCTGTGTCCCTCTCACGAGGAGACACTAACAGTGACGTCTCGCAGGACGATTCCCCAACACCAAGTGAGCCCACCCATTCCCCAACACCAAAGAACCCCACCCAATGTCCTGTACTCTTACAGAGAATCAATGGGTGACTGCGCAGTCACTAATTATGCTAAGGGACCGGTGGTGCACGTATGATGTATATACCTGCCGAGCACTCCGGTGCTCGGGTCAGCGATCTTCTCAAAGGGTCTGTAGTAGGATGACGTCCTCAGATCCCCGACTGGTCTCCTTGCACGTTGACCGCCAGAGCGGTCCCACTCTGGAACAATCTCTGTGGACCCCAACGTGGGTCCAACCGCTTCACGGGAACAGCAATCTTCACTGTGTCCCTACCTATCTAAGGGCACATGCTACACTATAGGCCGTCCCTATAGCACAGCAACCTGTAATGACTTTGGGGAAAACTCCTAGGGGCCTACAGAGGTAATAACCTGCCCCACTCCCCTAACTACCCAAGTCCCTTCAACCTCACTAACCGCTGACAGCCAACGTGCTGCGCAACAAGGTGCCTGCCTGCCAGACCTCACAGCACTGACCGCTGTGACTCTGACAAGGCAGCACTCTATACTAAGGGCAGCGTCCCTATCTTGGGCCTCCCTAAATACTTAACCCACTACCCTAATGGGGTTTTGGAACCTACCTGGGGTGTGGGTACCTATGGGGTGCAAGAGCTGCTCTCACTCCCTGCACCCTTCCTTCCCTCACAGCTCCCTGACTCCAACTCTGTGTAACCTTACTTTCCCAGCTCCCACTAATGTAAGTGGCAGGGTCCCTAACCTGAGGGCTGCCCCTGGCAACACTCACCTTACTGGGGAGCTGAACTATCTCGGGCCCTGGGGGTGCTGGCCTAGTACAGGGAGTCCCCGACTCCTGTACCCTACCTCCTTCCCTGGACTGCTCCGGTCTCTGACTGATCCTAACGTGCTGTAAGCCCGCCAAATGTATCTCTTTCCCAGGGGCTCCCTAAGCCCTATTGGCTCCCTGGTGTCACGTGGGGCATACAGAGGCTCATGGGATATGTATTCCCAGTTCAGAGCCTTCCCTGGTAGGCTAGGGGTTCGCAGGCTTTTCCTACCCTGCACTGCGCTTGCGCAAGCTTTCCCGGGCTGTCTCGACCTTCCCTGAGCTGTCCCTATGCTCGCGCGACTTTGCCCTGTCTCTGGGGCTCTCCCTGCACCTACGCGTCCCTGCGCATGCGCAACCCGCATCCCAATGGCGGCGCCCTGCTTCACCGGCCGCCGGGACCTTAGAGACGCGATCGCGGCCTTAGCAACGGCCCGATCGCGTCCCCGGCAACCGGCCGCAGGCAGGGGAAGCCGCGCTGCTCCCTGCTCCAGCCCCCACCCTTGGAAGCAGCCGTCGGGTCTTTCGGCACCCGCGATCGAGCTGATCAAGGGGAGGGGGGTCTCCAGGAGCCACGGGAGCTCCAGGCTACACTCTCCCCCTGGTGGAACTCCAACGACCTCGCTTGGATAGCCGGTATAATCATGCACAACCATTATATAACGAAAATGCAGTACACAGAATATACAACACATGTCGAATTTACATCTCAGGTTACAGGACAGATCACACACCATACTCGAGGCTAGCTGAGACCATTTGTGGGGTGCCCCTAACTGATCATGTGGGGGTACCTCACTTTTGCGTCCGTGAGCCTCCCCCAGAAAAATTTACTGAAGAGCACACCGGAGGGCAACAGTCACTGGTTCCTCGCTACTTCCTCCCCCTGGTGGAAGGAGTAGCACAATGTCTCTGAAGCAGACCGTTACCCGGTCACCCGCGGCAGGGATGCGGTAGACCAGGAGGCCAGGACCTTTTCCGCGGTCCACTACTTGGCGAATGGCACGCTCCTTTTTGGGCTTAAAGGAGGCCAGTCTCCCTGGATCTTCCTTTACACAGTCCTTGTCCCTACGGACTTGCGAGGCTTCCACTGAGAAGCGAGCACTGGACAATGTCTCTGTTTCACCTGGCAGGGGGTAAAGAGTAGACACCTTACCACTGCGGTGATTCACGGTGGCCAACAGGTCCTCGGGGATGCTGTCAGTTCCCACCTCGTCTGTCTTGGGACCTGCCCCCGGCACTTCTGGGGCAGTCCACTTACGTGCTGAAAACTCGGGAGCGTTGGATCCCAGTCCTGGGACCACTTGTGTCGGAGCACATGGGCTCATACTCCGTTCAGAAGCCGCAACTCTGGCCTTCTTCACGGCCACCTCCATCGGAGATTGTGGGGAGTTAGGGAGTTCCTTACCACTCCACTGGCTTGGGATGGATTCTCCCAAGGAGGACACCTCCGCCAGGACGCGATGCAGAGGGGAGCCCTTCGCCCGGGTGACCAGACTTAAGGAGCCATCGTGCTCCGCGGTCACCTGGAGGCTCACCCCCGACACCCCTGGGGCAGTCGACTCACCCTCATCGTCGTTTGGTACTGGTCCCCATTCTAGGACCGATGTTACCTCGGTAGTAGGTCGGACTGACCATTGTAGGGCGCACGGGCCCACAGCAGGGCCCGCAACATCGGGATACACCTCCTCTAGGGCACACGGGCCCACAGAATGCTCTGCATCCGCCAAGATAGGGTGTTCATTGCTGTCACTAAAGTGGTCCGCCGACAGGCGCAACACCATAAGTGACTGGTCGCTGGATTCACTAGAAGAAGGTGGGGGTATATACACCTTACCCTGTGATTCCTCTGTATCATCGCTGGGGTGGTTCGCCGGTAGGCGCATCGCCACCGATGGGACTTCAACCTCGTCCCGCTCAGGAACCGGATCTGAAATGTTCACTCGGGCACACGGGCCCTCCACAACCGGTTGTTGGTAGCGGGAATCCCTAATTAACTTCTCCCTGAAGACAGACTTAACTTCAGCACAACTCATAGTGATATAGAGGTCAGGCTCCTCCTCCTGTTTTGAGGCTATCACGATCGGATCCTCAGAATTTTCTATGAGAGGTGTAGATAGGTTAGCTATACTGACCGGCTCATTGTCCTCTGCTGGTTCTACAGGCTGGGGCATAATAGACTTCAATAACCGGGCACCGCAACAGTCACATTTAGGCTCCCACGCCAATGCCTCCCTAGAACAGTCACAGTGCTTGCTCCCCCTGGTGGAATCTGAAGGAGGGGCACTTTCTACAAGGGAGGGGCCCTGGCTCTGAGCGGAGTCACTCACATCACAGGGGAGGGACTCTGATTTTCGCGCCAAACCCGGACAGCTTGTTGCAACATATTTCTGTGCAGGCTTGCAGTCAGCAGCACGTGCGCTCTCCTGATTTGGCGGGAGACGCCATTTTGCTGGGTCGGCATAGACTAGGGGGTACCCTTCTGAGGGGCCCCCGGGCATAAACAGTGCGGACGGTGCCTCTGCCAGGCATATATCCTTAGTGGGGGTTGCTACAAAAAGTATTGTTTTCCATGGGGCCGTGGAATCGTGTTCTTCATCTAAAACACATGCGTGCAGCCACCCAGGAATTCTACGCATATAGTACTGGACCCCGACCGCGGGTGTAGTTGCGGGAAGGCTTCCTACCGCTACCACCCGGCCAGGTTCCATACATTGCCTCAAAGCCCAGGCAAGGACCTCATGTCCGGACTTCACAAACATGGCGACAAAAATAGGAATGGGACAATTTGGAGAAAAAAAAATGGAACAGGGCACCCCAGGTGGTATCTCAGCAGCGCCTCCAAATGTAGCCCTCTTACCCCCACCCTAAGTGAGATTGAGGTGGGTAGGTGTATCTGACTACCTATCAGTGTGGTGCGGTACCTGTTTGGCAACCAGGAGGGCTGAGCTTCCGCCACGGGGAACCTGGGGTATGTACTTACACTCGGTGAAGCGCCTCCACCTGCGATGGCTCTCACCCAAGGGGGAGTGGTTCCTCGCAGGACAAACACAATAATCACATAGACATGAAGGTATAACTAAAGACTTTACTAACATGTAATAATAACCTGTGTCCCTCTCACGAGGAGACACTAACAGTGACGTCTCGCAGGACGATTCCCCAACACCAAGTGAGCCCACCCAGTGTCCAAAGAACCCCACCCAATGTCCTGTACTCTTACAGAGAATCAATGGGTGACTGCGCAGTCACTAATTATGCTAAGGGCCCGGTGGTGCACGTATGATGTATATACCTGCCGAGCAATCCGGTGCTTGGGTCAGCGATCTTCTCAAAGGGTCTGTAGTAGGATGACGTCCTCAGATCCCCGACCGGTCTCCTTGCACGTGGACCGCCAGAGCGGTCCCACTCTGGAACAATCTCTGTGGACCCCAACGTGGGTCCAACCGCTTCACGGGAACAGCAATCTTCACTGTGTCCCTACCTATCTAAGGGCACATGCTACACTATAGGCCGTCCCTATAGCACAGCAACCTGTAATGACTTTGGGGAAAACTCCTAGGGGCCTACAGAGGTAATAACCTGCCCTACTCCCCTAACTACCCAAGTCCCTTCAACCTCACTAACCGCTGACAGCCAACGTGCTGCGCAACAAGGTGCCTGCCTGCCAGACCTCACAGCACTGACCGCTGTGACTGTGACAAGGCAGCACTCTATACTAAGGGCAGCGTCCCTATCTTGGGCCTCCCTAAATACTTAACCCACTACCCTAATGGGGTTTTGGAACCTACCTGGGGTGTGGGTACCTATGGGGTGCAAGAGCTGCTCTCACTCCCCGCACCCTTCCTTCCCTCACAGCTCCCTGACTCCAACTCTGTGTAACCTTACTTTCCCAGCTCCCACTAATGTAAGTGGCAGGGTCCCTAACCTGAGGGCTGCCCCTGGCAACACTCACCTTACTGGGGAGCTGAACTATCTCGGGCCCTGGGGGTGCTGGCCTAGTACAGGGAGTCCCCGACTCCTGTACCCTACCTCCTTCCCTGGACTGCTCCGGTCTCTGACTGATCCTAACGTGCTGTAAGCCCGCCAAATGTATCTCTTTCCCAGGGGCTCCCTAAGCCCTATTGGCTCCCTGGTGTCACGTGGGGCATACAGAGGCTCATGGGATATGTATTCCCAGTTCAGAGCATTCCCTGGTAGGCTAGGGGTTCGCGGGCTATTCCTACCCTGCACTGCGCTTGCGCAAGCTTTCCCGGGCTGTCTCGACCTTCCCTGAGCTGTCCCTATGCTCGCGCGACTTTGCCCTGTCTCTGGGGCTCTTCCTGTGCCTACGCATCCCTGCGCATGCGCAACCCGCAACCCAATGGCGGCGCCCTGCTTCACCGGCCGCCGGGACCTTAGAGACGCGATCGCGGCCTTAGCAACGGCCCGATCGCGTCCCCGGCAACCGGCCGCAGGCAGGGGAAGCCGCGCTGCTCCCTGCTCCAGCCCCCACCCTTGGAAGCAGCCGTCGGGTCTTTCGGCACCCGCGATCGAGCTGATCAAGGGGAGGGGGGTCTCCAGGAGCCACGGGAGCTCCAGGCTACATGTGTCTGTCTGTCTCTGTGTGTCCTTCCATTCTCTACCTCTCCCCATCCTTCCTATCTCTCTCCCCCTTCCCTTCTATCTCTCTCCCCAACTTCCCTCCTATCTCTCTCCCCCTTCCCTCCTATCCCTCCCCCTTCCCTCCTATCCCTCTCCCCCTTCCCTCCTATCTCTCTCCCCCCATCCATCTCCCCCCCTTCCCTCCTATCCCTCTCCCCCCCTTCCCTCCTAACCCTCTCCCCCCTTCCCTCCTATCCCTCTCCCCTTTCCCTCCTATCCCTCTCCCCCCTTCCCTCCTATCCCTCTCCCCCTTCCATCCTATCCTCTCCCCCTCCCCTCCTATCCCACCCCCCTTCCATCCTATCCCTCTCCCCCTCTTCCCTCCTATCCCTCTCCCCCTCCTATCCCTCCCCTTCCCTCCTATCCATCTCCCCCCCTTCCCTCCTATCACTCTCCCCCCTTCGCTCCTATCCCTCTCCCTTCCTATCCCTCTCCCCCTTCCCTCCTATCCCTCACCCCCCTTCCTTCCTATCCCTCTCCCCCCCTTCCCTCCTATCCCTCTCCCACTTCCCTCCTATCCCTCTCCTTTTCTCTCTCCCCCCTCTCCTATTCTCTCTCCCCCCATACCCCTCACTCCCCTCCCCCTTCTTCCCTCCCTCCCTCTCTCCCCCTCTCTCCTTCCACCCTTCTCTCCCCCCCTTCCCCCTCTCTATCGCCTCTCTCCCCCCTCTCTTTTTCTCCCCTCTCTCTCTCCCCCCCTCTCTCTCTCTCTCCCCCAGAACAAAATTATGCACATGTAATATAATGTTTTTCCCCAAAAAATTTTTATTAAATCAAGGGTGCGTCTTAGGATCGATGGCATCTTAGAATCGAGGAAATAGGGTATAGGTATTGCACTGTGTATTTTTGTCACATTGGAAGTAGCTTTGGGCATTTTTGTTTTTTGTTGTATACATTTAGCCACGCCCACTAGCACTCTTTTGGCACTTATATGCATATATATATTGTATGGTAATTGTTGGGATTTCTCAGAGCATGTTGGGAATCTGTGTATTTTGTTAACTGTGTGCAGCTGGTCTCAGTTGCTTATGGGAGGGTAGTGGACCTTCCCCCCCCCCCCCAAGGTTTAAGCTTGCCCCACCCCAATTTCCAAGTTGGCAGGTCAGTTTCCTTTTGCCAGGTTACGACAGATCCAATGTGATCATTCTTCCTGTAATTATACAGGTAAATAAGAATTTTAACCCAGGTGAGTGTTAGGACCTGCTATGGTCATGCCTTGTAAGTGGCAGCAGGCTTAAGACGCTTTGGCCAAAGGGTTAAACTAAATTACCCTTTTTACAAGAGATATATAGGTATTGCACTTTGTATTTTTGTCACATTGGAAGTAGCTTTGGGCATTTTTGTTTTTTTGTTGCATACATCGGATGTTTCTCCTGCATCTGGGCGACAGTTTTGACCCTACCTCTCTATATAAGGTCTCCCATTCTGCACAGACCCTGTTTATTCACCAATGATGATTCCAGGGATCATAGCCAGGCCCAAACTTTGGGTTATTAAATAGAGGTAACATGGTGGAGACGGGAGTCAGGCTACATTTGAGACGTATTGTGTTCCACACCTGTAGAGTGTGTATGGTTATAGGAAGGAGTGTGTCATCCACCACTGTGAGCTCTGGCTATGCACAGGAGAGATCCCAACGGTACCAACCCGGTACAAGGGTCCTCTCTATCCACCCATCTTATGGAGCCAGGTGTAGCATGCCACAGCGTCAGCTGAGCCATCTGGGCTACTTGACTGTAGCATTTTATATGTGGTACTGCCAGGCCTCCCTCCTGCTTTGGTCTTATTAGGGTGTTGAGACTAACGCGCGGCTTTCTGTTATTCCAGATAAACCTGGTGATAAAACTCTCAAGACTAAAAATATCGCTATTCTAAAGTGGTATCGACAGGGTCCTATAGAGATACAGAATTCTAGGCAGGAGGGTAATTTTGACCACCGCTGTTCTGCCAAACCGTGATTGAGTACTTTTACCAGGACTCGAGATCTTTTTTTCGTTTCTTGTACATTGAGGGAAAATCCACCTGATACAGCGTGTGGTTTGAGTTTGTAATTTGAACTCCTAAATAAGTTAGGTTATTTTATTAGGCAATCAAAATTGAGTGAAAGGAGTTTAGTTACTTCCACTGGCAGATTCTGACACACACCTCTCAACAAACTTCTGCATCTGTGAAAGCCTGAGAAAAAGGGTAGCTTGGGTTCTTCTTTAAATTACAAAAAGCCTTTTTTCCAACCTACTGTAAAAATGAATGATGAGCCTCAAAAATATTAAGGGCGTGGGGGATGTTCAGACTATTAGATAAATAGATGAGTCTTTTCACTACATGCTGCTAAATATTTCAATGTTTAAAGGGGTAAGGGTCAGTGTACAATTTAATTATTCAAATATGTTATGTATCCAATCACAGGCAATAAAATCATAATCCAGATAGTTATGCTCATAGATTTCTTTATTATGGAAGCAGTACAAGTAGCAACTGGAAAAAATCCATTACCATTAGAGGTAACGCGAGAAGCTTAACTGACATGCAAAAGTAGGAGAAAGGTTGCTTGAATCAATGAAAGTAGAGGAAAGGATTTGAAAATCCTCATTTGCCACGGTGACCCCTGAAAAAGAAGAGAGAACAATGAATATAATCCAACTTTGCCTACACTACAAGAAATTGCCAAATCCTTAAATTCAATCACTTTTCCTTGGCTGCAGAGTAAGAGCATCAATGTCTATGGCTTTATAAAAGCATTAGGCAATACGTGAAGAATTATGGGTTAAATAAATATTTAGATCAAGCTGTAATAACCTATAAATGTTTAGAAGAGAACAAAGAAAACAGGCAATAATGCTAGTGCTCTTAAAAAAAAATATAATTATGTAGTTTTTTAAATTCCACTACATAAATCATATAACATGTTTTTAATCATTAATAAGCAAATGTATTATTCTCCATGAGCAGCCATTTTTACGCTCCTGTAAAGCCTCATACATACCTGTCTCCAATGAGAGGATCACAACACACTACAGAAAAAAAACATTGACGTCAACAAATGTATTCTTTATATTCATTGATTTTCCATTTACATTTTTGTAATTATATCTTATTAATTTATTTCCTGGCACTCATAGGGCAGTACGAGTACATTGGGTAGATCAGGAAAATAATGTAGTCTTCCCCTCGACAACTTAATACATTACACATTATGGATCCCTACATCAGATCATCTCAATTTTCTCGGTCTCAAAACATACTTTTTTTGTGGAATAAGTGGACTGACAGAACCTTGTTATAATTTCCCTGTCCCGTTTGACTTTTTATTGTAATCCCTTCAGTATTTGAAAAATGTCAGAGTGACTTTTGCAGCCCTAACTCTATAATTCTTATTTGGTGGTCCTGTCCTAAAATTGTAAGGAATTATTCACATTCCTTTGATCATAAGTAAAGATACTGATGTTAAAATACCTTGGGATCCTGGTGGAACCCTCCAAAATAGACCCATTCGGGGTATCCCAAAACCTACTGACAAACTGATTCTTCACTTATTAAATTTAACCAGATACACTACAGTAGGTGTTGAATAGTCAGAACCCCCCCCCCCCCCAAACACACACACTCTCCCTTTTTAACATAATATTTTTTAAAGATTATGGTAATGAAATATTGACAAAGCATTCTAAATAATACTTTTGCAAGATTTCCTCAAAATTGACTACTTTTTGCAATAATCAAACTGTAGCCCCAATTAACTAAGTCAAATGCAATAATTCTCTATTTGTTGCTTGTCTGTGGCATATGCTTTATTGTGTGGATAATAGTAGACTGTACTGTACTTGCTTTGTATTTGTCTGTCCCCTATCACTCAATAGTTTTGTGTAATCCTGTCATACTCATTTCTGTTTTTGCCTCTCAAACCTTATTCTTTCTGTACGTTCTTCCTTTGAATTGATGGTTATTGTTACTTTTCTCATTTATCTTTAAATGCCAATTTCTAGAAAGGTTTTTTTCTGGTACAAATATGGAAAGTTCAGTTTCAGTGTGAAAATATTGTAACAGAGTTGTAATATGAATATTGTTCCCAGAATAAATCATGATTTTTTCCAGGCTGCTCTTACTTTGCTAATCACAAAAATAAATGATAGAATAATTGAAACTTGTTTTAATACAAAAGTTTGAAGATACAGTATATGTAAAGAAGAAACCGTAATGGTCCCGACACACACACAAATATACAATTGTAATGATTGTCCAATGAAGTATCACAGACCATAAATAAAAGAATGGGAAAAAATGTACCGATAGCCTCATCTAATTGATCTTTGTAGCAAATGTTTAACAAAATTTTGTTATACAGTAGATGTGGTTGAAGTGGTATATTACTTTCACCCTTATATTGCATTTATATTTCCTTAGAGATATTATGATAGGATATCTACATAAATACTGTTTCATTTTTTTACAGCTTTTAAGTAAAATATACATTGAAATGATTAAGGTTGTATCTACCTGTCGATCTTTTTTCAAGAAATGAGAATCAACCTACAGTAGTGGCACAGACACTGTCTCTGGGATGTCAGCTCAAGAACAATTTGAATGGGACTAAAGCTTTGCTAAAGCTTAGCACCCCTTTGTGAGTTTGGGATATAGGGGGCCATATTTATTAAGCACTGCTAAGCCATAAAACACCTTATGAGGCCATTTGACAACTTAAGACACCTTACTCACTTAAGTTTTGTAATGTACAAAGGTGCATGCATACACTACTGTATGAGCTCTATATACTGTAAGGTTCAATATTGATTTTCTTTGGGCAATATAGGCAATATAAGTGAATCTCCTCTCTTTCTGTGATACTTTGAATAAATGTACTTATATTTCTAACAAACAAGATAAATCAGTGATACATATCTACAGTATGCCTCACAGCATAGCAAATATGGCTACACAAATATACCTCTACCATTAGCAAATAAACACCTCCAGTCCTCTATAGTGACCTAAACAGCTTTAATGAGACAGTTCCAATGTGGGCAGCGTAATTGTTCTTTGAGGGGTTTTATATTGGGATATTCTCAATATAGTGCACCAATATTGTTATTGAATCTTACAGAATCTATGGATATTCTGAGCCATCACTGGGGGCACTATCAATTGCTACATATTGCCAGTGTATGAGTCAATAGCTAGTGTTTCAAGTACAGTATGTCGAATTTGTTTGAATTCCTCTTGTGCTGTGTTTGAATAACATTCTCCTAGTGCCATTTCAAGATCACTATTGCAGGGCTGCTTATTAAGTCCACCTTCAAGGGGGTAGAGTGAGCAATAGGGAATAATGAAGCAAGCACTATGTACAGTATATGCCTAATTCCAACAGACAGTATTACATTGTACCAAATCAAATACATGAAGCAGGTTCATTTGGTCTATATGTGTAGGAAAAAGTGGTTGCTTCTTTAGTGTGTGGCAGAGGGAAAGGCCAGTGCAGGTTGGAGTTGGAAAAGGAAACAATCTGAATGTATGATCTGGAAAGGGGCTGGCACTTAAATACTGTAATTCTTACCTTGGAATGATCCCAGTGTTTTTGCCTTTCCCCTGTAAAAAATAGGATTTAGAGGAGCAGAATCTACTGTACAAATTTCAATGTAATGACAGACCAACAATACTGATGTGTGCATTCTTCCCAAACATTAGCCTGCTACATTGGGAAACATGTTCTGTACAATTAAAGCAATGAATTACACAGCCAGTAAACCAATGCAAGGACAGCATTCACAGGATTAGTCTAGACTAGAGGCTTAAAAGTGTGTTACCCTGGTTTTAAACTCCAGTGCTAGTTCTCTCTTACACCATGGCCAGGTCACTTTTATCTCAGCAACAATGTCACCTAAGGCTGAGTCCATAGAGACTGCAGCCGTGTGGAGGCGCGCTGAGGCTGAAGGAAAGCGGTGCTTTCCCTGGCCTTAGAGCACGCGCCGTCCATGGGCGTGTCTGGGGGCGGGCCAGTGACGTCACGGAGCTGGTTCGCCCTCATGGTTCGCCTCCCGTGAATGCCGAAACGGAAGATTTGTTAAGACACACGCTTCCGCAAGCATGCGGAAGCGTGCGCGAGCCCTGGCTAAAGCCGCTCTCATTGCGGCTGCAGGGGCTCACTGGTAAGCTTGCGCGTGCCTCAGCATGGGTCAGCACCTAAGCGCTAACCATTCCCGAGGCCTAAAGGACATTGTACGTTCTATACAGTAGCTACAGTACTTGTCTATGTAAGGCAAGATGTACACTTTCCCTGTTATGTATGAACACAATATCATTATTATATGGGAATAACTTAATTATTTAATTTTAAAAGAATTAAATGTTTTATAGAAACATTGCCATACGGCATTTGGGAAAAGGAATGTCTGTAAAAGTTTCTAAAATGACAAAATGTATAGTTTTTCGCACAACAAATGATGAGAAAAAGACAATGATCGCCCAAAACATTCCAGGGTCACATGACCAAGGTGCAGAGTAAATTTGTTATTTGACCTACGTCTAAAATTAAAGGCAGAAAATTTGGCAGCATTTTTTACATTTCACGATTTTAACGAAAAGTAACAAAATAAACATTGTAAAGGGCAAAATGTCACGGATTTATAATAAAGAAACATGACTTCCACAAATTTCCAATGAACACACAAAATGTGTGAATTAAAAAAAAAAACTTAAACGTGGCAGGTTTGCAGTTACATCTTTACTTACACTATCTCAAAGACAGCCCTCAGCCCATGATAAAGATAAGTAACTTCTATTTAGAAAAAACTCTAGGGAAAAGTCAGCATTCTCAGTGTTCTCGGTGTTTGAGAATGCTGACTTTCCCTAGAGTTTTTCTAAATAGAAGTTACTTATCTTTATCAGGGGCTGAGGACTATCTTTGAGATATGTTTCCCTCTTGTTGCTCTCTAGGTGATGCGCATATTGGTGGCTTTGACCAGGGGACTTCACAGGGATTGCAGAACAGGAATGTTATGCTCATGGGGTTACCTTCCCTGAGCTCTGTACTTTTATTGTACTATTGTTTTTTCCTCTCCCCACCTCACCTTAATCTATTTCCCTCTGTATCCCACTCTCTCCCCCATATCAGTTTTTTTTGTAGTTGGAGGAGTGATGAGGGTTGCGTGAGGCAGGAGTGTCTATGTACCATTTGGCTGGGTTTGGTTTTGAGGGTGACGAATTAGCATGAAACCGCCCATATTGTGCAGGGACCTATGCACATGTGCAGTAAAACAAACAAACCTGTACTAACAGCGCAGCACACCGTCTGAGGTGGGCACTATGAGGTTAAGGACTTTGGGCTCTGTCCTCTATCTGCTAGGACAATAGCGTGATAGCATTATGCAAGTTTTAAGTTTATTCCCTGCACACAGCTCCGATTGGGAGGACGAAAAATTATGTTTTTAAATACAAGGGGGGTTGTTTTATGTCCCTCTGGAGCCACCATAGGAGAGTCAGCTGTGTTTTTGGTGCCGAATTACAATGTCTAATGCACTATATTTAAACCCAGTGTGAGAAACACTGTTGAAGGGGCTTGATAAAGGACCCCGGTCCGAAACGTTGCTCCATTTTTTCCTGTACTTCACCCTTGATGATAGTTTGATGCAATAAACCATTTTTACATTGGAAACTTACCAGAGAGTGCTGCGGATATTTTTCCTGTCTATCTATCATTGTCGCTGGGTGGTGATACAATGCTAGCACCCTGTTCCATTAAGATAAGTTATTTGTCCTACTCTTGCTCAATTAGAGTGTCCTGAACATCTTTATGTTTTGTATGTTTTGTATGTGTGTGTATATATATATATATATATATATATATATATATATATATATATATATATATATATTTATATATATGCTCCTTGTTAGCATGTAAAGGAAACATAAAAAAATAACATTGTTTTATCAATATATCATGTGCTTTGAAAATCTTAGAAGGGAATTGTATGAGACAATACCTACAGAACAAACCACGTACAGTCATATAGTCATGTATGATAATGCGTACATTGATTGAATAACTGTTATCGGCTTTCTCTGCAATAATTGTACTTTTGCCCTGATTTTATAACACACTCAATTTTCTCTTTTTTCTTGTGCAATCAGAAACAACTAAAGAGCTATATATAAACATATGCAATATAAAGAGCTATATACAAACATATGCAATATAAAGAGTTATATATAAATATATAGCTATTTATGTTGTTTCTGGTTGCACAACAAAAAATAGAAAATTGAGTGTGTTATAAAAGCAGGGCAAAAGTACAATTATTGCAGAGAAAGCTGATAATATTTATTCAATTAATGTAAACATTATCATACATCAATATGTGACTGTATGTGGATTGTTCTGTAGGTATTGTCTCATACAATTCCCTTCTAAGATATTCAAAGCACAAGATATATTGATAAAGCAATGTTATTTTTTAACGTTTCCTTTACATGCTAACAACTAGAGTACAAAGGTAAAAAAAAGAAACACATTATTAATCTTATCTCAAGCAAAATCTTTACTGTTTCACATGCGTCTTTCTAAACATAAAGTAAAAGTGTCTCAAAAATGTCAGTGATGTATTGTTTTCAATAAAATGCAGAATGAAATCACTTAGCAATGAATCACTTAGCATGGGCAGCTACATTTTGCAAGTGGGGGATATTATATCCTATTGATGCTTATTCAATCAATGCAAACTTTATCATGCATGAATACTGTATGTGCTGTATATAGCTAGTTCTGTAGGTATTGTGTCATACAATTCCCTTCTGAGGTATTCAACGACATGATATAGTGATAAAACAATGTATTTTTAAAATCATTTCTTTTATAAGCTAACAAGGAGAAAAAAGGTCAAAAAAGTAACAAGTTATTGATCTTAACTTCGGTGGTTTCTTTATTATTTTAGTTAGGAATTCCTAGGTGTCTCAAAAATAATATTTTCCCAGAATCACATCAAAGTATTTGCGACAGTGATATATATAAATTCACTTAGCAATTAATCATTTTGCAAGGACAGCTACATTTTGCAAGTGGATTTTTATTCCATCAGTGCAAATATAATAATACATTAATATGTGACTGTACTGTATGTAGTACAGTATATCAGGCAAGAACTCACCCATATCACTGTGTCCTATGTTTCAAAAAGAGCTGAGAGAGAGTTTAAGATGACAGTTCTTAGCCAAAGATATTAGGTTGACAAACCAATGTCCCAGAATGACATCACATACTGTATATTTATATATATATATATATATATATATATATATATATATAAAATCTAAAATACGGCAAGATGCCACATTAACTCATTTGATATATTGATAAAACAATGTTGTTGTTTTTTAACGTTAGCTTTACATTCTAAGGAGACTACAAAACTAAAAAATGAAATAAAATATTGATCTTACCTTTCTTGGTTTAAGTAAATCCTTCTAAACATGAAAGAAAAGTGTCTCAATAAAAATAATAATAATAATAATAATAATAATATTTTTCCAGAATCACTATTCTGGACACTGATCTTTTGTCTACAATAAGATACAGAATGAGTTCACTAAGCAATGAATAATTTTGCATGGTAAGCTACATTTTGCAAGTGGGAAAAATGATATTCTACTCACTTTTATTCCATCAATGCAAACAAAATAATACAATAATACGTGACGTTATGTAGTACAGCATATCAGGTAAGGACTCACTCATATCACTGTCTTATTTTTTTTTTTTTTTAAAGAGCAGAGAAAGATGTTTAAGGTGCCATTTTTAGCCAAATATATTAGGTTGGCAAACCAATGTCCGAAGTAATCCTTTATTGGTCAACTTTGCTCATATTATTTAACATGATTTACTCCTGCTTTTCTTTATTTTCTAAGATGGAAATACCTACTTTATGTTTATGTCTTATATTACTTTATTTGTTCCCTACACTTTAGCAATACTAAGTTCTAATTTAGCAGCATAGCAAATTGCTAAATGTACCCATATTAAATAAGTTATGGTGGGACCAGTATAATTTAAAAAAAAGACAAAAACCTGTGAATGAACTCACAGGTAATATTTCTATTTACTACATTTACCCAAAATATGTGATTTATTTTTAAAATGCAGCCCTTTTGTACATCTCTTCTTAATAAATGTAATAAAACAATTAAAAAAACACAAGAAGTGCGTATTTACTATGACATCTCTGTATCTTGTTTCTCGCTTCATAAGGAAAAAGAGAAAATGTAGTGTGGTGTAAAGAGCAGGACAACAGTACAATTATTCCGCAGAAAGCTTTTAATTTATGTGGTTGTGTAGGTTTCGTCTCATACTGTACAATTCCCTCCTGAGATGTTCAATAAATATGATACATTGATAAAAATGTCCTTTACATCCTAACAAGATGAGTACAAAGGTTAAATAGAAACAAATGATTGATCTTACCAGAATGTCAGTAACCGGCTAAAAGGAAAGAAAAGTGTTTTAAAATATATATTTTCCCATAATGACACACACACACACACACACACACACACACACACACACACACACACACACGATGCAATATTAATTCATTTGATATATTGATAAAACATGTTGTTATTTTTTTAACGTTATCTTTATTTTCTAAGGACAGTACAAAGCGAACAAAATAAATAAATGATTGATCTTACCTTCAGCAGATCCTTTGCTTGGTCAATAACAGTTTTCTAAACATGAAGGAAAAGTGTCTTAATAATAATAATAATAATATTTTCCCAGAATCACATCAAAGTATTCTTGACAGTGATCTTTGTCTACAATAAGATACAGAATGAGTTCACAAATCAACTAATCATTTTGCATGGTTAGCTACATTTTGCGAGTGAGGAAAATGATATTCTACTAATTTTTATTCCATCAATGCAAACATAATAATACACAAATATGTGACTGTATGTAGTACAGCATATCAGGTAAGAACTCACTCATATTACTTTATGCCTTATTTTTCAACTTTGCTCATATTATTTAACATGCCAATATAACATGATGTCCTGTCTGTATCCTTTCCTAAGGAGGAAATACTTATTTTTCTTATGCTGAGATCTTTGTTCACGACAGTTCAGCAATGTTAAATTCTAGGTTACCAGCACATCTATAGTGTTTCACAAGGCTGCACCTGCCTTTATATGTACAAACAAAAATATCTAACATACAGAATACTACACAAAGTCAATGTCTACTTTGATCATGTTTTCAACTAAGGATGTTTATACTGTATAAGTATTATAAAAATGTTGTCATACCAAAATCTCACACAACGGATGATTTCCATCTCCAGTAATTTGATGTCGCTACAATTAATAATAGATAGAAAGAAAGTCTGTATTAGACATTTAAACAAAACTGACATTCGCAAATACAGCAACATACTCCCAGAAGTCCCTATTTATAAATTAGAGATGGACGAACCAGTCCAAATCTTTTCCTGAAATTCCAGAGGTTTACATGCAAAATCCGTTCCATGGTGTAAAATCCGCCAACAGATTGTTAGAGGTTCAATATGCATGGATTAATCCAGAACTGTGATTGGATACAACCCGCTGGTGAATTGTAACAATCCATCAGCGGATTCCACAATCCACTGACGGATTTAAAAAATCTAATCTGCGGATTGGATTCTTAAAATTAATCAGCGGATTGTGGAATCCATGAATAGATTATCGGTGTTAAAAGAAAATTGCTCGCAGTTTGGGAGGTCTCCAAATTTAGATGCTCGTTAACTTCAAGTATTCCCTGATGGCACCTTTATATAGTAATCCAGACTTTTCACCGGGGCTAGAAGGCAGGGATTTCAAAACCTGGAGACAACAGGTGTTTATGAGATTAAGAGATTTGGAGGGTAGAATCACTATCAAGGCATTTGAACAGTTTAAGTCGGAAAAGGACATTCCCAACACAATTTTTTTTAGATACCTCCAAATACAGGCATTTTATACCAAACACACAATACGGCCTCCATTGACGAATTTTGAAATGCTCTGTGTGCGAGGAACTGACACACGGGGACAAACATCTAGGTTATACAGAGAAGTGATTGGTTCAGGCAAGGACTATGCATGGAAACTTAGTTTCATGTCTCAGTGGGAGACTGACGTAGACAAGACCCTAGATGACGAAGAGTGGACTGAAATATTTAATGCGGCAGCTAAAAGCTCCATCTGCACGACATTAAAGGAGAACTCATATAAATTATTAATGAGGTGGTATCTCACCCAAGTCAAATTATGTAAATTTGGCCCGCGATACTCCCCTTTGTGCCCCAACGGTGTGGAGAAATGGGGGACTTGTTGCATATGCTGTAGTCCTGTCCTCGTATAGCACCCTTATGGGAACAAATTAGAAATTGTCTGCAGAGGATTTTGGGCCTCAAAATTCAGTTTGACCCGTGGCTGTTATTGCTAAATTAACAATCACAGGAGCAATCCAGAGCAGGAAATAAATTAATTGCTCATTTTGCACCTGTGATGAGGCACGAGACCGCAGCATTGTGGAACCAAAATACAATTCCATCTATTGAAAAGATTCGAAACAGAATTTGGTTTGTCTGCCAGATGAAAAAGTTGACAAGTTTAGTCAATGACACTGGCCCAAATTTCCAAAAGGTCTGGCTGCCGTGGCTGTCCCAGACAGATAGCCAGGGGGTGAGCAATGTCACCGTTTGGCAGCACTCAAAGGAATGAGTGAGTTCTCCATTGATGAGATGCAATAGGTAGGGGACTGGAAAGGCAGACCCGGACAAGGCTTACAAGGAAGCTATGTGGGTCTCGTCAGGCAGTCAAAGGACAAACCATAGGGGTATGCCAGGAACCAAGTTCAAAAAGAGCGGACAAGACTTCGACTCCTCTCCCCCCTACCCCTTTTGCTTCTTTCCCCACCCTTGCTGTGTTTTATGTTGTATGTCTGTAGGTCTATGTGACATACAGTAGGGCATAAGCATGAGATTTATACAAGAAAATTCATGCGATAACATGTATGTTTGTATGTTATGCCTTGTGGACAAAATCAATACATTTGAAGTTGGAAAAAAAAAATGCAATTTTTGAGACTGATTCACGGGAATACGCACACCAAAGGAACCAGACAGTCCAAGGCGGATCCAAATCCGCAAAATAAATTTACCCATCTCTATTATGAATGCTCAGCTAAATGCTGCATTAGGGAATCCGAACCATGGAGCTCACAGTGACATTGAAACTCAGACAAATATCCCTCCCCCCACCCTACAATCACTAATCACATCTTTCATTAACACAATAGGGTAGCTCAGTAACTACAATTTTTGTATAGCCATAGAAAGGTAACGTCTATTTGTTTTGATTTTATATATATATATATATATATATATATATATATATATATATATATATATATATATATATAGCAAATTAAAAGATCACTAGTGAGCACATTCACATGTTTTAGACAGGCCTATTTCCCTGCCTTTCACCATTATCACCTAGCATACAGTGCTTCTACTGCAGCAAGGGATTCTGGGAAATGACAAGAAAATGAGCACACCATGTCACTTTTTGCCTGAAATCCATTTTTACATGGAACCCATGTAACTAATGCTCACTGTTAACACAGCTTTTAAGCACAGCATGGGAATCAGCTGCAAAGCCAGGGAAACCCCTCACAGATATGTATCAACCTTAATGGGTCTCATCAGTGTGAGGTTGGTTGTACTCGTATTGCAATTTTCAAGGCAGTAGGATTTACCATACACATTTTAAGATATTGTGGGTAAAAAAGGCGACAAGAAACCTCCACTGTATAGCATATAGCAAATATTTGCTATATGCTATACGGTGGAGGTTTATTGTTGCCTTTTTCACCCACCATAACTTAAAATGTGTATGTACGGTGTATACTAACAAATTAATCTCTGTGCATTACTTATATTTCTCTCACTCCTTTTTTCTAATACTGAGACTTGGCTCACTCAGTCTGACTCTACACTGGAAGCTGTCCTCTCTTATGGTGGCCATTCTTTCTCTCCCACTGCATTCTGATGGCAGGGGTGTTGGTGTAGGGCTACTCTTCTCCTCGAACTGCCATTACTGAATCCTTCCTAATGTTCCCTCTCTTTCCTTTCCTTCCAGGATCACACTGTCCAGATCTTTTCCCTTCTACCTTTCCATGTGGTGGTCAACTATCGTCCACCTATCTCTACTCATCCCCCTTTGGTCTTTCTCTATCATTTGAATCTTGGCTTTCCTTCTTTCTCTCAGACTCCCCTGTTCTTCTCCTTGGGGACTTCAACTGCCACATTGATTTCCCCTCTTTTCCTTGGGCGTCCCGCTTTCTCTCCCTAACCTCTTATTTTGTCCTTCAACAGTGGACTACTGCAAGCACCAAAAGGATGGCCACTAACTGGGCCTGGTTTTCACTAAAACAAAAATATCACTCTCTGACTTCTCCATTTCCCCCTTTCCTCTCTCTGACCATCATCTTATCTTGTTTTCTCTCTCAGTTTTCCCCTTATCCACCTCCATCTACTCCCTCGTTTCTGCACAAACCAAGGTTCCATAACTTCCTGGCTCTTGACTTTACTTTGCATTCCAACCTTTCCTCTCTCAGCCCCGCTACAGACTCTGACAACCTGGTCAGTAACTATAACTGTGCCCTATCCTCTTCTCTTGATCTGCATGCCCCTTTTTTTCTCTCCTGCTGTCGCCCTTCTAATCCCAGACTCTGCCACACACACATACTCTGCCCGAGCACTAACTCCTCTAAACACCTCTGAAGAAAATCTCATACTCTTGCACACTTCTTTCACTACAAATGTATCCTATCCTGTTTCAATTGTGCCCTCTCTTCTGTAAAACAACCCTAATTTTCATCACTAATCAACACTCACAAGTCTAACCACACAGACTCTTCTCGGTCTTTGACTCTCTAATCAGACCACCACCTGTCTTTCTTCCCCATTTCACCTCAGAACTTTGCTGACTACAGTATTTCAAGACTACGGTGGATTCTATTCATCAAGACATCACCTCAGTATACTCCTCACATTCTATACCTCTTCCTGCCTCCCTCAACTCCTTTTCCTCTATCACAGTGGAGGCCTTGTCACTACTGATCTCCTCTTCTCCCTCTACCACCTGCCCTCTTGGCCCCATTCCATCCCAGCTTTTTAACCTCTTACTCCTACTACAACCCTACACTTACTGTACACATATAGTACAGTATATTCAACTCCTTCCTATAGCATCTCCTTCAACAGTTATATCCGTATTTAAAAACAGCAATATTGACCTTACCTGTCTCTAATTTTCACCTTAGTTCCCTCTTCCCCTTTGCTTCTAAACTTTTTGAACTCTTGTCTCGCCTGCTTGCTCCACTTTCTAACCACCTATACTCTCCTAGACACTCTACAATCTGGCTTCCACACTTCTCACTCCCTCAAAAACAGCCATCACCAAAATAACTAAAGATCCCCATGCTGCAAAAAAACAAAAGGTCATTACACTTTGCTCATATTATTCAAGAGAATATATAGGTAATGCACTGTGTATTTTTGTCACATTGAAAGAAGCTTTGGGCATCTTTGTTTGTTTTGTGTTGTATGTATGTATGTATGTATGTATTTATATACACACATACACACACACACATATATATTATTCAAATATATATTTAGATTAGTTTATTTTATACATATATATATATATATATATATATATATATATATATATATATATATATATATAATTTTAGTACACACATATAATATATAAGATCAAGTTTCTCATGCTTTTTTTAGAGGGGTTTCTCTGACTCAATTCTTTGTTAATTTGTGCTGATCAATTCATGATCATTTGCTCTATGTTGGTTATTTTGCATACTTAACTGTTTATTTCATAGTGTAGTATATAAAAAATTATATTGTGACAAAACAGGTGAGTATTGCACGTACATCAAATTCAATAGTTACTAGCAGTACATGTTTTGGACATGTTACCAGTCAGCAACAGATGGTGGGTAAAGATCACCGGATGGCTCCCCTTCTCCTCTCCCGTTTCGTTCAGGATGCCGTGATGCAGGGCAGCAGCCCCTCAGCATGAATACAGCAGTCCGTTCGAATACTGCTGTCTCTCCACATGAAAACCGTGGCTGTTTGCGGTAGGAGCAGGCTCTCAGTCACTTCCACTCAGGGGAACTTGCCTGCTTGCAGTTTGGCTGTGACATCTCTAATACAGAGTGCTTTTCCTGGTTAATAAAAGCTTCCGTGGCTGGCTGAGACTGCAGAGTGATCGGCGCCGCTTGATGACGTCATCCGAAGCGCGCTGCAAGCAGACGCCACACGTGCAGACGCACGCCTGAAGTCAGTGACTGAGAGCCTGCTCCTACCGCAAACAGCCACGGTTTTCATGTGGAGAGACAGCAGTATTCGAACGGACTTTTGCCTCTCCAAGAAACGGTTATTCTCCTAGATTAGTAGGCCCCCCTAATCACAGTGCTCAGTATCTGAGGCACCCCCACAACAGGACAATAAGTCACAGGGCAGAGACACAGTCACAGGAGACACAGAACAGAGACACAGAGGGCAAAGACAGTCAGAGAGACACAGGACAAAGACCGAGATTCACTGGAGACAGAGTAGGTATAGTCACAGGAAAAACAGAGGGGGCAGAGTCACATTGGGAAGCTATAGACACAGGAAAGAGACAGACAGAGTCACAGGAGACAGAGGGGCAGAGACAGACACAAACGACACACTCAACAGAACAGAACAAATACATACACAACAGAATAAATAGACACAACAAAACAAATACAGACAGACACAGACACACTCACAGAGACAAACTCACCTCTCTCCTGCCCATGCTGCTTCTTCCTTTGCTTGACCACACCCACAGGCACCTGGTACCACCTTCTGATTGGCTGTATTACCCAGCAGCAACCAATCAGGATTGAGGAAACTGCTCAGCCCCCTAGCAACTGCCCTACTTTTTCCCTGCTTTGGGTGAACAGAGATATCTTGTGACATCCTTTTCATCCTCCAAATTAACCCCAGTGTGCCATGGGACCTGTTGGGAAACACTGTCCTAGACCTTCCATTTTTTTTTTCATTTTATCCATTAATGTATGAAATGTCAGGATATATACCATATCCATATTCCATATACATAGCTTGCAAACTCGCAGACAAACAAATGCTAAAATGAATTACTTTTATAGTCCATTTTTGGATTACTTGGAAATATAATGCCTTTGTCCCAATATCCCACATGTATTGTTTAAACAAAAATAAACATGAGGTGCTGTGTGGCAGGATCATACAAACAAAATATTTTGTCATATGTACATGAACCAAATAAATGATTTTTACCTCGTCACAAATACATGTTTTCAGCTTCTCAAGAAATGTATTGAAGTCGATCTAGAAATAAATATAAAAACTATGAGAGTGATGTAAAAATTGCAAGCCATCCAGAGTGTCTACTTACTTCTGTAGCGGGCCATACCCAGGTCGATTTGCAAGCATATGAGAGTGACCATTCTACCAAAATTAGGATTTTTCCCATTAATGTTCCAAGATAGAAGATACCTACAGTATGACTATCAGTCATTAAACCACTGTTTTGTTTGTTTCGGAATGAGGTTGCATTATTGATCACATAAAAATATTTTAAACTCTGCAACAGTATGTGCGAAAATCATAAATCATACAGAACATAATAGTAAGCTATACATACTGGCTGTTCTTTCAGTGGAGCTAAAAGGTCTTCACAAGGAGTAGAATTGGCAGTAGATTCAGTTTCATCATCTAGGACACAAAGGCAAGGTAGTTATGAACTAAGGGCAGTAAATAAACCGTAAATGAGTACATCAGAACAAATTATCTAAGTAATTCAATGGAGTTGATATGTTCATGCAATTAGTTTTATACATCACATTTTACAGTGCAAGCTTTACATTTACTGAGGGCTTTGACATGCTCTGAAACTTGTACCAAACAGTATTGTTTTTGACAATGAAACTTTGAATATAAAGGGTCATATTTACTAAGCACCACAAGATACCTTCCTGCCCTGGAGGACACCTAAGCCAGTTCACTTGAATGGCCTGTAAGGTGTTCAGGTGTTGAAAGGTATATTATGAAGTAACATAATATAGTGAATACATGGCTAAATGTAATGTTCACATCCTGTGCAGGAGCTGGATACAGAGCCCTATACACTTTATAGGTTACTTACCCTGGCAGAAGCTGCGAGTCACTAGCAGAAAAGCAAGAATGATCTTCATCATGATGATGGAAGAGTATCAAGTCTTCAACTTCAAGTCTTCAACTTCAAGTCTTAATATCTCTGTGAAGCTTCCATACAATGCTATACTATTTATACTGTAGCAAGTCACTGTTACATCATCCAGAAATATTAAACGTGGCGTTCACACATATTAAGAGCTTGGATGCAACAAAGGACTTTCTATTTGTACAAATATTTTTCTTTTTTTGTTATTATTTCTTCGTTGAAGATACCTGTATAGATTATATGATTGACAACTTGCTGTTTGTTATGCATAGATAAAAAGCCGGATGTCTCCTTATGAATAACCTTACAGTTTGTGGTCATATTAACAAATGTGTGTTACAATATATTTATTGTCTTCCTACAAGACATATCATCATAAGGACAAGCTGCACTATTAAACAAACATTGATAAAAACATGCAATTCTAAGGTTAATCCTCACTGTTATATATTTAGTTAATCCAAAATGTCATATTGCTCTGCTCTTACTTGACAATCTGTAAAAGTGATCAGAACACCGATTTTCTGTTAGGTAGATATGTTCTTTTCTTTTTTTCAATCTACTAGTTTTATACATTTTTTGAACCATTTCTGAAAGTGGTGATATTTCTGTTAATATTAGTCATTGACAAGGTAAAGCTTAGTGAAATCATTGTGTTTATTAAAAATTACACAAGCATTATAGAGCCTGATTGTTTAAAACAAATGTGACATATTATAAAAATGAATCTCCTAGCATTAATGTACCTTATTCCAGTTTATGTGGAGAAATAAGAATTACAAGGCACACATCAATATTGCATGTATCAGTTTTTGGGTGTGAGACTACCCAGTTTCACTATTACTGTACCTGTAGTAACAATACAAAAATCTCATCAAGATCTGAGGTGAGAAAAACTTTACTGGCAAAATGTAAGGGACTTGAGGGCCTATTCATTAATAGGAAAAGTGAGATTTTGACCACAATATTTAATAATCAGTTTGTACAGTATGGTGGATCATGGCCTGGTTAAACTTAATTGTACCCAATTGATGTCAAGTGAATCTTCAGGTGTATATTACTGAGAAGTTTCAGGAAGGCAACATTTGAGCCCCTCCTACCAAGAGCCTCAGACAAACAGGCAAAGCCTCCTTTTCATTAAGTCCAGAATGCTCACTCTTGCTGTGTTCCCTGACTGTTTAAAGACACCATTTTACTATTTTTGTGAGGAAAGAAGGGAGGGATAGAGAGGTGTACAGTATATATGAAGAAAGACAGAGACAGACAACAAGCATAGAGGGTGAGAGAAGAAGGCAGTAGCAGAGAAAAAGCAAGCAAAGAGAGTAAGCAAAAAGATGAATGAGATAAAATAGAAAACAGACAGGCTAAAAAAGAAAGAAATGGGTGAATGTCTTATGGTTTCACAATTTTTTTAGTGAGCAGCAAATATACAGTAGAATATGCATCAGTCTTGTGAACTTGCTTGAAAGGTTTGCACGTCCCTACTAATAAGTAAATAAGGCACTTGTCAAATATTGTGTGAGGGGTGGATAGATTTTTTAAAATAAAAAATTAAATCTAAGTGGCCTATTCTAGAAGCTTTGGGAACCAACTCATCGAGTATTTTGAGCAGTTCTTGCACAATTTGGCAAGGTTGCTATTCAGAAAGTCTTGATGAGTTGGCCAAATTGTATGGGGACTGAATTTTTCGGCGAGTTCTCACTTCTGGCCAAACTCACCAAGCGGGAACTGCCAAAAGTCAAAATAGCACCACTTTGAGAAACTAATGGTATTCTAGTAGTCTCGAGAATTTCATCGGAGCTCTGGAATAGCTAGTTTCTCGCAGATCTCATCTCGCCAGCCAAGGGTGGCGGGATGGGATCTGAGAGCAGGACATACTGTAGAAAAAAAATGCATTTTCCTGCATCGGATTGAAGACAGGATCTCCAGAGCTGATACACATTAATACAAGCTTCGGAGACTCCTGGCTTCAATCCTATGCAATAAAAATGCATTTACAGGCAGCTTCATGAACTTAGCAGCTAACCGCTAAGGCAATGAAGGGGTTAACTACCAGTGCCAGCGTATTGTGGATAACTGGGGTTGTTTAAGGTGGTATTTGGCTCATAGTGGGTGTTTAGGCCTTGCGGAGGGGTTGCAGGAGGAATTCACCCCTTCATTACCTTAGCTGTTACTACCGCTAAGGTAATGAAGGGGTTAAACCCTCCCACTACACACCCGGTAGGCATAAACACCCACCATGGGCCAAATAACACTTTTACCCAAACCCGCGACCCACAATAAACATTAAAAAATAATGAAGGCCGTCCTCGTCTTCCTCGCCATCCTTGTCCTCAATTGGCAGGAACACAATAATAAAAAATATAATCTAAAGGCCCTTAACCCCTTAATCACATTAGCAGTTAGTAACCGCTAAAGTAATTAAGGGGTAAACCCCCCTCCCCTGTTACCACCATCCCCAGGACAACAACCTCCCCCACTACCCATTGATTAGCACTGTGGTACATCATGCCCATATGATATGGGCATTATTAGCCACTATGGCAATCAATAGGCAACCTAAAATTAAACAATCACCAAAAATACACCAGAATAAAAATAAACAACAAAAATAAACCAAGAATCAAAACATAAATCACCAATAAAAAAACACAATTCAAGAAAATCAATTGACAAGAATAAACAGAATTAGACAAAGCAATCCCCCAAAATAAGCAAAAGTAATTAAAAAAAAAATCACACAAAATAAACAAAACAATCATCAAAAATACATATCAATGAAATAAAAACAAGCCTTTGCCAAAAAATGCACTGCTTTTTACTGTATTTATCTATAGCCCTAATGGAGCATAGATAAATACATTTGCAGTCAATGGGCAAGCCAAAAAATTAAAATTTAAAAATACAATCAAAATAACTGAAAAATAAAAATTACATACATTGGCAGCCATTTTTTTGAAAGAATGCGACATCATCCCTTAAAGATGATGTCATATCCTTTAAAAAAAAATGGAACGTGTAACATGGTACTTCAATTAATCGGATTATGGACAATGTGACGTACCTCCCTTGAAGATGACGTCATATCCTTAAAAGAATAGAAGCCCATCACATGGTACAGCATCCAATCGGATTGAAGCTGTACTATATAACCCTAAAATGAGATGTCACAGGCCTTATATAAGGACTGTCCCGTCTCATTTTAGCTTAAGAAGACAACGAGACATCTCCCTATGGATTTAATGGAGAAAAAGTACATTAGATTGAAGAAAGAAGAAAAGAAGAACATACCTGAAGCTGAGGATCATTGTGTCGTGGATCGAGAGCTTCCTGATACATCGGGAATCGGAGGGTGAAGACATCTAAAGGTAAGAAAAACATTGAATGTATGTAATTTTTATTTTTCAGGTTTTTTGATTGTATTTTCTCATTGTTATTATTTTGCGTGCCCATTGACTGCCAATGTATTTCTCTATGCTCTCTTAGGGACATAGATAAATACAGTGACAAGTAATGCATTTTTTGGCAAATGCTTGTTTTTATTTCATTGATATATATTTTTATTGATTTTTTTGTTTATTTTGTGTGATTGTTTTTTTATTATTTCGGCTTATTTTGGGGGATTGCTGTCTTATTTTTGTTCAGTGATTTGTTTAATTATTTGTTTAGTGTGTGCTTAGATTAATTTTTGTCGATTAATTAGTTTAATTCTTGGTTTATTTTTGGTGATGCATTTATTTCCCGGCTGCCTATTGACTACTATGGTGGCTAATCATTCCCATATGGGCATGATGTAAAACTGTACCAATAAATGGTTAGAGGGTGGGTGTAGTTGCCCTGGGGGAGGTTGTTAGGCCATCCGGGTGGGTAGCGGGGGAGGGGGTTAACCCCTTAAATACTATAGCGTTTTCTAATTGCTAAGGTGATTAAGGTTTTAGGGGCCATTAGTTTGTTTTTTTTATTGTACTGTTCCTGCCCACAGAGGACATGGACGTGGGGGACGGTGATGAGGATGGCCATCATCCTGACAAGGGTAAGTAGAAGTTTTATTTACTTTATGCTGGCTGGAATATGTTTTATTTTGAATGGGCAAATTAGCTATTATACATAGCTGGACAATAGTAATATTGCCCATTACTGTACTGTGTGTTGGGGGGAGAGGTTTGTTGGGGGTAGAAGAGGTTGTTATTAGGGTTGTTGTGATTTTTGATGTTTGTTGGGGGTAGAGGAATTGGGTGAAGGGGGTAGTTGCCCCAGGGGTAGGTGGTTACGCCTCTTGGGTGGGTAGCGGGAATGGTTAACCCCTTCATTACCATCGCAGTTCCCACCGCTATAGTAGTGAAGAGGTTAACTCATCCCACTACCTTTGCAGCAGGCCTAACCATCCACCCTGGGGCAACTACCCCCTTCATCCGCCCCCAATAAATAGGCTATTCAGGTCCAACCCCTGCATTGCCTTAGCGGCTAGTCACTTGGGTAATGAAGATGTTTTTATTTTAATGCAAGTTTGCGGGAGCAGGGGGTCTCCTGAGTTGAACCGCATTGGTTTCAGCCTCAGGGACCAAGTGCTTCCCCAGTTACAGGCTCTGGTATTGGCACTCAAAAAATGCATGTGAACACACAGATGCATTTGGTTACATGAAATCCTCTTGACAGCCTACAATCTAAAAAGTTAGAGCTGTGTTAGACATATCAAAATATAAAATCAAAATTAATCTGTCTGGTTTCAGTGGACCAGATCACCTTTATCAGGTATCAGAGAATCAAAAGTACACTAGTACATTCCCTACTTAATCCATATGATATAGATTATATAAATATGATACCATATCTTTAAGTGTCTTTATCCCCCCAAAAACATGTGGTATAATTACTTTGTCTCACGTGGCTTTACTCAATAAATGAAAAAGAAAAAAGAATTACATTAAAAAATAATTAAACAAGGAAAAAAATTGATTTTTTGTTTACTATTATTTTTGGGGTACATTTTGGAATTAGAGTTGTGAATTATTGATGACGGATAGTTATATTATTTTACTATTTGACCTGTCTCTACCAAGGTGTATTGTATGGCAGATGGTACTCATAATCACGTGACTCTATTAATAAAATTACTATATATAAAAGTTCATGAATATCCGGATACTTTGATGTATGTCCAATATAACATATATGATGTGATAGCAAGGTCATATAGATAGCTATAGCCCATTACCTGCCAGCTTCCAGGACAGTCCAGTGAATCCAGGGCGTGCAGTCTGTAATACAGGAGATCCAGAGGTTTATAGGTAAATGTAGAACACAGCCCAAAATAGAAAAAGATAGGACATTCAGGGCAACTCAAATATATAAATCTATTTATTTACAAGCTCAACAGCAGATGGACAAGATGTAACGCACCTACGCGTTTCGTGCATCAGCACTTTATCAAGGTGTAGTAGTGTGTAGTTGCATTTCATCTTTTCCATCTGTTGTTGCTTTTGCAAATAAATTGATTTATATATTTGAGTTGCCCTGGATGTCCTCTTTTTCTATTTTTTGCTCTGCTCTGCATCTACTGTACCTACAAACCTCTGTCTCTACCATATTTACAATTCAATTCCAGTGTAGTTAATATATTAACCATTTACCTTGGGGTATTAATATTATCAATAGATGTGCAGAGATGCCCTGGAAGTCTGACCAGTCTCTCTCTTCCACTGTGTCTACAGTCATCACCCATCACTCAGTTCCAGTTGAGTTAACATTGTTCTTTTACCCTGACAGAGGGTTTCTACCTGAAATGATGACGGAAACAGAATTGCCATTATCATTCTCTCCCTATTCCGTGGATTAAAGAGATCATTATCAAGCAAGCTGCATCATGTGTTTTTGATTTCACTAAGAAGCATACTGGTGTCAATATATTTAATAAACTGGAAAAAAAATCAATTGAAAATGTACTTACGTCTATTAGACTCTACCCACTTTTTGTAATTCCAGATAATTGAGTATGCATTGTCTGTGCACATTCCTTCCCTACTATCTCAACCTATAGAACTTTCTTTAAAATGTTAAGACTGTATTGGTGATGCTGGCTCTTACATATAAAATCTGCGGTTATTTTTTTATATTTGGCAAAATGCACGCAGAAAAGTGAAAGAGCTGCAACATATCTATAACCTGGTGGTCATGGCATTCGATGAAGCAAGGTATTAAAACAAGATGGAATTACAATTTCTATATGTTTCAGTGAGTTCGGCAACCATCTACACAGCATCACATGATATGGGGACATTTATTACTCTATCACAGTGGGAAATTATTACACATTGATGTTAGCTATTGGAACCACTTGAAGTAGCAAATGTGAAATGAGTTTTGAGCTTGCCAGTCTGAGTTATATCATATCATTGCACTTTTTTGAAAAGGAGGACAATATTCAGTTCCTATATACCCTGGCTTTATCCATAAACTGAGGATTCAACGATTTCAACCTTTTTGCAATCTGAGCAATACATTTTGCTAACTTTACTAAATCCACACTTAAAGCCAAACTTACCTTCCTACAGTATCTTCAATCTGGCACAGTTATAAAGTACTGTAAACACCTACTGTACAAAGAACTCATAATTGTCAAGGTGTAGGCTGAAATGCTATCTGACATACCTACCTATGTTTCCTGCTGTAGCTTCTGTCTCCAGCTGTTCTCAAAACACTCAATTGTTGCTAATAAGCAACAAGCGATAACAAAATTAAATCACCAATGACTACTGTAAGTTTAACCATAATATGTATACATTGTAGGCAATTATAAATTCCTTAATAATAAACTATATTGGACGGTACACATACATTACATTTGTTTATGATGCAGCACTTTAAACACGATTGGATTAATTAAACTTAAAGATGCATCATTAGTAATAAGTAATTTCTGCCAATTAAAAGGGTCATGACACCACGTATATAAGAGTAACATGATGTAAGATAGAGGTGAAGCATGTGGAAAAAAAATAACATTTTGAAAATGTTCACATCAGCAGGTGTCACAGAGGAAAAGGTTATATGTTTGGTTTATTTCCAACATACATCAGAAAATTAATAGTTCAATTACCTGGCATATAAACAAATGAAACCTTTAATCCATGTTTTTATAAGTACTTGTTCCTATCCATCAAATCCAATTTGTTAAAGTATGAAAGTATTGTGCATAACCGTCCAATATGGTAAACATAGACTTGAATGGCCCCCAGAGAGAAAAGGATTTGAACTAATATGACTACATGACTGGTCACTCAAGCTTAAAGGATATGACAGAAGATCCTGCTGATGACATTGATATCTACTCATGTCATTAGTGAGAGCAGCAGGATCTTCTGTTATATCCTGACCACATATCTAAAAAAAAACGAAAAAACTATTCGTAGCACTACTTTATAAGTGGCCAAATGAAAAATATATTAAACTAATCAAATATATAGGGGCCAATTCACTAAACTTTGAAACAGTAAGTTCATTACAACATTGATCAGGTTGGAATTTTCCTGCCGAATGCTATGAAATTTATGTAAAAACGGTATTCACTAAGAAAAATTGCTAATTCTTTAGCGTTTCATTAGAAAATGCCATACAGCACGAGTTGCTTCACAAGCGAAATTAACTTAACGTTCAATTTCGCACCCGCAGTCTGTAAGAGCTGCACAGAGAGAAGCTACATCTCCCTGCAAAGCTCTTACAGGGACCGCGCTGTTTTAATTTTAATAACATAGTATTGAAGCAGGAGGTCACTGGACTTGAACCGCATTTCAGGTCCAGGGACCCCCTGCTTCCCGAGATACAATTCATATATTGACAACGAGTATTCCATTAGTGCCCACTCTTAACACTCGAATGGAGGTACATATCTTGTTTCTTCACTGTGCTAAGACCCAGTGTCCCCTCCTCATTGATTTGGGATACCTCTCTTCATTATTTCGGTAATACTACGCCCATTGGGGATCCTACTGGGTCTTGTATACAGAGCCCATTACCTTTCACCTTTATGGTAACTGCTAATTCCACTTCAGCTTGAGAGGAAGGTCAGTGGAGATCCGCAGATAGAGCTGATCCACCAGCATCCGGGAATCTGTATTAATGAGGCCCTTCTAGTGCATGTCGTTTCACTTAGCAAATACACTAGACCCATTAGTCTTCTATAGGGATCTTGACTAACTATTACTTTAAAAACATGGGTGTCTACTATTAGGGCTAGCAAGATCCTTTCCGGGTTTTCAGGTTCCGGTAGGGATTTTGCCCTTGCTTGCCCTCTGTGGTCGAATTGTCCATCTTTGTCTCTGGCAATTTCCATTAAAAGGACAGCAGTCTGAGCAGGAAGTTGCCAAGCAAAGTTCCAGTTCATGCTGAGTTCATGCATTACTCATACCTATTGTCATCCACATTATCAGACCCGGCTCACATACCTTGACTATCCTTATTTTCAGCCTATCCCGACCTCTGCATCCACACCGAGTACGCAACTCTGCTGCCAGCCCTGACCTTTGGCCTATGACGCACTACTCTATCAGGACTCTGTCCCTTGGCTCAGGTCAGTTCTTTCACCTTCCTACAGTACCTCAGCCCAGCGGGTCTGCTTCTTGCTTGAGACGAGCATCATTACATTTTGCTCAGCTCAAATATGGACCCCGCTGAGGAAAGATGAGCTGTTACCCTGCAAGGAAAGTTCTTGGGGGATCATGAGGGAGTCCATCCTGATTAATTATTCAGTAGTTGCAACAGCCATTCAAGGGAGGATTAACTCCGTGTGAGCTGGAAAGCACACTTCCTACACTGTTCCAGCACCTAGAGATACCTGATGATATCACATATTCCTCCCCCCAGTGAAACATTGTCCTGTGAGCGGCCCCTACACTATTACTGTGCACCAGCCTCTTTGTCAGACATGTCTGACATCCACCTCTTCTTTTTCCTTGCCTTCCATTTGAAGAGTCCTTCTTTTGGGGCAAGTATTAGGCCTTCTGGGCCTGCAGTTTGTGAAGATGCACCTCCATATTTTTCCTTTTGCGTTCAGAGTCTCCTTTATACCGTTGTCTTTATGGACATTGGTTTCCGTGGTATCCAGACGCTTAGGAATGGCCAATGCTTTTTCCTGTAGTGGAGACAGTTGTGCATTCCTGTTCCGTAGAGCGTCACTCATTTTTAACTCTTCCCCTCTCTTTTTCACGGACTCCTTCTCAAGGGTCTTATTCGTATTAGGAATTAGTTGAGCAGCAAAAGCGTCCAATGTAGCATCCCTCAAAGTTTTCAGAGCCTTGGGCTCCTTGTCTAGGTCATGCTTTTGTTTCTCTGCCATCTTGCAGCCATCACGCTCAGACTCCCGGTCCTTGCTCAGGTCTTGAAGCTGTCCTTCTGTATTTCTTTTCCCACTCAGGGCAGTTGCTATTTCAGCTTCTTTGGCATTGAGTCGCGATTCCACATCTGTCAGCTGATTTAGAGCAAGGTTTAAATCAGTTTCCTTTTCTATATTTCTGACCTGCAGATACCGATGCTCCTCCTGGACCTTGTCCAGCTCCCGCTGAAGGCGGGTCCTCTCATTGGCCGGCTGGTCCAGCAGCTTGTGGGCATTGGCCATCTTGCTCTCATAGCGCCGTGTCAGGTCAACCACATAACGGAAGAACACCTCCTTGCACTCTTCCTTTTTGGAGAGCTGTATCTTGAGCTCAGGAACCTGCACCCGCAGTTCCGCAATTGGATCCTACAAAACTCCTCTTAGGGCCTTCATCTCTTCCCGGTGCTTGCTCTGGGTTTGCGGCAGCGCATCCTTCAGATTTTGGATCTCTGCAGTTTTTGTCGCTAGGATCGCCGCTGCTTCTGTTTTCCACGCCTCTTTCTCTTGGTGTACTGACTTTTGGTCATGGAGCAGCCTCTCTGCTTCCCCAGCTTGAGTCTGTCCTCCTTAAAAGTTGTGAGTTGCTGGAACATGTTTTCAGCTATCCGCTTTAGTTCTAGAACCCTTTTATCCAACTTCGACTTTTCAGATTTTGAAGTTTTTGTTTTTTTCATATTCTGCTTCCAGTGATGCTCGGGTAAGACTCGGGTGGCCTTCAGCTCCTCATGCTGCTCGGTGGGATCATTGTCCATCTGTAAAGTTAAGCGCCGTCCAATCAATTTCGCTGAATTTGGCTGAATTTGAGCAGACAATATATCAATATACACTTCAGAATTCATCCAGCTGCTTCTGTCTTCTGTCACATCATCAATAAACACTAATGACCTAGTGCCATTGTAAGCTATGCATGCCCATGCCATCACACTGCCTCGACCATGTTTTACAGATGATGTGGTATGATTCAGACCATGAGCCGTTCCAAGCCTTCTCCATAATTTTTTCTCCCATCATTCTGATACATGTTGATCTTAGTTTCATCTGTCCAAAGAATGCTGTTCCAGAACTGGGCTGGCTTTTTTAGATATTGTTTGGCAAAGTCTAATCTGGCCTTTCTATTCTTCAGGCTTATGAATGGTTTGCACCTTGTGGTGAACCCTCTGTATTTGCTCTCGTGAAGTCTTCTCTTTATGGTAGACTTGGATAATGATATGCCTAACTCCTGGAGAGTGTTCTTCACTTGGCTCGATGTTGTGAAGTGGTGAATGGAAAGGAGCCTACAATCATCCACCACTGTTGTCTTCAAAGGACGTCCAGTCCTTTTTTGTGTTGCAGAGCTCACCGTGCGTTCATTTTTTCTCAGAATGTACCAAACTGTTGATTTGGCCACTCTTAGGGCCTCATTCAGAGAAGGTTGATAAAAATTATCGCCAGGGCATTTAAAATGCCGTTTTTTGGGGTGTTGCTATCACGGTATTCAGAAAGCCTCAATTACCTGTGATAGCAAAATTCCCAAAATGGGCGAGTTGCTGCCAGCAAGAGCATCGAGTCTCTGAAAAGGCCTAAACCAGCGATTCATTTCTGCTGCAGAGAGAGCTGCGCTGAGAGAGGCCGCCTCTCACAGCAGAAATGTCGCATGAAAATTATTTATTTTAATATAAATTTCTTTCATAGTGTAGATGTGCAGGGGGTCTCCGGAGCTGAACCGCATTGGTTTCAGGTCCAGGGACCCCCTGCTTCCTGAGATACAGGCACCTTTATGGGGTGCCGGTATCTCCTATGCAAGGAAATGTCCCGGTCACGTGACATGGTACATTTCAATGCAGAGGGATACCGGCACCCCATAAAGGGGCCTGTATCTTGGGAAGCAGGGGTTCCCCGGACATAAAACCAACGCGGTTCAGCTCCGGGGACCCCCTGCACATCTATACTATGAAACAAATGTATATTAAAAAAATCTTTAATAAACATCAATACACGCCCCCCTCCGCCCAAACACACACAGTAATGGGCAAAATAACTATTATCCAGATATGGATAATAGATTATTAGCCCATTATTAAACACAACATTAGCATGCATCAATAAAGTAAACAAATACAGTTCTACTTACCACACCAGTATGCCACTCTGTCCTCCATTGCCAGAAAGCATATATATATATATATATATATATATATATATATATATATATATATATATATATATATATATATATATATATATAATAAAGACATTCTAATGGCCCCTAACCCCTTAATCACCTTAGTGGTAAATAACCGCTATAGTAATTAGGGGGTTAACCCACCCTTCCCCGATACCAACCCCGGACTGACTATACCCATCCTGTACCCATTGAGTAGTATAGTGGTACCTCATACCATATAATAATAATATGGGCATGATAAGGCTCTATAGCACTCAATGGGCACCCTAATTACAATACATTAATGCACAAGACACACAATAATACAACATCACAAAACTCCAAAAAACCATACTTCACTAAATAAAAATAGTAGAAGCTAATCCAATGAATACAAGCAACAACAACGTCAACAATGAATTAATTAAAGCATTAACCAATCAAAACAATTAATTCCTAAAACAACTCGGAATTATTTTATACAGTAACCAATCAAACCAATTAATTTCTAAACCTACTCAAAATTAATATTCACATTAACCAATCAAACCAATTAATTTATACAACATTAATTAATTAATTAATTGAAACATTAAACTACAAAGAAATAAATTCAAACAATATCTGAAATAACCGTTATGTGCATTAGCTAACATAATACATCATTAAGTAAAAACGAAAACAATCGCAAACATTTGATTTCAATCAAGCAGAAAAAGACCAAACAATGACATCCACATAATAAACTGTAATTCAAAAAAACATCAGCAATACCAAGCCGGAAATGCCCCCCAAATATTGTCATAATAATGTATTAATCTGTACCCTAAAGTGGTACAGATTAATATATTATCAGTCAATGTGCCTCCCCCAAAAAATAAAAAAATACATCCAATGAAAAAACCCGTAAAAAAACACATTTACAAACATTCAATATATTACTTACCATTAGAAGCAGTGGCTCTCCGACTCCCGGGGAAACAGGAAACTCACGTACCTTGGAGGCCTCCAACAGCATCCGATGCCATCCGCCATGAAGATCCGGATCAGGTACCCAAATCTTCTTTTTTCTTTCTTTAATCACCTTCTTCTATCTTCATCTGTCCCCATTTCTTGATCTTCTTTATCTTCTATCTTCATCTGCCAATCCAAAAATCCACATGGTAAATCCCAACCGATGTTGTTTCGTTGTCTTCTTGGGCTCAAATGAGGTGTCACGGCCTTAAATAGGGCTTGTAACGTCACTTTTAGCCTCAAAATGGTTAACAGCCACCTGATTGGCTGTTAAAACCATGTTCTGACTTTAATAATAAAAAAAAAATGACGTCACTTAAAGGGAATGATGCCAGCCAATCAGAATGGCTGTGCTTCATTTGCCTTTAAGATGACGTCACTAAATCCAAGATGGCCGGAGTCATATGGTTTTTCAGCCAATCAGATCATGGGAATATGTATGTATGTATGTCTCAATTGATATATACATACAGGGTAAAAAATGATTTGGTAGGAAATGCTTGTTTTGCTGTCTTTAAAATGTTTTTGGCTATGATGCTATGCATAAATGTGTGTGTATTTTTGAATTAGATAGATGTAATTTTTGTTGTTGTATGCAGTACTTTAGGACATGGTGAGGCTTGCTTTTGTATATTGGATTCTTTTTGGTACTTATATTTTGTCTGATGGTAACTTGTTTTGTTTAACGATTGAAATAGTTAATTGTGTAATTGTTATGGATGGTATTTTATTTGTTTTGGGATTTGATTAAGGAATGCTAATTGATTTCTGTTGATTTGCTTGGTTTATATAGTATACTTGTTTGGATTTAATGGTATTTTGTTTGGAATATTTTATTGTTAACATTGATTGGCATTGTGTACATGGTGCATAGATTTTATGCATCATGTACACAATGTAAATTCAATGCTTTGATTGGCATTTGATGCTTTTGATTGAAAGATAAGATTGATTTTTGTAGGAAATAGGATTTTAATTTACTGTGACTGATATGGAGAAGTGGTATTTTTATTAGAGCATGTTTTTGGTAACCCTTAAACATTTCTTTGTACAGTGGTTTATATATATATATATATGTATATATATATATATATATTTTTTTTTATATATATATATATATATATATATATATGAACAAAAAAGAAACAAAAGCGCAAGCTCCATAGCACGTAACTGAGTAAAAAATAAGGTACATTTATTTAAAAAATCAGCAACCCATAAGAATGTGCACTTACTGTACAGGATTTTAAACAGAAACATTCGTGGGAGAGAAATCTATATTATGGTCATCTGCGGCAGTAGGGTGAGTCCCAGGTTTGCAGAGTGGATGTAAACAGCCCAGGTTCACCATGAACTCCTATTCCAAATTGGCAGCAAGATAAAAAGGCATCCAATGCCTGCACATCCTTTGCTCCCTCTCATACAATGGTTGCTAGCACTTAAAATTACCGCCAGCCGGAGCGCAGGGATGCCAGGGACACCAAATACACCAACACGAACGTGATGACGTCACAAATCCTGTAAGTGCACATTCTTATGGGTTGCTGATTTTTTAAATAAATGTACCTTATTTTTTACTCAGTTATGTGCTATGGAGCTTGCGCTTTTGTTTGTTTTTTGTTCATAGATTCCAAAAGTGGTTGGCTATACCACTCCCCTTAAAGCTGCAAAGACGCTCCCTGGATCTTCTATTGGGACTATATTTCTCTCTGATTTTTTGTTTGAGTGGAACATTCAATTTGGATTTTCCTTTTTTTTCACTATCACGTTATGGTTTGTAGATATTATTAGGTTAAATTGTGGTAATTTTAATTTATTTTAATATTTTAAATATGTTATTATAATTTATCATTTATTAGGGTTATTTCACATCCTCTTTAGCGCTACTTAATTTTTGTGTTGTCTTTAAATCTTATATATATATATATATATATATATATATATATATATATATATATATATATATATGTTATGGTGGGTAAAAAAAGTGACAAAACCCTCCACAGTAAAGCATAAAGCAACTGTAAATATTACTGTATGTTCATTTGCATGTCTTAGACAGGTCTGCAACCCTGTCTTTCCCCATTGTCACCCAGCATACAGCGCTTCCACTGCAGCAAGGGATTCTGGGAAATGACATGCAAATGAGCACTCAGTGCCACCTTTTGTCTCAAGCTCGTATTACACAAGCCAATCCTCAAGCCACTGCATGCTGTTTTAAACACAGCTTTTAAACAGAGGCTGGGATGAGATGCAAAGCCATTAGACCTACTCACATACATGTTTCAACCTTTTTTTTTATTTTTTTTTTTTTTAAATGTTTTATTCACATCACGTATTTTACAAACAGAAAATGAGAACTTTTCAAAAAGATAATAAATCACATAATTACATTTCTTCAAAAACACATACTGTAAATACATTACTTTCTTTACAAAAAGGTCAGAATTTATCTTGTCATTCCACAGCTTTTCCTTCTAAACACACAACAACAAAACCACTTTTCCACACCTTCAACTAACACCACCTGGATTCTCATATTCTCCCTATATATACTATTCTCATTACATTTTCTCTTTTTCCTCTTCATTTCTTTACATAATGTTATTCCTCTATTCCTTTTCTAAACCTCCTTTCTTTATTTTTGCTTTCTTTTTCTGTTTTTTCTGCTTTTCCTGCTTTTTAACATACACCCATTCCATTATTTCCTCCCCATTTACAATCCCCACAAACTCCAAAACTTTTTCCACCTCTTCCCCTGAACAAAACTCTTCTCTCCTCCTCTCCTCTTCTTTTGCTTTACAGGATGCTGCTTCTACCTCTGCTGCATGTCTAATTATCCAATCGTCCTCACAGTCTTCCTCCACTAACTTTTCCCTTTCCACAGAAAGACCCTTCTTACTTCCCCTCTCAACCTCTACCTCCTCCTCTACTCTAGGCTGACATTCTTCATTCTCTTTATAATCACACAGAAAGTCACAAAATAACCTCTCCTCTGTTGTAAGCTGATATACTTCCTTCTCTTCAGACTCACACAATATTTCACTCACAAACTCCAAAACTTTTCCCGCCTCTCCTTCTTTTCCCTTTCCATCCTCACTGACATAACCTCTGAGCTGACCTTTCTCACTATTCTGCACCTGTACATTAGTCTTTTCCGGACTCTGTCTCATCATTTGTCTAGCACGATTACCCACAATTGATGACATCGTACTTGTCCTTTATGTGCACCAAATCTCACTCTTCTTTAAACACTTTCTCGCCAAATGTCCAGACTCATAGCAAAAGTCACATTTCTTTTGTACTTTGCATTTTGCAGCCACATGACCCTCTTTACCACAGTTGTGACACACCATTCCCACCTCCCCACATCTCTCTTCCAAATGTCCATATTGTTGACAGTTCTTACATCTCTTGGGTTGGCCCCAATATTCCAAAATGCCTTTTTTCCCACCCACCTTGAAAACAGCAGGGGGGTGCATCACTCCCCCTGCACATGCTGGGTCCGGTCTTAGACGTACGTGAAATTCCCGCTTGCCATTAAATATCCCATAGCAATTCAAAAGTTCTTCACCATCTCTTACAATTGCACAATAATGTCTCACAGAGAAAAGGAATAGGTGCAAAACAGCGCTAGGAATACTAATGAATAAATGTTCAGGCAGCCAGGTGAAAGACTGGTGGTACAACCAGTCAGGGAAACAGATGGAAAAAAAAAAGGGTTAACCGGCGCCAAAGAGGGTAAATACCAGTCCTGTTGTGACAGTCCAAATACAGTCCTTGGGATGATGAATGGTGATGATTCTCACCTCAGCAGTGCATATGTGAAAAAAGAGAGAGAAAGAGAAAGAAAATAATAGTGCAGTAAATCAACACAGGGGGGGGGGTGTCACAGATACTGGCAAAAAACAACAAACAGGACATACAAACATATAACACTAGCACGGCCTAAATATTAATAAAAAGCATATTTATTGATGTGGAAATGTGCATAAACCGCATCCGGAGGGGTAAAATTGCAACCCTACTCACAAAATGCTGGAAAGGTACAGGCAGATCTGCTGTATGCAGCTGGGCTCTCAAGATGGCGACCGGAGCACTTGTGCTGGCGTCCACACGTGACTAGGAAGCCAGGAAGATGACTCAGATGACGAGGCCTCTGGGCGGACGTGACGTCACCCCCGTTGTGTATTCTCCACCGGCTCACAGGGCTCCAGTCCTCCAGTCCTCATCAACAGCCGCAATATCGCCGTACCTCGGTTCAAAACACTTGTTGAAGACTGCAGAGTTTCTCCTTTGGAACTGCAGACTTCACCACACTGAAACACGTCAGTGACATCCCTTGAAGAAGTACGCGCATGCGTACGAAACGCGTCGGGAAGTTTCAAGTTTTTAGAGTGTTTCAGTGTGGTGAAGTCTGCAGTTCCAAAGGAGAAACTCTGCAGTCTTCAACAAGTGTTTTGAACCGAGGTACGGCGATATTGCGGCTGTTGATGAGGACTGGAGGACTGGAGCCCTGTGAGCCGGTGGAGAATACACAACGGGGGTGACGTCACGTCCGCCCAGAGGCCTCGTCATCTGAGTCATCTTCCTGGCTTCCTAGTCACGTGTGGACGCCAGCACAAGTGCTCCGGTCGCCATCTTGAGAGCCCAGCTGCATACAGCAGATCTGCCTGTACCTTTCCAGCATTTTGTGAGTAGGGTTGCAATTTTACCCCTCCGGATGCGGTTTATGCACATTTCCACATCAATAAATATGCTTTTTATTAATATTTAGGCCGTGCTAGTGTTATATGTTTGTATGTCCTGTTTGTTGTTTTTTGCCAGTATCTGTGACACCCCCCTCCCCCCCCTGTGTTGATTTACTGCACTATTATTTTCTTTCTCTTTCTCTTTCTCTCTCTTTTTTCACATATGCACTGCTGAGGTGAGAATCATCACCATTCATCATCCCAAGGACTGTATTTGGACTGTCACAACAGGACTGGTATTTACCCTCTTTGGCGCCGGTTAACCCTTTTTTTTTTTTTACAATAATGTCTCAAAAACAAGGCTATCTCCTCCTTTTTCACAAAAGGATCATACATGTGCACAATTATGCTTCTTTCCTCCAACAAAAAACTTGGGATAACACTGATCCCCTTCATCCTCTGGTCACTCGCGTTTTTCTTGCATCTTTCATATGCACTCAAGCAGTCCTCCTCCTTGCGGAAGGTCACATCAAAGATTCCCTCTTCCTGGAAGTCCTGCAGACAGTAGACTTGTGCAATCTTCATCTCCACCAGGTCAATCAAGATCTCCTCCACGATATACTGGAGTCTCACCCGGGCTCTCTCCGCCTCAACCACCAGGAATCTGATGGTCTGCTTTCGGTTCTCCATCGCCGCCGTCTTTGTCCTCGTCATCCTGAGCTTCGGTGCGACGCCCTAATAGCAGCAGGGGGGTTAAGCCTATTATGGCGATCCCCCCAGGCAAAGGCGTCGGCCCGTCACTCTCTCTCTCTCTCCTGCTCACGTGCTTGTCCGCTCCTGACCGCCTCCTGCGCTCAAGCTGTCATGCTCCGTCTGTCCGACCGTCAAGGATCTGGTGCGGCACCCCAAAAAGCAGCGAGGGGGTTTAGTCCATCAGGACGATCCCCCAAGGCCAAGGCGCCGGCCCTTCACCATCTCTCTCTCTCTCTCTCTCTCTCTCTCCTTGTCCGCTCTTGATCACCTCCTGCTGCCTGAGATGGCGTACCCCCCTAATAGCAGCATGAGTCTTAAGTCCCTTCCGGAACGATGACTCAAGGCCAAGGGGGCACAGTCTCAGCTACACAGCTTTTTTTTTTTTTTTTTAAAGTTTTATTCATATTCCAGTTTTATATACAAAAGTAACATTTTTGAAAATAATAAACCGTCCCAAACATTACAAAAAACCCATACATTTCATAATATCATCATTTCATCCTATCCTTACAAGTTACCACTTATCTAAAGAGAAAATAACATCTCAAAAAAACCTTACACCCTCCCTGCCTTTCCTAAAATTGCTTTTTTGTTTTTTCTCATATTATCAAACACTTCTTCTGTTTTGTCCCTTTTCCAGTTCAGTATAGATTGTAAATCTTTCATCACTGATTCGGGCGACGCTCCTGGACTATTCTGCTTAATACTGGCAATCCAAAAATCTGACTCCCCCACTTTTTCCTCAACCTCAGCTATTTTCTGCCTTAAATCTCTTTCCCTTAGTGTTTCTTCCGGCCCACTAGGTCCTGCCCCTCCTCTTACCTTACTTTCTGATACTGCCCCCAATACCTTACTTTCTGATACTTTGACCTCAACTCCTGAGTCCTGGATTTGTTTTGGTTTTCTCTCTCCTAGCGCTGTCTTTGCCCCTATTTCTCCTTCGCTCTCACTTCTGCTTGTCCCCCCTACCATACGCTTTGGTGTTCCTGTCTTTTCTTTTGACTCCTTTTCCTTAACTCCACTAATTCCTGCATTCACCTCCTTCTCCCTCTTTTCTTTATCTATCACAACCACTTTCCGTTTGGGTACCTCCTCTGTTTCTTGCGCTTCCCTATCTAACTCCTTTTTTCCCTCTTTCTCTTTGCTCACGGTCAGTTCCTCTTCCCCACTCCCGTCAAAACTGGCCGGATCCAGCGCACAAACCTTTGCCTTCACCCCCCTATCTTGCCGTTGCTCACTCTTCCCCTCCCCTTCACCTGTACAAACAATGTCACTTTGTAAACTGCGCTTTTGCGCCCCTTTCTTGGGTCCAGTCGTATCCATTATTTCCACTTCCCCCTCCCCCTCTATTGGGCCACTTTCTACCCTTTCTTCTCTTCTTAAATCCTCCTCATACATTGCTGTTATAGCAGGATCAAGCCCTCCCTCTTGGGAACTCTCCATCTCAAAAATTCCCAGACCCTCAACTGTCTCTTCCTCTTCTTCTAGCACACTGTCCCCTTTAGCTGTCTGGGCATATGTCCTTTTAGTGCACTGCCGTGCCAAGTGTCCTTCCTCTCCGCAAAGATGGCATCTCTTAGGGACACCACAGTTGGCTGCAGTATGTCCCTCTTCCCCGCAATTTCGGCACACAATTCCCGTTTTTGTGCAACCCTCCTTTGTATGTCCATAAGTGTGGCAATGGCTGCAATATAGAGGCTGTCCCGGGTAAAACAAAAATCCTCTGTCTCCGCTGATATTAAACCTGGCCGGTGGATGTGTAACTCCTCCCACACATGATGGATCCCGTCTGAACCGTACCCAGAAACGTCTCTTCCCGTTGTACATGCCATATGGGTTTTTAAGTTCTTCACCTCCTCTGATCATTTCACAATACCGTTTCAAAAATGTCACCATCTCCTCTTTCCTTGCATACGGATTGTACATGTGAAGTACAAGTGGTCTCTCCTCTAGTATAAAACTTGGAATTACCTTGATGCCTTGTAAGATCGGGTCACCAGACTTCTCCTTGCACTTTTCAAAAGTGCACCAAACATCCGCTTCTTGAAAACAGGTCAGGTCATAAATCCCCTGCGCAGGGAAATCCTGAAGGCAGAAGATCCTCTCAGCGTCCAGACCAATCAATTGCTTCAGCACCTTCTCCACTATCCACTGCAGGTTCACTCGACATCTCTCGGTCTCCTCGATCAGGAACCGAATGGAATTGCGCATTCCAGCTTGCGACGTCATCTCTGCTCTCCCAAGCTCAGGTGCGGCACCCCAAAAGCAGCAAGGGACTTAAGCCAGTAAAGGCGATGTCCCAGGGCAAAGGTGCCGGCCCCTCACTTCCGCATCTGCTCGCTCAGAACCGCTCGCTCAGGATCAATCCTCACAGCTCAGGATGGCGTGCCCCCCCAAAAGCAGCAAGTGGCTTAAGACTCCCGAAGGAGCCGATGCCACAGGGCCAAGGGGCCAAGGGGGCACAGTCCCAGCTACACAGCTTTTTTGTTTTGAAAATTATTTTATTATGCAGCGAATCTTTACAACAAGATTATAACAATACATAAATCATTTTCCAAACGAAAAAAAAACCGCGACGTTAACAACGGCGCAGTGCATATCCCACACAACTCACATACATTTTTATTAATGGTTTCCCCAAAAGTAAAAAAACTGTGACAAACACGGCGGTGCAGTGCATTTATACGTATGCACCGCACCACAGACATACACAGCTTTTTTTTTTTTTTTTTTTTTTTTTGTAGCCCGGGTGGTGAAAAAGTGATTCCACCTCAAAAACCGTGCTCGTGGTCAAGTGAGACCAGGTGCTCAAAACTTGTGACAAAGTCCGCTCCGGAGAGTAGGCCAGTCCGTGCCATAAGCAGTCCTCTCCAGCCGAGGCCTTGGAGTCCTGCTGTTACATCGACGTCGTCATCCGAGGAATCCGACGTCCATCCTGTTCCCTCCTAGTGCAGCTGACGCCGCAGGAGGGTCCAAGTCTTTAGGGTGTTCGGCTGACGCCTACTAACCCACCGCAATCTTCCCCCGAAGGGATGGCGACTACTAGCCAGCACTACAGTCTTTGCTCTCCGGAGAGAGGGGTGACGATAACCCAACAAACGAAACATCAAAAATCCATAGTGCGAGTGCTCCGGTGCTCTGTGCAATGCAGTGCAGGAGGTGCTCAAACGTACAACACAAAAAGGGTGTGCACAAGTGCACGCCTGGCCCTTTGCAAGGCCAGGCGGTGTCAAAAATAATTGGCTTGTCCCCTCAGCGGAAGGCAATAAGGGGGGCCAAAGTGCGGGAAAAATAGGGGACGGTGCAAAAAAATCTGTGCAGATCAAGTGCTCTTAAGTGGTGGCCGGACGCCCAATACGACCAACCACAGTGCAGCAAGTGATACTCCACCAGGTTCTCCACGCCTGGTGGTGCAAGATTAAAAAGCCCGGGCTACTTTGCATCCGCTGCCTCAGCCCATGACCAGACCAAGTGATGCAAATAGGGCCATCCTTCACAGGACAGACCCTACAGGTTGAAACATGTATATGAGTAGGTCTAATGGCTTTGCATCTCATCCCAGCCTCTGTTTGAAAGCTGTGTTTAAAACAGCATGCAGTGGCTTGAGGATTGGCTTGTGTAATACGAGCTTGAGACAAAAGGTGGCACTGAGTGCTCATTTGCATGTCATTTCCCAGAATCCCTTGCTGCAGTGGAAGCGCTATATGCTGGGTGACAATGGGGAAAGACAGGGTTGCAGACCTGTCTAAGACATGCAAATGAACATACAGTAATATTTACAGTTGCTTTATGCTTTACTGTGGAGGGTTTTTGTCACTTTTTTTACCCACCATAACCTTAATGACAGTGGTGATTACCTAGTCTAGTCTCAAACCTGCAAGCCATTAAGACCAGCCTCACACTGATGATACCCATCAAGGTTGAAATATGTATGTGAGTAGGTGTAATGGCTTTGCATCTCATCCCAGCCTCTGTTTAAAAGCTGTGTTTAAAACAGCATGCAGTGGCTTGAGGATTGGCTTGTGTAATACAAGCTTGAGACAAAAGGTGGCACTGAGTGCTCATTTGCATGCCATTTCCCAGAATCCCTTGCTGCAGTGGAAGCGCTGTATGCTGGGTGACAATGGGGAAAGACAGGGTTGCAGACCTGTCTAAGACATGCAAATGGACATACAGTAATATTTACAGTTGCTATATATATATATATATATATATATATATATATATATATATATATATATATATATATATATATATATAACACCCACTGTACAAATGAATGGGGGCAGGGTGGGTGACCAGATGCCCATCATTGCCAGGGGGTAATTAGAACATAATTTATTTATGCTGATTTATGTGTTTAATAATAGGCAAATAATCTATTATCCATATGTGGATAATAGTTATTTTGGTATTGTATGTGTTAGGGGGCGGTGGAATGTGTGTGTGTATAGCTATGTTTATTGGGGGCAATTACCCCCAATAAACATGCTATTGTGCCTTAACCCCTTCATTGCCTTAGCGGTAATTGTAAGGAATCCGCTCCTGGGTTTTGCTGAAACCTTGTCCTTACAGAACCTTGCAGTTCTAGGAAACTCTCCATTGAACCTGCAATCAAGAATCACCTGCTTCTGCAATTAGACTGCAGCCTGCTTCTTGCTGCCTCCTACGCAGCTCTGTCTCCTTGGCTGTCTGTTCTATTTAACTCCTGCCCCACCCACCAGGAAGTTGCTGAACATAGACTTTCTATAGTAACTGTGTTTGCCACAGTCCGTGTTTGGCCTGCCTGGCCTTCTTGTCATAGTTCTCAGTTACTGACAGACTCCACCGTGCGGCCGCGGTTACACTGAAGCCTCAGTGTTTCTTGTCCTGTCTGCAGTACCTGTTCCCTGCTTCCTCTCCTGCAGAGGCCTGGATCGGTGCTTCCTGTTACCTGCTGCATATTCTCCTTGCAGAGGCCTGCATTGTTGTTCCTGTTACCTGCTGCAATTTCCTGCTTCCAGTGGTCTCCACTACTCACAGCTGTACCCGGCTAGGGGTTGCTGTTTGTGCTGATGTACTGGACCCCCTATCTCTCCTTCAGAGGCCTGCATCGGTGCTTCCTGTTACCTGCTGCATATTCTCCTTGCAGAGGCCTGCATCATTGTTCCTGTTACCTGCTGCAATCTCCTGCTCCCAGTGGTCTCCACTACTCACAGCTGTACCCAGCTAGGGGGTGCTGTTTTGTGCTGAAGCACTGGATCCCCCGTTCCTGTTCCTGTCTACGTTGGAGCACCTTCGCTCAAGCATCCTGTTGCCGAACCCCAGCATGGATATCGTTTTCCCAGCCTTCGCCTATCCTGACCCCGGCTTGTCCACGGATTATCCTGCCTTCTCCAGTCCGACCCTGCTACGTATGACGACGAACTGCGCAATATGGATCAGCCTGCCCGGTCTAAGGTCGGTGAATATCTATCCCCACCTCAGCCCCGCGGTCCGGTCCAGGTTTGTGGTGAGCATGTATGTTACAGTAATGAAGCTGATTTAAAGTGTTTTTATTAATAGTGTGCGGGAGCCGGGGGTCCCCTGAGCAGAACCGCATTGATTTCTGCCTCAGAGACCTCCTGCTTCCCGAGTTACAGGCCCCGGTTTGAGGCATCGGTGCCAGTGTCGCCGCCATGTTTATAGCGTCCACGTCGCGTATGGGATGCTATAAAGATGGCGGCGACACTGGCACCGATGCCCCATACCCTGCCCTGTAACTAGGGAATCAGGGTGTCTCTGAGGCAGAAATCAATGCGGTTCAGCTCAGGGGACCCCCTGCTCCGGCACACTATTATTAAAATGTACATTAATGCAGCTTCATTACCATTGCAGATAGCCGCTACGGTAAGGAATTATTGTTTATTGATATGTGTTTTGACAGTAGTGTGTAGGGGGTCTCCTGAGCTGAACCGCATTGGTTTCAGCCTCGGGGACCCCCTACTTCAGGAGATACAGGACCCATTATGGGGTGCCGGTATCCCCTGCAGAATGTAAATATCCCGGTCACGTGACGCAGGTGCTTGGAAGTGCAGGGGATACCGGCACCCCATAACAGAGCCTGTATCTCCTGAAGTAGGGGGCCCCCGGACCTGAAACCAATGCAGTTAAGGTCCTGAGACCCCCTGCTCATGTACACTATTATTAAAATATATTCATTTAGTGTACGATCGCCTGTAACAACATTGCATGGAGATGGCAAATTTCCATGCAAATTTTACAAGCAGCTTTTTTTCTATCAACTAGCGTACATAAAGTTTAAGAACGCTAGCAGGGGAAAAAAGCAACCTGTACGCTGTGGCTGTTTTGAGCCCGTACGTTAGAAAATGTGCTCAAGGTCTTAGTGAATCGCGTCTCCGGCTTCACTTTTTAACAGACGTGCTTTTTGTTTTCATCCGGACGCAAAAGCCTTGAGCTTAGTGCATAGCCCCCATAGATCCTAACACCTACATGGGTGTTGAGGGATCCAACTCTGCGTCGTTGATTTATATATATATTTGAGGGGATTTATATTAATAAATGAGTTTTTAATTATGTCATAACACATCCATTAGGGGATTTGAGTGCCCAAAACTGGGTTTACCTGTCTTGTTATAGTATAATATATATCCCTTTACCCAGAGGAGCACCTTCCCCCGTTACATCTATTTCAAGCGGAGCGGGAGTTTCTTTGTTGTTTTGTTTTCTTCTGTACAGTACTGTAATTCAATTGGGGGTGGATGTGTCCTGTCTTCTTCTTGGGCTCAAATTAGATAGGACAGGACTTATAGTAGGTCTGTGATGTCACATTTGTGTGTCAAATGGTAAACGCCCAAACCGATTGGCTGGTGTACTATGTGACAGGTTCCCTTTTTTCAGGCTGTGACATCATCAAAAAGGAAGGAAAGTTAGCCAATCAGGTAGTAAATGCCTTCCTTTCTCTGTGCAGCTCTCTTTGTGCAGCTCTAACAGACTTTGGGAAGATCACAGTAGTAAGACTTAAACAAAAACTGAGATAAGGTCACTGCTATCCGGAGCGGTATTGACATTTTCCTACCTCAAGGTTTGTGACTTGCTGTAATGCTTCTGATTCTTTCTGAATTCCGTGATAACACAAATGTCAAACCGTTCAGTGGTGTCATGCCAAAACGTTCCATATGGCAGTGATTTTATCGAAGCTACTAAAATAGGCCCCATAGTATGGTACATTTAATGGGGGCTCATTTAGCAGGGCTGACCATGGACTCAGTTTTAATGTTACGTTTAGGACTCTATTTATTAGGCTAGCAATCTCTGTCTAAAGACCAGCTATTAACGGAAAGTTCCACCAAATATGTGCCATCGTTCCTCTCTGACCACAGCCCCAAAAACATTCTGGGGAGACACTCACATACATTTTGTGTAATCTGTCTTGGGTCAAATACAAATGGTATAACACTGTATACGGGTTTTCTTTAATGTTAGTATTTATAGATACAGAGGATCTCGCTTCCCATATGCCCTCGCAAATGGAAGGGTTCTGGGGATCTCCCAAGTCCTCAGCCCATTATCTAATATAAACGTTATCCTGTTCAGGTAAAGGTGGGACAGTTGTTTGCTAAAATGCAGTTAACTGGCTTTTTAATTGAATTTGAGAGACAACTCTCCTCAAATGTGGTTCTGTTAATGGTCAGGTTTTTATTTGCTTGTTGCAGGAAAAAATGTCCCAGCCGTATATATCTGAATAGCTCAGAGTTGGGCACTTTCCAAGTTGGCAGGTCAGTTTCATTTTGCCAGGTTACGACAGATCCAATGTGATCATTCTTCCTGTAATTATACAGGTAAATAAGAATTTTAACCCAGGTGAGTGTTAGGATCTTTTATGGTCATGCCTTGTAAGTGGCAGCAGGCTTAAGACGCTTTGGCCAAAGGGTTAAACTAAATTAACCTTTTTAAAAGCGATATATAGGTATTGCACTGTATTTTTGTCACATTGGAAGTAGCTTTGGGCATTTTTGTTTTTTTGTTGTATACATCGGATATTTCTCCTGCATCTGGGCGACAGTTTTGACCCTACCTCTCTATATAAGGTCTCCCATTCTGCACAGACCCTGTTTATCCACCAATGATGATTCCAGGGATCATAGCCAGGCCCAAACTTTGGGTTATTAAATAGAGGTAACATGGTGGAGACGGGAGTCAGGCTACATTTGATTCGTATTGTGTTCCACACCTGTAGAGTGTGTATGGTTGTAGGAAGGAGTGTGTCTTCACCACTGTGAGCTCTGGCTATGCACAGGAGAGATCCCAACGGCATCAACCGGTACAAGGGTCCTTTCTATCCACCCATCTTACGGAGCCAGGTGTAGCATGCCACAGTGTCAGCTGAGCCATCTGGGCTACTTGACTGTAGCATTTTATATGTGGTACTGCCAGACCTCCCTCCTGCTTTGGTCTTATTAGGGTGTTGAACCGAAAGCGCTGTTATTCTGTTATTCCAGATGAACCTGGTGATAAAACTCTCAAGACTAGAAATATCACTATTCTTAATTGGTATCAACAGGGTCCTATAGAGATACAGAATTCTAGACAGGAGGGTAATTTTGACCGCCGCTATTCTGCCAAACCGTGATTGAATACTTTATCAGGACTCGAGATCTTTTTTTAGTTTCTTGTACATTGAGGGAAAATCCACCTGATACAGTGTGTGGTTTGAGTTTGTAATTTGAACTCCTAAGTAAGTTAGGCAATTTTATTAGGCAATTAAAATTGAGTGAAAGGAGTTTAGTTACTTCCACTGGCAGATTCTGACACACACCTCTCAACAAACTTCTGCGTCTGTGAAAGCCTGAGAAAAAGGGTAACTTGGGTTCTTCTTTAAATTACAAAAAGCCTTTTTTCCTGCCTAAAAATGAATGATGAACCTCAAAAATATAAAGGGCGTGGGGGATGTTCAGACTATTAGATACATAGATGAGTCTTTTCACTACATGCTGCCAAATATTTCAATGTTTTAAGGGGTAAGGGTCAGTGTACAATTTAATTATTCAAATATGTTATGTATCCAATCACAGGCAATAAAATCATAATCCAGATAGTTATGCTCATAGATTTCTTTATTATGGAAGCAGTACAAGTAGTAACTGGAAAAAATCCATTACCATTAGAGGTATCGCGAGAAGCTTAACTGACATGCAAAAGTAGGAGAAAGGTTGCTTGAATCAATGAAAGTAGAGGAAAGGATTTGAAAATCCTCATTTGCCACGGTGACCCCTGAAAAAGAAGAGAGAACAATGAATATAATCCAACTTTGCCTACACTACAAGAAATTGCCAAATCCTTAAAACTAATCACTTTTCCTTGGCTGCAGAGTAAGAGCATCAATGTCTATGGCTTTATAAAAGCATTAGGCAATACGTGAAGAATTATGGGTTAAATAAATATTTAGATCAAGCTGTAATAACCTATAAATGTTTATAAGAGAACAAAGAAAACAGGCAATAATGCTAGTGCTCTTAAAAAAAAACATAATTATGTAGGTTTTTAAATTCCACTACATAAATCATGTAACATGTTTTTAATCATTAATAAGCAAATGTATTATTCTCCATGAGCAGCCATTTTTACGCTCCTGTAAAGCCTCATACATACCTGTCTCCAATGAGAGGATCACAACACACTACAGAAAAAAACATTGACGTCAACAAATGTATTCTTTATATTCATTGATTTTCCATTTACATTTTTGTAATTATATCTTATTAATTTATTTCCTGGCACTCATAGGGCAGTACGAGTACATTGGGTAGATCAGGAAAATAATGTAGTCTTCCCCTCGACAACTTAATACATTACACATTATGGATACCTACATCCGATCATCTCAATTTTCTCGGTCTCAAAACATACTTTTTTTGTGGAATAAGTGGACTGACAGAACCTTGTTATAATTTCCCTGTCCCGTTTGACTTTTTATTGTAATCCCTTCAGTATTTGGAAAATGTCAGAGTGACTTTTGCAGCCCTAACTCTATAATTCTTATTTGGTGGTCCTGTCCTAAACTTGTAAGGAATTATTCACATTCCTTTGATCATAAGTAAAGACACTGATGTTAAAATACCTTGGGACCCTGGTGGAACCCTCCAAAATAGACCCATTCGGGGTATCCCAAACCCTACAGACAAACTGATTCTTCACTTATTAAATTTAACCAGATACACTACAGTAGGTGTTGAATAGTCAGAACCCCCCCCCCCAAACACACACACTCCCCCTTTTTAACATAATATTTTTAAAGATTATGGTTATGAAATATTGACAAAGCATTCTAAATAATACTTTTGCAAGATTTCCTCAACATTGACTAATTTGGCAATGATCAAACTATTGCCCCAATTAACCAAGTCAAATGCAATAATTCTCAATTTGTTGCTTGTCTGTGGCATATGCTTTATTGTGTGGATAATAGTATACTGTACTGTACTTGCTTTGTATTTGTCTGTCCCCTATCACTCAATAATTTTGTGTAATCCTGTCATACTCATTTCTGTTTTTGCCTCTCAAACCTTATTCTTTCTGTACGTTCCTCCTTTGAATTGATGGTTATTGTTACTTTTCTCATTTATCTTTAAATGCCAATTTCTAGAAAGGTTTTTTCTGGTACAAATATGGAAAGTTCAGTTTCAGTGTGAAAATATTGTAACAGAGTTCTAACATGAATATTATTCCCAGAATAAATCATGATTTTTTGCAGGCTGCTCTTACTTTGCTAATCACAAAAATAAATGATAGAATAATTGAAACTTGTTTTTATACAAAAGTTTGAAGATACAGTATATGTGAAGAAGAAACCGTATGGTCCCGACACACACACAAATATACAATTGTAATGATTGTCCAATGAAGTATCACAGACCGTAAATAAAAGAATGGGAAAAAATGTACCGATAGCCTCATCTAATTTATCTTTGTTGCAAATGTTTAACATTTTTGTTATACAGTAGATGTGGTTGAAGTGTTACACTACTTTCACCCTTATATTGCATTTATATTTCCTTAGAGATATTATTATAAGATAGCTACATAAATACGGTTTCCTTTTTTAACAGCTTTTAAGTAAAATATACATTGAAATGATTAAGGTTGTATCTACCTGTCGATCTTTTTTCAAGAAATGAGAATCAACCTACAGAAGTGGCACAGGCACTGTCTCTGGGATGTCAGCTCAAGAACAATTTGAATGGGACTAAAGCTTTGCTAAAGCTTAGCACCCTTTTGTGAGTTTGGGATATAGGGGCCATATTTATTAAGCACTGCTAAGCCATAAAACACCCGTTGAGGCCATATGACAATTTAAGACACCTTACTCACTTAAGTTTTGTAATGTACAAAGGTGCATAAACTATGAGCTCTATATACTGTAAGGTTCAATATTGATTTTCTTTGGGCATGTTCTCTTAGGCAATGTAAGTGAATCTCCTCTCCCCTTCTGTGATACTTTGAATAAATGTACTTATATTTCTAAAAAAACAAGATAAATCAGTGATACATACTGTATCTACAGTATGCCTCACAGCATAGCAAATATGGCTACACAAATATACCTCTACCATTAGCAAATAAACACCTCCAGTCCTCTATAGTGACCTAAACAGCTTTAATGAGACAGTTCCAATGTGGGCAGCGTAATTGTTCTTTGAGGGGTTTTGTATTTGGATATTCTCAATATAGTGCACCAATATTGTTATTGAATCTTACAGAATCTATGGATATTCTGAGCCATCACTGGGGGCACTATCAATTGCTACATATTGTCAGTGTATGAGCCAATAGCTAGTGTTTCAAGTATGTCGAATTTGTTTGAATTCCTCTTGTGCTGTGTTTGAATAACATTCTCCTAGTGCCATTTCAGATCACTATGGCAGGGCTGCTTATTAAGTCCACCTTCAGGGGGGTAGAGTGAACAATAGGGAATAATGAAGCAAGCACTATGTACAGTATATGCCTAATTCCAACAGACAGTATTACATTGTACCAAATCAGATACATGAAGCAGGTTCATTTGGTCTATATGTGTAGTAAAAAGTGGTTGCTTTTTTAGTGTGTGGCAGAGGGAAAGGCCAGTGCAGGTTGGAGGTGGAAAAGGAAACACTCTGAATGTATGATCTGGGAAGGGGCTGTCACTTAAATACTGTAATTCTTACCGTGGAATGTTCCCAATGTATTTGTCTTTCTTCTGTAAAAAATAGGATTTAGAGGAGCAGAATCTACAGTACAAATTTGAATGTAATGACAGACCAACAATACTGATACATTGGGAAACATGTTCTGTACAATTAAAGCAATGAATTACACAACCAGTAACCAATGGAAGGACAGGATTCACAGGATTAGTCTAGACTAGAGGCTTAAAAGTGTGTTACCCTGGTTTTAAACTCCAGTGCTAGTTCTCTCTTACACCAAGGCCAGGTCACTTTGATCTCTGCAGCAATTGCACCTAAGGCTGAGTCCATAGAGACTGCAGCCGTGTGGCGGCGCGCTGAGGCTGAGGGAAAGCAGTGCTTTCCCTGGCCTTAGAGCGCGCGCCATCCGTGGGTGTGTCTGGGGGCGGGCCAGTGACGTCATGGAGTTGGTTCGCCCTCATTGGGCAAACCGCTCATGTGACCGGCCCTGCGCTCCCGTGAGCACCGAAACGAAAGATTTGTTAAGACACACGCTTCCGCAAGTGTTCGGAAGCGTGCGCGAGCCCCTGCTAAAGCTGCTCTCATTGCGGCTGCAGGGGCTCACTGGTAAGCTTGCGCGCGCCTCAGCAAGGGTCAGCGCCTAAGCGCTGACCATGCCCGAGGCCTAAAGGACATTGTACGTTCTATACAATAGCTACTGTACTTGTCTATGTAAGGCAAGATGTACACTTTCCCTGTTATGTATGAATACAATATCATTATTATATGGGAATAACTTAATTATTTAATTTTAAAAGAATTAAATGTTTTACAGAAACAACAGAAAGAGCTATATATAAATATATGCAATATAAAGAGTTATATATAAATATATGCAATAGAAAGAGTTATATATAAATATATGCAATATAAAGAGTTATATATAAATATATGCAATAGAAAGAATTATATATAAATATATAACTCTTTATGTTGTTTCTGGTTGCACAAGAAAAAATAGAAAATTGAGTGTGTTATAAAAGCAGGGCAAAAGTATAATTATTGCAGAGAAAGCTGATAATATTTATTCAATTAATGTAAACATTATCATACATGAATATGTGACTGTATGTGGTTTGTTCTGTAGGTATTGTCTCATACAATTCCCTTCTAAGATATTCAAAGCACAAGATATATTGATAAAGCAATGTTATTTTTTAACGTTTCCTTTACATGCTAACAAGGAGAGTACAAAGATAAAAAAAAGAAACACATTATTAATCTTATCTCTAGCAAAATCTTTACTGTTTCACATGCGTCTTTCTAAACATAAAGTAAAAGTGTCTCAAAAATAATATCAGGTTAAAGTATTCTCGACAGTGATGTATTGTTTTCAATAAAATGCAGAATGAAATCACTTAGCAATGAATCACTTAGCATGGGCAGCTACATTTTGCAAGTGGGGGATATTATCCTATTGATGCTTATTCAATCAATGCAAACTTTATCATGCATGAATACTGTATGTGCTGTATATAGCTAGTTCTGTAGGTATTGTATCATACAATTCCTTTCTGAGGTATTCAACAACATGATATAGTGATAAAACAATGTATTTTTAAAATCATTTATTTTATAAGCTAACAAGGAGAAAAAAGGTCAAAAAAGTAATAAGTTATTGATCTTAACTTCGGTGGTTTCTTTATTATTTTAGTTAGTAATTCCTAGGTGTCTCAAAAATAATATTTTCCCAGAATCACATCAAAGTATTTGCGACAGTGATATATATAAATTCACTTAGCAATTAATCATTTTGCATGGACAGCTACATTTTGCAAGTGGTTTTTTATTCCATCAGTGCAAATATAATAATACATTAATATGTGACTGTACTGTATGTAGTACAGTATATCAGGTAAGATCTCACTCATATCACTGTGTCCTATGTTTCAAAAAGAGAAGAGAGAGAGTTTAAGGTGACAGTTCTTAGCCAAAGATATTAGGTAGACAAACCAATGTCCCAGAATGACATCACATACTGTATATTTATATATAATCTAAAATACGGTAAGATGCCACATTAACTTATTTGATATATTGATAAAACAATGTTGTTGTTTTTTAACGGTAGCTTTACATACTAAGGAGACTACAAAACTAAAAAAAGAAATACAATATTGATCTTCCCTTTCTTTCTTTAAGTACATCCTTCTAAACATGAAAGAAAAGTGTCTCAATAATAATAATAATAATAATAATAATAATAATAATAATATTTTCCCAGAATCAGTATTCTGGACACTGATCTTTTGTCTACAATAAGATACAGAATGAGTTCACTAAGCAATGAATAATTTTGCATGGTCAGCTACATTTTGCAAGTGGGAAAAATGATATTCTACTCACTTTTATTCCATCAATGCAAACAAAATAATACATTAATATGTGACTGTATGTAGTACAGTATATAAGGTAAGAACTCACTCATATCATTCTCTTATTATTTATTTTTTTAAAGAGCAGAGAAAGTGTTTTAAGGTGCCATTTTTCAGCTAAATATATTAGGTTGACAAATCAATGTCCGAAGTAATCCTTTATTGGTCAACTTTGCTCATATTATTTAACATGATTTACTCCTGCTTTTCTTTATTTTCTAAGATGGAAAAACCTACTTCATGTTTATTTCTTATATTAAGTTATTTGTTCCCTACACTTTAGCAATACTAAGTTCTAATTTAGCAGCATAGCAAATTGCTAAATTTACCCATATTAAATAAGTTATGGTGGGACCAGTATAATTTAAAAAAAAGACAAAAACCTGTGAATGAACTCACAGGTGATATTTCTATTTACTACATTTACCCAAAATATGTGATTTATTTTTAAAATGCAGCCCTTTTGTAAATCTCTTCTTAATAAATGTAATAAAACAATTAAAAAAACACAAGAAGTGCGTATTTACTATGACATCTCTGTATCTTGTTTCTCGCTTCATAAGGAAAAAGAGGAAATGTAGTGTTGTGTAAAGAGCAGGACAACAGTACAATTATTCCACAGAAAGCTTTTAATTTATGTGGTTGTGTAGGTTTCGTCTCATACAATTCCCTCCTGAGATGTTCAATAAATATGATACATTGATAAAAATGTCCTTTACATCCTAGCAAGATGAGTACAAAGGTAAAATAGAAACAAATGATTGATCTTACCACAATTTTAGTAACCGGCTAAAAGGAAAGAAAAGTGTTTTAAAATATATATTTTCCCATAATGACACACACACACACACACACACACACACACACACACACACACACACACACACACACACACACACACACACACACACACACACACACACACACACACACACACACACACACACACACACACACGATGCAACATTAATTCATTTGATATATTGATAAAACATGTTGTTATTTTTTTAACGTTATCTTTATATTCTAAGGACAGTACAAAACGAAAAAATAAATAAATGATTGATCTTACCTTCAGCAGATCCTTTACTTGGTCAATAACAGTTTTCTAAACATGAAGGAAAAGTGTCTTAATAATAATAATAATAATATTTTCCCAGAATCACATCAAAGTATTCTTGACAGTGATCTTTGTCTACAATAAGATACAGAATGAGTTCACTAAGCAACGAATCATTTTGCATGGTTAGCTACATTTTGCGAGTGAGGAAAATGATATTCTACTCATTTTTATTCCATCAATGAAACATAATAATACACAAATATGTGACTGTATGTAGTACAGCATATCAGGTAAGAACTCACTCATATTACTTTATGCCTTATTTTTCAACTTTGCTCATATTATTTAACATGCCAATATAACATGATGTCCTTTCTGTATCCTTTCCCAAGGAGGAAATACTTATTTTTCTTATGCTGAGATCTTGTTCACGACAGTTCAGCAATGTTAAATTCTAGGTTACCAGCACATCTATAGTGTTTCACAAGGCTGCACCTGCCTTTATATGTACAAACAAAAATATCTAACATACAGAATACTACACAAAGTCAATGTCTACTTTGATCATGTTTTCAACTAAGGATGTTTACACTGTATAAGTATTATAAAAATGTTGTCATACCAAAATCTCACACAACGGATGATTTCCATCTCCAGTAATTTGATGTCGCTACAATTAATAATAGATAGAAAGAAAGTCTGTATTAGACATTTAAACAAAACTGACATGCGCAAATACAGCAACATACTCCCAGAAGTCCCTATTTATAAATTAGAGATGGACGAACCAGTCCAAATCATTTCCTGAAATTCCAGAGGTTTACATGCAAAATCCGTTCCATGGTGTAAAATCCGCCAACAGATTGTTAGAGGTTCAATATGCATGGATTAATCCAGAACTGGGATTGGATACAACCCGCTGGTGAATAGTAACAATCCATCAGCGGATTCCACAATCCACTGACAGATTTCAAAAATCCAATCTGCGGATTGCTAAATCTGTGGATTGGATTCTTAAAATTAATCAGCGGATTGTGGAATCCATGAATAGATTATCGGTGTTAAAAGAAAATTGCTCGCAGTTTGGGAGGTCTCCAAATTTAGATGCTCGTTAACTTCAAGTATTCCCTGATGGCACCTTTACATGGTAATCCAGACTTTTTTCCGGGGCTAGAAGGCAGGGATTTCAAAACCTGGAGACAACAGGTGTTTATGAGATTAAGAGATTTGGAGGGTAGAATCACTATCAAAGAATTTGAACAGATTAAGTCGGAAAAGGACATTCCCAACACAGAATTTTTTAGATACCTCCAAATACAGGCATTTTATACCAAACACACAATACGGCCTCCATTGACGAATTTTGAAATGCTCTGTGTGCGAGGAACTGACACACGGGGACTAACATCTAGGTTATACAGAGAAGTGATTGGTTCAGGCAAGCACTATGCATGGAAACTTAGTTTCATGTCTCAGTGGGAGACTGACGTAGACAAGACCCTACATGACGAAGAGTGGACTGAAATATTTAATGCGGCAGCTAAAAGCTCCATCTGCACGACATTAAAGGAGAATTCATATAAAGTATTAATGAGGTGGTATCTCACCCAAGTCAAATTATGTAAATTTGGCCCGGTATACTCCCCTTTGTGCCCCAACGGTGTGGAGAAATGGGGGACTTGTTGCATATGCTGTAGTCCTGTCCTCGTATAGCACCCTTATGGGAACACATTAGAAATTGTCTGCAGAGGATTTTGGGCCTCGAAATTTAGTTTGACCCATGGCTGTTTTTGCTAAATAAACAATCACAGTAGCAATCCAGAACAGGAAATAAATTCATTGCTCATTTTGCACCTGTAATGAGGCGCGAGACCGCAGCACTATGGAACCAAAATACAATTCCATCTATTGAAAAGATTCGAAACAGAATTGGAATTTGGTCAGATGAAAAAGTTGACAAGTTTAGTCAATGACACTGGCCCAAATTTCCAAAAGGTCTGGCTGCTGTCGCTGTCCCAGACAGATAGCCAGGGGGTGAGCAATGTCACCGTTTGGCAGCACTCAAAGGAATAAGTGAGTTCTCCATTGATGAGATGCAATAGGTAGGGGACTGGAAAGGCAGACCCGGACAAGGCTTACAAGGAAGCTATGTGCGTCTCGTCAGGCAGTCAAAGGAAAAACCACAGGGGTATGCCAGGAACCAAGTTCAAAAAGAACGGACAAGACTTCGACTCCTCTCCCCCCCTACCCCTTTTGCTTCTTTCCCCACCCTTGCTGTGTTTTATGTTGTATGTCTGTAGGTCTATGTGACATACAGTAGGGCATAAGCATGAGATTTATACAAGAAAATTCATGCGATAACATGTATGTTTGTATGTTATGCCTTGTGGACAAAATCAATACATTTGAAGTTGGAAAAAAAAAATGCAATTTTTGAAACTGATTCACGGGAATTCGCACACCAAAGGAACCAGACAGTCCAAGGCGGATCCAAATAAATTTACCCATCTCTATTATGAATGCTCAGCTAAATGCTGCATTAGGGAATCCGAACCATGGAGCTCACAGTGACATTGAAACTCAGACAAATATCCCCCCCCCACCCTACAATCACTAATCACATCTTTCATTAACACAATAGGGCAGCTCAGTAACTACAATTTTTGTATAGCCATAGAACGGTATCGTCTATTTGTTTTGATTATATATATATAGAGATAGCAAATTAAAAGATCACTAGTGAGCACATCACCATTATCACCTAGCATACAGTGCTTCCACTGCAGCAATGGATTCTGGGAAATGACAAGAAAATGAGCACACCATGTCACTTTTTGCCTGAAATCCATTTTTACAAGGAACCCATGTAACTAATGCTCACTGTTAACACAGCTTTTAAGCACAGCATGGGAATCAGCTGCAAAGCCAGAGAAACCCCTCACAGATATGTATCAACCTTAATGGGTCTCATCAGTGTGAGGTTGGTTGTACTCGTATTGCAATTTTCAAGGCAGTAGGATTTACCATACACATTTTAAGATATGGTGAGTAAAAAAGGCGACAAGAAACCTCCACTGTATAGCATATAGCAAATATTTGCTATATGCTATACGGTGGAGGTTTATTGTTGCCTTTTTCACCCACCATAACTTAAAATGTGTATGTACGGTGTATACTAACAAATTAATCTCTGTGCATTACTTATATTTCTCTCACTCCTTTTTTCTAATACTGAGACTTGGCTCACTCAGTCTGACTCTGCACTGGAAGCTGTCCTCTCATATGGTGGCCATTCTTTCTCTCCCACTGCATTCTGATGGCAGGGGTGTTGGTGTAGGGCTACTCTTCTCCTCGAACTGCCATTACTGAATCCTTCCTAATCTTCCCTCTCTTTCCTTTCCTTCCAGGATCACACTGTCCAGATCTTTTCCCTTCTACCTTTCCATGTGGTGGTCAACTATCGTCCACCTATCTCTACTCATCCCCCTTTGGTCTTTCTCTATCATTTGAATCTTGGCTTTCCTTCTTTCTCTCAGACTCCCCTGTTCTTCTCCTTGGGGACTTCAACTGCCACATTGATTTCCCCTCTTTCCCTTGGGCGTCCCGCTTTCTCTCCCTAACCTCTTATTTTGTCCTTCAACAGTGGACTACTGCAAGCACCAAAAGGATGGCCACTAACTGGGCCTGGTTTTCACTAAAACAAAAATATCACTCTCTGACTTCTCCATTTCCCCCTTTCCTCTCTCTGACCATCATCTTATCTTGTTTTCACTCTCAGTTTTCCTCTTATCCACCTCCAACTACTCCCTCGTTTCTGCACAAACCAAGGTTCCATAACTTTCTGGCTCTTGACTTTACTTTGCATTCCAACCTTTCCTCTCTCAGCCCCGCTACAGACTCTGACAACCTGGTCAGGAACTATAACTCTGCCCTATCCTCTTCTCTTGATCTGCATGCCCCTTTTTTTCTCTCCTGCTGTCACCCTTCTAATCCCAGACTCTGCCACACACACATACTCTGCCCGAGCACTAACTCCTCTAAACACCTCTGAAGAAAATCTCATACGCTTGCACACTTCTTTCACTACAAATGTATCCTATCCTGTTTCAACTGTGCCCTCTCTTCGGTAAAACAACCCTAATTTTCATCACTAATCAACACTCACAAGTCTTACCACACAGACTCTTCTCTGTCTTTGACTCTCTAATCAGACCACCATCTATTACCTGTCTTTCTTCCCCTATTTCACCTCAGAACTTTGCTGACTACAGTATTTCAAGACTACGGTGGATTATAATCGTCAAGGCATCACCTCAGTATGCTCCTCACATTCTATACCTCTTCCTGCCTCCCTCAACTCCTTTTCCTCTATCACTGTGGAGGCCTTGTCACTACTGATCTCCTCTTCTCCCTCTACCTCCCTCTTGGCCCCATTCAATCCCAGCTTTTTAACCTCTTACTCCTACTACAACCCTACACTTACTGTACACATATAGTACAGTATATTCAACTCCTTCCTATAGCATCTCCTTCAACAGATATATCCTTATTTAAAAACAGCAATATTGACCTTACCTGTCTCTAATTTTCACCTTAGTTCCCTCTTCCCCTTTGCTTCTAAACTTTTTGAACGCCTTGTCTCGCCTGCTTGCTCCACTTTCTAACCACCTACACTCTCCTAGACACTCTACAATTTGGCTTCCACACTTCTCACTCCCTCAAAAACAGCCATCACCAAAATAACTAAAAATCCCCATGCTGCAAAAAAACAAAAGGTCATTACACTTTGCTCATATTATTCAAGAGAATATATAGGTATTGCACTGTGTATTTTTGTCACATTGAAAGTAGCTTTGGGCATCTTTGTTTGTTTTTTGTTGTATGTATGTATGTATGTATGTATGTATGTATTTATATACACTATACACACACACACACACACACACACACACACACACACACACACACACATATATATTATTCAAATATATATTTAGATTAGTTTCTTTTATACATATATATATAATTTTAGTACACACATATAATATATAAGATCAAGTTTCTCAGGCTTTTTTTTAGAGGGGTTTCCCTGACTCAATTCTTTGTTAATTTGTGCTGATCAATTCATGATCATTTGCTCTATGTTGGTTATTTTGCATACTTAACTGTTTATTTTGCTGTTTTTTTTTACTTTACATTCTTTGTGTGTGTCGTTTTCCTTATTGGTCTGATTTTTGGCCGTGTTATGAAGATAACTTAGCTTTTGTACCTCTTTGATCATTTGTAGCAATATTTTGATGCTACAGGGGTCTTTATGTTGTGGAATATTTCATTTTGTTTCTATTTTTTCCCTTTTGCCTCTCCAGGAAACGGTTATTCTCCTAGATTAGTAGGCCCCCCTAATCACAGTGCTCAGTATCTGAGGCACCCCCACAACAGGACAATAAGTCACAGGGCAGAGACACAGTCACAGGAGACACAGAACAGAGACACAGAGGGCAAAGACAATCAGAGAGACACAGAACAAAGACAGAGATTCACTGGAGACAGAGTAGGTATAGTCACAGGAAAAACAGAGGGGGCAGAGTCACATGGGGAAGCTATAGACACAGGAAAGAGACAGACAGAGTCACAGGAGACAGAGGGGCAGAGACAGACACAAACGACACACTCAACAGAACAGAACAAATACATACACAACAGAATAAATAGACACAACAAAACAAATTCAGACAGACACAGACACACTCACAGAGACAAACTCACCTCTCTCCTGCCCATGCTGCTTCTTCCTTTGCTTGACCACACCCACAGGCACCTGGTACCACCTTCTGATTGGCTGTATTACCCAGCAGCAACCAATCAGGATTGAGGAAACTGCTCAGCCCCCTAGCAACTGCCCTACTTTTTCCCTGCTTTGGGTGAACAGAGATATCGTGTGGCATCCTTTTCATCCTCCCAATTAACCCCAGTGTGCCATGGGACCTGTTGGGAAAAACTGTCCTAGATCCTTCCATTTTTTTTTCATTTTATCCATTAATGTATGAAATGTCAGGATATATACCATATCCATATTCCATATACATAGATTGCAAACTCGCAGACAAACAAATGCTAAAATGAATTACTTTTATAGTCCATTTTTGGATTACTTGGAAATATAATGCCTTTGTCCCAATATCCCACATGTATTTTTAAACAAAAATATACATGAGGTGCTGTGTGGCAGGATCATACAAACAAAATATTTTGTCATATGTACATGAACCAAATAAATGATTTTTACCTCGTCACAAATACATGTTTTCAGCTTCTCAAGAAATGTATTGATGTCGATCTAGAAATAAATATAAAAACTATGAGAGTGATGTAAAAATTGCAAGCCATCCAAAGTGTCTACTTACTTCTGTAGCGGGCCATACCCAGGTCGATTTGCAAGCATATGAGAGTGACCATTCTACCAAAATTAGGATTTTTCCCATTAATGTTCCAAGATAGAAGATACCTACAGTATGACTATCAGTCATTAAACCACTGTTTTGTTTGTTTCGGAATGAGGTTGCATTATTGATCACATAAAAATATTTTAAACTCTGCAACAGTATGTGTGAAAATCATAAATCATACAGAACATAATAGTAAGCTATACATACTGGCTGTTCTTTCAGTGGAGCTAAAAGGTCTTCACAAGGAGTAGAATTGGCAGTAGATTCAGTTTCATCATCTAGGACACAAAGGCAAGGTAGTTATGAACTAAGGGCAGTAAATAAACCATAAATGAGTACATCAGAACAAATTATCTAAGTAATTCAATGGAGTTGATATGTTCATGCAATTAGTTTTATACATCACATTTTACAGTGCAAGCTTTACATTTACTGAGGGCTTTGACATGCTCTGAAACTTGTACCAAACAGTATTGTTTTTGACAATGAAACTTTGAATATAAAGGGTCATATTTACTAAGCACCACAAGATACCTTCCTGCCCTGGAGGACACCTAAGCCAGTTCACTTGAATGGCCTGTAAGGTGTTCAGGTGTTGAAAGGTATATTATGAAGTAACATAATATAGTGAATACATGGCTAAATGTAATGTTCACATCCTGTGCAGGAGCTGGATACAGAGCCCTATACACTTTATAGGTTACTTACCCTGGCAGAAGCTGCGAGTCACTAGCAGAAAAGCAAGAATGATCTTCATCATGATGATGGAAGAGTATCAAGTCTTCAACTTCAAGTCTTCAACTTCAAGTCTTAATATCTCTGTGAAGCTTCCATACAATGCTATTCTATTTATACTGTAGCAAGTCACTGTTACATCATCCAGAAATATTAAACGTGGCGTTCACACATATTAAGAGCTTGGATGCAACAAAGGACTTTCTATTTGTACAAATATTTTTCTTTTTTTGTTATTATTTCTTCGTTGAAGATACCTGTATAGATTATATGATTGACAACTTGCTGTTTGTTATGCATAGATAAAAAGCCGGATGTCTCCTTATGAATAACCTTACAGTTTGTGGTCATATTAACAAATGTGTGTTACAATATATTTATTGTCTTCCTACAAGACATATCATCATAAGGACAAGCTGCACTATTAAACAAACATTGATAAAAACATGCAATTCTAAGGTTAATCCTCACTGTTATATATTTAGTTAATCCAAAATGTCATATTGCTCTGCTCTTACTTGACAATCTGTAAAAGTGATCAGAACACCGATTTTCTGTTAGGTAGATATGTTCTTTTCTTTTTTTCAATCTACTAGTTTTATACATTTTTTGAACCATTTCTGAAAGTGGTGATATTTCTGTTAATATTAGTCATTGACAAGGTAAAGCTTAGTGAAATCATTGTGTTTATTAAAAATTACACAAGCATTATAGAGCCCGATTGTTTAAAACAAATGTGACATATTATAAAAATGAATCTCCTAGCATTAATGTACCTTATTCCAGTTTATGTGGAGAAATAAGAATTACAAGGCACACATCAATATTGCATGTATCAGTTTTTGGGTGTGAGACTACCCAGTTTCACTATTACTGTACCTGTAGTAACAATACAAAAATCTCATCAAGATCTGAGGTGGGAAAAACTTTACTGGCAAAATGTAAGGGACTTGAGGGCCTATTCATTAATAGGAGAAGTGAGATTTTGACCACAATATTTAATAATCAGTTTGTACAGTATGGTGGATCATGGCCTGGTTAAACTTAATTGTACCCAATTGATGTGAAGTGAATCTTCAGGTGTATATTACTGAGAAGTTTCAGGAAGGCAACATTTGAGCCCCTCCTACCAAGAGCCTCAGACAAACAGGCAAAGCCTCCTTTTCATTAAGTCCAGAATGCTTACTCTTGCTGTGTTCCCTGACTGTTTAAAGACACCATTTTACTATTTTTGTGAGGAAAGAAGGGAGGGATAGAGAGGTGTACAGTATATATGAAGAAAGACAGAGACAGACAACAAGCATAGAGGGTGAGAGAAGAAGGCAGTAGCAGAGAAAAAGCAAGCAAAGAGAGTAAGCAAAAAGATGAATGAGATAAAATAGAAAACAGACAGGCTAAAAAAGAAAGAAATGGGTGAATGTCTTATGGTTTCACAATTTTTTTAGTGAGCAGCAAATATACAGTAGAATATGCATCAGTCTTGTGAACTTGCTTGAAAGGTTTGCACGTCCCTACTAATAAGTAAATAAGGCACTTGTCAAATATTGTGTGAGGGGTGGATAGATTTTTTAAAATAAAATTTAAATCTAAGTGGCCTATTCTAGAAGCTTTGGGAACCAACTCATCGAGTATTTTGAGCAGTTCTTGCACAATTTGGCAAGGTTGCTATTCAGAAAGTCTTGATGAGTTGGCCAAATTGTATGGGGACTGAATTTTTCGGCGAGTGCTCACTTCTGGCCAAACTCACCAAGCGGGAACTGCCAAAAGTCAAAATAGCACCACTTTGAGAAACTAATGGTATTCTAGTAGTCTCGAGAATTTCATCGGAGCTCTGGAATAGCTAGTTTCTCGCAGATCTCATCTCGCCAGCCAAGGGTGGCGGGATGGGATCTGAGAGCAGGACATATTGTAGAAAAAAAATGCATTTTCCTGCATCGGATTGAAGACAGGATCTCCAGAGCTGATACACATTAATACAAGCTTCGGAGACTCCTTGCTTCAATCCTATGCAATAAAAATGCATTTACAGGCAGCTTCATGAACTTAGCAGCTAACCGCTAAGGCAATGAAGGGGTTAACTACCAGTGCCAGCGTATTGTGGATAACTGGGGTTGTTTAAGGTGGTATTTGGCTCATGGTGGGTGTTTAGGCCTTGCGGAGGGGTTGCAGGAGGAATTCACCCCTTCATTACCTTAGCTGTTACTACCGCTAAGGTAATGAAGGGGTTAAACCCTCCCACTACACACCCGGTAGGCATAAACACCCACCATGGGCCAAATAACACTTTTACCCAAACCCGCGACCCACAATAAACATTAAAAAATAATGAAGGCCGTCCTCGTCTTCCTCGCCATCCTTGTCCTCAATTGGCAGGAACACAATAATAAAAAATATAATCTAAAGGCCCTTAACCCCTTAATCACATTAGCAGTTAGTAACCGCTAAAGTATTTAAGGGGTAAACCCCCCTCCCCTGTTACCACCATCCCCAGGGCAACAACCTCCCCCACTACCCATTGATTAGCACTGTGGTACATCATGCCCATATGATATGGGCATTATTAGCCACTATGGCAGTCAATAGGCAACCTAAAATTAAACAATCACCAAAAATACGCCAGAATAAAAATAAACAACAAAAATAAACCAAGAATCAAAACATAAATCACCAATAAAAAAACACAATTCAAGAAAATCAATTGACAAGAATAAACAGAATTAGACAAAGCAATCCCCAAAATAAGCAAAAGTAATTTAAAAAAAAATCACACAAAATAAACAAAACAATCATCAAAAATACATATCAATGAAATAAAAACAAGCCTTTGCCAAAAAATGCACTGCTTTTTACTGTATTTATCTATAGCCCTAATGGAGCATAGATAAATACATTTGCAGTCAATGGGCAAGCCAAAAAATTAAAATTAAAAAATACAATCAAAATAACTGAAAAATAAAAATTACATACATTGGCAGCCATTTTTTTGAAAGAATGCGACATCATCCCTTAAAGATGATGTCATATCCTTTAAAAAAAAAATGGAACGTGTAACATGGTACTTCAATTAATCGGATAATGGACAATGTGACGTACCTACCTTGAAGATGACGTCATATCCTTAAAAGAATAGAAGCACATCACATGGTACAGCATCCAATCGGATTGAAGCTGTACTATATAACCCTAAAATGAGATGTCACAGGCCTTATATAAGGACTGTCCCGTCTCATTTTAGCTTAAGAAGACAACGAGACATCTCCCTATGGATTTAATGTAGAAAAAGTACATTAGATTGAAGAAAGAAGAAAAGAAGAACATACCTGAAGCTGAGGATCATTGTGTCGTGGATCGAGAGCTTCCTGATACATCGGGAATCGGAGGGTGAAGACATCTAAAGGTAAGAAAAACATTGAATGTATGTAATTTTTATTTTTCAGGTTTTTTGATTGTATTTTCTCATTGTTATTATTTTGCGTGCCCATTGACTGCCAATGTATTTCTCTATGCTATCTTAGGGACATAGATAAATACAGTGACAAGTAATGCATTTTTTGGCAAATGCTTGTTTTTATTTTATTCATATGTATTTTTATTGATTTTTTTGTTTATTTTGTGTGATTGTTTTTTTATTATTTCGGCTTATTTTGGGGATTGCTGTCTTATTTTTGTTCAGTGATTTGTTTAATTATTTGTTTGGTGTGTGCTTAGCTTAATTTTTGTCTTTTTTGTCGATTAATTAGTTTAATTCTTGGTTTATTTTTGGTGATGCATTTATTTCCCGGCTGCCTATTGACTACTATGGTGGCTAATCATTCCCATATGGGCATGATGTAAAACTGTACCAATAAATGGTTAGAGGGTGGGTGTAGTCGCCCTGGGGGAGGTTGTTAGGCCATCCGGGTGGGTAGCGGGGGAGGGGGTTAACCCCTTAAATACTATAGCGTTTTCTAATTGCTAAGGTGATTAAGGTTTTAGGGGCCATTAGTTTGTATTTTTTATTGTACTGTTCCTGCCCACAGAGGACATGGACGTGGGGGACGGTGATGAGGATGGCCATCATCCTGACAAGGGTAAGTAGAAGTTTTATTTACTTTATGCTGGCTGGAATATGTTTTATTTTGAATGGGCAAATTAGCTATTATACATAGCTGGACAATAGTAATATTGCCCATTACTGTACTGTGTGTTGGGGGGAGAGGTTTGTTGGGGGAAGAAGAGGTTGTTATTAGGGTTGTTGTGATTTTTAATGTTTGTTGGGGGTAGAGGAATTGGGTGAAGGGGGTAGTTGTCCCAGGGGTAGGTGGTTAGGCCTCTTGGGTGGGTAGCGGAAATGGTTAACCCCTTCATTACCATCGCAGTTCCCACCACTATAGTAGTGAAGAGGTTAACTCATCCCACTACCTTTGCAGCAGGCCTAACCATCCACCCTGGGGCAACTACCCCCTTCATCCGCCCCCAATAAATAGGCTATTCAGGTCCAACCCCTGCATTGCCTTAGCGGCTAGTCACTTGGGTAATGAAGATGTTTTTATTTTAATGCTAGTTTGCGGGAGCAGGGGGTCTCCTGAGTTGAACCGCATTGGTTTCAGCCTCAGGGACCAAGTGATTCCCCAGTTACAGGCTCTGGTATTGGCACTCAAAAAATGCATGTAAACACACAGATGCATTTGGTTACATGAAATCCTCTTGACAGCCTACAATCTAAAAAGTTAGAGCTGTGTTAGACATATCAAAATATAAAATCAAAATTAATCTGTCTGGTTTCAGTGGACCAGATCACCTTTATCAGGTATCAGAGAATCAAAAGTACACTAGTACATTCCGTACTTAATCCATATGATATAGATTTGATAAATATGATACCATATATTTAAGTGTCTTTATCCCCCCAAAAACATGTGGTATAATTACTTTGTCTCACGTGGCTTTACTCAATAAATGAAAAAGAAAAAAGGATTACACTGGCGACACACTTTATTCGAGCTCGGCTAGTCCCACGAATTCAGGTATACCCGGGTGTATTGAGGTTTGTGACTGTTTTCTGCCCGAGTGCATTGAGGTATTTTCCAGGCAGGGATTGAAGCATTTTATTCCTGCTGGCTGCAATACTGCACAGTATATATATATATATATACTGCATTACAATTCATGAATTTATGCCATCTGGTAGACACGCGAAGCATTGCAGCCTATTAAATCCTAATCATTATCATTTAACAGATCAGCCGCCCGTCAGCCAGGCATGAACCCAGGCTGGGAAGGCAAACGCAACGGGGCTTGTCAGAGGTGAGGAGCGGCGCATTCCAGGTATCTGCCAGGTACATACTGGGTATTTGCTCGAATAAAGTGTGTCGGTGCAGTACATTAAAAAATAATTAAACAAGAAAAAAAATTGATTTTTTGTTTACTATTATTTTTGGGGTACATTTTGGAATTAGAGTTGTGAATTATTGATGACGGATAGTTATATTATTTTACTATTTGACCTGTCTCTACCAAGGTGTATTGTATGGCAGATGGTACTCATAATCACGTGACTCTATTAATAAAATTACTATATATAAAAGTTCATGAATATCCGGATACTTTGATGTATGTCCAATATAACATATATGATGTGATAGCAAGGTCATATAGATAGCTATAGCCCATTACCTGCCAGCTTCCAGGACAGTCCAGTGAATCCAGGGCGTGCAGTCTGTAATACAGGAGATCCAGAGGTTTATAGGTAAATGTAGAACACAGCCCAAAATAGAAAAAGATAGGACATTCAGGGCAACTCAAATATATAAATCTATTTATTTACAAGCTCAACAGCAGATGGACAAGATGTAACGCACCTACGCGTTTCGTGCATCAGCACTTTATCAAGGTGTAGTAGTGTGTAGTTGCATTTCATCTTTTCCATCTGTTGTTGCTTTTGCAAATAAATTGATTTATATATTTGAGTTGCCCTGGATGTCCTCTTTTTCTATTTTTTGCTCTGCTCTGCATCTACTGTACCTACAAACCTCTGTCTCTACCATATTTACAATTCAATTCCAGTGTAGTTAATATATTAACCATTTACCTTGGGGTATTAATATTATCAATAGATGTGCAGAGATGCCCTGGAAGTCTGACCAGTCTCTCTCTTCCACTGTGTCTACAGTCATCACCCATCACTCAGTTCCAGTTGAGTTAACATTGTTCTTTTACCCTGACAGAGGGTTTCTACCTGAAATGATGACGGAAACAGAATTGCCATTATCATTCTCTCCCTATTCCGTGGATTAAAGAGATCATTATCAAGCAAGCTGCATCATGTGTTTTTGATTTCACTAAGAAGCATACTGGTGTCAATATATTTAATAAACTGGAAAAAAAATCAATTGAAAATGTACTTACGTCTATTAGACTCTACCCACTTTTTGTAATTTCAGATAATTGAGTATGCATTGTCTGTGCACATTCCTTCCCTACTATCTCAACCTATAGAACTTTCTTTAAAATGTTAAGACTGTATTGGTGATGCTGGCTCTTACATATAAAATCTGCGGTTATTTTTTTATATTTGGCAAAATGCACGCAGAAAAGTGAAAGAGCTGCAACATATCTATAACCTGGTGGTCATGGCATTCGATGAAGCAAGGTATTAAAACAAGATGGAATTACAATTTCTATATGTTTCAGTGAGTTCGGCAACCATCTACACAGCATCACATGATATGGGGACATTTATTACTCTATCACAGTGGGAAATTATTACACATTGATGTTAGCTATTGGAACCACTTGAAGTAGCAAATGTGAAATGAGTTTTGAGCTTGCCAGTCTGAGTTATATCATATCATTGCACTTTTTTGAAAAGGAGGACAATATTCAGTTCCTATATACCCTGGCTTTATCCATAAACTGAGGATTCAACGATTTCAACCTTTTTGCAATCTGAGCAATACATTTTGCTAACTTTACTAAATCCACACTTAAAGCCAAACTTACCTTCCTATCTTCAATCTGGCACAGTTATAAAGTACTGTAAACACCTACTGTACAAAGAACTCATAATTGTCAAGGTGTAGGCTGAAATGCTATCTGACATACCTACCTATGTTTCCTGCTGTAGCTTCTGTCTCCTGCTGTTCTCAAAACACCCAATTGTTGCTAATAAGCAACAAGCGATAACAAAATTAAATCACCAATGACTACTGTAAGTTTAACCATAATATGTATACATTGTAGGCAATTATAAATTCCTTAATAATAAACTATATTGGACGGTACACATACATTACATTTGTTTATGATGCAGCACTTTAAACACGATTGGATTAATTAATCTTAAAGATGCATTATTAGTAATAAGTAATTTCTGCCAATTAAAGGGTCATGACACCACGTATATAAGAGTAACATGATGTAAGATAGAGGTGAAGCATGTGGAAAACAAAATAACATTTTGAAAATGTTCACATCAGCAGGTGTCACAGAGGAAAAGGTTATATGTTTGATTTATTTCCAACATACATCAGAAAATTAATAGTTCAATTACCTGGCATATAAACAAATGAAACCTTTAATCCATGTTTTTATAAGTACTTGTTCCTATCCATCAAATCCAATTTGTTAAAGTATGAAAGTATTGTGCATAACCGTCCAATATGGTAAACATAGACTTGAATGGCCCCCAGAGAGAAAAGGATTTGAACTAATATGACTACATGACTGGTCACTCAAGCTTAAAGGATATGACAGAAGATCCTGCTGATGACATTGATATCTACTCATGTCATTAGTGAGAGCAGCAGGATCTTCTGTTATATCCTGACCACATATCTAAAAAAAAACGAAAAAACTATTCGTAGCACTACTTTATAAGTGGCCAAATGAAAAATATATTAAACTAATCAAATATATAGGGGCCAATTCACTAAACTTTACAACTTTACAACTAAGTTCATTACAACATTGATCAGGTTGGAATTTTCCTGCCGAATGCTATGAAATTTATGTAAAAACGGTATTCACTAAGAAAAATTGCTAATTCTTTAGCGTTTCATTAGAAAATGCCATACAGCACGAGTTGCTTCACAAGCGAAATTAACTTAACGTTCAATTTCGCACCCGCAGTCTGTAAGAGCTGCACAGAGAGAAGCTACATCTCCCTGCAAAGCTCTTACAGGGACCGCGCTGTTTTAATTTTAATAACATAGTATTGAAGCAGGAGGTCACTGGACCTGAACCGCATTTCAGGTCCAGGGACCCCCTGCTTCCCGAGATACAATTCATATATTGACAACGAGTATTCCATTAGTGCCCACTCTTAACACTCGAATGGAGGTACATATCTTGTTTCTTCACTGTGCTAAGACCCAGTGTCCCCTCCTCATTGATTTGGGATACCTCTCTTCATTATTTCGGTAATACTACGCCCATTGGGGATCCTACTGGGTCTTGTATACAGAGCCCAATACCTTTTACCTTTATGGTAACTGCTAATTCCACTTCAGCTTGAGAGGAAGGTCAGTGGAGATCCGCAGATAGAGCTGATCCACCAGCATCTGGGAATCTGTATTAATGAGGCCCTTCTAGTGCATGTCGTTTCACTTAGCAAATACACTAGACCCATTAGTCTTCTATAGGGATCTTGACTAACTATTACTTTAAAAACATGGGTGTCTACTATTAGGGCTAGCAAGATCCTTTCCGGGTTTTCAGGTTCCGGTAGGGATTTTGCCCTTGCTTGCCCTCTGTGGTCGAATTGTCCATCTTTGTCTCTGGCAATTTCCATTAAATGGACAGCACTCTGAGCAGGAAGTTGCCAAGCAAAGTTCCAGTTCATGCTGAGTTCATGCATTACTCATACCTATTGTCATCCACATTATCAGACCCGGCTCACATACCTTGACTATCCTTATTTTCAGCCTATCCCGACCTCTGCATCCACACCGAGTACGCAACTCTGCTGCCAGCCCTGACCTTTGGCCTATGACACACTACTCTATCAGGACTCTGTCCCTTGGCTCAGGTCAGTTCTTTCACCTTCCTACAGTACCTCAGCCCAGCGGGTCTGCTTCTTGCTTGAGACGAGCATCATTACATTTTGCTCAGCTCAAATATGGACCCCGCTGAGGAAAGATGAGCTGTTACCCTGCAAGGAAAGTTCTTGGGGGACCATGAGGGAGTCCATCCTGATTAATTATTCAGTAGTTGCAACAGCCATTCAAGGGAGGATTAACTCCGTGTGAGCTGGAAAGCACACTTCCTACACTGTTCCAGCACCTAGAGATACCTGATGATATCACATATTCCTCCCCCCAGTGAAACATTGTCCTGTGAGCGGCCCCTACACTATTACTGTGCACCAGCCTCTTTGTCAGACATGTCTGACATCCACCTCTTCTTTTTCCTTGCCTTCCATTTGAAGAGTCCTTCTTTTGGGGCAAGTATTAGGCCTTCTGGGCCTGCAGTTTGTGAAGATGCACCTCCATATTTTTCCTCTTGCGTTCAGAGTCTCCTTTATACCGTTGTCTTTATGGACATTGGTTTCCGTGGTATCAAGACGCTTAGGAATGGCCAATGCCTTTTCCTGTAGTGGAGACAGTTGTGCATTCCTGTTCCATAGAGCGTCACTCATTTTTAACTCTTCCCCTCTCTTTTTCACGGACTCCTTCTCAAGGGTCTTATTCGTATTAGGAATTAGTTGAGCAGCAAAAGCGTCCAATGTAGCATCCCTCTCAGTTTTCAGAGCCTTGGGCTCCTTGTCTAGGTCATGCTTTTGTTTCTCTGCCATCTTGCAGCCATCACGCTCAGACTCCCGGTCCTTGCTCAGGTCTTGAAGCTGTCCTGTATTTCTTTTCCCACTCAGGGCAGTTGCTATTTCAGCTTCTTTGGCATTGAGTCGCGATTCCACATCTGTCAGCTGATTTAGAGCAAGGTTTAAATCAGTTTCCTTTTCTATATTTCTGACCTGCAGATACCGATGCTCCTCCTGGACCTTGTCCAGCTCCCGCTGAAGGCGGGTCCTCTCATTGGCCGGCTGGTCCAGCAGCTTGTGGGCATTGGCCATCTTGCTCTCATAGCGCCGTGTCAGGTCAACCACATAACGGAAGAACACCTCCTTGCACTCTTCCTTTTTGGAGAGCTGTATCTTGAGCTCAGGAACCTGCACCCGCAGTTCCGCAATTGGATCCTACAAAACTCCTCTTAGGGCCTTCATCTCTTCCCGGTGCTTGCTCTGGGTTTGCGGCAGCGCATCCTTCAGATTTTGGATCTCTGCAGTTTTTGTCGCTAGGATCGCCGCTGCTTCTGTTTTCCACGCCTCTTTCTCTTGGTGTACTGACTTTTGGTCATGGAGCAGCCTCTCTGCTTCCCCAGCTTGAGTCTGTCCTCCTTAAAAGTTGTGAGTTGCTGGAACATGTTTTCAGCTATCCGCTTTAGTTATAGAACCCTTTTATCCAACTTCGACTTTTCAGGTTTTGAAGTTTTTGTTTTTTTCGTATTCTGCTTCCAGTGATGCTCGGGTAAGACTCGGGTGGCCTTCAGCTCCTCATGCTGCTTGGTGGGAACCCACTGGGTACTCAGTCGCTCCTGTAGTACTTGCTCCTTTACTTTACCCAGCTCTTATTTTAACGTGCAAGCCTCTCGCTGAGAAACCTCTAGCTTGGTGATGAGGTGTTGAACGTCTTGTTGGGACACCTTGTAGAACCGTTTCCAGTCAACACTCTCTGTCTGACTCACTTGGCTTTCTGTTTATAGCGGTATCGGTAGCCTGTCAAACCAAGGCTAGTTGTCACTCCTGTGACAGTTGCGCCAAGCACTCTGTGCTGCAGTTCATCTCTAGTCTTTTCTGACGGGGTAAACTTTTCCTGCAGCTTCTGCTGCACATGGAGGCTGTCCTTTACGCAGGGCCAAATAGGAGTCCTCCTCTTCTGAACTGCAAGGATTGTGTTTAATCGTAGAAACCGAGCATGAAAAATGCCCCACATTCCATTTGGTCCACGTTCCGAGGGCAAACTGGCATTTGTAGCACTCTGTGTACTTTCCAAAACTGGGTCAGGGGTTTTGTCTCCAGTCTACTGGGAATAATGGGACCAGAGTCCCTCCTAGGTGCTGTTAGACTTCCCACTCCTTTATGCAAGTCTATGAGTCCTTGGGGACTGTTATTCCGAGGAACAGTCTTATCAGACCTGCTGATGCGCTGGAAGCGAGAACCGGAAAACTGATCTTGACTTGAACTCCTGGACATCTCCTCGGCAGTCAAGTAACGTTCGACTAAGGCGACCAACTGTTCGGCGTCTTTGGGGTCACTCTGGTTCACCCACTTCTGGATGGTGTGGGGAAGACCCCTTAGGAACCAGTCTATAAAGGCTATTTCGACAAATGCAGCGGTGGAACATACCTCAGGCTGGAGCCACTTCCTTGCAGAGTGTATAAGGAGTTTAGAGCGGGGTGTCTTATCTGTATCATAATGCCAGGAATGGAACCGTTGGGCCCGAACCGCGAGAGTGACCCATAGTTGTGCCATAATCTCCGCCTTCAGCATGCTTTAACGGGGCTTATTGAATCGCTGTAGGCCTTATTGGCGAAAAGTTGTCGATAAGTGGCTTATCGGCGCTTAGTGCACAGGACCCTATTTGTTTGGTTTATTTCCAACGCACATCAGAAAATTAACAGTTCAATTCACCAGACATAGAAACAAATGAAACCTTTAATCCATTTTTTTTAACTACTAGTTCCAATCCATCAAATACAATTTGCTAAAGTATTAATGTGCATAACTGTCCAATATGGTAAACATAGACTTGACTGGCCCCCCGAGAGAAGAGGAGTGGAACTAATATGTCTAGATAAGTGGTCACTCAAGATTAAAGGATATGAGGGAAGTTCCTGCTGCTGACACTGAAACCTACGAATAGTATAAATGTCAGAAGCAGGATCTTCTGTATATATGTACTGTATAAGTATCTTTATTTAAATAGCGCAATCAGGTACATAGCGCTTCACAGGAGAAATAAACGTGACATAATAATATAACACATAATCAGAATAAGCCCTTCAGACATAACAGTAACAATAGGAAAGAGAGCCCCGAAGAATTTACAATGTAAGTGGTAATTAGAGAAAACTTACAGAGATAAAAGGAGGGTGTTATGGTAAGTGCATCTGCAAGGAGTCAGTGCATCTGAGATATATAACATCAGCAAGTAGAGCTACCCATATTCTTCATTAAAGAGGTGTGTTTTTAGATAGGTGTAAAAGGTGGAGAGAGGTTGCCAGTCAGATATTGAGGAAAACTAAATTTCAGAGGTGTGGGCAGTAGAGGATTTTCCATTAGGCCTGGGCATAAGGTAGCACAATTTTGGGGCTGCAAAAATGTCAGCTCCCATATACTTTTGCCACGCTCTCTGGGCTATTAACCCTAATGTGAAGTCATTTTATCTATTGCAGCCGGCTCCTTACCTGCTGCCCTCCTTTTCTTTCTGAACCACAGCATCAAATGATGCCAGGGACGTCACCACCATGTCACGTCGTCTCATTGCCACAACATCACGTTGGTGATGTCTGTGGCGTCATTTGATGCTGTGGTTCGGAAGGAGGAGGGGGCCCGCAGGTAAGGAGGCAGCCACAACAGCTGTGCCCATGGGTGGCGGATTTTTAATTCTGCCACTTGGTGTGGAGCAATGAGTGTGAAAGGTTATAGGCAGGAGAGGGCTTTAGATACAAAAAGAGTATACAAAAGAGTGGAGCAGAACGCAAAAGTCAGGTAGGTGTACAGATGCAGCCACCAGTATCCGATCACTTGTGTGGGTAAAAAACTAGGGAATCTCACAGTAAATGCCTCAGCATTTCTGTGAGATTAATGGCCCATCGGATTAACATAGCAGGGGTCCCTGCAGTCCCATTCAGTTTTAATGGGACTGCAGGGTCCCCCCGCTGTGTTAATCCAATGGGCCATTAGTCTGGCTGCAGAAGTCTCACAGAAATGTTGCAGTTTATTGGGAGATTGCCCCAGATTTTCCAAGGCAAGTGATCTAATACTGGTGGCTGCATCTGTATAGCGAGATATTAGGGCTGAAATATAAGGGGCAGATGAGTGAATAGCCTTGAAAGTGAGGAGGAACATTTTTTGTAAATGATAGAGTTTAATTGGAAACCACGAGGGATTTTAGAAGGAGAAATGTTGAGACAGATTTAGGAGTGAGTAAAGTGATTCTAGCAGCACATTTAGGATAGATTGTAGGAGAGACAGGTGAATGTCAGGAAGGGAGACAGTTGAAGGTTACAATAGTCAAAATGGGAGAGAATGAGGGCCTGCATTACAGTTTTAGCAGTAGAGGGATAGAGGGAAGGGCATATCTTTGCAATGTTATGGAGGTAAAAATTATAGGTTTTAGCTACATTGTGAATGTGATGGAGGAGTCAAATGTGACACCTGTCGTGGGAGACCAAGGCTTGTAACACCTTTTAACCAGGATCATTCAATATGCAAAACAAAGTAGTGGAATAAAATGAGGTTTATTCAGGTAAACCCGTGAACACACAGTGAAATACAAAATACAGACAGAACACACACTTACTAGGAGTCTGGGGGTGAAAACTAGCCTCAAATAGGTGCAGGGTGCCTGCTTCGGAACGCTTACCCTGACTGGGAAATCCCTCCTGGATTCCTTGTCCTCTTTTTGGCTAAAAACCTTTGCGGTGACCGTTACGTTCTTTTCTGAGAACTTGGACTTCGCGTCTGACTTAGTCTCTGCAGGGTAGGCTTTCCTAGTTTAAAAAATGAAGCATGCTTCACTGCCATTTGTAACAGAGCAACGTTGAAAAGTCTGCCCGCGTTTCACCGACATAAGCCACAAGATGGTCTGGTTCTCTGCCTCGGCCGTCTTCTTACATACCCTCCGCTGTTCTGTCTTCAGCATGGAAGTAGGAGGAGTGACCAATCAGAGCATGAGAATTCCCTCCCACCAGCCAATAGAAATGGGGGCTTGTCTCTTCGCTGATATCAGAGGAAAAGGCATGCCAAGCCGGCTCGAAAAGCCAGGTGTGCGAGAAATATGAATTAGCCAATGGGAAATGCGTCTTTGAACTAACCCATTACCACCTGCTTGGCAGGCTCCACCAGGTCTGGCAGTCTCAAAAGGTGTCCCCACAGGGTCCCCTTTATACTTCGGACCTGGAAAAATTGACTTTCCCCTCTCACCAAACGGTTTTGTCACCTCTGGACATCTTCTGTCCTTTGAACTCCGATGTCTATGCAGACATTCCGGCACCTATGTGGATGCCCGGGCTGACTGCATAGACATTTAATGAAGAAAAGTACCCGGGCGCTACCTCAAAATAGAATGTTTGGGGAAAATAAGTATACAAGATATTATGACCTTATTGAGTTTATTGGAATCCCCTTGGCTTCGTAGTCCCTTCCTATGACTCAGACCCCACCAGGATCTATCCAGGATCCTTAACGATAAAGGAATACAGAAAAGAAGGGGGAGCACAGAATAAGAAATAGTGGGGGTATAAAAAACGAGGTGATAAGGTTCGAGTGTATTAATACTCAAACTGGTGATTCTGGGGGTAGTGATGTGTAAAATATTATATCAAAATCACTTACACACCCTTGTGCAAGTGCTATTGCATCAAAGTTCCATTTGTTCTTTATTTCTTTGTTCTGCTGGTGTGGCGGTCTGTCTTCCCTGGTCTATGTAGTATCTTTTTCAATCTGCTTGCAGCTCTTGGTTGTAGTATCCCCCTCAGAACAAATGAACAGATATTAAGGGACAAAGCTGATGTTAATTTAACAATAGTGCCTAGCTTTGGTAATTACAAAAAAATAAAGCAGAATAAACTGCAATCACTCACATGGGCAAGTGTGAGTGTGATCTTTAAGAAGGTATCTTTCCTCCTCTCCACATAGGAAGTCTCTTTACTCTGGACTCATGGGACAGCAGAAAATGGTGGGGATGAATGGATAAATAAATAAATCAAAATGATACTCACACGGCCTTGTGTGAGCGCACACTAGAAATGGTATCTTTATGTTCTCTGTGAGCTTCAATACTGGCTCTATGGCACAGTTGAAGCTTGAATTTCCCCTCCGTGTGGTAGTGTAAAAAATTGATAAATCACTCTAAAATGAAGTTCCAACCGTTCTCTTTATTGAAAAACTAAAACAATAAAAAATGCACTTAAATCAAAACGAAGTAAGAACATTAAAATAACAGCCAGTCTTTAGGATGGTGGTATAAGATGCGTGGTGCGCAGCTAACTGAATCCGCGTCCGGGTATAGTGCTGCGTCTCTGTTGTCCTACTCCTGACAGTGGCTGTGATGGTTCAAAATGTTCTGAGGGGGATACCACAACCAAGAGCTGCAAGCAGATTGAAAAAGATACTACATAGACCAGGGAAGACTGACCGCCACACCAGCAGAACAAAGAAATAAAGAACAAAACAAACCTTGATGCAATAGCACTTGCACAAGGCCGTGTAAGTGATTTTGATATAATATTTTACACATCACTACCCCCAGAATCACCAGTTTGAGTATTAAAACACTCGAACCTTATCACCTTGTTTTAATTACCCCCACTATTTCTTAATCTGTGCTCCCCCTTCTTTTCTGTATTGCATAGACATTTATACAATAAGCACAAAACACTATAAAACGTGTTTTAATAAAGAATATTATGTGGGGAACATTACTGTATACCTGTGAGGGAAATGGGTCTGGGATACTTGGGCTCGAAAACCATGATTCTGGGGGACACTGCGTAGCCCCGGTCTAATTCACCTTGCGAACCCACAAATCATGCGTGCACATCAGGGAGAACTACCGGTAACTTTATCCCCCAAACTCCTGCAAACAAGATACCTGCATTTTGACCAAAATATCCCACTTAAAACTTACAACTTAAAACTTTAGGTCTCTGGGGCAAAGGGAACAGGTAAAGCCCAAAATAAATCATGTTTTTACTACACATTGCATGGTACATTACATTGTTCCTGGCTTATGGTGCTACTTAGCTGCCAGGGGCCCATGGTTTTCAGGAGTAACCAGTCGGGCTTCACCTTTATTATGAAGACTGGCCACCCCCTACCGTCACAACACCTAGGCAGTATGCTTGTGGTCAAAATTGCTATTATCCAGATATGGATAATAGTCCATTTGCCCATTAAAAATACAACTAGCCAGCATAAAGTAAATACAACTTGCACTTACCCCTGCCAGGATGAAGGCTGTGTTCTTCCTCATCCTCATCACCACCCATATTCTCCGCTGGCAGCAACATAACAGTAAAAATACAATCTAATGGCCACTAACCCTTTAATCACCTTAGCGGCTAGTAACCTCTATAGTAATTAAGAGCTTAACCCCGCCTCCCCGCTATCAACCCAGGAGGCCTAACCACCCTCCCCGGAGCAACTATCCCCACTCTCTACCATTGATAAGCACAGTTGTACATCATGCACATATAATTTGGGCATAATTTGCCACTATAGCAATAAATAGGCTAGCAAAAAAATAAACAACCACCAAAAATAGAAAATGTTATCAAAACAAACACCAAAAGTATCACATCAAAAATAAACAACAATAAAAAAGCAAACACCAAAAAATCCCATAAATAACTAAAAGCAAACACCCCAAAAATACCAGAACTAAAAAGCAAAACACCAAAAAATACCAGAAACAAATAAAAGCAAACACCAAAAAAACAACATAATTTAAAATCAAAACACCAAAAATAAACAAGAATTACAAAAACAATCAAACAAGAAACACAATAATTATACAAAGCAATCAACACAAATACATATAAAAGAAATAAAAACAAACATTCCCCTTCGATAACATCACATCCTTTCCAAAATGGACTCTATCCCAAAATACCGCTATGGCAATGAAGGGGTTAACTCCTCCCGCAACCTTCCCAGTAGGCCTAACAACCCACCCTGGGCCAAGTACCCCTTTTACTCACCACCTCAGCCCCCAATAAACCAGCTACTGTGCCTTAGCCCCTTTATTGCCTTAGAGGCTAGCCGCTAATCTAATGAAGCTAAAAGTAAGAAAAACCATTGCATGTATGTGTAGGAGGACATGTGCAGAGGTACACTATGGAGACTGTTGTAAGGTGAAATCATAACAAGGCTTTATTGTGCCTGTCGCTTATAACACAGCAAAAAATCAACATCAGAGAAATAGTGAGCCCAATAAAACTAGCTCCACTTTGATATATATGTATCCTTTTATTTCAGCCCCTTTTAACTGGGTGGCTACCCAGGCTATTCATCAGCCCAAGTCATATAGATATATATATATATATAGACAACAGGCAATGGAAAATAAAGTCTTATCTGTTTCCAGGGTTGCTGCCTTTTCTCCGGATTATCAGCATCCAGGTTTAGGCTTCCACCTAGACTGAGAACTTAACCAGAACTCCTAATTTTAGGCAGTTGTGTGTCTTATATAGACTCAGAAACAGACACACCTCTTGTGTCACTAACAGTGGACACAGAGCATGTTGTCACTTCCCTTTTTACATATGACACCTCACCAGGTTGTGAGGGCAAACCTCCATGATTGTTGCTGGCAACCCTGCATACTTGAAGGTGGGGTAGAAATAGAACCCAAATACAGCACTCAGGTTCACGCTCTGTGTGTTTAGTGATTGATTTAAAACATAACTTTATTAACTGTACCATATATATAAAATAATGGGTGTTAAAAACTGACGACCTGAAGGAATAGTGACCTTCAATACTAGAACCATATAGGTTTAGGGTCTAGAGTGTAGGTGTGTTCTGTGAAATACAGGTGACACACTAAACGTAAATCCTAATGAGGATCAAACCAATCTATACTCACTGGCTCTAAGGTAAGTATTAATGGCCGCAAACGCCTAAGGCAAACCTAGTAAGGCTAGATTGTTAATTGTGTGCTCAGAGAGTAACGGATATCTGGTAAGTTGCTAGTAGTAAATCACAGTGCTTATAAGGTAGATAAGGAATTATAGCTCCAGTCAATAATTGTAGTATCCTTATAAGGTAGGTGCGGTGCTTGATCAGGTTGACCTAAAGTAACCTGCTTTGGTATAGAGTAGTAATGAGGGTATGACCTCTGATAACCTCAGTAGTGTTGTGAACAGGTTAATAGCACTGTGTGCAGGCTGATACAGGAGAAAGCACACTGAAACCTATAGCTGTGAATAGCAACCAGTAAAAACAGTGAGTGTATCAAAGTGCATGAACTGGTACACAATATAAATAGACAAGAGGCGATATTGGGCAGTAGCAAGCTCTCAGCTACTTCATATTATGATTGACAGTAAATATAATGACCCTGAGGACAGGTATACTCCTGTACAGTGACCGATACCTCCTTCAACCAGGGATCAGTAAGATCAAAACTGCATATATGAACAGGCTGAGTGCTGCTATTAGGTATAGAGTCCCCATAAGCTGCTGTCAGGGAGTCCCTGAGTAACAATAGTAACCAATGCAGCTAACTGTGAAGCAGGGGACCTAATCTGTACTTAGTACCTATACCATAAATAGGGCACCAGATGCCAGTATTAGAAAGGATTTAAGAGGCTCAGAGTGTCCATCGGGGCACTTTGAGAGCCTGTATAGACACACGAGCAGGGAACCGCATCACCTCGCAGTCTGAGACTGTGAATGCGGTGGAAGTCAGTCATCGGGTGCCTGCGCCCCCTGCATGCGCATCCAGGGCTCCCCGAGGGAGCCCTGGTGTCCCGCGATGTGGG